>NC_086451.1:349653812-350396312 GCF_028390025.1 Pseudophryne corroboree
CTTTTGACAATGTCGACAATTTCTACTGTCTACCATTTTCATGTTGACCTTTTGACGCTGTCGACCTAATGTCTGTCTAACATATGGTGTCTATCTATTGACTGTGTAACTAGACCCTGTCAATCTATCAACCGGATACCGACTGGGACAGAGTGTATTTGCCACTTATGATTCTTTTCACGATGATGCTACTTTTTATCATTCGACGCCTCAAAGATCAGTGTAACATCCAATTTTTAAAGCCTACAACAGATAAATAGCTTAAAAGAGTGTTAGAATTTTGTAGGATACAATAGGAGTATCAGGGGGAATCTAATTAGTATGACTAATTACCCGCAGTCGCCGATTCAATTAGCAGATAGTACCCCATGCATTAAACCACAGGTTCTCAAACTCGGTCCTCAGGACCCCACACAGTGCATGTTTTCCATGTCTCCTCACAGAATTGTGTCAGTGAGTAATTAATACACCTGTACACCTGCTGGTTTACCTGCAAAACATGCACCGTGTGGGGTCCTGAGGACCGAGTTTGAGAACCTGTGCATTAAACTACAGAGGGGGACTTTTCCCCGCAGCTTCAGGAGCATGATCACAGTCTGGGGCCGATCAGATAGTTAGCTAGTCAATAGAAGCTGTGGGGAACGGAGAGCCTGGGGGTGGTCTGATCCATCACTGCTGCTGCCCTGTGCTGCATCGGGTGGCAGCTGGCCCCTGGTGGCTTCACGCTGACTCCCAACCGGCAGTGTTGGCAGCATTTGAGTTGTGCGGTTGGTGTGGTTCCCCTCTATCAGTTTTGGGCTGTGCTGCAGCCCCACCTTTAAAATTGCCGCTGGTTAGCGCACATTAACCCTGTGTTTACCACGAGGCTGTTTTATTAAATAGCTGCGGACGTGAAACCCAGAGCTATTCCCCATGCAGCAAACACCACAATTGTATTCTCCCTTACTGAACTGGTGTATTTGTGAGGATGCGGTTATGGGATCCCGCTCGGTGGAAAGCCCGACAGTTGGCATGCAGACTGATAGGGACTATTCACACTCATGTGTATCCACAACAACCATAGAGTGGGACTAGAACCTGTGGCGAATGCAGCGAGCCACAGAGCCCGCTGCATGGCAAGCGCAGAGAGCCTGCAAGGGGCTTCGTTCCTCTCGCCCCCACCCCCGCCAGCAATCTAAACACTGGGATCCCGGCGTCGGTATGGTGACCGGCGGTATCTCAGCCGCCAGTCACCCATACCCAACCCGTGTTTGTGATTCAAAGTACACTGCACTGTGATGTTTTAATTTTTGTGTTTTTTGTTTACTAAAGATAGAAATGTAAAGATTTATTTTCAGGGTTCACAGACTTTGGGGGGGGGGGTATCCATATAGCCTCGATAACCTGCAGCTTATTTTGCGACCTGCAATATTGCAGCTATCCAATTACTTGCATGTGATAATTCTCCATAGGGTTTAATCGCAAATTTCTCCTCACCCACTCTGAGCAGGTAAGAAGTTGGGGAAAATAGTAAATACCTATTTTGGGGTAAAAAAGTCGAGACTTGGTTCAGAACCCCTTGGACACCACCAATTAGGCACTTTGAAGTTTTTCATAATTTTTAATTAGCCTATAATAAGATGTCAGTTTTGGGGTGGAAAAGTGCAAAGTGATGGAAATTGGGGTACAAGGTATGGGACAGGTATATGGGGGTGCTTTATGAGTGGGACAAGTGTTTTTAGGCTTGCAGGTGGGAGTAATTGGTCATTTTTGCAAGGTTTTTAAAAGAGCCTTTAATTGACCCAAATATAAACTTATACCCATTTCCATATACCCCAAAATTAATAAGAGCATTTATTTACACAAAAAGCTTGCTTTTGATCATTTTAAGTGTTTTTTTTTTTTTTTTTTTAAATACATATTGCAGCCATTTAACACATTTTAAGTCCCCAAAAGCTTTTTATTTTGCCCTCTAATATACTTCTATATTGTTATCCTATGTCACTTTGGCATTTTTGGGGGTACACGCTGATTTACCCATTTTTACCTGCACTTTTTCACGGGTTAACACATTGCAGGTCACGTGTTTAGGATAGGATAGGTCGAAAAACGGAAGCACGCATACCCGCGATAAGCAGGTTTTTTGGGGGGGCCATAGGTAAAATAGATTTACCTGCGATTGCGTATCCGGGCTAATTGGATACCCCTTTAGCTCTATTAGTTATATTTGTATCAATATTTAAATAGTATTCCAGTTTGTCAGTATTGCACACTATTTATTTCTTTGATAAAAGGGCGGTTATTCCAGTAGATCATTAAGGTGCCTATCTATCACCACCTGCGTGTGAAATGTGGTAGTGTTGTCAAATAATCGCTGCATCTCACAATGCAATATTCAAGCATATCAAATATCAGGTGGCAGGACAGAGCTCGCGAGAAAGCTCTGTCCCAGCAAATAAGGAGCACACAATCATTTATGGCCACATCCTGCCTTCACATTTGCAAACACCTTCCTGTGCTGGCATTCGGTCTGCGTATATGTCAGTTGTACACCGGGCCTGCGCAGTACATTTTACGTTTTTTTTCCTGTTAATACTAAAGGGCCCATTTATCAACGATCACATATTGAATGCGATCTTGGCGGGTTCGTACCACCCAGAATTGCATTGAAGTATGCTATCCCTTCGGGTGAACGTATCAACTTGCGAAGTGTTCTGCGGGCGGCCGGGGGTCCTGCGCATGGAACTTCTGCCCACGATCTGTAGCCCATAGGCTACAATGAGCTACCACAATCAAAAGATTGTGGTAGCTGCGGGGAACAATATCGAGAATGCTTTGCATTCCTAATATTGATACATCAGGCAGCATTGCATCCCCCATAGAAACCTATGGGGGATGAGACTGCGTGCGGAAATGGATATACCTGCTGCGGTCCCTCCTTCTTGCATGCAGGGGATACTTAATATTTGCAGGTAACCACGGGTGTTTTCGGGGACATAGCCGCAAATATTACTAGATAAATGGGTCCCTAAAGTTTACATGTAAGGCCAGGGTTGGACTGGGCAACAGGGGTACAGAAGAAACCACCGGTGGGCCCCACTGTCTGGGGGCCACTTCCCCTTCACCATGGATCAGGTTCCAGACTGTGGACTTGAATTGTACATTATACATGTTACCTTATACTGCACAGGACTATGGTGTATTACACTGGTACATTATCATACATGCATTAGCAATATTTACTATATACATTGTAACACTGTAGGTAGATGGCAGCAGGCAGCAGCTGAGAAATCATACAAGTCCAGTTTTTATGGTGCAACTGGCTACAACCAGTTTTATTAAACAGCAAATAAAACAAACGTCAAAAGAAAATACCTTGCCTGTCCGGCACTAACTAAACACAAGACGTTACTTTCTATCTCTAAACAAAAAAACACAGCGTTTTCCAGTCAACACTGTATGGCTCACTTGTATAAGGAAGCGTATTTCTCTCACAGAGATCCTGCAGTCTTCCCAGGCAGTCTGCCCACACTAATCAGCAGTGATGTGCAGTGAGGTCATTGGCTGGGGAGGCACTGATATTTTTTATATATATATATATATATATATATATATATATATACACACACACACACACACAGTGGTCGAAGTGGAAATTTTAAACTGGTGGTAAGGAAAAGTGAAGGTTGCAATCATGCGCGCGCCTCCGGAAAAGGGAGTGTGGCCACTCAAACAGGGGTGTGTCCTTCAGTGTAGTAGGACCCCTTATACTATCTAGTACTGGCGCCCCTTTCACCTGATACCACACAGTATACGCAGAAATTCACATTACAGCACACTTTATGAGCCAAAATTCACATTACAGCACACCATATGACCTGAAATTCATATTTTACCACACAGTATGAGCTGAAATTCACATTGTAGCACACGGTATGAGCCGAAATTCACATTACAGCACACGTTATGAGCCAAAATTCACATTACAGCACACCGTATGACATGAAATTCACAGTATGACCCACAATTCAGGGACAGAGAGAGAGAGTGACAGCAGGGACTGAGAGAGTGACAGCAGGGACTGAGAGAGTGACAGCAGGTACTTAGGGAAGCAGGGGAACATTACCTGATATGTGCAGCGGAGGTGCGGAAGGGACTGTGGTTGTCGGTGGCAGATGAGCCCATGGTCAGCGGGGGATGCGGCTGTACTAAGCCGTCCTTCGTTGCTGCGGCGTTGATGTCCCTCTGTTGTCTGTGGCGGTGCAGCGTGCGGGAGTGAGCGCTGGTCAGCAGTGGGCGGCGGGCAGCTGAGATACAAATATATATATTTTTTTACATTTATTTTATTTCTTTTTCCCTGTCCCTGCAGTCCAAGTGATCTGGGGGTGAGCTGCAGCCCAAGTGATCTGGGGGTGAGCTGGCCAGACACTTCCCACCCCACCGCACAACTCCCCCCCCCCCCCCCCCCCCGCGCCTCCTCGCCTGGGTGGTCAGGTACCAGCGCTGCCCGGCACCGCCGCGCTGACCCCAGCTCTGGTGCTCCAGTTATCTCCGGAGCTGCCGCTGCTGTAGGCAGCTCCAACAACGGGTCCCACCGCCTGTAGTGGCGGCTCCACTGTAGCGCCGGGTCCCGCCGCAGCTGCAGCTCAATACCTATGGGTGATTGGACCAGTGGATCCAGTACTGGATCCGCTGTCCAATCACATCTGCCTCGCTGCCAGGGGCGGGTTTCCCCTGTCAACGAGGCACTGGCATATGTGCCGCTTCCACCGCAGTTTTTTAATGGGCTTTCACAGCCCAGTGCTTGGCCCCGCCCCCCTTTCTCTCCCCCTTTCCAGCGGGAAGGTGACAATACGCTCCGGCTATCATCACAGGCTATGGAAAACAGCTGCGGGAGGCTGCGCTATGCTGCGACGAGTACGCATCACAGCAACGCCACACTATGCAGCCTCCCGCAGCAAGGATGTTGGAGGACACTTTTGTATATATGTGTGTGCGTGTGGTGTGTGAATATAAATATATATATATATATATATATACACACACACACACATACATAAATACACACACATACATAAATATACACACATATGTACAGTATATATATATATATATATATATATATATGTATAGACATTTTTTTGCAGGAGGAACTACAAATACAAGTACTGTATTTTGGAGCAATAATGATAAATACTTACAAGTATCTGGCACATGGATAGAAAACAGCAGGAAGTTGAGGGACTGGAGACTGAACAGAATGGAGACTGTCTGCAGCAGCTGCAGGCCAAGATACACGGCAAACCTAAAGTAAGTGCACAGCCCACGACTCGTGGGTCATTTGAAGAGGGTGGAGCCAATTGCCAGATGGGGCGGGGCTTAAATCGTGGGCCGCGGCGACGGCTCTTTTACTTTAAAGAAACAACTATCTGGTCTGTCAGGGGACCCCCCTGCGTGCGCTAGTGCAGCGCACACAGTCCCCTGTGTTCCACACCCACTTCCCCGTGTGTCCCAGCAGACAGCGCGCACAGAACCCTGTGTTCCCCCTTCCCCCTGGTCCAGAGGGAACACAAGGGTCTGTGCGGGCCGTCTGCTGGGACACACAGGGAAGGGGGTGTGGGATCACCGGGGACTGTGTGCGCTGGCAGTGGGGACACCAGGGGGATGGGGGAACAAACTTACTGAGTCAGGGTAAGTCGGGATGCGGTGCCCTCCTAAATGTCCAGGGTAAATGATAGGGCCGGCCCTCCCACTGCCCAATCATATGTTCTTTAGTCACAGGAGCGTGCTTTCAGATGAGCTGAAAGCACGTCTCTGTCAAAGCGGCAGTGCTATTAGGTGCCGCTTATTAGGCTTTTTTCAATGGGCTTTCACTGCCCAGTGCTTGGCCCCGCCCCCCGCTTCCGGACATTTCTCGCTGACGGCTGGAGGCACCGTGAAAGGTGCCTCCGATACACATTTAAAATAGTTTTTTTTAGGGTCAAATTATTAAAACAATACACAGCCGAAAGAAGATACTTATGACACAGAATATGTGTCATAAGTATCTTCTTTGCATTATTTTAATCAGTAATGACAGGGGAGGCGCTGACTCCCCTGCCTCCCCTGACTGCACGTCCCTGCTAATCAGGCTAGCAGCCCTATAACACACTTACACAGCTGAAACCCTGATTAGCCCTCTGTGAGGCCAAAGACCGAACTGGGCCCAATGTCTGGAACTTGCCCTATCTTTCTTTCAGGGCCCTTATCCAGCTTTTCCAATAAACTGAAAAGGTTCTGAAAAAAACAAACCTTTCCCTAGAAGTTTTCATTTTTCTAATACAGGTAAGACAAGAACCTGGGACAAACATACCTGCCCTCAAACACTATTCTAGTGTTCTTGTCACATATCCCCCTCCCTTGTTTCGACCTAGGAGCCGGAACACTTGTAGCCCCCAAACAGAAGATGCAGGACAATGCATCTGTGTTGGCCAATTGTGTACCCGGTCTATGTTCAACAGTAAACTTAAAATCCTGCAATGCTAGAAACCATCTAGTTACCCGAGCATTCTGACCTTTATTTACATCCATCCATTCATTTTAAAGGGGCGTGATCTGTCACTAGTCTGAATTGTCTACCCAAGAGGTAATATCTCAAGGTATCTAGTGCCCACTTAATGGCCTTTTCCACAATGGCATACCTTTTTTCATGCTCATTGAGTTTCCTACTCAAATAAATGATAGGGTGTTCGTCCCTATCTCTAGTTTGGGACAACACAGCCCCTATCCCTACCTCTGAGGCATCTGTCTGTACAACAAATTCTTTCGTAAAATCTGGTGTTATCAATACCGGTTGTGAACACAAAGCCACTTTTAATGTTTGGAACGCTTTTTCTGCATCAGGGTTCCATTTCACCATATTTGACTGCTTCCCTTTGGTAAGGTCTGACAACGGCACTGCTGTGGTCGCAAAATTGGGAATAAACCATCTATAGTACCCAGTTATTCCCAAAAAAGCCCTTACCTGTTTTTTATTCACTGGACGAGGCCAGTTTTGAATAGCATCAATTTTATTCAATTGGGACCTAATCAGACCTGTGCCTATGGTGAAGCCCAAGTATTTGACCTCCTCCATTGCGAGGCAGCACTTCTTTGGATTAGCAGTTAACCCTGCCTCTCTGAGTCCAGTACTGCTTGTACTTTAACCAAATGGGACCCCCAGTCTGTACTGTGAATTACCACATCATCCAAATAGGCAGCCGCATATTTTCTATGGGGCCTCAAAATTTTATCCATCGCCCGTTGAAAGGTTGCTGGAGCCCCATGCAACCCAAAGGGTAACATCTTATACTGGTATAGCCCCTCCGGAACCGAAAAGGCTGTTTTTTCTTTTTCGCTATCAGTTAAAGGTATTTGCCAGTAACCTTTGGTCAGGTCCAACGTGGTGAGAAACCTGGCTGTTCCCAGCCTTTCTATAAGCTCATCCACACGGGGCATGGGGTATGCGTCAAATTTGGACACCTCATTTAACTTACGAAAGTCATTACAGAAGCGTATGCTGCCGTCTGGCTTCGGGATGAGAACTATGGGACTGGACCACTCACTGTTAGATTCCTCTATGACTCCAAGTTCTAACATGGTTTTAACTTCTTTAGAAACAGCTTCTCGCTGAGCTTCAGGAATCCTGTATGGCTTTAAATGGACCCTGACCCCTGGTTCTGTGACAATGTCATGTTTTATTATGGTCGTTCGGCCAGGCAGCTCTGAAAATATCTCCCTATTTTGGATGAGAAATTCTTTAACCTGATTGTTCTGATCAGCTGATAATGTCTCTGACACCTTTACTGCGGGAAGCAATACGAGGTGAAGACACCGAAGGGCAAGGCTCCGCTGACAGAGATAACCTATCTTTCCAGGTTTTGATTAAGTTAACATGGTAGATTTGTTCGGGTTTTCTCTTTCCCGGTTGGTATACTTTGTAATTAACCTCATTCACTTTTTCCCTAATCTCAAATGGACCCTGCCATTTAGCTATGAACTTGCTTTCCACAGTGGGTACCAAAACAAGAACTCTATCTACGGGAGCAAAATCCCGTATCTTGGCACTCCGGTTATATACCCTCTGTTGAGCACTTTGGGCCTGTTCCATGTGCTCTCTGACAATCCTGCATTTGTGTTACATGTTCAATAACGCTTCTATAAGGAGTGGGCTGTCCTTCCCACGTCTCTTTGGCAATGTCCAACAGCCCTCTGGGATGTCTACCATACAACAAATCAAATGGAGAAAACCCAGTAGAGGACTGAGGAACTTCTCTAATGGCCATTAACAAGTAGGGCAACAAACAATCCCAGTTTTTCCCATCTCTATCAACAACCTTTTTTAACATACTTTTTAATGTTTTATTAAACCTTTCCACCAACCCATCAGTTTGGGGATGGTAGATGGACGTCCTGAGGTGAGTGACCTTAAATAATTTGCACAATTCTTTCATGATCCTCGACATAAATGGAGTACCTTGGTCAGTCAAAATTTATTTTGGTATTACCACTCTACTAAAAACCTGCACCAGCTCCCTAGCTATCGCCTTGGTTGTGATAGAGCGTAAAGGGACAGCCTCAGGATATCGAGTGGCATAGTCCATTATTACCAGGATATACTGATGGCCCTGAGCGGACTTTAACAATGGCCCCACGAGATCCATGGCTATTCTGTCAAACGGGACCTCTATAATAGGCATGGGAACTAGTGGGCTCCTGAAATGGGGTCTAGGGGCATGATAATAAGATTTTAAACCTACCGGTAAATCTTTTTCTCCTAGTCCGTAGGGGATGCTGGGGACTCCGTAAGGACCATGGGGTATAGACGGGCTCCACAGGAGACATGGGCACTCTAAAGACTTTAGATGGGTGTGCACTGGCTCCTCCCTCTATGCCCATCCTCCAGACCTCAGTAAAAGAACTGTGCCCAGAGGAGACGGACAGTAAGAGGAAAGGATTTTTGTTAATCTAAGGGCAAGAGTCATACCAGCCCACACCATCCACACCATATAACATGGAATATACGCAACCAGTTAACAGCATGAACAAAACAGCATCAGCCAAAGACTGATCTTAACTGTAACATAACCCTTATGTAGGCAATAACTATGGACTAGGAGAAAAAGATTTGCCGGTAGGTTTAAAATCTTATTTTCTCTTACGTCCTAGAGGATGCTGGGGACTCCGTAAGGACCATAGGGATTATCCCAAAGCTCCAGACCGTGCGGGAGAGTGCGGATGACTCTGCAGCACCGATTGAGCAAACACGAGGTCCTCATCAGCCAGGGTATCAAACTTGTAGAATTTTGCAAAAGTGTTTGAACCCGACCAAGTCGCCGCTCGGCAAAGCTGTAATGCCGAGACGCCTCGGGCAGCCGCCCAAGAAGAGCCCACCTTCCTAGTGGAATGGGCCTTTATCGAATTTGGTAACGGCAATCCAGCCGTATAATGAGCCTGCTGAATCGTGTTACAGATCCAGCGAGCAATAGTCTGCTTAGAAGCAGGAGCGCCAACCTTGTTGGCTGCATACAGGACACACAGTGCCTCTGTTTTCCTAACCCGAGCCGTCCTGGCTACATACATTTTTAAGGCCCTGACTACATCAAGGGACTTGGAATCCTCCAAGTCTCCCGTAGCCACAGGTACCACAATAGGTTGGTTCATATGAAACGATGAAACCACCTTAGGGAAATATTGAGGACGAGTCCTCAACTCTGCTCTATCCATATGGAAAATCAGATAGGGGCTTTTGTGAGATAAAGCCGTCAATTCGGACACCCGCCTTGCAGACGCCAAGGCCAACAACATGACCACCTTCCAAGTGAGAAATTTAAATTCAACCGTTTGAAGAGGTTCAAACCAGTGAGATTTTAGGAACTGTAACACCACGTTAAGGTCCCATGGTGCCACTGGGGACACAAAAGGAGGCTGGATGTGTAGCACTCCCTTTACAAAAGTCTGGACTTCTGGGAGAGAAGCCAATTCCTTCTGAAAGAAAATTGATAGGGCCGAAATCTGTACCTTAATGGAGCCTAACTTTAGGCCCATATCCACTCCTGTCTGTAGAAAGTGGAGAAAACAGCCTAGATGGAAATCTTCCGTAGGAGCATTCTTGGCTTCACACCAAGATACATACTTCCTCCAGATACGGTGATAATGTTTTGCAGTCACCTCCTTCCTAGCCTTTATCAGAGTAGCGATGACTTCCTCCGGAATACCTTTCCCAGCTAGGATTTGGTGTTCAACCGCCATGCCGTCAAACGTAACCGCGGTAAGTCTTGGAACACGCAGGGCCCCTGCTGCAACAGGTCCTCCCTGAGAGGAAGAGGCCACGGATCTTCTGTGAGCATTTCCTGAAGATCTGAATACCAGGCCCTTCGAGGCCAATCTGGAACAATGAGTATTGTCTGCACTCTTTTTCGTCTTATGATTCTCAATATTTTTGAGATGAGCGGAAGAGGAGGGAACACATAGACCGACTGAAACACCCATGGTGTCACCAGGGCGTCCACCGCTACTGCCTGAGGGTCCCTTGACCTGGCACAATACCTCTGAAGCTTCTTGTTGAGGCGTGACGCCATCATGTCTATTTGAGGAAGTCCCCAATGACTTGTTATCTCTGCAAAAACTTCTTGATGAAGTCCCCACTCTCCTGGATGGAGATCGTGTCTGCTGAGGAAGTCTGCTTCCCAGTTGTCCACTCCCGGAATGAAGACAGCTGACAGAGCGCTTACGAGATTTTCCGCCCAGCTAAGAAACCTGGTGGCTTCCGCCATTGCCACTCTGCTCCTTGTTCCACCTTGGCGGTTTACATGAGCCATGGCTGTGACGTTGTCTGATTGAATCAGAACCGGTAGGTCGCGAAGAAGATTCTCCGCTTGTCGTAGGCTGTTGTATATGGCCCTCAATTCCAGTACGTTGATGTGTAGACAAGCCTCCTGGCTTGACCATAGTCACTGAAAATTTCTTCCTTGTGTGACTGCTCCCCATCCTCGGAGGCTCGCATCCGTAGTCACCAGAACCCAGTCTTGAATACCGAACCTGCGACCTTCGAGAAGGTGAGAACTCTGCAGCCACCACAGGAGAGACACCCTGGCCCTGGGGGACAGGCTTATTTTCTGATGCATTTGTAGATGGGACCCCGACCACTTGTCCAGAAGGTCCCACTGAAATGTCCTTGCATGGAACCTGCCGAAGGGGATGGCCTCGTAGGCCGCCACCATTTTTCCCAGTACTCGAGTGCATTGATGGACTGATACCCTTTTCGGTTTTAGCAGGTCTCTGACCATGTTCTGGAGTTCCTGGGCTTCTTCCACTGGGAGAAAAACCCTCTTCTGTTCCGTGTCCAGAATCATGCCTAAGAAAGATAGCCGAGTCGTTAGAATCAACTGTGACTTTGGCAGATTTAGAATCCAGCCGTGCTGCTGCAGCACTCTCAAGGAGAGCGACACGCTTTCCAGCAATTGATCTCTCGATCTCGCTTTTATCAGGAGATTGTCCAAGTACGGGATAATTGTGACCCCCTGCCTGCGCAGGAGCACCATCATTTCCGCCATTACCTTGGTGAAAATTCTCGGGGCCGTGGAAAGCCCAAACGGCAACGTCTGAAACTGGTAATGACAGTCCTGTACCGCGAATCTCAGGTACGCCTGATGAGGAGGATATATGGGGACATGAAGGTATGCATCCTTTATGTCTAGTGACACCATAAAATCCCCCCCTTCCAGGCTGGAGATCACTGCCCGGAGCAATTCCATCTTAAATTTGAACTTTTGTAAGTACAGGTTTAGGGATTTTAGATTCAGAATGGGTCTGACCGAGCCATCCGGTTTCGGGACCACAAACAGGGTTGAATAGTACCCTTTTCCCTGTTGGACTAGGGGAACCCTGATAATCACTTGCTGTTGAAACAGCTTTTGAATTGCAGCTAAATTTATTTCCCTCTCTGGGGGAGAAGCTGGCAAAGCCGACTTGAAAAATCGGCGAGGGGGCACCTCTTCGAATTCCAGTTTGTAGCCTTGGGATATAATTTCCATCGCCCAAGGATCCACATCTGACAGAACCCAGACCTGGCTGAAGAGTCGAAGACGTGCCCCCACCGGCACGGACTCCCTCAGCGGAGCCCCAGCGTCATACGATGGATTTAGTAGAAGCCGGGGAGGACTTCTGCTCCTGGGAACTAGCCGTCGCAGGCATTCTTTTCCCTCTATCCATACCTCTGGCGAGGAAGGAAGAGCCCAGACCTCTTCTGGACTTATGCGACCGAAAGGACTGCATCTGATATTGAGGTGTTTTCTTTTGCTGTGGGGGAACATAAGGCAAAAAAGAAGATTTACCCGCGGTAGCCGTGGAAACCAGGTCCTCTAGACCCTCCCCAAATAAGACCTCACCCTTGTAAGGTAAAACTTCCATATGTCTCTTTGAATCGGCATCCCCCGTCCATTGGCAGGTCCACAGGGCTCGCCTAGCAGAAACAGCCATGGCGTTGGCTCTTGAACCTAGCAGCCCAACGTCTCTCGCAGCGTCTCTCATATATAAGGCTGCGTTTTTAATGTGACCCAAGGTCAATAAAATGGTATCCCTATCTAGGGTGTCAATGTCAGATGACAAGATATCTGCCCACGCTGCTACTGCGCTACATACCCATGCCGACGCTACCGCCGGTCTGAGCAAGGCACCCGTATGTGTATAAATTGATTTTAAGGTAGTCTCCTGTCTGCGATCAGCAGGATCCTTGAGGGCTGCCGTGTCTGGAGATGGTAGCGCCACCTTTTTGGACAAGCGCGTTAAAGCCTTGTCCACCCTGGGCGAGGATTCCCACCGTACCCTGTCCTGCGCGGGGAAAGGGTACGCCATAAGAATTCTCTTGGGAATCTGCATTTTCTTGTCTGGAGTCTCCCAAGCCTTTTCAAATAAAGCGTTCAGCTCATGAGAGGGGGGAAAGGTTACCTCAGGTTTCTTTTCCTTAAACATGCATACCCTCGTGTCACGGACAGAGGGGTCATCTGTGATATGCAAAACATCTTTTATAGCAATAATCATATAATGAATACTTTTGGCCACCCTAGGGTGTAACCTCGCATCATCGTAGTCGACACTGGAGTCAGAATCCGTGTCGGTATCAGTGTCTGCTACGTGTGACAGTGGACGTTTCTGAGACCCTGAAGGCCCCTGTGACACAGTCAAAGCCATGGATTGACTCCCTGTTTTTATCCCTGGACTCTGCTTTGTCCAATCTCTTATGTAATAAAGACACATTTGCATTTAAAACATTCCACATATCCAACCAATCAGGTGTTGGCATCGCCGACGGAGACACCACAATCATCTGCTCTACCTCCTCCTTAGAGGAGCCTTCCGCTTCAGACATGCCGACACACACGTACTGACACCCCCACACACCCAGGGATATATATCTATATGGAGACAGTCCCCCAATAAGGCCCTTTGGAGAGACAGAGAGAGAGAGTATGCCAGCACCACCGGACACTGGAATATAAACCCACTCAGCACAGCGCTTTTCTACATATATATATAATACACTCACTGCGCCAAATAAATGTGCCCCCCCCCCCCCCCCTCTTTGTGCCCTCTGTACTTGTGTTCAGCAGGGGAGAGTCCGGGGAGCCAGCTTCTCTGCAGCGTGCTGTGGAGAAAATGGCGCTGGTTAATGCTGGAGGATCAAGCTCCGCCCCCTCAATGGCAGGCTTCGGTCCCGCTCAAATCTTTATACTGGCAGGGGTTTGTGTAATATACTGCCTCCACAGCATATATATCTATGACAGTGTCCCTAGATTCTAGTTCATTTTGCTGCCCAGTGCGCGTCCCCCCCCCCCCCCCCTGCGCCCTGCACCCTTACAGTGCCGTCAGTGTGTGAATGTGTGGGAGCAATGGCGCGCAGCGTTACCGCTGCGCGGTACCTCAGTGAAGATCAGAAGTCTTCTGCCGCCTTTGAAGTCTTCTTTCTTCTTATACTCACCCGGCTTCTATCTTCCGGCTCTGTGAGGAGGACGGCGGCGCGGCTCTGGGACGAACAACGAGGGTGAGACCTGTGTTCCGACCCTCTGGAGCTAATGGTGTCCAGTAGCCTAAGAAGCAGAGCCTATCATTTAAGTAGGTCTGCTTCTCTCCCCTCAGTCCCACGATGCAGGGAGCCTGTTGCCAGCAGTGTTCCCTGAAAATAAAAAACCTAACAAAAGTCTTTTTCAGAGAAACTCAGTAGAGCTCCCCTGCAGTGCATCCAGTCTCCTCTGGGCACAGGATCTAACTGAGGTCTGGAGGAGGGGCATAGAGGGAGGAGCCAGTGCACACCCATCTAAAGTCTTTAGAGTGCCCATGTCTCCTGCGGAGCCCGTCTATACCCCATGGTCCTTACGGAGTCCCCAGCATCCTCTAGGATAGGGGTGGGCAAAATGCGGCCCGCAAACCGATCCTGCCCGGCCCACTGCCTCCCACCAGCGAGCAATGACAAGCGGCCCGACCGGCTGAGCTACTTGTCATTGCTCTGCACTGCAGTACCTCCAAGCTGCCAGCGGCGCCTCTCTCCCCTGCTGCTGCGTTGCAGCAGCCTCCTCCAGAGTCCCCAGTGACAACGGCTGTGTTCAGCCGAGAAGGGGGCGGGGTTACGTGCCGATGAGGGGGCGGGGCTACACGGGACCTCAGGGGGCGGAGCTACACGGGACAAGAGCCAGACTGCTACAGATCCATCCTTCCTGCCACTGCCAGCCAGATCAGTAAGTTAATGCGCTCCATTGTAGCCAATGGTGGGAACTTTGCGGTCAGCGGTTGACCGAAAGTAACCTCACCGCTGACCGCAAAGTTCCCACCATTGGCTACAATGGAGCGCATAGGCGCTCCATTGTATCTGTGCCGTGTGCAGCCTGACAGACACTACAGGAGCACACAGCCAATCAGGAGAGTGGCATGATGTGGCGCTCCCTGATTGGTGAAGGGACCCTCTTTGACAGGAGTCAGGGGGGGTCCTGGCAGTCGGGGAAAGGGGTCCCATGTGTAAACATGGGACCCCTTTCAGTGCGTGGTCGGGTTTCCGTTTTATTATTTTGCCAAGTACGTGGATTATACAAAGGTCTGATTCTACACTGGATTATTTGAGTATAATTTTTTTCACAGGTACCCCAAGGATTCTACATGGAGAAGAGGACCGAGCCTCGTGGGAACATAGGTAAGTATGTATGTATGGAGGTGTGCATGTATGCAATAAACGTATACTTTCACGGTGTGTGTGTCCTGTTTTTTTGGGGGGTATTTTTTTAGTAGTAGTACTACAGGTACCAGCGGGCCCGGTTTTCCACCGCATGCTGGTACTTGTGGTTCTCCAAGTACCAGCTTGCGGGGGAGGCTTGCTGGGACTTGTAGTACTGCTACTAAAAACAATACTCACATTTTTTTCAAAAGGCTATAAGCCCCCCATCCGCCGCCCTTGGATGGGGGGGACAGCCTCGGGCTTCACCCCTGGCCCTTGGGTGGCTGGAGGGGGGGACCCCTTGATTTAAGGGGTTCCCACTCCTCCAGGGTAACCCGGCCAGGGGTGACTAGTTGGGTGTGTAATGCCAGGGCCGCAGGGACCAGTATAAAAGTGTCCCCCGGCTGTGGCATTATGTACCTGGCTAGTGGAGCCCGGTGCTGGTTTCAAAAATATGGGGGACCCCTACGCTTTTTGTCCCCCGTATTTTTGGAACCAGGGGCAGAGCCCGGTGCTGGTTGATGAAATATGGGGGAACCCCTGTCATTTTTTCCCCCAGGCAGTAGCTAAGAAATCATACAAGTCCAGTTTTTATGGTGCAACTGGCCACAACCAGTTTTATTAAACAGCAAATAAAACAAACGTCAAAAGAAAATACCTTGCCTGTCCGGCACTAACTAAACACAAGACGTTCCTAACTATCTCTAAACAAAAAAACACAGCGTTTTCCAGTCAACACTGTATGGCTCACTTGTATAAGGAAGCGTATTTCTCTCACAGAGATCCTGCAGTCTTCCTAGGCAGTCTGCCCACACTAATCAGGCTAGCAGCCCTATAACACACTTACACAGCTGAAACCCTGATTAGCCCTCTGTGAGGCCAAAAACCCAAACTGGGCCCAATGTCTGGAACTTGCCCTATCTTTCTTTCAGGACCCTTATCCAGCTTTTCCAATAAACTGAAAAGGTTCTGACAAAACAAAACATTTTCCTAGAAGTTTTCATTTTTCTAATACAGGTAAGACAAGAACCTGGGACAAACATACCTGCCCTCAAACACTATTCCAGTGTTCTTGTCACAACATTTGTCAAGGGGCCCAGCCCATGCACTCTCTCATGGTTAGGCAACAATGTGGTGGCTGGCCATACCCCTTCAGGAGACTGGCCACACCTCTAAACATGGGCCCTTACCACTGCATTCCCCCAGTGGGCCCTTTATGCCTCAGTCCGACACTGTGTAAGGCACATGAAGCAACATGCTACATAGTAAACTTAAACATGAAAGATTAAATATTTAAATAGGTTAACGTTAAAAAACGAAATGTCCTAGGATGTGTTCTGTGATGGATAGGTGAGGTGCTGGCCAGATTGCTCAGTGCAGGTCAATCATCAGGGATGTCAGCTCTGCTGTGACCTGGGAGCCAGGGCAGAGGTGGAGAACGGGGAGGAATCTCCACAGGTGAAAAATGGAGGAAAGCCTCTGCTAACGCCAACTGGAGATTGCTTTGGAGTGCTCCCTCTGAAAAAAATAATAATAATACAATTTAAGCTTGGTAAATATGGACTGATTGTGTTTCCCATCAGAGGCATGGGAAATGAGATCCGCAATAGGAACTAATACGACTTTTAGGCAAAATTTCCCCCAAAAGCTTTATTTCTAATTCAGATACAAACTTTATATAAAACTGCGTGAAAAAAATATTTTTTTATGTCAAATTAACAGTAAAAACATGATTGATAAATATATCCCTAAGCATAGGCACACGCAGGGGGGGGGGTTCTGGTTGCCCGGAAACCCTCTCCTCTTGCCAAGTGGCTTAATTTATGACAATAGCAATGATATATAATACAAATACTAGAGCTGCTGTCACATCATGCAGTTTAAGATACAGAGCAGAGCTGCTACGCATGCCCAGTGTAGCAGCTTTATCTACCAAGTTTGCTGTGAGTGGAGCCGAGTCCTCAATCAGTGCAATGGACCAGAGAGCAGCTACCAAGTAGAAGAGACAGGAGCCTTATGATATGGGAGAATGTGTGCTTAGAAAGTGTAGTACTGGTTCTATTATGTTTGTGTATTTATTACGGTTTGTTTTTTCCTTTTCCTGACCACTTATTTATATTATTTAAATACAGCCTATACTATAGACCATCTATAATGTAAAATACTAATACTGTATTTCATACAGTAACCAGTGTATAAAAAGATCAATGTGAACATTAATGTCCAGGGTCTGTACTAGGTACTTCTACTGCTCCCACACTGGCTCCAATGTTCTACAGAGTGGGACATTATGAACTGCATTTGGAAACCCCCCCTCTAGAAATCCTGCGTTTGCCACTGCTAAGAACTTGCTGCTCAAGGAAGGACAGAGGGGGTAATTCTGAGTTGATCGCAGCAGGAACTTTGGGGGTCATTCCGAGTTGTTCGCTCGCAAGCTGCTTTTAGCAGCTTTGCACACGCTAAGCCGCCGCCTACTGGGAGTGAATCTTAGCTTATCAAAATTGCGAACGAAAGATTAGCAGAATTGCGAATAGACACTTCTTAGCAGTTTCTGAGTAGCTCCACACTTACTCAGCATCTGCGATCAGTTCAGTGCTTGTCGTTCCTGGTTTGACGTCACAAACACACCCAGCGTTCGCCCAGCCACTCCCCCGTTTCTCCAGCCACTCCCGCGTTTTTCCCAGAAACGGTAGCGTTTTTTCACACACTCCCATAAAACGGCCTGTTTCCGCCCAGTAACACCCATTTCCTGTCAATCACACTCCAATCACCAGAACGAAGAAAAAACCTCGTAATGCCGTGAGTACAATTCCTAACTGCATAGCAAATTTACTTGGCGCAGTCGCACTGCAGACATTGCGCATGCGCATTAGCGACTAATCGCTCCGTAGCGAGAAAAAAATAACGTGCGAACAACTCGGAATGACCCCCTTTGTTAGCAGTTGGGCAAAACCATGTGCACTGCAGGGGAGGCAGATGTAACATGTGCAAAGAGAGTTAGATTTGGGTGGGTTATTTTGTTTCTGTGCAGGGTAAATACTGGCTGCTTTGTTTTTACACTGCAATTTCGATTTCAGTTTGAACACACCCCACCCAAATCTAACTCTCTCTGCACATGTTATATCTGCATACCTCCCAACTGTCCCGATTTTCGCGGGACAGTCCCGTTTTTTGGGGACTGTCCCGCTGTCCCACCCGCGGGCCGCAGTGTCCCGCGGTGGGGGGGGGGGGCAGTTGGGAGTCTCTGTCACCCGCTGCCCTGCTTAGCAGAGCAGCGGTGAATAGACGCTGTGCGTGCGCACAGCGTCTATTCAGTGCAGACAGAGGGAGAGGAGGCATGCCAGCGGCTCACAGAGCGCTGGGCATGCCCCCTCAATGACGAAAACGGGGGCATGACTCGCGATCGCGGGTCCTCCCGCAAAACCACGCCCCTTTTCGTAGGCCACGCCCCCTTTTCGGGAGCGCGCGCGGCTTCGCCGCGCAAGTGTCCCGCTTCCCCAAAGAAGAAAGTTGTGAGGTATGTATCTGCCTCCCCAGCAGTGCACATGGTTTTGCCCAATTGCTAAAAAATGTCCTGCTGCGATCAACTTGGAATTACCCCCAGAGTGACCAGAAGACTCCCCTCTCCTTGCTGCGCAGGTATAATAAACCAGCATGCACCACCCCCTCTCCTTGCTGCACAGGGTAGTAACCAGCATGCACCCCTCTCTCTCTTTGCTACACAGGGATAGTAACCAGCATGCACCTCTCTCTCTCTCTGCTGCACAGGGATAGTAACCAGCATGCACCTCTTTCTCTCTCTCTCTCTCTCTCTCTCTCTCTCTCTCTCTCTTTGCTGCACAGGGATAGTAACCAGCATGCACCACCCCTTTCCTTCCTGCACAAGGATACTAATAACCAGCATGCACTTCTCTCTGTTTGCTGGCTGCACAGGGATAGTAAACGGAAGGCACCTCACGAGGCTGAAGTTAGCTTCTTATTCGGCCAGCTTCTTATTCACTTCTTATTCAAGCTCCAGCTTCTTATTCACTTCTTATTCGAACTCCAGCTTCTTATTCAGATCATTCAGTTTCGCAAGGGTTAATGAGTCTTCTGTCACAAATTTGACACCTGAAATCAACAGAGTAGGGTCCCTTGCATGTGACCCACTTGTATTTTGCCTGGCCCAACACTGTTTTGGGCATGAAATACACTGGCAAAGTGGGCACACACACCATATTTTGCCATTTTGAATAAGTAGCTGTAGTTTTGCAAGGGTTAACTAGTCTTGGGCCACAAATTTGACACCTGAAATCAACAGAGAGTGGTCACTTGCATGTGACCCACTTGTATTTTGCCTGGCCCAACGCTGTTTTGGGCATGAAATACACTGGCAAAGTGGGCACACACACCATATTTTACCATTTTGAATAAGTAGCTGTAGTTTTGCAAGGGTTAACCAGTCTTGGGCCACAAATCTGACACCTGAAATCAACAGAGGGTGGTCACTTACATGTGTCGCAGTTGTATTTTGCTTGGCCCAACGCTCTTTTGGGCATGAAATATACTGGCAAAGTGGGCACACACACCATATTTTGCCATTTTGAATAAGTAGCTGTAGTTTAGCAAGGGTTAACTAGTCTTGGGCCACAAATTTGACCCCCAAAAACAACAGAGGGTGGTCACTTATATATGACGCAGTTGTATTTTGCCTGGCCCAACGCTGTTTTGAGCATGAAATATACTGGCAAAGTGGGCACACACCATATTTTGCCATTTTGAATAAGTAGCTGTAGTTTAGCAAGGGTTAACTAGTCTTGGGCCACAAATTTGACCCCCAAAAACAACAGAGGGTGGTCACTTACATATGACGCAGTTGTATTTTGCTTGGCCCAACGCTGTTTTGGGCATGAAATACACTGGCAAAGTGGGCACACACACCATATTTTGCCATTTTGAATAAGTAGCTGTAGTTTAGCAAGGGTTAACTAGTCTTGGGCCACAAATTTGACCCCCAAAAACAACAGAGGGTGGTCACTTATATATGACGCAGTTGTATTTTGCCTGGCCCAACGCTGTTTTGAGCATGAAATATACTGGCAAAGTGGGCACACACACCATATTTTGCCATTTTCAATAAGTAGCTGTAGTTTTGCAAGGGTTAACTAGTCTTGGGCTACAAATTTGACACCTGAAATCAACAAAGGGTGGTCAGTTACATATGACCCACTTGTATTTTGCTTGGCCCAACGCTGTTTTGGGCATGAAATACACTGGCAAAGTGGGCACACACACCATATTTTGCCATTTTGAATAAGTAGCTGTAGTTTAGCAAGGGTTAACTAGTCTTGGGCCACAAATTTGACCCCCAAAAACAACAGAGGGTGGTCACTTACATATGACGCAGTTGTATTTTGCTTGGCCCAACGCTGTTTTGGGCATGAAATACACTGGCAAAGCGGGCACACACACCATATTTTACCATTTTGAATAAGTAGCTGTAGTTTTTCAAGGGTTAACCAGTCTTGGGCCACAAATCTGACACCTGAAATCAACAGAGGGTGGTCACTTACATATGACGCAGTTGTATTTTGCTTGGCCCAACGCTGTTTTGGGCATGAAATACACTGGCAAAGTGGGCACACACACCATATTTTGCCATTTTGAATAAGTAGCTGTAGTTTAGCAAGGGTTAACTAGTCTTGGGCCACAAATTTGACCCCCAAAAACAACAGAGGGTGGTCACTTACATATGACGCAGTTGTATTTTGCCTGGCCCAACGCTGTTTTGGGCATGAAATACACTGGCAAAGTGGGCACACACACCATATTTTTCCATTTTGAATAAGTAGCTGTAGTTTTGCAAGGATTAACCAGTCTTGGGCCACAAATCTGACACCTGAAATCAACAGAGGGTGGTCACTTACATGTGACGCAGTTGTATTTTGCTTGGCCCAACGCTGTTTTGGGCATGAAATATACTGGCAAAGTGGGCACACACACCATATTTTGCCATTTTGAATAAGTAGCTGTAGTTTAGCAAGGGTTAACTAGTCTTGGGCCACAAATTTGACCCCCAAAAACAACAGAGGGTGGTCACTTATATATGACGCAGTTGTATTTTGCCTGGCCCAATGCTGTTTTGAGCATGAAATATACTGGCAAAGTGGGCACACACACCATATTTTGCCATTTTGAATAAGTAGCTGTAGTTTAGCAAGGGATAACTAGTCTTGGGCCACAAATTTGACCCCCAAAAACAACAGAGGGTAGTCACTTACATATGACGCAGTTGTATTTTGCTTGGCCCAACGCTGTTTTGGGCATGAAATACACTGGCAAAGTGGGCACACACACCATATTTTACCATTTTGAATAAGTAGCTGTAGTTTTTCAAGGGTTAACCAGTCTTGGGCCACAAATCTGACACCTGAAATCAACAGAGGGTGGTCACTTACATATGACGCAGTTGTATTTTGCTTGGCCCAACGCTGTTTTGGGCATGAAATACACTGGCAAAGTGGGCACACACACCATATTTTGCCATTTTGAATAAGTAGCTGTAGTTTTGCAAGGGTTAACTAGTCTTGGGCCACAAATTTGACCCCTGAAATCAGCAGAGGGTGGTCACTTATGTATCACCCACTTGTATTTTGTTTGGCCCAATGCTGTTTTGGGCATGAAATACACTGGCAAAGTGGGCACACACACCATATTTTACCATTTTGAATAAGTAGCTGTAGTTTTGCAAGGGTTAACCAGTCTTGGGCCACAAATCTGACACCTGAAATCAACAGAGGGTGGTCACTTACATGTGTCGCAGTTGTATTTTGCTTGGCCCAAAGCTCTTTTGGGCATGAAATATACTGGCAAAGTGGGCACACACACCATATTTTGCCATTTTGAATAAGTAGCTGTAGTTTAGCAAGGGTTAACTAGTCTTGGGCCACAAATTTGACCCCCAAAAACAACAGAGGGTGGTCACTTATATATGACGCAGTTGTATTTTGCCTGGCCCAACGCTGTTTTGAGCATGAAATATACTGGCAAAGTGGGCACACACCATATTTTGCCATTTTGAATAAGTAGCTGTAGTTTAGCAAGGGTTAACTAGTCTTGGGCCACAAATTTGACCCCCAAAAACAACAGAGGGTGGTCACTTACATATGACGCAGTTGTATTTTGCTTGGCCCAACGCTGTTTTGGGCATGAAATACACTGGCAAAGTGGGCACACACACCATATTTTGCCATTTTCAATAAGTAGCTGTAGTTTTGCAAGGGTTAACTAGTCTTGGGCCACAAATTTGACACCTGAAATCAACAAAGGGTGGTCAGTTACATATGACCCACTTGTATTTTGCTTGGCCCAACGCTGTTTTGGGCATGAAATACACTGGCAAAGTGGGCACACACCCCATATTTTGCCATTTTGAATAAGTAGCTGTAGTTTAGCAAGGGTTAACTAGTCTTGGGCCACAAATTTGACCTCCAAAAACAACAGAGGGTGGTCACTTACATATGACGCAGTTGTATTTTGCTTGGCCCAACGCTGTTTTGGGCATGAAATACACTGGCAAAGCGGGCACACACACCATATTTTACCATTTTGAATAAGTAGCTGTAGTTTTTCAAGGGTTAACCAGTCTTGGGCCACAAATCTGACACCTGAAATCAACAGAGGGTGGTCACTTACATATGACGCAGTTGTATTTTGCTTGGCCCAACGCTGTTTTGGGCATGAAATACACTGGCAAAGTGGGCACACACACCATATTTTGCCATTTTGAATAAGTAGCTGTAGTTTAGCAAGGGTTAACTAGTCTTGGGCCACAAATTTGACCCCCAAAAACAACAGAGGGTGGTCACTTACATATGACGCAGTTGTATTTTGCCTGGCCCAACGCTGTTTTGGGCATGAAATACACTGGCAAAGTGGGCACACACACCATATTTTACCATTTTGAATAAGTAGCTGTAGTTTTGCAAGGATTAACCAGTCTTGGGCCACAAATCTGACACCTGAAATCAACAGAGGGTGGTCACTTACATGTGACGCAGTTGTATTTTGCTTGGCCCAACGCTGTTTTGGGCATGAAATATACTGGCAAAGTGGGCACACACACCATATTTTGCCATTTTGAATAAGTAGCTGTAGTTTAGCAAGGGTTAACTAGTCTTGGGCCACAAATTTGACCCCCAAAAACAACAGAGGGTGGTCACTTATATATGACGCAGTTGTATTTTGCCTGGCCCAACGCTGTTTTGAGCATGAAATATACTGGCAAAGTGGGCACACACCATATTTTGCCATTTTGAATAAGTAGCTGTAGTTTAGCAAGGGTTAACTAGTCTTGGGCCACAAATTTGACCCCCAAAAACAACAGAGGGTGGTCACTTACATATGACGCAGTTGTATTTTGCTTGGCCCAACGCTGTTTTGGGCATGAAATACACTGGCAAAGTGGGCACACACACCATATTTTACCATTTTGAATAAGTAGCTGTAGTTTTTCAAGGGTTAACCAGTCTTGGGCCACAAATCTGACACCTGAAATCAACAGAGGGTGGTCACTTACATATGACGCAGTTGTATTTTGCTTGGCCCAACGCTGTTTTGAGCATGAAATACACTGGCAAAGTGGGCACACACACCATATTTTGCCATTTTTAATAAGTAGCTGTAGTTTAGCAAGGGTTAACTAGTCTTGGGCCACAAATTTGACCCCCAAAAACAACAGAGGGTGGTCACTTACATATGACGCAGTTGTATTTTGCCTGGCCCAACGCTGTTTTGGGCATGAAATACACTGGCAAAGTGGGCACACACACCATATTTTACCATTTTGAATAAGTAGCTGTAGTTTTGCAAGGGTTAACCAGTCTTGGGCCACACATTTGACCCGCAAAAACAACAGAGGGTGGTCACTTACATATGACGCAGTTGTATTTTGCTTGGCCCAACGCTGTTTTGGGCATGAAATACACTGGCAAAGTGGGCACACACACCATATTTTGCCATTTTGAATAAGTAGCTGTAGTTTAGCAAGGGTTAACTAGTCTTGGGCCACAAATTTGACCCCCAAAAACAACAGAGGGTGGTCACTTACATATGACGCAGTTGTATTTTGCCTGGCCCAACGCTGTTTTGGGCATGAAATACACTGGCAAAGTGGGCACACACACCATATTTTACCATTTTGAATAAGTAGCTGTAGTTTTGCAAGGATTAACCAGTCTTGGGCCACAAATCTGACACCTGAAATCAACAGAGGGTGGTCACTTACATGTGACGCAGTTGTATTTTGCTTGGCCCAACGCTGTTTTGGGCATGAAATATACTGGCAAAGTGGGCACACACACCATATTTTGCCATTTTGAATAAGTAGCTGTAGTTTAGCAAGGGTTAACTAGTCTTGGGCCACAAATTTGACCCCCAAAAACAACAGAGGGTGGTCACTTATATATGACGCAGTTGTATTTTGCCTGGCCCAACGCTGTTTTGAGCATGAAATATACTGGCAAAGTGGGCACACACCATATTTTGCCATTTTGAATAAGTAGCTGTAGTTTAGCAAGGGTTAACTAGTCTTGGGCCACAAATTTGACCCCCAAAAACAACAGAGGGTGGTCACTTACATATGACGCAGTTGTATTTTGCCTGGCCCAACGCTGTTTTGGCCACGAAATACACTGGCAAAGTGGGCACACACACCATATTTTACCATTTTGAATAAGTAGCTGTAGTTTTGCAAGGGTTAACCAGTCTTGGGCCACAAATTTAACACCTGAAATCAACAGAGGGTGGTCACTTACATATGACCCACTTGTATTTTGCTTGGCCCAACGCTGTTTTGGGCATGAAATACACTGGCAAAGTGGGCACACACACCATATTTTACCATTTTGAATAAGTAGCTGTAGTTTTGCAAGGATTAACCAGTCTTGGGCCACAAATCTGACACCTGAAATCAACAGAGGGTGGTCATTTACATGTGACGCAGTTGTATTTTGCTTGGCCCAACGCTGTTTTGGGCATGAAATATACTGGCAAAGTGGGCACACACACCATATTTTGCCATTTTGAATAAGTAGCTGTAGTTTAGCAAGGGTTAACTAGTCTTGGGCCACAAATTTGACCCCCAAAAACAACAGAGGGTGGTCACTTATATATGACGCAGTTGTATTTTGCCTGGCCCAACGCTGTTTTGGGCATGAAATACACTGGCAAAGTGGGCACACACACCATATTTTACCATTTTGAATAAGTAGCTGTAGTTTTTCAAGGGTTAACCAGTCTTGGGCCACAAATCTGACACCTGAAATCAACAGAGGGTGGTCACTTACATATGACGCAGTTGTATTTTGCTTGGCCCAACGCTGTTTTGGGCATGAAATACACTGGCAAAGTGGGCACACACACCATATTTTGCCATTTTGAATAAGTAGCTGTAGTTTTGCAAGGGTTAACTAGTCTTGGGCCACAAATTTGACCCCTGAAATCAGCAGAGGGTGGTCACTTACATATCACCCACTTGTATTTTGCCTGGCCCAATGCTGTTTTGGGCATGAAATACACTGGCAAAGTGGGCACACACACCATATTTTACCATTTTGAATAAGTAGCTGTAGTTTTGCAAGGGTTAACCAGTCTTGGGCCACAAATCTGACACCTGAAATCAACAGAGGGTGGTCACTTACATATGACGCAGTTGTATTTTGCTTGGCCCAACGCTGTTTTGGGCATGAAATACACTGGCAAAGTGGGCACACACACCATATTTTGCCATTTTTAATAAGTAGCTGTAGTTTAGGAAGGGTTAACTAGTCTTGGGCCACAAATTTGACCCCCAAAAACAACAGAGGGTGGTCACTTACATATGACGCAGTTGTATTTTGCCTGGCCCAACGCTGTTTTGGGCATGAAATACACTGGCAAAATGGGCACACACACCATATTTTGCCATTTTGAATAAGTAGCTGTAGTTTTGCAAGGGTTAACTAGTCTTGGGCCACAAATTTTACCCCTGAAATCAACAGAGCGTGGTCACTTACATATCACCAACTTGTATTTTGCTTGGCCCAATGCTGTTTTGGGCATGAAATACACTGGCAAAGTGGGCATAAACACCATTTTATAAATTGCTATTTTGAATAAGTAGCTGTAGTTTTGCAAGGGTTAACTAGTCTTGGGCCACAAATTTTACCCCTGAAATCAACAGAGAGTGGTCACTTGCATGTGACCCACTTGTATTTTGCCTGGCCCAATGCTGTTTTGGGCATGAAATACACTGGCAAAGTGGGCACACACACCATATTTTGCCATTTTGAATAAGTAGCTGTAGTTTTGCAAGGGTTAACTAGTCTTGCGCCACAAATTTGACCCCTGAAATCAGCAGAGGGTGGTCACTTACATATCACCCACTTGTATTTTGTTTGGCCCAACGCTGTTTTGGGCATGAAATACACTGGCAAAGTGGGCACACACACCATATTTTGCCATTTTGAATAAGTAGCTGTAGTTTTGCAAGGGTTAACTAGTCTTGGGCCACAAATTTGACACCTGAAATCAATAGAGGGTGGTCACTTACATATCACTCATTTGTATTTTGTTTGGCCCAACGCTGTTTTGGGCATGAAATACACTGGCAAAGTGGGCACACACCATATTTTGCTATTTTGAATAAGTAGCTGTAGTTTTGCAAGGGTTAAATAGTTTTGGGCCACAAATTTTACCCCTGAAATCAACAGAGGGTGGTCACTTACATATCACCCACTTGTATTTTGCTTGACCCAATGCTGTTTTGGGCATGAAATACACTGGCAAAGTGGGCACACACCATATTTTGCTATTTTGAATAAGTAGCTGTAGTTTTGCAAGGGTTAAATAGTTTTGGGCCACAAATTTTACCCCTGAAATCAACAGAGGGTGGTCACTTACATATCACCCACTTGTATTTTGTTTGGCCCAACGCTGTTTTGGGCATGAAATACACTGGCAAAGTGGGCACAGACACCATTTTATAAATTGCCATTTTGAATAAGTAGCTGTAGTTTTGCAAGGGTTAACTAGTCTTGGGCCACAAATTTTACCCCTGAAATCAACAGAGAGTGGTCACTTGCATGTGACCCACTTGTATTTTGCCTGGCCCAATGCTGTTTTGGGCATGAAATACACTGGCAAAGTGGGCACACACACCATATTTTGCCATTTTGAATAAGTAGCTGTAGTTTTGCAAGGGTTAACTAGTCTTGGGCCACAAATTTGACCCCTGAAATCAGCAGAGGGTGGTCACTTACATATCACCCACTTGTATTTTGATTGGCCCAACGCTGTTTTGGGCATGAAATACACTGGCAAAGTGGGCACACACACCATATTTTGCCATTTTGAATAAGTAGCTGTAGTTTTGCAAGGGTTAACTAGTCTTGGGCCACAAATTTGACACCTGAAATCAATAGAGGGTGGTCACTTACATATCACTCATTTGTATTTTGTTTGGCCCAACGCTGTTTTGGGCATGAAATACACTGGCAAAATGGGCACACACCATATTTTGCTATTTTGAATAAGTAGCTGTAGTTTTGCAAGGGTTAAATAGTTTTGGGCCACAAATTTTACCCCTGAAATCAACAGAGGGTGGTCACTTACATATCACCCACTTGTATTTTGCTTGACCCAATGCTGTTTTGGGCATAAAATACACTGGCAAAGTGGGCATAAACACCATTTTATAAATTGCTATTTTGAATAAGTAGCTGTGGTTTTGCAAGGGTTAACTAGTCTTGGGCCACAAATTTGACACATGAAATCAGCAGAGGGTGGTCACTTACATATCACCCACTTGTATTTTGTTTGGCCCAACGCTGTTTTGGGCATGAAATACACTGGCAAAGTGGGCACACACAGCATATTTTGCCATTTTGAATAAGTAGCTGTAGTTTTGCAAGGGTTAACTAGTCTTGGGCCACAAATTTGACACCTGAAATCAATAGAGGGTGGTCACTTACATATCACTCATTTGTATTTTGTTTGGCCCAACGCTGTTTTGGGCATGAAATACACTGGCAAAATGGGCACACACCATATTTTGCTATTTTGAATAAGTAGCTGTAGTTTTGCAAGGGTTAAATAGTTTTGGGCCACAAATTTTACCCCTGAAATCAACAGAGGGTGGTCACTTACATATCACCCACTTGTATTTTGCTTGACCCAATGCTGTTTTGGGCATAAAATACACTGGCAAAGTGGGCATAAACACCATTTTATAAATTGCTATTTTGAATAAGTAGCTGTGGTTTTGCAAGGGTTAACTAGTCTTGGGCCACAAATTTGACACATGAAATCAGCAGAGGGTGGTCACTTACATATCACCCACTTGTATTTTGTTTGGCCCAACGCTGTTTTGGGCATGAAATACACTGGCAAAGTGGGCACACACCATATTTTGCTATTTTGAATAAGTAGCTGTAGTTTTGCAAGGGTTAAATAGTTTTGGGCCACAAATTTTACCCCTGAAATCAACAGAGGGTGGTCACTTACATATCACCCACTTGTATTTTGCTTGACCCAATGCTGTTTTGGGCATGAAATACACTGGCAAAGTGGGCACACACCATATTTTGCTATTTTGAATAAGTAGCTGTAGTTTTGCAAGGGTTAAATAGTTTTGGGCCACAAATTTTACCCCTGAAATCAACAGAGGGTGGTCACTTACATATCACCCACTTGTATTTTGTTTGGCCCAACGCTGTTTTGGGCATGAAATACACTGGCAAAGTGGGCACACACACCATATTTTGCCATTTTGAATAAGTAGCTGTAGTTTTGCAAGGGTTAACTAGTCTTGGGCCACAAATTTGACACCTGAAATCAATAGAGGGTGGTCACTTACATATCACTCATTTGTATTTTGTTTGGCCCAACGCTGTTTTGGGCATGAAATACACTGGCAAAGTGGGCACACACCATATTTTGCTATTTTGAATAAGTAGCTGTAGTTTTGCAAGGGTTAAATAGTTTTGGGCCACAAATTTTACCCCTGAAATCAACAGAGGGTGGTCACTTACATATCACCCACTTGTATTTTGCTTGACCCAATGCTGTTTTGGGCATGAAATACACTGGCAAAGTGGGCACACACCATATTTTGCTATTTTGAATAAGTAGCTGTAGTTTTGCAAGGGTTAAATAGTTTTGGGCCACAAATTTTACCCCTGAAATCAACAGAGGGTGGTCACTTACATATCACCCACTTGTATTTTGTTTGGCCCAACGCTGTTTTGGGCATGAAATACACTGGCAAAGTGGGCACAGACACCATTTTATAAATTGCCATTTTGAATAAGTAGCTGTAGTTTTGCAAGGGTTAACTAGTCTTGGGCCACAAATTTTACCCCTGAAATCAACAGAGAGTGGTCACTTGCATGTGACCCACTTGTATTTTGCCTGGCCCAATGCTGTTTTGGGCATGAAATACACTGGCAAAGTGGGCACACACACCATATTTTGCCATTTTGAATAAGTAGCTGTAGTTTTGCAAGGGTTAACTAGTCTTGGGCCACAAATTTGACCCCTGAAATCAGCAGAGGGTGGTCACTTACATATCACCCACTTGTATTTTGTTTGGCCCAACGCTGTTTTGGGCATGAAATACACTGGCAAAGTGGGCACACACACCATATTTTGCCATTTTGAATAAGTAGCTGTAGTTTTGCAAGGGTTAACTAGTCTTGGGCCACAAAATTGACACCTGAAATCAATAGAGGGTGGTCACTTACATATCACTCATTTGTATTTTGTTTGGCCCAACGCTGTTTTGGGCATGAAATACACTGGCAAAATGGGCACACACCATATTTTGCTATTTTGAATAAGTAGCTGTAGTTTTGCAAGGGTTAAATAGTTTTGGGCCACAAATTTTACCCCTGAAATCAACAGAGGGTGGTCACTTACATATCACCCACTTGTATTTTGCTTGACCCAATGCTGTTTTGGGCATAAAATACACTGGCAAAGTGGGCATAAACACCATTTTATAAATTGCTATTTTGAATAAGTAGCTGTGGTTTTGCAAGGGTTAACTAGTCTTGGGCCACAAATTTGACACATGAAATCAGCAGAGGGTGGTCACTTACATATCACCCACTTGTATTTTGTTTGGCCCAACGCTGTTTTGGGCATGAAATACACTGGCAAAGTGGGCACACACAGCATATTTTGCCATTTTGAATAAGTAGCTGTAGTTTTGCAAGGGTTAACTAGTCTTGGGCCACAAATTTGACCCCTGAAATCAGCAGAGGGTGGTCACTTACATATCACCCACTTGTATTTTGTTTGGCCCAATGCTGTTTTGGGCATGAAATACACTGGCAAAATGGGCACACACACCATATTTTGCCATTTTGAATAAGTAGCTGTAGTTTTGCAAGGGTTAACTAGTCTTGGGCCACAAATTTTACCCCTGAAATCAACAGAGGGTGGTCACTTACATATCACCCACTTGTATTTTGTTTGGCCCAACGCTGTTTTGGGCATGAAATACACTGGCAAAATGGGCACACACACCATATTTTGCCGTTTTGAATAAGTAGCTGTAGTTTTGCAAGGGTTAACTAGTCTTGGGCCACAAATTTTACCCCTGAAATCAACAGAGGGTGGTCACTTACATATCACCCACTTGTATTTTGCTTGGCCCAATGCTGTTTTGGGCATGAAATACACTGGCAAAGTGGGCATAAACACCATTTTATAAATTGCTATTTTGAATAAGTAGCTGTAGTTTTGCAAGGGTTAACTAGTCTTGGGCCACAAATTTTACCCCTGAAATCAACAGAGAGTGGTCACTTGCATGTGACCCACTTGTATTTTGCCTGGCCCAATGCTGTTTTGGGCATGAAATACACTGGCAAAGTGGGCACACACACCATATTTTGCCATTTTGAATAAGTAGCTGTAGTTTTGCAAGGGTTAACTAGTCTTGGGCCACAAATTTGACCCCTGAAATCAGCAGAGGGTGGTCACTTACATATCACCCACTTGTATTTTGTTTGGCCCAACGCTGTTTTGGGCATGAAATACACTGGCAAAGTGGGCACACACACCATATTTTGCCATTTTGAATAAGTAGCTGTAGTTTTGCAAGGGTTAACTAGTCTTGGGCCACAAATTTGACACCTGAAATCAATAGAGGGTGGTCACTTACATATCACTCATTTGTATTTTGTTTGGCCCAACGCTGTTTTGGGCATGAAATACACTGGCAAAGTGGGCACACACCATATTTTGCTATTTTGAATAAGTAGCTGTAGTTTTGCAAGGGTTAAATAGTTTTGGGCCACAAATTTTACCCCTGAAATCAACAGAGGGTGGTCACTTACATATCACCCACTTGTATTTTGCTTGACCCAATGCTGTTTTGGGCATGAAATACACTGGCAAAGTGGGCATAAACACCATTTTATAAATTGCTCTTTTGAATAAGTAGCTGTGGTTTTGCAAGGGTTAACTAGTCTTGGGCCACAAATTTGACACATGAAATCAGCAGAGGGTGGTCACTTACATATCACCCACTTGTATTTTGTTTGGCCCAACGCTGTTTTGGGCATGAAATACACTGGCAAAGTGAGCACACACAGCATATTTTGCCATTTTGAATAAGTAGCTGTAGTTTTGCAAGGGTTAACTAGTCTTGGGCCACAAATTTGACCCCTGAAATCAGCAGAGGGTGGTCACTTACATATCACCCACTTGTATTTTGTTTGGCCCAACGCTGTTTTGGGCATGAAATACACTGGCAAAATGGGCACACACAGCATATTTTGCCATTTTGAATAAGTAGCTGTAGTTTTGCAAGGGTTAACTAGTCTTGGGCCACAAATTTTACCCCTGAAATCAACAGAGAGTGGTCACTTACATATCACCCACTTGTATTTTGCTTGGCCCAATGCTGTTTTGGGCATGAAATACACTGGCAAAGTGGGCATAAACACCATTTTATAAATTGCTATTTTGAATAAGTAGCTGTAGTTTTGCAAGGGTTAACTAGTCTTGGGCCACAAATTTGACACCTGGAATCAGGAGCCTATCAATACAGTCTCTGCGTATAAAGCTTTTCTTAAATTCTGCAAAGTAGTGTCTGCGGGCCTAGGGGGTAATTCAGACTGCATCACTGCAGCAGCAGCGATCGCCGTCTGAATTACTTTGTGGAGTGCGCAATCCGGGAGCCCAGTGAGATTCTATCAGCATCTCAGGGCTTCGATCGCCTCTGCCTGATTGACAGGCAGAGGCGGTCATGTGGCGGGAAGGGGCATGCCACCGGCTTTAGAACCACGGTCCGGACAACGGAGGCCTGTCTGGACCGTTGGGGGGTGGCCCGAGGCAGCTGCGTGGTGTTACACACAGACTCTGCGACCCAGGATGTGGCGAGTAGCGGACTGCCAGCGTGCAGGAGCTTCGTTTGCAGGGAGTTACTCATCAGGTACAAAATCATCGACACCGTGCAATGGTTTTGTACCTGTGCGAGGGGGATGGGGGGGGGGCTAGGGCCAGTCATGCAGGGCGGACCAGCCCTGTGCTGGGCATCCACCCGCATGTCAGAGTACATGATTGTAGATGTGCTACATTTAGCACATCTGTGATTAGATCTTGTCTGGGGACTGTTTCCTCAGACATTCAGTGAATGATGCTGCCCTGTGGCAAATTCGCGCATGCACCTACGCAGTGGCGGAACAAGACCATGGTGGGCCGAGGTGCAACAAAATGCGTTGCCCCAGCCCGCCCAAGATCCAAAACGTGTGTCAAAAAATAGGGCATGGTCTCATTGAAAAGGGGTGTGGGCACACAATAGTACCACCAATTCAAATTATGCCACACAGTAGTGCAACCTCATTACATTACACTGATTTACATTACATTACACTGAACAATAGTACTCCTTATATACATTACGCTACACAGTACTGCTCCTGAAACACGTTATGCCACACAGTATTGCTTCTTATACGCATTACGCCACATAGTAGAGCTCCTTCTACACGTTACGCCACACAGTAGTGCTCCTGAAACACGTTATGCCACACAGTACTGCTTCTTATACGCATTACGCCACATAGTAGAGCTCCTTCTACACGTTACGCCACACAGTAGTTCTTATACACATTACAACACACAGTAGTGCCTCTTATACATGTTACGCCACACAGTAGTATCTTAATATACGTTATACCACACAGTAGTATCTTAATATACTTTATACCACACAGTAGTGCTCCTGATACACGTTACTCCACCCAGTACTGTTCCTTATACATGTTACGCAACACAGTAGAGCTCCTTATACACGTTACAACACACTGTAATGGTCCTTATACACTTTACGCCACACAATAGTGCTCCTTATACACGTTACGCCACACAGTGGTGCTTCTTATAGACGTTACACCACACAGTAATACCCCTTATACATGTTAAGCCACACAGTAGAGCTCCTTATACACATTACGCCACACAGTAGAGCTCCTTTTACACATAACGCCAATATAGTAGGCACTACGGTAAAGTTTTAGGGTTAGGCTGCTGGGGGGGGGGGGGGGGGTGAGGCACTGGGGTGGTGGCTAGGGTTAGGATGTGGGGAGGGGTAAAGGTTAAGGTTAGCTACTAGGGAAAGGTTTAGGGATTAGGGATAATGGGGAAAATACTCACCAGAACACTGCTGAGACATCGCCAATGCAATGTGATCCAGAAAAAGGCACTGCTGTCACCGGTATAAAGTACGAAACTGCTATATCACAAGGGACTGTTTGTTGACAGTTCTTTATGTCGACATAATGAATATCAATATGATAACTGTCGGCCAATTGTATCCAACTCCCACAAAAACTCAGAAGACTTCTCACTGTATAAAAATGGGACAATTCCTTTGTACAAGGATACACAAGGCCCATGGAGACAGATGTCCACACTATGCATCATGCAGCCAGCAGCAGCACATGCACCCTGGGTGACAACACATGACCCTGTGCCTGGCTGCCTTAGTGGGGTCACTCTATGCTGTGCTGTATGTTATATGTCACTGCACAGTCACCATTACTATTTGCAGAGAGACCACCGCCTCCCAATCTCCGCCCCCTCAATGTAGGCTCCGCCTCTTCGAGGTCCGCGATTCTGAGTTTGCAGGATGAAATGTACAATTAGAAAAATGTATAATAAAATAAAAATAAATAAACACACAGCTGCCTTACCGCCTTTACAAGGAATGCTGCTGCACTAACTCTACAGTTTAGCCGCATGGTCACGTGATGCTCCGGCTCCGGTAGCAAAAAGAAACAGCTGGGCTGCCCGTGAATGAGAGGGGAAGATGGCCCCTTCTCCTTCTCCAGACTCCTCCACTGCATCCTCCTCCCCCTCTGGCCAGACTGCAGCTCAGCCTCATTCTGTTAAGGGGAAGCGGCGGCTTGCAGCGCGCCGGCAGGTGGCATGTAATGAGTCAGTCTCACTCATTGTAGTGCCTCCGGCTGTGGGCCCCTTCATCGTGGAGGGGCCCTGCCGGTTGCACCGCTGCAAGTTCCACCCCTGAACCTACGATAATAGCCCACCAGACCAAAGAATATCCTGAGTTGCGACATACATTTTAGCTTAGGCCATGTGAAGACTGCTTCCACCTTGCCAGGTTGAGGTTTAACTTACCCTTGGCATACAATATACCCCAGATACTTTGCCTCCACAGATATGATGGCACACTTCTCCAGGTTAGCTGTGAACCCTTGTGCCTGTAGAGACTGTAACACTGCATCCACCTTTGGAAGGTGCGACTGGAACAAACCCACTGTGGTAGAGAAGGCTGTTGTTGCTTTTTCCATCAGAGGAATTTGCCAGTACCCCTTCAGTAAATCTAGCGTAGTTAGATACAGGCTTATTGCTAAGTTCATCAACCCGGGGCATAGGATAGGAATCAAACCGAGGAACTTTATTTAACTTTCTGAAGTCATTACAGAATCTCAAAGCTCCAAAAAGCTTGGGCTCTAAAAAAAAATGGGATTATTCCATTCACTGTTTGACTACTCTGTGACCCCCAAGCGCCGCATCACTTCCAGTTCCCGTTTTACTGCTGCCTGTTGGGCCTCAGATATACAATATTGCCTTTGTTTTATCACCCCCCTGGGTGGAGTAACATTGTCATGCTGTATGATTTGAGTTTTCCCCAGGAGGGCAGAGAACACAACCTGGTACTGTGCTACTAAGTTTACCACTTCTTGTTTCTGGCTAGGACTCAGTTACTTCAGTAGGCACCTGACATTCTGGGGTTTTCATGGCCACTAAAGAGGGATGACTGGCACTTTCCAAGGCTTCAACAAATTCACATGGTAGACTTTTACCTCTTTCCTTCTACCTTCCTGCCGTACCTAGACACAAGTATCAGTACCTTGTTGCCCCTATTGAGAGTCCGGTTGACAGCAGTAACGCCATGACTGCGTTTTTGATCCTGTTGAGCTCTTGCCATATGCTTGGTCAGAAGTGGCGCAATTTGCCTTAGACAGCCATATAATTGGGACACAAACTGAACGATGTTAGGCTCTTGGGACGGGATCAGTACTAAATCCCGCAGGATGGGATCCCGGCGGTCGAAATACTGACGCCGGAATTTCGACCACACAATCCCGACAGGGGTGGCGAGCAGAACGCAGCCCATTGTGGGCTCGCTTTGCTCGCCACGCTGCAGGCACGGTGCTTTGCTATGCTCAGCACACTTTTATATTCTCCCTCTATGGGTGTCGTGGACACCCACGGAGGCAGAATATGTCGGGATTGTGCCGGTCGGGGTTCCGGCGTCAGTATTTCAACCGCCGGGATTCCGTCCGGCGGGATCTTAACCGCATCCCCTTGGGACAATTGCTGCTCCCACCCATCTTTTAATAGATCTAGTATCCCTCTGCGTTGTCTACCATAGAGGAGTTTGAAGGGTCTAAACCCCATACAGTCTCTATATAAAGTCTCTATATAAATAAAGGATAATAATAATAATAATAATAATAATAATAATAAAAAAAGAGGCTTGGGGTACCTCTCAAACTGCCAACATTAGCTAAGGTAAGAGTAGGTCCTAATCTCGCTTCTCCTGTGACACTGCCCTTTTCATCATCTGCATAAGGGTTCTGTTAAAGCATTCAACCAAGCCGTCTGTCTGCGGGTGGTAAACCGAAATGGTAATTCTATCCACCTTTAACAGGCGACACAGGTATTTCATTAATTTAGACACAAAAGGGGTACCTTAGTCGGTCAGGACCTCTATTGGTATTCCTAGACGGGTATACAGCATCAAGAACTCCTGGACAATAGTGCTAGATTTCATGTTACATAGTGGTATGGCCTCCGGGTACCCGGTGGAGAAGTCCACCGTCACCAATATATACTGATGCCCATGATCCGATTTTTCTACTGGCCCTATCAGATCTATAAAAATTGGCTCAATAGGCATGGAAATTATAGTCAGGAAAACCAAGGTCGCCCTAAATTCTGTCTGGGGTGCATTCTTTTAGTACACTGGGCATTCCTGACAATATTCTTTTACTGCAGCATGAATGCCTGGCCAGGAGAAACATAGCTGGAGAGTTTTCCTCTCCCCTAAATGGCCACCCCATAAATGCATGTGAGCCGCCCTCAGTACCAGCTGCTCGTGTTTTCGGGGAATCAGCAACTGGTCTACCCTTTTACCTTGCAAATAAGTTACAAGGTAAAAAAAAATGTTTTTCACATAAAGTAAGGTACACCTTCAGGTGGTAAAGCAGAGTTTACCTTACCATTTACCACTACCACATTTTAAAAAGTATTAGACAAGTTGCCATCGTTATGTTGATCTCGCCTAAAGTCCTGCAAAGACACTCTTTCGCAAATGGGGGACTAATGTGTCTCAATCTCACTGGCAAGAGAGGGGTTTACAGTCATACAACCTTGGCTTCCAGTAGATCTTGGCCCCTGCGACAGCTTAACATTTGTCTGTCTGCCAATGTCATGCCAGGTAACAAACTCCTGCAACAGTGGGAAGTCCTGGCCCAGGATTAGTGGATAAAGAGGTTTGGAAGCTACTGTGACTACCATTTTTACTGGTCTTACTTTAATCACCACCGGCAGGTGCACTCATGGGCATTCTTCTATGTCACCAAGTATACATAGCATCTTTACCAGAAGCACAACCTGGCCAGACCCGGGAAGAACCAGGTTAGCAGAGATGATAGACAATTCATTGCCAGTATCAACCAAGGCCCAGATATCCCAGCCTTCAATCTGTACCATCAGATGAAATGGTAGTTTCAGCTGGGGAAATAATTCCAGGTGCCATACTGAATACAGGTTGTACTGTTTTCCCTGAGCTGCAATCCACTAGCTCACCCTGCTTTAGGAAGTACCGCTGTGCATGACTGGGCTCTCTGCACTCAAAACATATGACTGGAGACGGGCTGTTTGGTTTAACAATGGGGATCTGGGTATTGGGCTTATGTACTGGCTGTAACCCTTGCTTGGCTTTATTAAAATTTCCCAGGGTCAGGTACCTCTCAATCACCACTGCTAGCTCCTCAATTGTCTGGGGTCAGCCTGCAAAGGCCCAGTGTTTTACACCACGGTCTGATACCCGTATAGCCTGGTCTAGAGCCATCACTTCCACTACCCACTGAGAAGAGTTTTTATCTGTAACCAGGTTTTACTCAGTTTGGCCAATTATGCCAGTTTGACCACTGGAGGCTCAGATGGGTTCAGCTGCAACTCATAATATTCTTGGGCTTTGCTGGGACCCGTCACCCCAATCCTGCTGAGTATAGCTTCCTTCAAGCAAGGATAAGAGCTGACTTCAGACAACTTTAACGCAACATAGACTCTCTATGACTCCCCTGTGCGATAAGGAGCTAATCTAACCCTTGATTTCTGGTATCAAATATGTCGCCCAAGACTAGTTAACCCTTGCAAAACTACAGCTACATATTCAAAATGGTAAATCATAATATGGTGGTTGTGCCTACTTTCCCAGCGTAATTCATTCACAAATCAATGTTGGGCCAAGCAGAATACAAGTGGGTGATATGTAAGTGACCACATTCTGTTGATTGCAGGTCTCACAATTGTGTCCCAAGACTAGTTAACTCTTGCAAAACTATAGCTACTTATTCAAAATGGTAAAATATGGTGTGTGGGCACACTTTGCCAGTGTATTTCATGCCCAAAACAACGTTGGGCCAAGCAAAATACAAGTGGGTCATATGTAAGTGACTACGCTTTGTTGATTTCAGGTGTCAAATTTGTGGCCCAAGACTAATTAACCCTTGCAAAACTACAGCTACTTATTCAAAATGGCAATTTATAAAATGGTGTTTGTGCCCACTTTGCCAGTGTACTTCATGCCCAAAACCGCATTGGGCCAAGCAAAATACAAGTGGGTCATATTTAAGTGACCACCCTCTGTTGATTTCAGGTGTCAAATTTGTGGCCGAAGACTGGTTAACCCTTGCAAAACTACAGCTACTTATTCAAAATGGAAAATATGGTGTGTGTGCCCACTATGCCAGTGTATTTCATGCCCAAAACAGCGTTGGGCCAGGCAAAATACAAGTGGGTCACATGCAAGTGACCACTCTCTGTTGATTTCAGGGGTCAAATTTGTGGCCCAAGACTAATTAACCCTTGCAAAACTACAGCTACTTATTCAAAATGGCAATTTATAAAATGGTGTTTGTGCCCACTTTGCCAGTGTATTTCATGCCCAAAACCGCATTGGGCCAAGCAAAATACAAGTGGGTCATATGTAACTGACCACCCTCTGTTGATTTCAGGTGTCAAATTTGTGGCCCAAGACTGGTTAACCCTTGCAAAACTACAGCTACTTATTCAAAATGGTAAAATATGTTGTGTGTGCCCACTTTGCCAGTGTATTTCATGCCCAAAACAGCGTTGGGACAAGCAAAATACAAGTGGGTCATATGTAAGTGATACACTTATGCCAGTGTATTTCATGCCCAAAACAGCGTTGGGCCAGGCAAAATACAAGTGGGTCACATGCAAGTGACCACTCTCTGTTGATTTCAGGGGTCAAATTTGTGGCCCAAGACTAGTTAACCCTTGCAAAACTACAGCTACTTATTCAAAATGGCAATTTATAAAATGGTGTGTGTGCCCACTTTGCCAGTGTATTTCATGCCCAAAACAGCGTTGGGCCAAGCAAAATACAAGTGGGTCATATGTAAGTGACCACCCTCTGTTGATTTCAGGTGTCAAATTTGTGGCCCAAGACTAGTTAACCCTTGCAAAACTACAGCTACTTATTCAAAATAGAAAAACATGGTGTGTGTGCCCACTTTGCCAGTGTATTTCATGCCCAAAACAGCGTTGGGCAAAGCAAAATACAAGTGGGTCATATGTAACTGACCACCCTCTGTTGATTTCAGGTGTCAAATTTGTGGCCCAAGACTAGTTAACCCTTGCAAAACTACAGCTACTTATTCAAAATAGCAAAACATGGTGTGTGTGCCCACTTTGCCAGTGTATTTCATGCCCAAAACAGCGTTGGGCCAAGCAAAATACAAGTGGGTCATATGTAAGTGACCACCCTCTGTTGATTTCAGGTGTCAGATTTGTGGCCCAAGACTGGTTAACCCTTGCAAAACTACAGCTACTTATTCAAAATGGAAAATATGGTGTGTGTGCCCACTTTGCCAGTGTATTTCATGCCCAAAACAGCGTTGGGCCAGGCAAAATACAAGTGGGTCACATGCAAGTGACCACTCTCTGTTGATTTCAGGGGTCAAATTTGTGGCCCAAGACTAGTTAACCCTTGCAAAACTACAGCTACTTATTCAAAATGGTAAAATATGTTGTGTGTGCCCACTTTGCCAGTGTATTTCATGCCCAAAACAGCGTTGGGACAAGCAAAATACAAGTGGGTCATATGTAAGTGACCACCCTCTGTTGATTTCAGGTGTCAAATTTGTGGCCCAAGACTAGTTAACCCTTGCAAAACTACAGCTACTTATTCAAAATGGTAAAATATGTTGTGTGTGCCCACTTTGCCAGTGTATTTCATGCCCAAAACAGCGTTGGGACAAGCAAAATACAAGTGGGTCATATGTAACTGACCACCCTCTGTTGATTTCAGGTGTCAAATTTGTGGCCCAAGACTAGTTAACCCTTGCAAAACTACAGCTACTTATTCAAAATAGCAAAACATGGTGTGTGTGCCCACTTTGCCAGTGTATTTCATGCCCAAAACAGCGTTGGGCCAAGCAAAATACAAGTGGGTCATATGTAAGTGACCACCCTCTGTTGATTTCAGGTGTCAGATTTGTGGCCCAAGACTGGTTAACCCTTGCAAAACTACAGCTACTTATTCAAAATGGCAAAACATGGTGTGTGTGCCCACTTTGCCAGTGTATTTCATGCCCAAAACAGCGTTGGGCCAAGCAAAATACAAGTGGGTCATATGTAAGTGACCACCCTCTGTTGATTTCAGGTGTCAGATTTGTGGCCCAAGACTGGTTAACCCTTGCAAAACTACAGCTACTTATTCAAAATGGTAAAATATGTTGTGTGTGCCCACTTTGCCAGTGTATTTCATGACCAAAACAGCGTTGGGCCAAGCAAAATACAACTGCGTCATATGTAACTGACCACCCTCTGTTGATTTCAGGTGTCAAATTTGTGGCCCAAGACTGGTTAACCCTTGCAAAACTACAGCTACTTATTCAAAATGGAAAATATGGTGTGTGTGCCCACTTTGCCAGTGTATTTCATGCCCAAAACAGCGTTGGGCCAGGCAAAATACAAGTGGGTCACATGCAAGTGACCACTCTCTGTTGATTTCAGGGGTCAAATTTGTGGCCCAAGACTAGTTAACCCTTGCAAAACTACAGCTACTTATTCAAAATGGTAAAATATGTTGTGTGTGCCCACTTTGCCAGTGTATTTCATGCCCAAAACAGCGTTGGGACAAGCAAAATACAAGTGGGTCATATGTAAGTGACCACCCTCTGTTGATTTCAGGTGTCAAATTTGTGGCCCAAGACTAGTTAACCCTTGCAAAACTACAGCTACTTATTCAAAATGGTAAAATATGTTGTGTGTGCCCACTTTGCCAGTGTATTTCATGCCCAAAACAGCGTTGGGACAAGCAAAATACAAGTGGGTCATATGTAACTGACCACCCTCTGTTGATTTCAGGTGTCAAATTTGTGGCCCAAGACTAGTTAACCCTTGCAAAACTACAGCTACTTATTCAAAATAGCAAAACATGGTGTGTGTGCCCACTTTGCCAGTGTATTTCATGCCCAAAACAGCGTTGGGCCAAGCAAAATACAAGTGGGTCATATGTAAGTGACCACCCTCTGTTGATTTCAGGTGTCAGATGTGTGGCCCAAGACTGGTTAACCCTTGCAAAACTACAGCTACTTATTCAAAATGGCAAAACATGCTGTGTGTGCCCACTTTGCCAGTGTATTTCATGCCCAAAACAGCATTGGGCCAAGCAAAATACAAGTGGGTCATATGTAAGTGACCACCCTCTGTTGATTTCAGGTGTCAGATTTGTGGCCCAAGACTGGTTAACCCTTGCAAAACTACAGCTACTTATTCAAAATGGTAAAATATGGTGTGTGTGCCCACTTTGCCAGTGTATTTCATGCCCAAAACAGCGTTGGGACAAGCAAAATACAAGTGGGTCATATGTAAGTGACCACCCTCTGTTGATTTCAGGGGTCAAATTTGTGGCCCAAGACTAGTTAACCCTTGCAAAACTACAGCTACTTATTCAAAATGGCAATTTATAAAATGGTGTGTGTGCCCACTTTGCCAGTGTATTTCATGCCCAAAACAGCGTTGGACCAGGCAAAATACAAGTGGGTCATATGTAAGTGACCACCCTCTGTTGATTTCAGGTGTCAAATTTGTGGCCCAAGACTAGTTAACCCTTGCAAAACTACAGCTACTTATTCAAAATGGCAATTTATAAAATGGTGTGTGTGCCCACTTTGCCAGTGTATTTCATGCCCAAAACAGCGTTGGGCCAAGCAAAATACAAGTGGGTCATATGTAAGTGACCACCCTCTGTTGATTTCAGGTGTCAGATGTGTGGCCCAAGACTGGTTAACCCTTGCAAAACTACAGCTACTTATTCAAAATGGCAAAACATGCTGTGTGTGCCCACTTTGCCAGTGTATTTCATGCCCAAAACAGCATTGGGCCAAGCAAAATACAAGTGGGTCATATGTAAGTGACCACCCTCTGTTGATTTCAGGTGTCAGATTTGTGGCCCAAGACTGGTTAACCCTTGCAAAACTACAGCTACTTATTCAAAATGGTAAAATATGGTGTGTGTGCCCACTTTGCCAGTGTATTTCATGCCCAAAACAGCGTTGGGACAAGCAAAATACAAGTGGGTCATATGTAAGTGACCACCCTCTGTTGATTTCAGGTGTCAGATTTGTGGCCCAAGACTGGTTAACCCTTGCAAAACTACAGCTACTTATTCAAAATGGTAAAATATGTTGTGTGTGCCCACTTTGCCAGTGTATTTCATGCCCAAAACAGCGTTGGGCCAAGCAAAATACAACTGCGTCATATGTAACTGACCACCCTCTGTTGATTTCAGGTGTCAAATTTGTGGCCCAAGACTGGTTAACCCTTGCAAAACTACAGCTACTTATTCAAAATGGAAAATATGGTGTGTGTGCCCACTTTGCCAGTGTATTTCATGCCCAAAACAGCGTTGGGCCAGGCAAAATACAAGTGGGTCACATGCAAGTGACCACTCTCTGTTGATTTCAGGGGTCAAATTTGTGGCCCAAGACTAGTTAACCCTTGCAAAACTACAGCTACTTATTCAAAATGGCAATTTATAAAATGGTGTGTGTGCCCACTTTGCCAGTGTATTTCATGCCCAAAACAGCGTTGGACCAGGCAAAATACAAGTGGGTCATATGTAAGTGACCACCCTCTGTTGATTTCAGGTGTCAAATTTGTGGCCCAAGACTAGTTAACCCTTGCAAAACTACAGCTACTTATTCAAAATAGCAAAACATGGTGTGTGTGCCCACTTTGCCAGTGTATTTCATGCCCAAAACAGCGTTGGGCCAAGCAAAATACAAGTGGGTCATATGTAACTGACCACCCTCTGTTGATTTCAGGTGTCAAATTTGTGGCCCAAGACTGGTTAACCCTTGCAAAACTACAGCTACTTATTCAAAATAGCAAAACATGGTGTGTGTGCCCACTTTGCCAGTGTATTTCATGCCCAAAACAGCGTTGGGCCAAGCAAAATACAAGTGGGTCATATGTAAGTGACCACCCTCTGTTGATTTCAGGTGTCAAATTTGTGGCCCAAGACTAGTTAACCCTTGCAAAACTACAGCTACTTATTCAAAATAGCAAAACATGATGTGTGTGCCCACTTTGCCAGTGTATTCATGCCCAAAACAGCGTTGGGCCAAGCAAAATACAAGTGGGTCACATGCAAGTGACCACCCTCTGTTGTTTTTGGGGGTCAAATTTGTGGCCCAAGACTAGTTAACCCTTGCTAAACTACAGCTACTTATTCAAACTGGCAAAATATGGTGTGTGTGCCCACTTTGCCAGTGTATTTCATGCCCAAAACAGCGTTGGGCCAAGCAAAATACAACTGCGTCATATGTAAGTGACCACCCTCTGTTGATTTCAGGTGTCAGATTTGTGGCCCAAGACTGGTTAACCCTTGCAAAACTACAGCTACTTATTCAAAATGGTAAAATATGTTGTGTGTGCCCACTTTGCCAGTGTATTTCATGCTCAAAACAGCGTTGGGCCAAGCAAAATACAAGTGGGTCATATGTAACTGACCACCCTCTGTTGATTTCAGGTGTCAGATTTGTGGCCCAAGACTGGTTAACCCTTGCAAAACTACAGCTACTTATTCAAAATGGTAAAATATGTTGTGTGTGCCCACTTTGCCAGTGTATTTCATGCCCAAAACAGCATTGGGCCAAGCAAAATACAAGTGGGTCATATGTAAGTGACCACCCTCTGTTGATTTCAGGTGTCAAATTTGTGGCCCAAGACTGGTTAATCCTTGCAAAACTACAGCTACTTATTCAAAATGTCAAAATATGTTGTGTGTGCCCACTTTGCCAGTGTATTTCATGCCCAAAACAGCGTTGGGCCAGGCAAAATACAAGTGGGTCATATGTAAGGGAACCTACTCTGTTGATTTCCGGTGTCAAATTTGTTACCCAAGACTCATTAACCCTTGCAAAACTGAATGATCTGAATAAGAAGCTGGAGTTCGAATAAGAAGTGAATAAGAAGCTAGAGCTTGAATAAGAAGTGAATAAGAAGCTGGCCGAATAAGAAGCTAACTTCAGCATCGTAGGCACCTCCATCTCCTTGTTGCAGAGTGCAGATAGTGACCAGAAGACTCTGCACCTCTGCATGCTGCATAGGGACAGTAACTAGAAAGCTCCGCCCCTCTCCTTGCGCACAGGGAGTGACTAGAAGGCTCCTCCACTCTCCTTGCTGCTTAGGGACAGTTACTAGAAGGCTCCTCAGTCACTTCTTGCTGAGCCTGATAATGACGGACCAACCCCTTCCAAGCCTGCATGTGCACAGCCTGCTGCCTTCATGGGAAGATCACACCAGACAGGGGCTGGGACATTAACCACGCTCCTTCAGGCAAGTAGGTACCTTAGGGACAGACACTCATTTACAGCAACACAGATTTAGGAAGCTTATTTCCTAATGAAAATATTTATCACAATACTAAATCTTTGATCCTAATAATAGCCTCTGAGAGGCACCTATACTGTTTAGGGGGTCTACAAACTGGCTGGGCTCTCCAGCTGCTGGGGAACCACATGTCCCAGCATGGCATGTCAGAGACTGGAGTTACAGTACAGGGGGTATCACATGAAGTTTACCAGAGTTGGCGGTGGGCCATTCGGCCTGTGCTCATACAGTGACTCCAGCTGCTGCACATTGTCAGTGGGAGGTAGAAAGGAATCTGTTTATTAAAATGAAGCAACTAGAAAGAAGGACCCTTATAATATTATCATGGTCTAGGTGCAATCAGGTGCTTAAATGTTAGTAAATTCATATAGTTTAATCTTTTGATAATATATATAATATTACATGTAAAGTGAGTATTATATCTGTGCACTTTCATATAACCTATGATTGTCATACAAATATAATTAGGTATTTGGTATGTTTGTATCAGATCTATAATCAGAATATTTTTAGATGCAGCTAGCAATAGCACACTGCTTCGCTCCCGTGGACGTCTTCCAGTAAAATCTAATTGTCTCCATAGTTCATAAACAGCCCCTAAGTCATACAGCCGCCGCGGCCCCCGTACTTACCTCTCCGGGGGTGCTGGATCTCCGGGCGGCTGTCTTCGCTGGCGGTCTCCGGCTCCCGGCGCTCCGTCCAGCGCTCGTGGTGTGGACGTCGCGGGTGCGGGTGACGTCATCAAGCGCTCCCCAATCAGACGCTGGCGGGAAGTTCAAATTCAGACGCCGGGCAGAGTTCCGGTGCCTGAGTATCATTTATTCTGCCTACAGAAGTTGTGATCTCCAGTGCTCCCTCATTCCTGTGGTTTCCAGCCCTCCCAGACGGACTCCAAGCACCTCAGTGTCTTCAAGCACCTCAGCGCCTCCAAGCACCTCAGTGTCTCCAAGCACCTCAGCGCCTCCAAGCACCTCGGTGCCTCCAAGCACTTCAGCGCCTCCCCGCACCTCAGTGCCTCCAAGCACTTCAGCGCCTACAAGCACCTCAGTGTCTCCAAGCCCCCAGTGCACTTTAGCGCAGTTTGTGCCTCCAGCACCTGGTATTCTTCACTGATTCATCAGCGCCTTTCAAGTTCTGTCTTTCAGGAGACCTTCAGCGTCCACGCGTGCCTCCTGTCTGACGACCTAATCCTGCATGAGGAAAACTTACATTCGGCCATCTCTGCTGCGGTCCAGTTGCGGTTCCTCTTCCCGGTCACCGGAAGAACCCCCGAGTCCACAACACTCCCAAACCAGGTCAGTGATACCCTAGAAGTATATTTCTCCCCATACTTGAGGACTTGAGGATCCTGCACACTGCACTTGCCAGGTGTCAAGCGTCTGCTTCTTCCTTTATCACTCCTCTACCTGGTGTATGATTTAGATCATACATACATACCTCAGTTTCTTTCTAGGTCACTAAGCTATACAATAGTGTAAACGCCATCCAAATTCATCCAGTAGTTTTTACGTGGTACCAGAACGAACAGACAACCCAACAAAAATGACATCTTTATTATGCCTATAGATATTGGAAAGGGTGGTATTCATGTGACCGCCGGTCAGCTGACCGACAGTCACATGACCTCCACCAGCCCGACGGGTCACTGTCCCGATGGTCGGCATGCCGACCAACAGGGACTATTTCCACTCGTGGGTGTCCACGACACCCATAGAGTGGGAATAGAACCCGTGGCGACCGCAGGTCGCCTCCAAGCGCGCAGCGTGGCGAGTGCAGCGAGCCCGCAAGGGGCTTGCTGCACTCGCCCCTCCCCGCCGGGATTCCGGCATCGGTATGCTGCCGGGATCCCGGCGTCGGTAAGCTGACCTGACCGCGGGTCAGCCGTACTACACCCATTGGAATATATGCTGTACATTTATGTGCTGCTTTCTCTTTATTTTGTTGGTTTTATGTGAGAAATACAGAGGCATAACTCTGGGAGGCAACAGAGTCATCTGCCGCCGGGCTCCTGCTCTGAAGGAGGCACCTCTCCTCCCATTCAGTGACACCATTGAATTAAGTTAATTGATAGCTGCCGCTGTCTTTTCAGTGGCCGACTTCCTCACTGGTCCCTGCACCTTACAAATCACACACTTTATTTTATACTGTAGATACACATTTTACAAGTGTTGTACCCAGGACTAGAAACCATGACCTATTACACTGGAAGCAGACACCTTAATGATGAAGCTGTTTGCTCCTGTATAGGAAATATGAGAATTCTAACTATATAAAGTTACTTCTCTGACAATTACACGTAACTTCATATAGTTAGAATTTTCATGTTTACTGTAGAGGACCAAATAGCTCCACCCGTAAAGTGTCTGCTGCCAGTGTAACAGGTCATGGGTTGTAATCAGTAGCGGATCTTCCCACGGGCAAGCAGGACTTTTGCCCGGGGCGCCGCCTTCCGGAGGGTGCCGGCGCCATCCGGAGGGCGCCGCACCATGGCAAGATCTGCTGCTGCTGTCAGTGCTGTGCCCCCCACTGCCCGCTGCCCCACGCCGTGAAGGGAACTAGACGCTACGCGTCTAGTTCCCTTCATGGAGAGGACCTTTACTGTGCGGTGCGCGATAACGTCATTGCGCACCGCACATCATTTCAGCCACACCCCTATTGCCCGCCCGGGGCGCTGAAAACCCTGGAGCCGGTCCTGGTTGTAATCCTGGGTATGACTGGCAAGAAATGTGTGATTTTAAATAAAAGACAAATAAATGTATATACTTTTTTCACACACACACACACACACACACACACACACACACACACACACACACACACACACACACACACACACACACACACACACACACACACACGTGGGGGGGAGGGGGGGCACCAATAATTATCTTGCCTCCGAGCAACTGGGACAAACTTACACCACTGGAGAAATGTACTACAGCTGTAACAGCAGACATGATAAGCATGCACATGCTCGTCAGCAGACATATATCACAAGATTGGGGTACATGATAGTGTGAAATGCTATTTTGTCTGTGCGACAGAAAATTGTGTCTGTTGTAAATACCTTTTCTTCACTAAAATAACGTGTTAGATCTGTAGCCAAATATTCAGTGGATATAACTTATTACATAAACTTTAGTAGTCATTATAGAAAATCTCTTGTGGTGATAAGATCATTTATGAACCTTAAAATGTTTTCTTTCACAGTGGGAACAACATTACGCCACAGCTCAACCTACTACTACTACTGTATAATAATCAGCCCCTTTTATTCATTTTGGCTTTTCATTTCAACCTCTTATAAACAATGCTCCACTGCATCGGGCAGATAAGTATAATTACTGACATGTTACACATTGTTGCCATATTATATACTGTTGGGAATTAACAGTGGAATAATACATCACATTATTGTTTGTACATTATGTGTACCCTACTGGGCAGCATACTGGCATATTACATCATACTGGGAAGTATACTGGCATATTGCATCCTACTAGTAATTATTACTGGCATATTACATCCTAATGGGCATTTTCTTTTACGTCCTAGAGGATGCTGGGGTCCACATTAGTACGTGGGGTATAGATGGGTCCACTAGGAGCCATTGGCACTTTAAGAATTTAATAGTGTGGGCTGGCTCCTCCCTCTATGCCCCTCCTATCAGACTCAATTTAGAAAATGTGCCCGGAGGAGCCGTCACAGCTAGGGGAGCTCCTAGAGCTTCTTTAGTTTTATTTCTTTCTAAGAGTTAGTTAGGCACAGGGAGTCTGCTGGCAACAGCCTCCCTGCTTTGTGGGACTTAGGGGGGAGTAGTGTCCGCCCTGAGGGGTTCGAGCCACTATCTCCGCTGACAGGACACTGAGCTCCTGAGGGTGATGATCGTTAGCTGCCCCAGGCGACCGCTCACTCCCGCAGCATGCCGCCACCCCCTAACAGAGCCAGAAGATTCCGGTGGCAAATGAGTCACCGGCCCCCACAGCAAGTGGGGAGCCGGTGTGAAGATGGCGGCAACAGGGTGGGGATTGCAGTACTAACTGTGCTACGGAGGCTCAGCGATACACAGTGCAGCACTTTGAGGGGCGCCCTGAGCCAGCGCCTATACCCTACACTGGTCACCAAGGCTGTCAGGGACCTCAGTAACGCTGCCAGCACCATTCCTCAGGCCAGTATAAAGAAGTGAAGAGCGGGAAGCAACGCCAGGTTCAGGGGGCGGAGCTTCTCAGAGTGGACCCAGCAGCGTTCAGCGCCATTTTCCTTCCTGCAGATCCAGTACAGAGACGCTGACAGGGAGAGCTGTCCCTCCACACAACCTAGGGAAGCGCTGTGTGTGGGTTGGCTCCAAACTCTGTGTTTCTCTGTGGCATACTTGGGCGGAAACTGTGTCTGACATTTTCCTGTGTGTGTGGGTGTTTGTTTCTCACATAGCCATGTCTAGGGACTTATGTCTTATGCTGCAGAGGACATTTCCTCTCAGGAGGAATCCATTCCATGTACACAGGAATGTAATGTTTTGCCTCAGATCCCTATTACTGAGCCTGAGTGGTTGACCTCTATTAAGGGAATGATCTCTCAGATCTCTACTAGGGTAGCTCATACTGAGATTGAAACTCAGGTTTTAAAGAAGTCTATGTTAGTTTGGTCGGGTTCTGTCCCTATTCCTTCAAAATCCCCCAGTATATACCCACAAAAACGTGTACTTGCCCAGATTATGCAAGATGACACGGATACCGACTCTGACACTGCTGACGGTGATGGGGATGTGCTGAGGGGGACGGCATTCCTGGCTAAGGGGGTGCAGCTCATGATTGAGGCTACAAGAGATGTGTTAATCAATTCTGACACAACACCTGAGCAGGTTGAGGAGGTTTACTTCACAGATAATAAGAAAGCCTCGCTAACCTTCCCTGCATCTTAAGAATTAAACGCTTTATTTGAAAAATCCTGGGAGAACTCTGAGAAAAAATTCCAGATCCCCAAAAGGGTTTTGGTTGCCTTTCCTTTCCCTGAGGAGGATAGAAAAAAATGGGAAAATCCACCCATAGTTGACGCATCTGTTTCCAGACTGTCAAAGAAGGTGGTTTTACCTGTCCCTGGGTCTACCACGTTAAAAGACCCAGCTGACCGTAAGATTGAAACTACGCTCAAATCCATATACACTGCTTTCAGGGGTGGCGTTGAGACCCACTATTACCTGTGCATAAATTTCTAAAGCTATAGTAAAGTGGTCAGGCACGTTACTAGAGGATTTGGATTAAATGGATAGAAGTGGCATTGAATAGTTTTTACTTAACATACAGGATTCTGCGGGGTTCATGGTGGAATCCATGAATGACCTGGGTACGCTGACTGCAAGGGTATCTTCCATGTCTGTCTCAGCTCGCAGGGGTCTCTGGCTATGCCAATGAACAGCAGACGCGGAATCCAGGAGAAGTGTGGATAACCTACCTTACACAGGTCAGGCTCTATTTGGGGAAGCATTGGATGCATGGATTTCCACGGCAACCGTGGGTAAGTCACCTTTTTTTCCCTCAGCTACGCCTTCTACGAAGAAACCCTTTTCTTCATCTGCATCGCAGTCCTTTCGGACCGCTAAGACAAAAAAGTCCAAGCCTCCTACCACTTTCTTTAGAGGTGGTCGTGCAAAATCCAAAAAGCCTGCACCCGCAGGCTCCCAGGACCAGAAACCGGCTTTTTGTTCCTCAAAATCCTCAGCATGACGGTGGTCCGCGAAGCCTGGAAGATGGGCTGGTGGGTGCGAGGTTCAGACGTTTCAGACACGTCTGGGTGTCATCCGGCCTGGATCCCTGGGTACAGGATATTGTGTCCCAGGGGTACAGACTGGAGTTTCAAGTCCTTCCGCCGCACCGATTCTTCAAATCAGGCTTGCCAGTTTTGCTGGCAGACAGGGCTATATTACAGGAAGCCATCAAAAAATTGGAAAAGTCACAGGTCATTGTCCCTGTTCCACTTCATGTGCAAACCAAGGGGTATTATTCAAACATTTTTGTGGTACTGAAACCGGATGGTTTTTGAACTTGAACTCGTTAAACCCTTATCTGAGGGAGTTCAAATTCAAAATGGAGTCTCTGAGAGCGGTGATCTCAGGTCTGGAGAAGGGAGAGTTTCTGGTATTCCTGGATATCAAGGATGCGTACCTCCACATTCCGATTTGGCCGCTACACCAGGCTTATCTCAGATTTGCACTGTTGGACTGTCACTATCTGTTCCAGGCGCTGCCATTCGGCCTCTCCACGGCACCGAGGGTGTTCACCGAGGTGATGGCAGAGATGATGGTTCTCCGCAGACAGGGGGTGAACATAATTCCATATCTGGACGACCTGTTGATAAAGGCATCATCCAGGGAGAAGTTGTTACGGTCCATTGCTCTCACGACTCATCTACCCAGGGAGCATGGTTGGATCCTGAACCTTTCCGAAGTCACATTTGGAGCCGACAAGGAGATTGTCGTTCCTGGGAATGATACTCGACACGGAGGTGCAGAAGACGTTTATACCGGAGGAAAAAGCGTTGGTGATTCAAACAATGGTCCGGGATGTCCTGAAACCAGCCCGAGTATCGGTTCATCAGTGCATTCACCTTCTAGGGAAGATGTTTGCCTCTTACGAGGCTCTACAGTATGGAAGATTTCATGCTCGGTCATTCCAACTGGATTTCCTAGACAAGTGGTCAGGATCTCACCTACACATGCACCAGAGGATACGTCTGTCTCCAAAAGCAAGGATTTCACTCCTCTGGTGGCTGCAACTGCCTCACTTTCAGGAGGGCCACAGGTTCGGGGGTTTAGAACTGGATCCTTATAACCACGGATGCAAGTCTCAGAGGTTGGGGCGCAGTCACCCAAGGGGAAACCTTCCAAGGAAGGTGGTCAAGTCAGGAATCCCTTCTTCCAATAAACATCCTGGAGCTAAGAGCCGTGTACAATGGTCTTCTACAAGCAACACCACTTCTGCAAGATCAAGCCATTCAAGTCCAGTTGAACAATGTAACAACGGTGGCCTACATAAACTGACAGGGCGGTACGAAGAGCAGAGCTGCAATGTCAGAGGTAACAAAAATCCTCCTCTGGGCAGAAAGGCACGCAGTGGCGCTGTCAGCAATCTTCATTCCGGGACTGGACAACTGGGAAGCGGACTTCCTCACCAGGCACGATCTCCATCCAGGAGAATGGGGCCTCCATCCGGAGGTGTTCACGGAGGTGACCAGTCGTTGGGGCGTACCTCAAATAGACATGATGGCCTCGCGTCTCAACAAGAAACTTCGCAGGTACTGTTCCAGGTCGAGAGACCCACAAGCAGTGGCGGTGGTTGCCCTGGTAACGCCGTGAGTGTTCAAGTCAGTGTATGTGTTCCCTCCACTTCCACTAAAGCTTGTAAAAAGAACAAAAGTTCAGGCGATCCTCATTGATCCGGACTGGCCAAGTAGGACTTGGTGCGCGGATCTGCTGGATCTATTGCTGAAAGATCCAAGGCCTCTTCCTCTTCGGGAGTATCTTCTACAACAGGGGCCATTCGCTTATCAAGACTTACCACGGCTGCATTTGACAACATGGAGGTTGAACGCCAGATATTAGCTCGGAAGGGCATTCTGAACAAGGTTATTCCTACCCTGATACAGGCTAGGAAAGGAGTTACGTCTAAACACTACCATCGAATTTGGAAAAAGTATGTGTCTTGGTGTGAATCCAAGAAGTTTCCTGCGGTGGAGTTTCAACTTGGTCGGTTTCTCCTCTTCCTGCAAGCAGGTGTGGATATGGGCCTGCATTTGGGATCCATAAAGGTCCAGATTTCGGCTTTATCTATTTTCTTCCAGAAACAATTGGCTGCCCTCCCTGAGGTTCAGACCTTTTTGAAAGGGGTTCTGCATATCCAGCCTCCCTTTGTGGCGCCGACGGCACCCTGGGATCTTAACGTGGTGCTGCAGTTACATAGTAACATAGTATCTAAGGTTGAAAAAAGACAATTGTCCATCTGGTTCAACCTATTTGTGGTCTCCTATGCACGATTATTTTGTATAAAATTTTGACTGAAGTTGCTGACTGCCGTTCCGATTAACCCCTCTTTTTTATAATAACCATAGTGCGTGACTATGCCCCGTAACCCTTATCCATTAGGAATTTATCTAACCCATTCTTAAAGGTGTTGACTGAGTTGGCCATTACAACTCCCTCAGGCAGGGAATTCCAAACACGTATAGTCCTTACCGTAAAAAAAGCCTTTACGCCGTATTGTGTGGAATCTCCTCTCCTCTAACCTGAGCGAGTGTCCACGAGTTCTCTGTTTTGATCTAACCAAAAACAGGTCCTGCGCAAGATTTGTATATTGTCCCCTTATATATTTTTAAATGTTGATCATGTCCCCTCTTAATCTCCTCTTTTCCAGTGTAAACATGCCTAGTCTTGCAAGCCTTTCCTCGTATTCCAGCGTCTCCATACCCTTAATTAGTTTGGTCGCCCGCCTTTGAACCTTTTCTAGCTCCAGGATATCCTTTTTGTAGTAAGGTGCCCAGAATTGTACACAGTATTCAAGGTGTGGCCTCACAAGTGATTTATATAACGGGAGTATAATACTCTCGTCCCTAGCATCAATTCCCCGTTTTATGCATGCTAATATCTTATTAGCCTTCTTTGCTGCAGTCCTACTTTGGGTACTACTCCTTAGTTTGCTATCTATGAGGACACCTAAGTCCTTTTCCAGTACAGAATCCCCTAATGTTACCCCATTTAGTAGGTAAGTGTTATTTCTCTAACGTCCTAGTGGATGCTGGGGACTCCGTAAGGACCATGGGGAATAGACGGGCTCCGCAGGAGACTGGGCACTCTAAAGAAAGATTTAGTACTACCTGGTGTGCACTGGCTCCTCCCTCTATGCCCCTCCTCCAGACCTCAGTTAGAATCTGTGCCCGGCCAGAGCTGGGTGCTTTTAGTGAGCTCTCCTGAGCTTGCTAATAAGAAAGTATTTTAGTTAGGTTTTTTATTTTCAGAGAGCTTCTGCTGGCAACAGACTCTCTGCTACGAGGGACTGAGGGGAGAGAAGCAAACCTACTAACTGCGGCTAGGTTGCACTTCTTAGGCTACTCGACACCATTAGCTCCAGAGGGTTCGAACACAGGATCTTAACCTTGGTCGTCCGTTACCGGAGCCGCGCCGCCTTCCCCCTCGCAGAGCCAGAAGACAGAAGCCGGCGGAAGCAAGAAGACATCGAAATCGGCGGCAGAAGACTCCTGTCTTCACATGAGGCAGCGCAGAGACTGCAGCTGTGCGCCATTGCGCCCACACTACCCACACACTCCGGTCACTGTAGGGTGCAGGGCGCAGGGGGGGGCGCCCTGGGCAGCAATTAGGATACCTCTTGGCAAAAAGACACATATATACAGCTGGGCACTGTATATATGTACGAGCCCCCGCCATTTTATTTACACAGACCCGGGACAGAAGCCCGCCGCTGAGGGGGCGGAGCCTTCTTCCTCAGCACTAACCGGCGCCATTTTCTCTCCACAGCTCCGCTGAGAGGAAGCTCCCCAGGCTCTCCCCTGCAGTATCAAGGTAGAAAAAGGGTAAAAAGAGAGGGGGGGGCACATAAATTTAGGCGCAAATTATCATAAACAGCAGCTACTGGGTAAACACTAAGTTACTGTGTAATCCCTGGGTTATATAGCGCTGGGGTGTGTGCTGGCATACTCTCTCTCTGTCTCCACAAAAGGCCTTGTGGGGTCCTGTCCTCAATTAGAACATTCCCTGTGTGTGTGCGGTGTGTCGGTACGTTTGTGTCGACATGTTTGACGAGGACGGTTACGTGGAGGCAGAACAAGTGCAAGTGAATGTGGTGTCGCCGCCGACGGCGCCGACACCTGATTGGATAGATATGTGGAAGGTGTTAAATGATAACGTATGCTCCTTGCTCAAAAGGTTGGATAATCAGTCAGGGTCTCAACCCATGTCTGATTCTACCGCTCAGGGGCCGCCAGGGTCTCAAAAGCGCCCACTATCCCAGTTGGTTGACACAGATGTCGACACGGATTCTGACTCCAGTGTCGATGACGATGATGCAAAGTTGCAGCCTAAAATGACTAAAGCCATCCGATACATGATAATAGCAATGAAGGATGTATTGCACATATCGGAGGAAAACCCTGTCCCTGACGAGAGGGTTTATATGTTTGGGGAGAAAAAGAAAGAAGTGACTTTTCCCCCTTCACATGAATTAAATGAGTTATGTGAAAAAGCGTGGGATTCCCCTGATAGGAAAGTACTGATTTCCAAAAGATTACTTATGGCGTATCCTTTCCCGCCAATGGATAGGTTACGCTGGGAATCCTCCCCTAGGGTAGACAAAGCGTTGACACGCTTATCTAAGAAGGTGGCCCTGCCGTCCCAGGATACGGCCGCCCTAAAGGATCCTGCGGATAGGAAGCAGGAAGGTATCCTGAAGTCTGTTTATACACATTCTGGTACTCTACTGAGGCCTGCAATTGCTGCGGCCTGGATGTGTAGTGCTGTAGCAGCATGGACAGATACTCTGTCTGAGGAGTTAGATAACCTGGACAGGGAGACTATTTTACTGACCCTAGGGCATATCAAAGACGCTGTCCTATATATGCGGGATGCCCAGAGGGACATTTGCCTGCTGGGCTCTAGAATAAACGCAATGTCGATTTCTGCCAGAAGGGTCCTATGGACTCGGCAATGGACAGGTGATGCCGACTCTAAAAAACACATGGAGGTGTTACCTTATAAGGGTGAGGAATTGTTTGGGGACGGTCTCTCGGACCTAGTTTCCACAGCTACGGCTGGGAAGTGAAATTTCTTGCCATATATTCCCTCACAGCCAAAGAAAGCACCGTATTACCAAATGCAGTCCTCTCGTTCACAAAAAAGCAAGAAAGTCAGAGGTGCATCCTTTCTTGCCAGAGGCAGGGGTAGAGAAAAAAAGCTGCACCATGCAGCTAGTTCCCAGGAACAAAAGTCCTCCCCGGCTTCCACCAAATCCACCGCATGACGCTGGGGCTCCACAGGCGGAGCCAGGAGCGGTGGGGGCGCGTCTCCGAAATTTCAGCCACCAGTGGGTTCGCTCACGGGTGGATCCTTGGGCTATACAAATTGTGTCTCAGGGATACAAGCTGGAATTCGAGGTGACGCCCCCTCACCGTTACCTAAGATCGGCCTTGCCAGCTTCCCCCATGGAAAGGGAGGTTGTGTTGGCAGCAATTCACAAGCTATATCTCCAGCAGGTGGTAGTGAAGGTTCCCCTCCTTCAACAGGGAAGGGGTTACTATTCCACTATGTTTGTGGTACCGAAACCGGACGGTTCGGTCAGACCCATTTTGAATTTAAAATCCCTGAACATTTATCTGAAGAAATTTAAGTTCAAGATGGAATCGCTCAGAGCGGTCATTGCAAGCCTGGAGGAAGGGGATTTTATGGTGTCTCTGGACATCAAGGATGCGTACTTGCATGTCCCCATTTATCCACCTCATCAGGAGTACCTCAGGTTTGTGGTACAGGACTGTCATTACCAATTCCAGACGTTGCCGTTTGGCCTGTCCACGGCACCGAGAATATTTACCAAGGTGATGGCGGAAATGATGGTGCTCCTTCGGAAGCAAGGGGTTACAATTATCCCATACTTGGACGATCTCCTCATAAAGGCGAGGTCCAGGGAGCGGTTGCTGATCAGCGTAGCACACTCTCAGGAAGTGTTGCGACAGCACGACTGGATTCTGAATATTCCAAAGTCGCAGCTGATTCCTACGACGCGTCTGCCCTTCCTGGGCATGATTCTGGACACAAACCAGAAAAAGGTGTTTCTCCCGGAGGAAAAGGCTCAGGAGCTCGTGACTCTGGTCAGAGACCTCCTAAAACCAAAACAGGTATCTGTGCATCACTGCACGCGAGTCCTGGGAAAGATGGTGGCGTCATACGAAGCCATTCCCTTCGGCAGGTTCCATGCGAGGATCTTTCAGTGGGATCTGTTGGACAAGTGGTCCGGATCGCATCTTCAGATGCATCGGCTGATCACCCTGTCCCCCAGGGCCAGGGTGTCTCTTCTGTGGTGGCTGCAAAGTGCTCACCTCCTCGAGGGCCGCAGGTTCGGCATACAGGACTGGGTCCTGGTGACCACGGATGCAAGCCTCCGAGGATGGGGGGCAGTCACTCAGGGAAGAAACTTCCAGGGGCTGTGGTCAAGTCAGGAGACTTGTCTGCACATCAATATCCAGGAACTAAGGGCCGTATACAACGCCCTGAGTCAAGCGGAGCCTCTGCTTCGAAACCAACCAGTGCTGATTCAGTCAGACAACATCACTACAGTGGCCCATGTAAACCGCCAGGGCGGCACAAGAAGCAGGGTGGCAATGGCAGAAGCCACCAGGATTCTTCGTTGGGCGGAGAATCACGTACTAGCACTGTCAGCAGTGTTCATTCCGGGAGTGGACAACTGGGAAGCAGACTTCCTCAGCAGGCACGACCTCCACCCGGGAGAGTGGGGACTTCATCAAGAAGTCTTCACGCAGATTGCAAATCGATGGGTACTGCCACAGGTGGACATGATGGTGTCCCGTCTCAACAAAAAGTTAAAAAGGTATTGCGCCAGGTCAAGAGACCCTCAGGCGATAGCTGTGGACGCACTTGTAACACCGTGGGTGTTCCAGTCGGTCTATGTGTTTCCTCCTCTTCCTCTCATACCAAAGGTGCTGAGAATTGTGAGAAAAAGAGTAGTGAGAACAATACTCATTGTTCCGGATTGGCCAAGAAGGACTTGGTACCCGGAATTGCAAGAAATGCTCACAGAGGACCCATGGCCTCTGCCTCTCAGACAGGACCTGTTGCAACAAGGGCCCTGTCTGTTCCAAGACTTACCGCGGCTGCGTTTGACGGCATGGCGGTTGAACGCCGGATCCTAGCGGAAAAAGGCATTCCGGATGAAGTTATTCCTACGCTGATAAAGGCTAGGAAGGACGTGACAGCAAAGCATTATCACCGTATATGGCGAAAATATGTTGCTTGGTGTGAGGCCGGGAAGGCTCCTACGGAGGAATTCCAGCTGGGCCGGTTCCTGCACTTCCTACAGTCAAGAGTGACTATGGGCTTAAAATTAGGGTCCATAAAGGTCCAGATTTGGCCCTATCCATTTTCTTTCAAAAGGAACTGGCTTCGCTTCCTGAAGTTCAGACGTTGTAAAGGGAGTGCTGCATATTCAGCCCCCTTTTGTGCCACCAGTGGCACCTTGGGATCTTAACGTGGTGTTGAGTTTCCTGATATCTCACTGGTTTGAGCCACTTAAGACCGTGGAGCTAAAGTATCTCACGTGGAAAGTGGTCATACTATTGGCCTTAGCTTCGGCTAGGCGTGTGTCAGAATTGGCGGCTTTGTCATGTAAAAGCCCCTATCTGGTTTTCCATATGGACAGGGCAGAATTACGGACTCGTCCGCAATTTCTGCCGAAGGTGGTGTCATCTTTTCATTTGAACCAACCTATTGTGGTGCCTGCGGCTACTCGTGACTTGGAGGACTCCAAGTTGCTTGATGTAGTCAGGGCTTTGAAGATTTATGTAGCCAGGACGGCTGGAGTCAGGAAAACTGACTCGCTGTTTATCCTGTATTCATCCAACAAGCTGGGTGCTCCTGCTTCAAAGCAAACTATTGCTCGCTGGATCTGTAACACGATTCAGCAGGCTCATTCTGCGGCTGGTTTGCCGCATCCAAAATCAGTGAAAGCCCATTCCACAAGGAAAGTGGGCTCTTCTTGGGCGGCTACCCGAGGGGTCTCGGCATTACAACTTTGCCGAGCAGCTACTTGGTCGGGTTCAAACACCTTTGCAAAGTTCTATAAGTTTGATACCCTGGCTGAGGAGGACCTTGTGTTTGCCCATTCGGTGCTGCAGAGTCATCCGCACTCTCCCGCCCGTTTGGGAGCTTTGGTATAATCCCCATGGTCCTTACGGAGTCCCCAGCATCCACTAGGACGTTAGAGAAAATAAGATTTTACTCACCGGTAAATCTATTTCTCGTAGTCCGTAGTGGATGCTGGGCGCCCGTCCCAAGTGCGGACTTTCTGCAATACTTGTATATAGTTATTGCTTAATAAAAGGGTTATGTTATGTTGGCATCTGTTGTTTGATGCTCTGTTGTTGTTCATACTGTTAACTGGGTAAGTTTATCACGAGTTATACGGTGTGATTGATGTGGCTGGTATGAGTCTTACCCTGGATTCCAAAATCCTTTCCTTGTAATGTCAGCTCTTCCGGGCACAGTTCCTTAACTGAGGTCTGGAGGAGGGGCATAGAGGGAGGAGCCAGTGCACACCAGGTAGTACTAAATCTTTCTTTAGAGTGCCCAGTCTCCTGCAGAGCCCGTCTATTCCCCATGGTCCTTACGGAGTCCCCAGCATCCACTACGGACTACGAGAAATAGATTTACCGGTGAGTAAAATCTTATTTTTTGTTCTTGTTACCACAGTGCATTACCTTACACTTGTCTGTATTGAAGCGCATTCTCCATTTCGCTGCCCAAGCTTCTAATTTAACTAAGTCATTCTGAAGCGACTCAGCATCCCCCTCCGCATTTATAACTTTACACAATTTTGTATTATCTGCAAAAATTGACACCATGCTCTCTAGACCTTCTGTTAGGTCGTTAATGAAAATATTGAACAATAGCGGTCCTAATACTGAGCCTTGCGGCACACCACTTAGCACTTCAGTCCAAGTTGAAAAAGATCCATTAACCACAACGCGCTGCTCCCTATTATCTAACCAGTTTTTGACCCAAGTGCATATTGTGCTTCCTATCCCTGATTCTTGTAGCTTGTAGATAAGTCTCGTGTGGTACAGTATCGAACGCTTTGGCAAAATCTAAAAAGATTACATCCACCTCTTTACCCTGATCTAGGTTTGCGCTTACTGTTTCATAAAAGCCAAGTAAGTTGGTTTGACAGGATCTGTCCTTCATAAACCCATGTTGATTCCTTTTAATGACCTTATTGACTTCAAGGAACTTCTGAATACTATCTCTTAGAATACATTCCAATACTTTCCCCACTATAGATGTAAGACTAACTGGTCTATAATTACCTGGTTCATCTTTACTTCCCTTTTTGAATATAGGCACTACTTCCGCTATACGCCAGTCTTTGGGAACCATACCTGATATTACTGAATCCTTAAAGATCAAAAATAGCGGTTTTGCAAGTTCAGAATGAAGCTCCATTAGAACCCTTGGGTGAATACCATCTGGACCTGGTGACTTATTAATCTTTAAATGTTTTAATCGGTCACAGACTACTTCCTCGCTTAAATAAGTACCTATCAGTGGGATATTCTCATTATGGAGATTATATGTTAGTCCCTGAATTGGGTCCTCTCTAGTAAATACTGTTGAAAAAAACTCATTTTGTGTGTCCGCTATGTCATTATCATTTTTGCTTAAGACTCCCAACTTGTCTTTTAAAAGGCATATACTCTCCTTCTTTAATCTCTTGCTATTAATGTATTTAAATATTTTTTTGGGATTCGCTTTTCTTTCCTTTGCTACTAGTTTTTCAGTTTCTACTTTAGCTGCTCTTATTTCCTTTTTGCAATTTTTGTTACATTCTATATAGTGCTGAAATGACTCTGCTTCCCCGTCAGATTTTGTATTTTTCTTGCCCATAAGTTCCTTAATCTTTTTGTTAAGCCACATCGGTTTATGATTTTTATTCCTTTTTTTGCTGCTCGTAGGAATAAATTTGAGTGTATTTTTAGCTAGCAGGAATTTTAGTACCTCCCATTTCTCCGTAGTATTTTTTCCTAAAAACAAACCTTCCCATTCAATATCCCTGAAAAATACCCTCATCTTTTCAAAATTTGCTTTGCTAAAGTTTAGAGTCCTAGTTGAGCCAGTATAGGGCTGTTTATGGAAACTGATATTGAATGTGACCATATTGTGGTCGCTGTTTCCTATGGGTTCCCCTACTATAATACCTGATACCAAATCCCCATTGTTTGTTAATACCAGGTCTAAGATTGCATTGAACCTAGTTGGTTCCTCAATTAGTTGAACTAAGTAGTTATCATTAAGTGTGTTTAAAAACATATTGCCCCTAGCAGTATCACATGAATCGCTTTTCCAGTTTATCTCTGGATAGTTAAAATCTCCCATCACTACTATGTCTCCTACTCCTGCTGCTTGGTTTGAGCCGTTACAGGAAGCTGAGGTCAAGTTTCTCACGTGGAAGGCTGTCACTTTGTTGGACTTAGCTTCTGCTCGACGTGTGTCGGAATTGGGAGCTTTGTCCTGTAAAAGTCCCTACATAATCTTCCATGAAGATAGAGCTGAGCTCAGGATGCCTCAGCAGTTACTTCCAAAGGTTGTTGGCTTTTCATATCAACCAACCTATTGTGGTGCCAGTGGCTACTGACTCCTCAATTGCAACAAAGTCCTTGGATGTTGTGAGGGCTTTGAAGATTTATGTGAAGAGGACTGCTTGTCACAGAAAATTGGACTCTCTGTTTGTCCTTTATGATCCCAGGAAAATTGGGTATCCTGCTTCTAAGCAGATGATTTCTCGCTGGATCAGGTTCACTATCCAGCATGCATATTCTACGTCAGGATTGCCATGTCCAACATATGTTAAGGCCCACTCTACTCGTAAAGTGGGGTCTTCCTGGGCGGCTGCCCGGGGTGCCTCGGTTATGCAGCTTTGCCGAGCGGCTACTTGGTCTGGTTTGAACACGTTTGCTAAGTTCTACAAGTTCGATACTTTGGCCTCTGAGGACCTAAAGTTTGGTCAATCAGTTCTGCAGGAGCCTCCGTCCTCTCCCTCCCATTCTGGAAGTTTTGGTACATCCCCATGGTACTAATGTGGACCCCAGGATCCTCTATCCTTTTCTCGTAGGCCGTAGAGGATGCTGGCCGTAGAGGATGCTGGGCGCCCGCCCAGCGTTTCGTTATCCTGCAGTGGTTCTTTGGTTCAGTACTGCTTTGTTCTTAGTTAAGTACTGCGTTTCTTTACTGGGTTCAGTAATGTTTCAGCTGTTGCTGAGTTTTCAGGCTAGTTAGACTGGTTTGCCTTGTTATGTGTGAGCTAGTATGAATCTCGCCACTATCTGTGTATTTCCTACTCTCGAAGTATGTCCGTCTCCTCGGGCACAGTTTCTAGACTGAGTCTGGTAGGAGGGGCATAGAGGGAGGAGCCAGCCCACACTATTAAACTCTTAAAAGTGCCCATGGCTCCTAGTGGACCCGTCTATACCCCATGGTACTAATGTGGACCCGAGCATCCTCTACGGACTGCGAGAAAAGGATTTACCGGTAGGTATTTAAAATCCTATTATTACTGGCATAGTAAATCCTGCTGGTATTAGTGGAATATTACATCCTACTGGGTATTATTACTGGCATGTACAATCCTACAGCGCTTTATTACTGGCATATTACATCCTCCTGGGCATTATTACTGGCATATAACATTCTGCTGAGCATTATTACTGGCATACTACATCCTGCTGGTATTACTGACATAGATATTACATACTACTGGGCATTATTACTGGCATACTACATCCTTCTGGTATTACTGGCATATTCCATCCTACTGAGCATTATTACTGGCATACAGGTATTACATCCTACTGGGCATTATTATTGGCATATTACATCTACTGGTATTACTGGCATATTAGATCCTACTGGGCATTATTACTGGCATATTACATCCTACTTGGCATTATACTGGCATAGTATATCCTACTGGTATTATTGGCATAGTACATTGTGGTGCCAGTGGGCATTATTATATTCTAATTTACATTATTAATAGAACACTAGAGCCTATTTCTCTTACGTCCTAGAGGATGCTGGAGTCCATTTTAGTACCATGGGGTATAGACGGTTCCGCAGGAGCCTTCGGCACTTTAAGACTTTTCAACAGTGTGAAGTGGCTCCTCCCTCTATGCCCCTCTTCCAGACCTCAGTTTAGAAAATGTGCCCGGGAGACTGGCTGCACATCATTGAAGCTCTACTGAGTTTTGCTGAAAAAGACTTTGTTTGTTTTTTTATTTTACAGGAAAGCTGACAGGACACCATTAGCTCCTGAAGGGTACTGAACACGGCTCACTCCCACAGAACTGCCGCCACCCCCTAACAGAGCCAGAAGTCTGAAGGCTGGTGAGTATTAACCGGAGACCTGCACAGAGGGACCCTCCGGTCATCATGGCGGCATAAAGGTACCAGCGCAGCGCGGGACGCTGCGCAGCAACATGTCTCTCAGCACAGGGTGCAGGGCGCGTGGGGGGGGAGGCGCGCTCTGAGGGACATGATAAATCCTTACTCTCACTGGCAAGATGTACATACATGTGAGCCGCTGATCTACACTACCCCCGCCAGTATAAATATTACTGTGGCTGAACCGCGCCATTACAGGGGCGGGGCTTCACCTCAGAATTGCTTGTAACACTCATTTGGCGCTATTTTCTCCTCACAGAGACGCCGGAGCGCTGATCCTACAGGCTGCTTCTCCTCACACATCGCTGATACAAGTACCAGGGTGTTATAGAAGGGGAGGGGAGCACATAATTTATTGAAGTCTGCGGGCTTCACATTGGATATAAAGCGCTGTTTTGGTATATATGTATATTCATTGTATGTAATACATATAGGGCGCATGGTGTGGACTGGCAATTCCCTCTGGGTCCCTCTGACAGACATTAGTGTAGGTCTGTCCCCATTAGCTCCTGTGTGTATGAGTGGTGTGACTGTACACGCATGTATCATGTCTAGAGAAAGTAGTTCCCCAGTGGAACCCATTTTGGAGGCACAAGAGTGTTCTGAGCCTGTGTGGGTAAGAAAGCTGCAGAGTGATATGGCTAAACTAGCAAGGAAATTCTGAGTCTGAAGAATAGACAAAGCATTGGGGACTGTCTGTGGAAGATGCTTTATTTGCTGATTCACCTACAACATCCACTCGGGACCCCTCCAGTTCCCAGAAAAGGTCCCTGGTCCAAATTATGCAAAGGGACACTGACACTGACACAGATTCCGACACTGATGTCGTCACTGGGGATTTGAGGGGGGTAGATCCCAAACTGGCTAAGAGCATTCAATGTATGATAGTCGCTATAAAAGAGGTGTTGGAATTTCCTGACACAACACCTCCACCTGAGGAAAAAGATTATTTGAAATTAAATAAAAAACAGGTGGTGACTTTTCCTCCATCTAAGGACTTAAATACCTTTTTTGAGGAATCCTGGGCTAACCCGGAAAAGAAATTTGCTATCCCTAAAAGGTTGTGGGTAGCATACCCTTTCCCTGAAGAGGATAGGCGTAAGTGGGAGTCACCCTCAATGATAGACACCTCAGTCTCTAGGTTGTCAAAGAAAATCATTTTACCTGCCCCGGGGTCAGCTTCATTAAAAGAACCTGCTGACCGCAAATTAGAGACAACTTTAAAGTCCATCTACGGGTACATTACTCAGGCCCACAATTGCTTCTGCGTGGGTAGGTAACACAGTTGAAAATTGGGCAGATAACTTGATTGTTAATATTGACACGGTCGATAAAGATGACATGCTGCAAATTCTAGGTCATATCAAAGACTCTGCAGGCTACTTGGTTGAGGCTATGAAGGACGTAGGCTTACTGGGCTCATGGGCTTCTGCTATGGCGATTTCAGCCAGCAGGGCGCTCTGGATCTGTCAATGGAATGCTGACTCAGAATCCAAAAGAAATATTGAGGCGCTCCCTTACAATGGTGAGGCCCTCTTTGGAGAGAAACTAGATGTCATGATATCAAATACTACATCTGGCAAGTCGGCATTACTGCCGTCGGCAGCTGCACCGGCTAAAAAAGTATATCATTCTCATACTATGCAGTCCTTTCGGTCCAACAAGTACAAAAAGGCTAAAACTAACCCTTTTTTTCACAGGAAAGGGGATAGGAAAAGGTAGAAAACCTACAACACCCTCAGGCTCCCAGGAGCAGAAGTCAGCAACTACTTCTGCAAAAGCCACAGCATGATGGTGGGGCTCCTCTGCGGGAGTGCGATCGGGTGGGGGCACGTCTACTATTTTTCAGCCAGGTCTGGCTTCGCTCATACCTGGATCCTTGGATTTTACAGATAATATCCAGATAATATCCCAAGGTTACAAGTTGGAATTTCAAGACCTTCCCCCATGCCGATTTTTCAAATCAGCCTTGCCAGTTTCTGCAGCACAAATGTCCTGAACGCAATACACAAATCATGTCAAGACAAAGTAATTGCCTTGGTTCCTGCCGAACAAAGGAACCAAGGCTTTTATTCTAGCCTGTTTGTGGTACCGAAGCCGGATGGCTTGGTCAGACCGATTTTAAACCTAAAATCTCTGAATCTTTATTTGAAAAGATTCAAATTCAAGATGGAATCCTTGAGAGCAGTGATTTCCAGCTTGGAAGAAAAGGAATTTCTGGTGTCAGTGGACATCAAGGATGCTTACTTGCATGTCCCCATTTACCCACCACATCAAGCATACCTGAGGTTTGCGGTTCAGGATTGCTACTACCAATTCCAGACATTACCGTTCGGGCTCTCCACGGCTCCGAGAATATTCACCAAGGTGATGGCGGAGATGATGGTTCTCCTTCACAAACAAGGAGTCAACATAATTCCATACCTGGACAATCTCCTCATAAAAGCGAGATCCAGGGACAAGATACTCCAGAACATAGCATTATCCCTGAAGGTGCTTCAACAGCACGGTTGGATCATCAACTTTCCAAAATCCCAGTTGGAACTGACAATGAGATTATCATGTTTGGGAATGATACTGGACACCGAGGTACAGAGAATATTTCTACCAGTGGAAAAGGCTCAGGAGATCCAGAGCATAGTCAAACAACTTTTGAGACCAAGAACAGTATCAATTCATCAGTGCATTCGCCTGTTGGGAAAAATGGTAGCGGCTTACGAGGCGCTACAATATGGCCGATTCCATGCCAGGGTCTTCCAGTGGGACCTACTGGAAAAGTGGTCAGGGTCGCATCTCCACATGCATCAAAGGATAATCTTGTCAGCGAAAGCCAGAATTTCGCTCCTGTGGTGGCTACAAATTTCTCACCTCCTGGAGGGACGCAGGTTCGGGATTCTGGCCTGGATCCTGGTAACCACGGATGCAAGTCTCCGAGGATGGGGAGCAGTCACGCAAGGAGAAAGCTTCCATGGAAGATGGTCAAGTCAAGAAACTCGCCTTCACAGAAACATTCTGGAGTTGAGAGCTGTGTACAACAGCCTTCATCAAGCGGCACACCTTCTTCAAGGTCGTCCCATACAGATCCAGTCAGACAATGTAACGGCAGTAGCTTACATAAACCGTCAAGGTGGAACAAAAAGCAGGGCGGCAATGGCAGAGGTGACAAAGATACTCCCCTGGGCAGAAAGACATGCAAAAGCTCTGTCGGCAATTTTCATTCCGGGAGTGCACATCTGGGAAGCAGACTTCCTCAGCAGACAAGATCTCCATCCAGGAGAATGGGGCCTCCACCCAGAAGTTTTTGCGGAGGTAACAAGTCATTGGGGCATTCCTCAAGTGGACATGATGGCATCTCGTCTCAACAAGAAGCTTCCAACATATTGTTCCAGGTCGAGAGACCCACAAGCAATAGCAGTGGATGCACTGGTGACCCAGTGGGTGTTTCAGTTGGTGTATCTGCTCCCTCCACTTCCAGTTGTCCCAAAGGTTCTCAATATCATCAGAAAAACAAGAGTTCGAGCAATTCTCATTGCTCCAGACTGGCCAAGGAGGGCCTGGTATCCAGATCTTCAAGAGTTATTACTGGAAGATCCTCGGCCTCTTCCTCTTCACGAGGACCTGCTTCAGCAGGGACCATTAGTTTATCAGGATTTACCGCGGCTGCGTTTGACGGCATGGCTGTTGAGCGCCAGATCCTAGCCCGTAAGTGTATTCCCAATGAAGTCATTACCACACTTATTCTGGCCAGGAAAGGGGTAACGTCCAAACATTTACCATGTAGTTTCAATTAGGGCGTCTTCTCCTATTTCTACAGGCGGGTGTGGATGCTGGATTAAGATTAGGTTCTATCAAGGTTCAGATTTCGGCCTTGTCAGTTTTCTTTCAAAAACAATTGGCTTCTCTTCCTGAGGTCCAGACGTTCGTAAAGGGGGTTCTGCGCATCCAACCGCCCTTTGTGCCTCCTGCAGCGCCATGGGATCTTAATGTGGTGTTGCAGTTCCTTAAATCGGACTGGTTTGAGCCTCTACAAGACGTAGAGTTGAAGTTTCTCACTTGGAAAGTGGTCATGCTATTGGCCTTGGCCTCAGGCAGACGGGTGTCTGAGTTAGGAGCTCTTTCACACAAGTCCTTACTTAATATTTCATGAAGATAGGGCTGAACTGAGAACATGTCAGCACTTTCTTCCGAAGGTTGTGTCTTCTTTTCATATCAACCAACCAGTGGTGGTGTCAGTGGCTTCTGACACCTCAGCCGTCTCAAAATCCTTTGATGTCGTCAGAGCGTTGAGGATTTATGTTGCAAGAACGGCTAGGATAAGGAAAACAGAATCTTTGTTTGTCCTCTATGACCCCAACAAGATGGTGGGTCCTGCTTCTAAGCAGACTATTGCGGGCTGGATCAGGGGTACCATTCAGCATGCTCATTCCACTTCAGTAAAAGCCCACTCTACAAGGAAAGTGGATTCGTCCTGGGCGGCTGCCCGGGGTGTCTCGGCTTTACAAATCTGCCGAGCTGCTACTTGGTCAGGTGCAAACACGTTTGCTAAGTTTTATAAGTTTGACACCTTGGCTGCCGACTACCTAAGATTTGGTCAGTCAGTTCTGCAGGAACATTAGCACTTTTCCGCCCGTACTGGGAGCTTTGGTACATCCCCATGGTACTAAAATGGACCCCAGCATCCTCTAGGAAGTAAGAGAAAATAGGATTTTAATTACCTGCCGGTAAATCCTTTTCTCGTAGTCCGTAGAGGATGCTGGGCGCCCGCCCAGTGCTCATTTTTTCCTGCAAATTACGTTTTGTCTTTTTACACAGGTTCTCATGTGTTAAGATGTTTTACAGCAGTTGCTGTTGCGTTTTGCATGCTGGTTGGCATGACTTATGTTAAAGGCCATGTTAGCCGACATGTTGTTTATGGATGGTGTGAGCTGGGGTGAATCTCGCCACATGTTTAATAGTAATTCCTCTCTCGAGAATGTCCGTCTCCTCGGGCACAGTTCCTATACTGAGGTCTGGAGGAGGGGCATAGAGGGAGGAGCCAGTTCACACTGTTGAAAAGTCTTAAAGTGCCGAAAGCTCCTGCGGTACCGTCTATACCCCATGATACTAAAATGGACCCCAGCATCCTCTACGGCAGGGGTGGGGAACCTTTTTTCTACCGAGGGCCATTTGGATATTTATAATATCCTTCGGGGGCCATACAAGTCTGCCCCCGCGCGCGCCAAAAAATTGGGTGTGGCCAGTTAAAATGGGACGTGATACACATATGCCCCCAATAGTGCAGTGCCAGATCCACAATTGCCCCCACAGTGCCAGGTATACAAATGCCTCTCACAGTGCCAGGTATACAGATGCCCCCACAGTGCCAGGTATACAAATGCCCCCACAGTGCCAGGTATACAAATGCCCCTCACAGTGCCAGGTATACAAATGCCCCTCACAGTGCCAGGTATACAGATGCCCCCACAGTGCCAGGTATACAGATGCCCCCACAGTGCCAGGTATACAAATGCCCCTCACAGTGCCAGGTATACAGATGCCCCCACAGTGCCAGGTATACAGATGCCCCCACAGTGCCAGGTATACAGATGCCCCCACAGTGCCAGGTATACAAATGCCCCTCACAGTGCCAGGTATACAAATGCCCCTCACAGTGCCAGGTATACAGATGTCCCCACAGTGCCAGGTATACAGATGCCCCCACAGTGCCAGGTATACAATGCCCCTCACAGTGCCAGGTATACAATGCCCCTCACAGTGCCAGGTATACAATGCCCCTCACAGTGCCAGGTATACAATGCCCCCCACAGTGCCAGGTATACAGATGCCCCCACAGTGCCAGGTATACAGATGCCCCCACAGTGCCAGGTATACAATGCCCCTCACAGTGACAGGTATACAATGCCCCTCACAGTGACAGGTATACAATGCCCCCCACAGTGCCAGGTATACAGATGCCCCCCACAGTGCCAGGTATACAGATGCCCCCCACAGTGCCAGGTATACAGATGCCCCCCCCAGTGCCAGGTATACAGATGCCCCCCCCAGTGCCAGGTATACAGATGCCCCCCACAGTGCCAGGTATACAATGCCCCTCACAGTGCCAGGTATACAGATGCCCCCCACAGTGCCAGGTATACAGATCCCCCCCGTCCCCTTACCGCTCCTTTCGGCGGGACACGGAGGAGAGCGCGGCTATGTTGGGCGGCGGCGTGTAAGACTTGAAACCAGCCGCCGGTTCGAGAGCCAATCAGAGCTCGCGGACCGGCAGCCGCGGCTCCTGATTGGCTGCCGGTCCGCGAGCTCTGATTGGCTCACGAACCGGCGGCTGGTTTCAAGTCCTACACGCCGCCGCCCGACAATAGCCGCGCTCTCCTCCGTGTGGTGACAGCTGAGACACGCTGCCGCCGGACTGTGCGGCGGCGTGTCTCACTGAGAGGAGCGGGTGGGCCGGACCAAACGGCTTTGCGGGCCTTATACGGCCCGCGGGCCGGAGGTTCCCCACCCCTGCTCTACAGACTACGAGAAAAGGATTTACCGGCAGGTAATTAAAATCCTATTTCTCTGACGTCCTAGTGGATGCTGGGAACTCCGTAAGGACCATGGGGAACAGCGGCTCCGCAGGAGACTGGGCACAAAAGTAAAGCTTTAGGACTACCTGGTGTGCACTGGCCCCTCCCCCTATGACCCTCCTCCAAGCCTCAGTTAGATTTTTGTGCCCGGCCGAGAAGGGTGCACACTAGGGGCTCTCCTGAGCTTCTTAGTGAAAGTTTAGTTTTAGGTTTTTTATTTTCAGTGAGACCTGCTGGCAACAGGCTCACTGCATCGAGGGACTAAGGGGAGAAGAAGCGAACTCACCTGCGTGCAGAGTGGATTGGGCTTCTTAGGCTACTGGACACCATTAGCTCCAGAGGGACTGAACACAGGCCCAGCCTCGGAGCTCGGTCCCAGAGCCGCGCCGCCGGCCCCCTTACAGAGCCAGAAGCAAGAAGAGGTCCGGAAAAATCGGCGGCAGAAGACATCCTGTCTTCACCAAGGTAGCGCACAGCACTGCAGCTGTGCGCCATTGCTCCTCAGCACACTTCACACTTCGGTCACTGAGGGTGCAGGGCGCTAGGGGGGGGGCGCCCTGGGCAGCAATAAAAACGCCTTGGCTGGCAAAAATACATCACATATAGCCCCCAGGGCTATATGGATGAATTTTAACCCCTGCCAGATTCCACAGAAAAACGGGAGAAAAGGCCGCCGAGAAGGGGGCGGAGCCTATCTCCTCAGCACACTGGCGCCATTTTCTCTCACAGCTCCGTTGGAGGGAAGCTCCCTGGCTCTCCCCTGCAGTTACTACACTACAGAAAGGGGTTAAAAAAGAGAGGGGGGCACTAATTAGGCGCAGTATAACAATACAGCAGCTATAAGGGGAAAAACACTTATATAAGGTTATCCCTGTGTGTATATATATATATATATATATATATATATATAGCGCTCTGGTGTGTGCTGGCATACTCTCCCTCTGTCTCCCCAAAGGGCTAGTGGGGTCCTGTCCTCTATCAGAGCATTCCCTGTGTGTGTGCTGTGTGTCGGTACGTTGTGTCGACATGTATGAGGAGGAAAATGAGGTGGAGGCGGAGCAATTGCCTGTAACAGAGATGTCACCCCCTAGGGAGTCGACACCTGAGTGGATGAGCTTATGGAAGGAATTATGTGACAGTGTCAGCTCTTTACAAAAGATTGATGACATGAGACAGCCGGCGACTCAGCCTGTGCCTGTCCAGGTGTCTCAAAAGCCATCTGGGGCTCTAAAACGCCCGTTACCGCAGATGGCAGATACAGACGCCGACACGGATACTGACTCCAGTGTCGACGATTAAGAGACGAATGTGACTTCCAGTAGGGCCACACGTTACATGATTGAGGCTATGGAAAATGTTTTTACACATTTCTGATAATACCAGTACCACTAAAAAGGGTATTATGTTGGGTGAGAAAAAACTGCCTGTAGTTTTTCCTGCATCTGAGGAATTAAATGAAGTGTGTGATGATGCGTGGGTTTCCCCCGATAAAAACTGTTAATTCCTTAATAGTTATTAGCATCATACCCCTTCCCGCCAGAGGATAGGGCACGTTGGGAAACACCCCTTAGGGTGAATAAAGCGCTCACACGCTTGTCTAAACAGGTGGCACTACCGTCCCCGGATACGGCCGCCCTTAAGGAACCTGCTGACAGAAAGCAGTAAAATATCCTAAAATGTATATACACTCACACGGGTGTGATACTGCGACCAGCAATTGCCTCAGCCTGGATGTGCAGTGCTGGGGTGGCTTGGTCGGATTCCCTGACTGACAATATTGATACCCTAGATAGGGACAGTATATTACTAACTATAGAGCATTTAAAAGATGCATTTCTATATATGCGTGATGCACAGAGGGATATTTGCCGACTGGCATCAAGAGTAAGTGCGCTGTCCATTTCTGCCAGAAGAGGGTTATGGACAAGACAGTGGTCAGGTGATGCTGATTCCAAAAGGCATATGGAAGTATCGCCTTATAAAAGGGAGGAGTTATTTGGGGTAGGTCTAACAGACCTGGTGGCCACGGCAACGGCTGGAAAATCCACATTTTTACCCCAGGTAGCTTCTCAACTTAAGAAGACGCCGTATTATCAGGCGCAGTCCTTTCGGCCCCATAAGGGCAAGCGGGCAAAAGGCGCCTCATTTCTGCCCCGTGGCAGAGGGAGAGGAAAAAGGCTGCAGCAAACAGCCAATTCCCAGGAACAAAAGCCCTCTCCCGCCTCCGCAAAGTCCTCAGCATGACGCTGGGGCTTTACAAGCGGTCTCAGGCACGGTGGGGGCCCGTCTCAAGAAATTCGAGACGTCTCCCCCTCGCCGTTTCATAAAGTCTGCTTTACCGACGTCTCCCTCAGACAGGGAGACAGTATTGCAAGCCATTCACAGGCTGTATTCCCAGCAGGTGATAATCAAGGTACCCCTCCTGCAACAGGGAAAGGGGTACTATTCCACACTATTTGTGGTACCGAAGCCGGACGGCTCGGTGAGACCAATTTTAAATCTAAAATCCTTGAACACTTACATACAAAGGTTCAAATTCAAGATGGAGTCACTCAGAGCAGTGATTGCAAACCTGGAAGAAGGGGACTATATGGTCTCTCTGGACATCAAAGATGCTTACCTACATGTCCCAATTTACCCTTCTCCAAGGGTACCTCAGGTTTGTGGTACAGAACTGTCACTATCAGTTTCAGACGCTGCCATTTGGATTGTCCACGGCACCCCGGGTCTTTACCAAGGTAATGGCCGAAATGATGATACTCCTTCGAAAGAAGGGAGTTTTAGTTATCCCTTACTTGGATGATCTCCTGATAAGGGCAAGATCCAGGGAACAGTTGGAAGTCGGGGTAGCACTATCTCAGATAGTGCTGCGGCAGCACGGTTGGATTCTCAATATTCCAAAATCGCAGCTGATCCCGACGACACGCCTTCTATTCCTAGGGATGATCCTGGACACAGTCCAGAAAAAGGTGTTTTCTCCCGGAGGAGAAAGCCAGGGAGTTATCCGAACTAGTCAGAAACCTCCTAAAACCAGGCCAAGTGTCAGTGCATCAGTGCACAAGGGTCCTGGGAAAAATGGTGGCTTCCTACGAAGCAATTCCATTCGGCAGATTCCACGCAAGAACTTTCCAGTGGGACCTGCTGGACAAATGGTCCGGATCGCATCTTCAGATGCATCAGCGGATAACCCTGTCACCAAAGACAAGGGTGTCTCTCCTGTGGTGGTTGCAGAGTGCTCATCTTCTAGAGGGCCGCAGATTCGGCATTCAGGACTGGGTCCTGGTGACCACGGATGCCAGCCTGCGAGGCTGGGGAGCAGTCACACAGGGAAGAAATTTCCAGGGCTTGTGGTCAAGCCTGGAGACATCACTTCACATAAATATTTTGGAGCTAAGGGCCATTTACAATGCCCTAAGCCAAGCAAGACCTCTGCTTCAAGGTCAGCCGGTGCTGATCCAGTCGGACAACATCACGGCAGTCGCCCACGTAAACAGACAGGGCGGCACAAGAAGCAGGAGGGCAATGGCAGAAGCTGCAAGGATTTTTCGCTGGGCGGAAAATCATGTGATAGCACTGTCAGCAGTGTTCATTCCGGGAGTGGACAACTGGGAAGCAGACTTCCTCAGCAGGCACGACCTCCACCCGGGAGAGTGGGGACTTCACCCAGAAGTCTTCCACATGATTGTAAACCATTGGGAAAAACCAAAGGTGGACATGATGGCGTCCCGCCTAAACAAAAAATTGGACAGGTATTGCGCCAGGTCAAGGGACCCTCAGGCAATAGCTGTGGACGCTCTGGTAACACCGTGGGTGTACCAGTCAGTGTATGTGTTCCCTCCTCTTCTTCTCATACCAAAAGTACTGAGAATTATAAGACGGAGGGGAGTAAGAACTATACTCGTGGCTCCGGATTGGCCAAGAAGGACTTGGTACCCGGAACTTCTAGAGATGCTCACGGAGGACCCGTGGCCTCTACCTCTAAGAAGGGACCTGCTCCAGCAAGGACCCTGTCTATTCCAAGACTTACCGCGGCTGCGTTTGACGGCAGGGCGGTTGAATGCCGGATCCTGAAGGAAAAAGGCATTCCGGATGAAGTCATCCCTACCCTGGTCAAGCCAGGAAGGATGTAACCGCAAAGCATTATCACCGCATTTGGCGAAAATATGTTGCGTGGTGCGAGGCCAGTAAGGCCCCGATGGAGGAATTTCAACTAGGTCGATTCCTGCATTTCCTGTAAACAGGAGTGTCTATGGGCCTAAAATTGGGGTCCATTAAGGTTCAAATTTCGGCCCTGTCAATTTTCTTCCAGAAAGAACTAGCTTCACTACCTGAAGTTCAGACGTCTGTAAAAGGGGTACTGCATATACAGCCTCCCTTTGTGCCTCCAGTGGCACCTTGGGATCTCAATGTAGTTTTGGGGTTCCTAAAGTCACATTGGTTTGAACCACTTGAATCTGTGGAGTTAAAATATCTCACATGGAAAGTGGTCATGTTGTTGGCCCTGGCCTCGGCCAGGCACGTGTCAGAATTGGGGGCTTTATCCTGTAAAAGCCCTTATCTGATCTTCCATTCAGACAGGGCGGAATTGAGGACTCGTCCTCATTTTCTCCCTAAGGTGGTTTCAGTGTTTCATCTGAACCAACCTATTGTGGTACCTGCGGCTACTAGTGACTTGGAGGACTCCAAGTTGTTGGACGTAGTCAGGGCCTTGAAAATATATGTTTCCAGGACGGCTGGAGTCAGGAAATCTGACTCGCTGTTTATCCTGTATGCACCCAACAAGCTGGGTGCTCCTGCTTCTAAGCAGACTATTGCTCGTTGGAATTGTAGTACAATTCAGCTTGCACATTCTGTGGCAGGCCTGCCACAGCCAAAATCTGTAAAAGCCCATTCCACAAGGAAGGTGGGCTCATCTTGGGCGGCTGCCCGAGGGGTCTCGGCGTTACAACTTTGCCGAGCAGCTACTTGGTCAGGGGCAAACACGTTTGCTAAATTCTACAAATTTGATACCCTGGCTGAGGAGGACCTGGAGTTCTCTCATTCGGTGCTGCAGAGTCATCCGCACTCTCCCGCCCGTTTGGGAGCTTTGGTATAATCCCCATGGTCCTTACGGAGTTCCCAGCATCCACTAGGACGTCTGAGAAAATAAGAATTTACTTACCGATAATTCTATTTCTCGTAGTCCGTAGTGGATGCTGGGCGCCCATCCCAAGTGCGGATTGTCTGCAATACTTGTACATAGTTATTGTTACAAAAATCGGGTTATTATTGTTGTGAGCCATCTTTTCAGAGGCTCCTCTGTTATCATGCTGTTAACTGGGTTCAGATCACAGGTTGTACGGTGTGATTGGTGTGGCTGGTATGAGTCTTACCCGGGATTCAAAATCCTTCCTTATTGTGTACGCTCGTCCGGGCACAGTATCCTAACTGAGGCTTGGAGGAGGGTCATAGGGGGAGGGGCCAGTGCACACCAGGTAGTCCTAAAGCTTTACTTTTGTGCCCAGTCTCCTGCGGAGCCGCTGTTCCCCATGGTCCTTACGGAGTTCCCAGCATCCACTACGGACTACGAGAAATAGAATTATCGATAAGTAAATTCTTATTTTTTTCACTTGCATAATTCACATTGCTGATCCTTATGTCTTATGTATTACATCTTGATAGTCATTATACTGTATTTTCCATATTACGCCTTGATGAGTAATATCACTGGAAATATGACCGCATGCTGGGTGATACTGTTAGGGAAGGAATTACTACTTGCTGGGAATTAAGTTACATTAAATGTTACTTTTTGCTGCCCATTATTAAATGACAATATGACATCTGACTAGGTGTTACTGCAGATCACGTGACATCTGGCTAGGCAATATTAATAGACATATTACATCTCCCTGGGCATATTGTCACACTTAGACGCAGTAGTGGATTTACCACTAGCCAACCAAAGCAGCTGCTTAGGGCCCTGCGGGTCCCAGGGGCCCCACCAACAGGGCTGAATCATGGAGCCAGGAGGGCATTTCTGATTTCCAGCGGACCGCAAACTATACTAAAAATGTTTGAGCGCTGGACTTGCTGAATATTCTGGCATGCTGTCAGTGATTAGACAGCTGCTGGGTGCCGGCTCCAGCGCTTGTCTGTGTCCTATTCAGTGTGTTGTGCGTGTGACGTCATGAGGCATGCGTGTATGATATCACACGCACGTAGAGAAGAGTCGGCCCTGGAAGCATCCAGAGAAGAGTGAAGACTGAAGAGGGTGAGGTATGTGTTCTGGCACAGCGGTTACCTTCACTTACCTGCACCCAGCGCCTGCAATGTAATTTTAAGTACACTACTACCACTACCACCCGCCTGCTACAATCAGGGGTGGAGAGGGGTGCATACACTGACTGAGAGATGGCATACATGTATACACTGACTGGGCAGGCCCTGCCTGTCTGTTACAATCAGGGGAGAGGGGGCACACACTGAAGAATGTTTGAGAAAGGGGGGCCCCAAATCGTTGTCATGCTTAGGGCACCAGAAGATCTACATCATCCTCTGCTTAGATGCACCTACCCAGCTGAAAAGGTCTCTGGAAATTGTATTGAAATGCTGACAGTTGGAGTTAGGATAATGGGGTCGATTCAATTAGCCTCAATGGGGCGAGTTGCCGTTGCAACAGCATGGAAACACCAGCAACATCACCTTATCTCGGGCCTATCTTGCCTGGTAATTGCAGATTTTCTTTTATTCAGCCCTACCAGGCTGCAAACAAAAACTAGCGAGTTCCGAGTTACTCATATGATGAGCCGACTCACCCTTATTCAGTTTCCCTCCAAAGAGTACAGTTGTGTCCTCATATATCTAGCCTCAATATGCCGTGCACCGTGAGATGCCTGGCGAAAGTGAGGTGGCAGAACCCTGCTAACATCATGTGTCCTTTTTGCAGAAAATTACGTCTTATTTGCATCACTATATGAATAAGACGCACAAGCAGACTCTACTGATTAAAATGAGTCTGCATGTGCGTCGCTTGCCCACTGTCGCTAGGGGCAGCTTAGTGATGTGAATATAACGCATTTGGGGGAAATAATGCACAAAAAGACGCCCGGCGTGGTATTACACATACTGTACTGGAAACCGGTAAATATTGAGAAATTTATTCCACAGAATACATACTGAACATATAGATCACAATTGAGTGAACTATGGGGGTAATTCCAAGTTGATCGCAGCAGGAATTTTGTTAGCAGTTAGGCAAAACCATGTGCACTGCAGGGGAGGCAGATATAACATGTGCAGAAAGAGTTAGATTTGGGTGGGTTATTTTATTTCTGTGCAGGGTAAATACTGGCTGCTTTATTTTTACACTGCAAATTAGATTGCAGATTGAACACACCACACCCAAATCTAACTCTCTCTGCATATGTTAAATCTGCATCCCCTGTAGTGCACATGGGGGGGTCATTCCGAGTTGTTCGCTCGTTGCCAATTTTCGCAACGGAGCGATTAAGGCAAAAATGCGCATGGTACGCAGTGCGCATGCGGTACGTATTTTAGCACAAAACTTAGTAGATTTACTCACGTCTGAACGAAGAATTTTAACCGTTGAAGTGATCGGAGTGTGATTGACAGGAAGTGGGTGTTTCTGGGCAGAAACTGGCCGTTTTCTGGGAGTGTGCGGAAAAACGCAGGCGTGCCAGGGAAAAACGCGGGAGTGTCTGGAGAAACAGGGGAGTGGCTGGCCGACCGCAGGGCGTGTTTGTGACGTCAAACCAGGAACGAAATGGCCTGAGCTGATCGCAATCTGTGAGTAGGTCTGGAGCTACTCAGAAACTGCTAAGAATTTTCTATTTGCAATTCTGCTAATCTTTCGTTCGCTATTCTGCTAAGCTAAGATACACTACCAGAGGGCGGCAGCCTAGCGTGTGCAATGCTGTTAAAATCTGCTAGCGAGCGAACAACTCGGAATGACCCCCATGGTTTTGCCCAACTACTAACAAAATTCCTGCTGCGATCAACTTGGAATTACCACCTATATTTTCAGTATGCTTTTGTGTGGAATACATTTTTTCATATCTGCCTGTTTCCAGTATGTTTAATACCCTGATTCATTTGGTTATTTAAGGTGGAACAAGATTTATATATGTATTTGAATATACTTGCTCCAATTGGATAAAATATATCTATTTTGGCCTCTCCAGGAGGGACACAATGCTCTGCTCCTGGACTTCTCTCTTAATGTAGGATTGCCGGCACCTGTGGTGAAACACCTTTCTTATCCAGTAACCTGTTCAACACAGGTGCCAGCAATCATGCATTAAGAGGGAAGTCCAGAAGCAGAGCATTGTGTCCCTCCTGGAGAGGGTCATGTTGGCAGGTATGCATCCTTCATTAACATCGCTTAATGTGTACCCAGGTTCCGATATCTCGGCTATTTGGGCCAACATATTGGCTGGGTACACATCACTTCAATGTGTACCCAACTTTACTTAGATAAGTAGCAAGATCTGCATCCATCTCCTCACATGCTGGGCGCAGCCTCACGATGCATCAAACTAAGGTTGACCTCTGGTTGTGCAGCCCTAGATCAGCTCTGTGTCTTACCTCTAGGTTTATGGAATAGGAATACTCTATTACAGGCATTCCCAACCTCGGTACTCAAAGCACACTAACAGTGCAGGTTTTAGTGATATCCAGGCTTCAGGGCGGAGGGGGGGGGGGGGGGGCGGGGGCAAGTAAAGTCATACAGATAGGTATACCGTAGGGACACAAGTTAGTTACATGTACGTCTAGTCAGTCAATGGGGGGGGGGCAAGTAAAGTCATACAGATAGGTATACCGTAGGGACACAAGTTAGTTACATGTACGTCTAGTCAGTCAATGTTCAGGAGTTCAGCAGGCAGACCGCTTGGGGAAAGAAACTTTTAAGGCTTCTGGTGGACCTGGTGGGGACGGCCCTGTAACTCCTGCCTGAAGGAAGCAAGTTAAACATGCTGTGGCCGAGGTGTAGCTGGTCTTTTTCTATCTTCGTTGCCCGCTTTTTAGCTCTGGACAGGTACAGGTCTTGGACTAAGGGAAGGTCGGCCCCGATGATCTTCTCTGCGGTTCTGACCACATTTTGGAGCCTGCATCTGTCCCTCGCACTGGCGGAGCTGTACCATACTAGTATCGAGGAGCACAGTACCGACTCCACAATTGCGGAGTAGAAGAGGAGCAGAAGCTTCTGTGGGATGTTGAACTTCCTTAGTTGCCTGAGGAAGAGCAACCTCTTCTGCACTTTTTACCAACAGTGCAGTGTTGGACCCCCATTTTAGGTCCCGGGAGATTGTGGTCCCTAGAAACTTGAAGGAGTCCACTAGCGATACCACATGGTCAGCAATCGTTAGCAGAGGTGCACAAGGTGACTTCTTCCTGAAGTCCACTATCATCTAGACAGTTTTGAGGGGGTTGAGCTCAAGGTTGTTGTGGATGCAACACTGGGCCAACCGGTCTACTTCCCGTCTATAGGCCGATTCGTCCCCATCCTTGATGAGGCCGATGAGCGTGGTGTCATCAGCGAATGATGATCTTTGCTGATTGCGCCACTGAGGTGCAGTCATTTGTGTACAGGGAGAAGAGCAGGGGTGAAAGGACACAGCCCTGAGAGGCCCCTGTACTAATGGACAGCGCTTTAGAGGTGAATTCCCCCGCTTTCACCACCTGTGTCCTATCTGTCAGGAAGTCTACTATCCAGGAACAGGTAGCTTCTGAGACCCCTAGGCGAAGTAATTTGGGGTGGAGGATGCTGGGGACGATTGTATTGAAGGCCAAGCTAAAATTGACAAACAGGACTCTCGCGTAGGTACCGGTAATGTCTAGGTGCTGTAGAATGTAGTGCAGGCCCATCTTTTAAAATGTGTCACTGAGTAATGAGTACACCTGTGCACCTGCTGGGTGATTTGGAAAACGTGAACTCGTAATTCATGAGTGTCCTGGTTTAAAGGGACAGTATGGCAAGCCTAGATCTGAACCCATTATTTGCATCCAGTTTTGTCTTTTACAACTACAGTCTCATTGCTAACAAATTATCACTAGTGACTTGCGGCAGGCGCCAGTAATACAGAGCTGAAATTAATTGCACTGTTTAATTTCTATAACTTTGCAGAAGCAGAAAATTGTAATTACTTCCAGAGGAGATTTTGAATGACACTGAATCAGAATATAATTGTAGCAGAAAAAGAAAATAACAACTCATAACGAGTTTGTTTAATAAATTATGGGCCGGCATTGAAACTGAGATGTGAAAGTCATTGCAAAACAGCTCACTGCAGTATCAAGCAGAAGTCTTCAGCCTCTCAGTGTACAGAGAACAGGTAACAGGATTTTCCAATCTCTCTAACTGATCTGTATAACAAATTTAGATGTCATTATATTGTGCTAGGGACAGCGCTGGGTTTTGTAGGTGGGAGACGGGAACTAGCACAGGAAGATTATCATGGGCACATAATTTTTTATACATATGCATAGCATACAATCAATGGCTTAGCACACAGATGTTGCCCACCATAGCAAAGGAGACAGCATCCTGGTCCATCCGTTACCATACCTCCCAACAAGACCCTTACCAGGAGGGACAAAATGCTTTGTTTCTGGACTTTCATCTTAATTTATGATTGCTGTCACCTGTTTTGAACAGGTTGATTGGTGATGGCAACAAGAAAGGAGTTTCAACACAAGGAATTGCAGTCATACATTATGAGGGAAACCCAGGAACAGAGCGTATGTCCAGGGACCAATGCATGCACGGTGAAGACCTTCTGAAGTGAGTAATAAAAAAAACAGTAATCCAGGTTCTATAGCAGTTTCAATTGCATATACAGATGTGTCCAGTTATATTCTTGCTGCGGGAGGCAGCGTGTTACGGTGCTGCCACTATGCATAAGCATTGCAGCATAGCGCAGCCTCCCGCAGACATCAGGTCTCCCATTGTCTGCTATGGATAGTGGAGAGCGTGTGTACCCAAAGACACTTGCTTACTGCCTCCCCCACCGCATAACTTCTGGGTAGCGGGAGCACAAGCTCCCACTACCCCTGCTGAATAACCTGCGTCGGCTCCCTATACATACGGTTAGCGGGAGCTTCGCTTCCTGCTATCTTTCCCAGCTTTCCCCTCCCACCGATGTCCTTTGATTATTATGCTGTGATGCGACTTTTAGCCCATGATGCGAATGCATTGTGAGCAACAATATATAAGGACACATCTCAGATGTGTCCACTTACATTTTTGGTGCGGTAGCAGCATGTCACGGCACTGCTGCAATGCTTCCAAATAGTGCAGCCTCCCGCAGCCACCTGGTCTCCCATTGACTGCAATGGATAGCGGAGAGTGTGTGTACGCACACTCCTGTTTACTGCCTCCGCCTTCCCGTGCAAAACTTCTGGGTAGCAGAAGCACAAGCTCCCACTACCTCCACTGAATATCCTGTACAAACGGGTAGCGAGAGCATCGCTGCCCGCTACCTTCTCTGGCCTCCCTCCTTCCGCCCAATGTCCTGTGCTGCATTAATACGCTGTGATGCGACTTTTAGCCCATGATGTGAATGCATTGTGGGCAACAATATATAAGGACACATCTGAGATGTGTCCACTTACATTTTTGCTGCGGGAGGCAGCATGTCACAGCCACCAGGTCTCCCAATGTTGCTATAATTAGGGGAGAGTGTGCGTACGAGCGCTTTCTCTGCCACCACTTCCTACCCAAACAAACCTTACGCCTCCCACTAGCGCCTCTGAATAACCTTTGCCGGCTCTCTATACAAACTCCATCTCTCCTCCGCCCGATGTCCTGTGCTGCTAGCGGGAGCGTGCATACGTATGCTTCCACATTAATATGCTGTGCTGCAAATGCATCGCGGGCAACAATGTAATCTATAATATATTCATAAGTATGACATACATGAATGGCACACTAGTATAGATCTCTAACTAGTGAACTAACACAGCACAGGCTATCCAGACAGAAGACCTCATTTGTCTTTGCTTGGAACTAGTGATGAGCGGGTTCGGATCCTCGGAATCCGAACCCCCCGAACTTCACCCTTTTTACACGGGTCCGAGGCAGATTCGAACCTTACCGCCTTGCTCGGTTAACCCGAGCGCGCCCGAACGTCATCATCCCGCGGTCGGATTCTCGTGATATTCGTATTCTATATAAGGAGCCGCGCGTCGCCGCCATTTTTCACTCGTGCATTGGAAATGATAGTGAGAGGACGTGGCTGGCGTCCTCTCAGTTTTATTCAGGTGGCTGCAAATATCTGTGCTCACTGCTTTATTCTGGGGACTGGGGACCAGCAGTATTATATAGGAGGAGTACAGTACAGAGTTTTGCTGACCAGTGACCGCTAGTATTATACGTTCTCTGCCTGAAAAACGCTCCATATCTGTGCTCAGTGTGCTGCATATATCTGTGCTCACACTGCTTTATTGTGGGGACTGGGGACCAGCAGTATTATATAGGAGGAGTACAGTGCAGAGTTTTGTTGACCAGTGACCACCAGTATTATACGTTCTCTGCCTGAAAAACGCTCCATATCTGTGCTGCATTGTAGTATATAGTAGAAGTACAGTGCATAATTTTGCTGACCACCAGTATATAATATATAGCAGTACGGTACAGTAGGCCACTGCTCTACCTACCTCTGTGTCGTCAAGTATACTATCCATCCATACCTGTGGTGCATTTCAGTTTTGCACAGTTTGCTGACCACCAGTATATAATATATAGCAGTACGGTACAGAAGGCCACTGCTCTACCTACCTCTGTGTCAAGTGTACTATCCATCCATACCTGTGGTGCATTTCAGTTGTGCGCAGTATATATAGTAGTAGGCCATTGCTATTGATACTGGCATATAATTCCACACATTAAAAAATGGAGAACAAAAATGTGGAGGGTAAAATAGGGAAAGATCAAGATCCACTTCCACCTCGTGCTGAAGCTGCTGCCACTAGTCATGGCCGAGACGATGAAATGCCATCAACGTCGTCTGCCAAGGCCGATGCCCAATGTCATAGTAGAGAGCATGTAAAATCCAAAAAAATAAAGCTCAGTAAAATGACCCAAAAATCTAAATCAAAATCGTCTGAGGAGAAGCGTAAACTTGCCAATGTGCCATTTACGACACGGAGTGGCAAGGAACGGCTGAGGCCCTGTGGTTCAGCTTCACCTGAGGATGGAAGCACTCATCCTCCTGCTATAAAACTTAAAAGAGTTAAGATGGCAAAAGCACAGCAAAGAACTGTGCGTTCTTCTAAATCACAAATCCCCAAGGAGAGTCCAATTGTGTCGGTTGCAATGCCTGACCTTCCCAACACTGGACGGGAAGAGGTTGCGCCTTCCACCATTTGCACGCCCGCTGGAAGGAGCACCCGCAGTCCAGTTCCTGATAGTCAAATTGAAGATGTCACTGTTGAAGTACACCAGGATGAGGATATGGGTGTTGCTGGCGCTGGGGAGGAAATTGACAAGGAGGATTCTGATGGTGAGGTGGTTTGTTTAAGTCAGGCACTCGGGGAGACACCTGTTGTCCGTGGGACGAATATGGCCATTGACATGCCTGGTCAAAATACAAAAAAAATCACCTCTTCGGTGTGGAATTATTTCAACAGAAATGCGGACAACTGGTGTCAAGCCGTGTGTTGCCTTTGTCAAGCTGTAATAAGTAGGGGTAAGGACGTTAACCACCTAGGAACATCCTCCCTTATACGTCACCTGGACCGCATTCATCAGAAGTCAGTGACAAGTTCAAAAACTTTGGATGACAGCGGAAGCAGTGTCCACTGACCACTAAATCCCTTCCTCTTGTAACCAAGCTCCTGCAAACCACACCACCAACTCCCTCAGTGTGAATTTCCTCCTTACACAGGAAAGCCAATAGTCCTGCAGGCCATGTCACTGTCAAGTCTGACGAGTCCTCTCCTGCCTGGGATTCCTCCGATGCATCCTTGAGTGTAACGCCTACTGCTGCTGGCGCTGCTGTTGTTGCTGCTGGGAGTCGATCGTCATCCCAGAGGGGAAGTCGGAAGACCACTTGTACTACTTCCAGTAAGCAATTGACTGTCCAACAGTCCTTTGCGAGGAAGATGAAATATCACAGCAGTCATACTGCTGCAAAGCGGATAACTCAGGCCTTGGCAGCCTGGGTGGTGAGAAACGTGTTTCCGGTATCCACCGTTAATTCACAGGCAACTACAGACTTGATTGAGGTACTGTGTCCCCGGTACCAAATACCATCTAGGTTTCATTTCTCTAGGCAGGCGATACCGAAAATGTACACAGACATCAGAAAAAGAGTCACCAGTGTCCTAAAAAATGCAGTTGTACCCAATGTCCACTTAACCACGGACATGTGGACAAGTGGAGCAGGGCAGACTCAGGACTATATGACTGTGACAGCCCACTGGGTAGATGTATTGCCTCCCGCAGCAAGAACAGCAGCGGCGGCACCAGTAGCAGCATCTCGCAAACGCCAACTCGTTCCTAGGCAGGCTACGCTTTGTATCACCGCTTTCCAGAAGAGGCACACAGCTGACAACCTCTTACGGAAACTGAGAAACATCATCGCAGAATGGCTTACCCCAATTGGACTCTCCTGGGGATTTGTGACATCGGACAACGCCACCAATATTGTGCGTGCATTACATCTGGGCAAATTCCAGCACGTCCCATGTTTTGCACATACATTGAATTTGGTGGTGCAGAATTATTTAAAAAACGACAGGGGCGTGCAAGAGATGCTGTCGGTGGCCCGAAGAATTGCGGGCCACTTTCGGCATTCAGCCACCGCGTGCCGAAGACTGGAGCACCAGCAAACAGTCCTGAACCTGCCCTGCCATCATCTGAAGCAAGAGGTGGTAACTAGGTGGAATTCAACCCTCTATATGCTTCAGAGGATGGAGGAGCAGCAAAAGGCCATTCAAGCCTATACATCTGCCTACGATATAGGCAAAGGAGGGGGAATGCACCTGACTCAAGCGCAGTGGAGAATGATTTTAACGTTGTGCAAGGTTCTGCAACCCTTTGAACTTGCCACACGTGAAGTCAGTTCAGACACTGCCAGCCTGAGTCAGGTCATTCCCCTCATCAGGCTTTTGCAGAAGAAGCTGGAGACACTGAAGGAGGAGCTAAAACAGAGCGATTCCGCTAGGCATGTGGGACTTGTGGATGGAGCCCTTAATTCGCTTAACCAGGATTCACGGGTGGTCAATCTGTTGAAATCAGAGCACTACATTTTGGCCACCGTGCTCGATCCTAGATTTAAAACCTACGTTGTATCTCTCTTTCCGGCAGACACAAGTCTGCAGAGGTTCAAAGACCTGCTGGTGAGAAAATTGTCAAGTCAAGCGGAACGTGACCCGTCAACAGCTCCTCCTTCACATTCTCCCGCAACTGGGGGTGCGAGGAAAAGGCTAAGAATTCTGAGCCCACCCGCTGGTGGTGATGGAGGGCAGTCTGGAGCGAATGCTGACATCTGGTCCGGACTGAAGGACCTGCCAACGATTACTGACATGTCGTCTACTGTCACTGCATATGATTCTGTCACCATTGAAAGAATGGTGGAGGATTATATGAGTGACCGCATCTAAGTCGGCACGTAAGACAGTCCGTATGTATACTGGCAGGAAAAAGAGGCAATTTGGAGGCCCTTGCACAAACTGGCTTTATTTTACCTAAGTTGCCCCCCCTCCAGTGTGTACTCCGAAAGAGTGTTTAGTGCAGCCGGTCACCTTGTCAGCAATCGGCGTACGAGGTTACTTCCAGATGTGGAGAAGATGATGTTCATCAAAATGAATTATAATCAATTCCTCCATGGAGACATTCACCAGCAGCAATTGCCTCCAGAAAGTACACAGGGACCTGAGATGGTGGATTCCAGTGGGGGCGAATTAATAATCTGTGAGGAGGGGGATGTACACAGTGAAAGGGGTGAGGAATCGGACGATGAGGAGGAGGTGGACATCTTGCCTCTGTAGAGCCAGTTTGTGCAAGGAGAGATTGATTGCTTCTTTTTTGGTGGGGGCCCAAACCAACCAGTCATTTCAGTCACAGTCATGTGGCAGACCCTGCTGCTGAAATGATGGGTTCGTTAAAGTGTGCATGTCCTGTTTATACAACATAAGGGTGGGTGGGAGGGCCCAAGGACAATTCCATCTTGCACCTCTTTTTTCTTTCATTTTTCTTTGCATCATGTGCTGTTTGGGGACTATTTTTTTGAAGTGCCATCCTGCCTGACACTGCAGTGCCACTCCTAGATGGGCCAGGTGTTTGTGTCGGCCACTTGGGTCGCTTAGCTTAGTCATCCAGCGACCTCGGTGCAAATTTTAGGACTAAAAATAATATTGTGAGGTGTTCAGAATAGACTGAAAATGAGTGTAAATTATGGTTATTGAGATTAATAATACTATGGGATCAAAATTACCCCCAAATTCTATGATTTAAGCTGTTTTTGAGGGTTTTTTGTAAAAAAAACACCCGAATCCAAAACACACCCGAATCCGACAAAAAAATTTCAGGGAGGTTTTGCCAAAACGCGTCCGAATCCAAAACACGGCCGCGGAACCGAATCCTAAACCAAAACACAAAACCCGAAAAATTTCCGGTGCACATCACTACTTGGAACACATCAGTGGCGGCCCATGTAGACGAGGGAGAGGAGAGTGCCGGCCCACGGCCAGCTGGGTCCCAGTGCCTGCGCAATGGATCTGGCAGGTGCCAATTTGTCACTTGAGTGTGCATGTGCAAATTCCCGGCTTCTGTGGGCTGCAGCCCATAGAAGCCTGATTGGGCTGACGATCAGGCAGGGAGTGGCTTCCGAAAGGAAGCCAGCTCCCTGCTAATCACAGCCCGGTCTGGCATTTTCAGAGGGACTGCCTGTCATGCGGGTGACTGGCAGGTAGGATTCAAATAGGAAGTCACTGCCAGTCACAGTGACTGCAATCGACTCAGCTGGGCTCCCTGAAGTTGTGGATTTTACTAGGGGGAAGGGGGGGGGGGGGGGGGGGGGGGGGGGCGCAGCCCATAGGTAAATCCGCCGCAGGGGGCGCAGCCCATAGGTAAATCCGCCACTGGATCACATACAGGTCACAAAAAGAGTGAGAACAGTTTTCCTCCTGCAATTACCCACACATTACATGAGGTTCCGATTTAATCCACCCCAGTAAACTGAATGATAGAGCGAAAGAGCAGCGCTACTTTTTTATCTTTGTTTTTTTCCTGGCTTTGATGGAATTTTAGACACATGTAACCCTTCATGGTACTTTGGTCAAAAGAAGTGTTTCTCTAATCATACAATGTTACCCTCTCCGGGAGGGACAAATTGCTCTGCTCCTGGGCTTTCCTCTTACTGTATGATTGCTGGCACCAGTGTTGAACAGGTTAATGGATAACAAAGGTGTTTCAGCACAGGTGATGGCAATCATAAATTAAGAGGGAAGTCCAGGAGTAGAGCATTCTGTCCCTCCTGGAGAGGATCATGTTGGGAGGTATGCAATAATCAAGGGACCATTGACAGTGCATGTTTTCAATATTTCCTCCTAGAATCACAAAGAAAATAATTAGTACCAGTAAACACATAGGGCTAGATGCATCATCGCTTGGAGAGTGATAAAATGGAGAAATAGTAAGTGCCAGCCAATCAGCTCCTAACTGCCATGTTACAGGCTGTGTTTGAAAAATGGCAGTTAGGAGCTGATTGGCTGGTAATTTTCACTCTACATTTTATCACTTTCCAAGCGATGATGCATCTAGCCCATAGTGTCCGGTTATAGCCAGATCTGAGAAATACTCATCAAAATTACAGTCCATATATGTGATTAACATTAAATATCTACCAACACAGTAGGGGTTGGACATAGGTATGGCCACTGGTGTGTTTGCCATCGATAGATGCCATCAATGGTGAAACTATGAGTGTCCATCGATGGTCACCAACTATGCTATGGGAGACCATCAATGGTTTCACTTATTGATGGTCATCCCTGTTATTTCAATAAATTACCCACTGGTCAATCACAGCCTGGGGGCGGGGTTTCACGGGTATCCTGGCACCTTGCAAAAAAAATAGGATTTTGGTTACCTACCGGTAAATCCTTTTTTCGTAGTCCGTAGAGGATGCTGGGGTACCATGGGGTATAGACGGGTCCACCAGGAGCCATTGTCACTTTAAGAGTTTGAGAATGTGGGCTGGCTCCTCCCTTTATGCCCCTCCTACCAGACTCAGTCTAGAAACTGCGCCTGAGGAGACGGACATCTTCGAGAGAAGGATTTAACACAGATAGTGGCGAGATTCATACCAGCTCCCACATACAAGGCACATCAAGCTAACTTAGCTTGAAAACTCAGCAACAGCTGAAACAGTACTTACCAAGTAACAATGCAGTACTTAACTAAAAACAAAGTTGTACTGAACCAGATAACAATTGCAGGAAAACTAAGCACTGGGCGGGTGCCCAGCATCCTCTACGGAGTACAAGAAAAGGATTTACCGGTAAGTAACCAAAATCCTATTTTCTCTCTCTTTTTTACCCTCTATTGCACCTGTATACTGCAGGGGAGAGCCTGGGTAGCGTCCTTCCAGCGGAGCTGTGAAGAGAAAATGGCGCTGGTGTGCTGAGGAAGAAGGCCCCGCCCCCTCAGCGGCGGGCTTCTGTCCCGCTTTAATGTGTAAAAAATGGCGGGGGCTCGGGCATATATACAGTCCCAGACTGTATATATGTCTATTTTTGCCAAAAAGGTAATTAATTGCTGCCCAGGGCGCCCACCCCCCTGCGCCCTGCACCCTTCAGTGACCGGAGTGTGCGGTGTGCTGTGGGAGCAATGGCGCACAGCTGCAGTGCTGTGCGCTACCTTAAGTGAAGACAGGAGTCTTCAGCCGCCGATTTCGATGTCTTCATGCTTCTGCTGCTTCTGTTCTTCTGGCTCTGCGAGGGGGATGGCGGCGCGGCTCCGGGAACGGACGATCAAGGTTAGGTACCTGTGTTCGATCCCTCTGGAGCTAATGGTGTCCAGTAGCCTAAGAAGCGCTACCTAGCTGCCGTGAGTAGGTTTGCTTCTCTCCCCTCAGTCCCTCGTAGCAGAGAGTCTGTTGCCAGCAGAAGCTCTCTGAAAATAAAAAACCTGACAAAATACTTTCTTTTCTAGCAAGCTCAGGAGAGCCCACTAGGAGCACTCAGCTCTGGCCGGGCACAGATTCTAACTGAGGTCTGGAGGAGGGGCATAGAGGGAGGAGCCAGTGCACACCAGATAGTACTAACTCTTTCTTTAGAGTGCCCAGTCTCCTGCGGAGCCCGCTATTCCCCATGGTCCTTACGGCGTCCCCAGCATCCACTACGGACTACGAGAAATAGAATTACCGGTGAGTAAATTCTTATTTTTCTCTTACGTCCTAGAGCAGGCATTCCCAACCGCGGTTCTTAAGGCACACCAACAGTGCAGGTTTTAGTGATATCCAGGCTTCAGCACAGGTGACTTAATTAGTAGCTCAGTTATTTTGATTTAACCATCAGTGCTGAAGCCTGGATATCACTAAAACTTGCACTGTTGGTGTGCCTTGAGGACCGTGGTTGGGAATGCCTGTCCTAGAGGATGCTGGGGTCCACATTAGTATCATGGGGATGTACCAAAGCTCCCAGAACGGGAGGGAGAGCGCAGAGGCTCCTGCAGAGCTGATGGACTGAACGTCAGATCATCAGAGGCCAAAGTATCGAACTTGTAGAACTTTGCAAACGTGTTCGACCCAGACCAAGTTGCAGCTCGGCAAAGTTGTAACACCAAGACACCCCGGGCAGCCGCCCAGGAAGACCCCACCTTATGAGTAGAGTGGGCCTTGACAGTCGTAGGACACGGCAATCCTGCCATAGAAAACACATGCTGGATAGTGAACTTGATCCAGCGAGAGATCGTCTGCTTAAAAGCAGGACACCCAATTTTTTTGGGGTTATACAGGACAAATAGAGAGTCCGATTTTCTATGACGAGCAGTCCTCTTCACATAGATTTTCAGAGCCCTTACAACATCCAAGGACTTGGATGAAATTGAGGAGTCACTGGCACCACAATAGGTTGGTTGATATGAAATGCTGACACAACCTTCGGAAGAAATTGCTGATGTGTCCGGAGCTCAGCTCTATCTTCGTGGAAGATCAAGTATGGGCTTTTACAGGACAAAGCCCCCAACTCCGACACACGTCTAGCAGAAGCTAGACGTGACCAGCCTTTCATGTAGGAAGTTTGACCTCAACCTCCTGTAGAGGCTCGAACCAGTCCGATTGGAGGAACTGCAACTGTTAAGGTCCCAAGGCGCCGTAGGCGGTACAAAGGGAGGTTGGATGTGTAGAACTCCCTTCAAAAAGGTCTGAACCTCAGGGAGGACAGCCAATTGTTTCTGGAAGAAAATGGATATGGCCAAAATCTGGACCTTCACAGATCCCAACCTCAGGCCCATATCCACACCGGCTTGTAGGAAGAGGAGACACTGTCCCAATTGAAACTCCACCGCAGGAAATTTCTTGGACTCACACCAAGATACATATTTTTTCCAAATTCGATGGTAATGTTTAGACGTTACTCCTTTCCTATCCTGTATCAGGTTAGGAATAACCTTGTTTGGAATGCCCTGTCGAGCTAGTATCAGGCGTTCAACCTCCATGCCGTCAAACGTAGCCGCAGTAAGTCTTGATAGACGACCGGCCCCTGCTGAAGCAGGTCCTCCCGAAGAGGAAGAGGCCTCTGCTCTTCTTGCAGTAGATCCAGAAGATCCGCGTACCAAGCCCATCTTGTCCAGTTTGGAGCAAAGAGGATCGCTTGAACCTTTGTTCTTCTTATGAGCTTCAGAACTCTTGGGATGAGTGGAAGTGGAGAAAACACGTACACCGATTGGAACACCCATGGAGTCAATACGGCATCCACCGCCACTGCTTGCGGGTCCCTCGACATGGAACAATACCACCGAAGCTTCTTGTTGAGACGAGAGGCCATCATGTTGATCTGGGGTACTCCCCAAAGATCTGTTACCTCCTTGAACACCTCCGGATGGAGACCCCACTCCCCTGGATGGAGATCGTGTCTGCTGAGGAAGTCCGCTTCCCAGTTGTCCACTCCCAGAATGAAGATTGCTGACAGCACCAACGCATGTTTTTCTGCCCAGAGGATGATTCTTGTTACCTCTGACATTGCAGCTCTGCTCTTCGTTCCGCCCTGTCAGTTTATGTAAGCCACTGTTGTCACATTGTCCGACTGCACTTGAATGGCCCGATTTCTCAGAAGATGGGTCACTTGGAGAAGACCGTTGTTGACGGCTCTTAGTTCCAGAATGTTTATCGGCAGGCCGGTTTCCAGACTTGACCACCTTCAGTGACTGCGCCCCAGCCCCGGAGACTTGCATCCGTGGTTAGAAGGATCCAGTACTGAATCCCGAACCTGCGGCCTTCCAGAAGGTGAGGTAATTGCAGCCACCAGAGGAGTGAAATCCTGGCCTTTGGCGACAGACGTATTCTCTGGTGCATGTGTAGATGGGATACCGACCACTTGTCCAGGAGATCCAGTTGGAAGGACTGAGCGTGTAACCTCCTGTACTGCAGAGCCTCGTAAGAGGCCACCATCTTTTCCAGAAGGCGAATGCACTGATGAACCGACACCCGGGTTGGCTTCAGGACATCCCAGACCATTGTTTGAAGCACCGCTTTTTCCTCTGGAAGAAACACCCTCTGTACTTCGAGGATCATTCCCAGAAAGGACAACCTCCTGGTTGGTTCCAAATGTGATTTTGGAAGATTCAGGATCCAACCATGTTCCCTGAGAAGCTGGGTCGTGAGAGCTATGGACCGTAACAGCTTCTCCTTGGATGATGCCTTTATCAACAGATCGTCCAGATACGGAATTATGTTCATCCCCTGTCTGCAGAGGAGAATAATCATTTCCGCCATCACCTTGGTGAATACCCTCAGTGCTGTGCAGAGGCCGAATGGTAGGGCCTGGAACTGAAAATGACAGTCCAACAGTGCGAATCGAAGATAAGCTTGATGCGGCAGCCAAATCGGAATGTGGAGGTACGCATCCTTGATATCCAGGGATACCAGGAATTCCCCCTCCTCCAGACCTGATATTACTGCCCTTAGAGACTCCATTTTGAACTTGAACTCCCTCAGAAAGGGGTTTAGTGATTTTAAGTTCAGAATGGGCATGACCGAACCATCATGTTTCGGTACCACGAAAAGGTTTGAATAGTAACCTTTGTTTTGTATATTTGAGGCACTGGCACAATGACCTGTGCCTCCAACTTCTGGACGGCTTCTTGCAGGACAGTCCTGTCTGCCAGCAGAGTGGCAAGCCTGATTTGAAAAATCGGTGAGGAGGGAGATTTTTAAATTCCAGCCTGTACCCCTGGGACACAATATCTTGCACCCAGGGGTCCAGGCCGGATGACACCCAGACGTGACTGAAATGCCTGAGTCTTGCTCCCACCGGCCCCACCTCCGGGGCGTGCAGTCCACCGGAGGACTTTGGTGTACCTGAAGCAAGTTTCTGTTCATGGGAACCTGCAGCCGCAGGTTTCTTGGACTTGGGTCGACCTCCCCGAAAGAAGGTGTTGGACGGCTTGGCCTTTCTGGGCTTGGTAGGCCAAAAGGGATGTGATGTAGCTGAAGAAAAGGGTTTCTTCGGAGTAGGTGTAGATGAGGGAAGAAAAGGTGACTTACCAGCCGTAGCCGTGAGATCCACGCATCTAACGCTTCCCCAGAGAGCCTGACCTGTGTAGGGTAGGGTCTCCACACTTCTCCTGGATTCCGCGTCGGCAGACCACTGGCGCAACCACAGTCCTCGACGAGCTGATACAGACATGGAAGAAATTCCCGCAGCCATAGAACCCAGGTCTTTCATGGATTCTACCAGAAATCCTGCCGAATCCTGAATGTTACGTAAAAACAATTCAACATCACATTTCTCTATAGTATCCAAGTCTTCAAGTAACGTGCCTGACCACTTTACTATAGCTTTGGCAATCCAAGCACTGGCAATAGTGGGACGTAGTATTGCCCCAGAAGCCGTGTACATGGATTTGAGCGTATTATCAATTTTACGATCAGCCAGCTCTTTCAAGGCGATAGATCCTGGAATAGGTAATACCACCTTTTTTGAGAGTCTGGATACTGACGCGTCAACTGTAGGCGGGTTTTCCCATTTTTTCCTATCCTCTACCGGGAAAGGAAATGCCACCAGAACCCTTTTAGGTATCTGGAATTTTTTATCCGGGTTTTCCCAAGCCTTTTCAAATATAGCATTTAATTCCTTTGACGCAGGGAAGGTTAGCGAGGCTTTCTTATTTTCAGTGAAAAAAGCCTCCTCAACCTGCTCCGGTGTTGTATCTGCAATATTCAACACATCTCTAAAAGCCTCTATCATCAACTGCACCCCTTTAGCAAGAGATGCTGCCCCCCCCCCCCCCAACACATCCCCGTCACCATCTGCAGTGTCAGAATAGGTATACGTATCATCCTGCATGATCTGCGCAAGCAGAGGCGGAACTACCGCCAGTGCAACCAGTGCGTTGCACTGGGGCCCGCCACTGTCCAGGGGTCCAAAGCATGTAATGAGTCAAACTGACTCATTACATGCCGCTGTGTGCTGCGGGCAACCGCTGCCCGCAGCACACAGCCGACCGGAGAGGAGAGGAGCGCAGGCAGCGGACACAGGGGGAAGGAGGGAGGTGGAGGAGGGAGCCGCAGCAGCGCTGTTTTATTGGTTGAGGCGCTGCTGCTGCTGCTGTCCCTCTGTTTCACTATAGGCTGTCTTCCGCCGCTGTGAAGCGCATCCCAGCATTCACAGCGGCGGAGAACAGCCTTATGGTGAAGGACTGGGACAGCAGCATCGCCTCCACCAATAACACAGCGCTGCTGCGGCTCCCTCCTCCACCTCCCACCTCCTCCCTCTCTCCTGCCCGGGAATCGGGATCTCTGCCAGAAGCTGCACCGAGGAGCCTGAGCCAGCGGAGAGAGTTAGTATCTTTCTTTCTTTCTTTCTTTCTTTCTTTCTTTCTTTCTTTCTTTCTTTCTTTCTTTCTTTCTTTCTTTCTTTCTGTGCAAAAAGGGGGACTGTCTGCCGTAATGTGTAAAAAGAGGAATCTGCCTGCTGTTATGTGTAAAAAGGGGACGCTGTCTGCCGCTATGTGTAAAAAGGGGCACGCTGTCTGCCGCTATGTGTAAAAAGGGGCACGCTGCCTGCCGCTATGTGTAAAAAGGGGCACGCTGTCTGCCGTTATGTGTGAAAAGTACACGCTGTCTGCCACTATGTGTAACAAGGGCACGCTGTCTGCCATGTGTAAAAAGGGCCACGCTGTCTGCCGTTATGTGTGAAAGTGCACGCTGTCTGCCGCTATGTGTAACAAGGGCACGCTGTCTGCCGTTATGTGTAAAAAGGGCACGCTGTCTGCCGTTGTGTAAAAAGGGGGACGCTGTCTGCCTTAATGTGTAAAAAGGGGGACGCTGTCTGCCTTAATGTGTAAAAAGGGGGACGCTGTCTGCCTTAATGTGTAAAAAGGGGGACGCTGTCTACCGTAATGTGTAAAAAGGGGAATCTGTCCGCCGTAAGGTGTAAATGGGTCTCTACCTGGTGTAGTGGTGCTACTGTGCGGCGTAATTTGAATAATGGAGACTACTGTGCACCGTTTTATGAATTGGTATTATTTTGTGGCCACACCCCTTCCCCATGAAGCCACGCCACTACGTATTTTTGCGCGCGCCTACGGCGCGCACTGCCCCTGTTTTGCATGCAGGGGTGGGGCTCCGATGCCGTTTCTTGCACACAGTGCTAAAATGTCTAGTTACGGCACTGTTGCTAGGTATCCATTTCTCTGGCCCTGAGCAGGTCCCCCTCACCACATCCTCTCCAGGGGTGAGGGGGTGGACTTGGATGGGATGAGGGGGGGGGCCCAAAGCATTTTGTCGCACCTGGGCCCACCGCTCGCTAGTTCCACCACTGTGCGCAAGAGCACGTTTATGTGAATATACAGCGGGGAGCCCTGAGGTACCAGAATTGGGCCAGACTGCCATAGAGTTCTGTAAAGCCTGAGTTGCACATTCATTTTGTGCAACCCTGTTTGAAATCTGAGAAATCATAGATTTGATAGAGGATAACCACTCAGGCTCCCTTGCTGGTATCTGTGCTAAACCAGTGCAATCCTGATTACATGGAATGGGATCATCCTGAGAGGACATATCCTCTGCAGCATATGACACAGAGACCCTGGACATGGCTTAATGGAGACCACAGACACTCCACACACACACACACACAGGGGAGGACAGACAGAGTTTCACCCCAAGAATGGCAAGAGACACAGAGATTGGAGCCAACCCACACACAGCGCTTTTAATGTAAAGGGAGACCCCCTACTAGCGCTGACTGTGCACCTTAATAGGTTACACAGTCTTAATGCAGCCTCCCCCCCCCCCCCCCCCGTCCCCCTTCTACAACCCCCTGGTACCGTGAGAGATGGCTGGATTTGCTGTGGAGGGATTTGCTCTTCCTGGACAGCGCTGTGCAGGCAGGAAAATGGCGCTGAACGCTGCGGGGGTACGCTCTGAGGATAAGTTCCGCCCCCAAAATGGCGCTGTCTTCCCGCTCTTCACAAGGATTATACTGGCCTGAGGTAAAATGCTGGCTGAGATCCATGGACCCCGACAGGCTTGCTGACCAGTGCAGGGTTCAGGCGCTGGCTCAGGCCGCCCCTCACAGCACCGCACTAAGTGCCGCTGAGCCTCCGGAGTGCAGTTAGTACTGCGCTTCTACCCTGTTGCCACCACTTTCACACCGGTCCCCCGTTTGCTATGGGGGGTCGGTGACTCACTCGCCACTGATCTTCGGCTCGGTAAGGGGGTTGGCGGCATGCTGCTGGGGTGAGCGATCCCCTGTGGCGGGGAACGTTCTATCCCCTTAGGAGCTCAGTGTCCTGTCAGCGGAGATAGTGGCTCAGACCCCGCAGGGAGGACACTACTCCCCCCTTTGTCCCATGAAGCAAGGAGGCTGTTGCCAGCAGCCTCCCTGTAAAATAATAAACCCTGAAAAAATAACTTTACTAAAGAAGCTCTGTAGAGCTGCCCTAGCTGTAACCGGCTCCTCTGGGCACATTTTCTAAACTGAGTCTGGTAGGAGGGGCATAGAGGGAGGAGCCAACTCACACTCTCAAACTCTTAAAGTGCCAATGGCTCCTGGTGGACCCGTCTATACCCTATGTTACTAATGTGGACCCCAGCATCCTCTAGGACATAAGAGAAATAATAATATTTGTTTATGCTGTGCCATCGATGGAGGGAAATCATGTGGTTCTCTCCCATTTATGGCAAAAGCATTCGACATCGGCCATAAATCATCAATGATTCGGAATCATCGGTGGTCGATGGCCATCCCTAGTTGGGTATGAAATACCAGCATTCAGTATCCCTATGGTCAGGATACCAACAGCAGCATCCCAACAGTCAAAGTCCTGGCGAAACCCAGTAAGTATTTAAGCCTTAACCCAGCCTAACACAGACCCTCTCCCTAGTGCCTATCCCTAACTCCTCATACATACCGGCAGGATCTGTCTGGATTCTGACTGTCGGGATCTCGCTGTCTGGATTCTGACTGTTGGGAATCTGACCGCACCCCCACACAAGTGCAGTGAACACGCATATGTGAGCTGCTCCTTGCATGTGGCTATTTCTAAAATGTGTTACATCTGTTTGCAGCCATAGACCCTCCTTTACAGGCAAATTAAATGTGTTTCTTTTTGCAGTGAGGACAAAGTAGTCATACTTTCAAATATCCAATTGACAGCAGTAATTTTCAGCTGATAATAGATTTGAAGGAAGCTATCCTATTAGCCCCTTTTGCCGGCATGCTGATCCCACAATACCGACACTTATTATGGAGGCACACAAAGCGTAATCCCTGATAAGCAGCCCTTCAGAATGGATGCGGTTATGTGATTCCGATGCCGGGATCTCAACCGGTGAATAGCCCGATGGTTGGCATGCCGACCAACAGGGACTATTCCCACTCGTGGGTGTCCATGACACCCATAGAGTGGGAATAGAACCTGAGGTGAGCGCAGCGAACCCGCAAGGGGCTTTGTTGCGCTCGCCGGCCTGTTACAATTTGGGATCCCAACGTCGGTATGGTGACCGGCATTCTCCCAACTGCCGGTGACACAAACCCAACCCCTTCAGAGCCGTCATCACACGAGTCCGAGACAGTGGCGGAACTATCAGCAGTGCAGCCTGCATTAGAGCAGTACTTTAATGAGTCACCCTGACTCGCTGCAGTACGCTGCTGTCGGCTGTGCACCAAAGCACTCTCCTCACCTACCGAGTACCCGCCCCTTCTCTCCCCACTTCCTTTGCCGCAGCCAAGCTCGGTCAAAGCTGCTATCACACAATCCACTCCTCCTGTCTCAGAGTGCCCGCAGTGTGCCGCCCATTAGATGATGTGGGCTGCGCCGTCTCCTAACTAGTGCGGTAACGTGTAGGGGATACGGCTGTCAGTGTCACACTACCGCAGGTCCCGCACAGAAGGAACGGAACCTCCCCCCATGGCCACAACAACTACAGCGACCAGCAATGGCCGGACTGCAGATGCAGCACTAATATCAGCCCTCTGGCCAATAACTTTAAGTTAGTTTACATTACAATCGTGAAGCAGTATAAATTGTCAGGAGGGCAGTGACTGAACAATTCAATAATTACACATAGAGGTGGGGTGAAGGGGGGCAAGGGAGCAGTACATCAATAAAATATACATCAAATGCTGGATGGACTGGAGAGTGTGGAGTGAAAGGGGGATGGCGCTGGTGAGACACTGGGCTGATAAGAGAGGGAATGGCACTGGTGAGACCCAGGAGGGATGGCACTGGTGAGATGCCGGGGGAATGGCGCTGGTGAGACGCAGGGGTATTGATGTTAGTGAGATACCGGGGGAATGGCACTGCAGAGACACAGGAAGAATGACTGGTGAGCAGCAGGAGGGATGGTATTGGAGCGATGTAGGGGAATGGCGTTGGTGAGGAGCAGGAGGGATGGCGCTGGTGACAAGCCCGGAATGGCGCTGGTGAGAAGCTGAAGGGTGGCACTGGAGAGACATAGGGGTATAGCACTGGTGAGAAGCCAGGGAGATGGCACTTGAGAGACATAGGGGTATGGCACTGGTGAGAAGCCAGGGGAATGGTGCTAGTGAGAAGCAGGAGGGATGGCGCTGGAGAGACGCAGTGGGAATGGCACTAGTGAGTAGCCAGGGGAATGGTGCTGGTGAGAAGCAGGAGGGATGGCGCTGGAGAGACGCAGTGGGAATGGCACTAGTGAGTAGCCAGGGGAATGGTGCTGGAGAGACGCAGGGGGAATGGCACTGGTGAGAAGCCAGGGGAATGGTGCTAGTGAGAAGCAGGAGGGATGGCGCTGGAGAGACGCAGTGGGAATGGCACTAGTGAGTAGCCAGGGGAATGGTGCTGGAGAGACGCAGGGGGAATGGCACTGGTGAGAAGCCAGGGGAATGGTGCTGGTGAGAAGCAGGAGGGATGGCGCTGGAGAGACGCAGTGGGAATGGCACTAGTGAGTAGCCAGGGGAATGGTGCTGGTGAGAAGCAGGAGGGATGGCGCTGGAGAGACGCAGGGGGAATGGCACTGGTGAGAATCCAGGGAAATGGTGCTGGTGAGAAGCCAGGGAGATGGCACTTGAGAGACGCAGGGGGAATGGCACTGGTGAGAATCCAGGGGAATGGTGCTAGTGAGAAGCAGGAGGGATGGCGCTGGAGAGACGCAGGGGGAATGGCACTGGTGAGAATCCAGGGGAATGGTGCTAGTGAGAAGCAGGAGGGATGGTGCTGGAGAGACGCAGGGGGAATGGCACTGATGAGTGGCCAGTGGAATAACTTTGATGAGACGCAGGAAGAATGACACTGGTGAGATGCGGGGGGGAATGGCACTGGTGAGAAGCCAGGGGAATGGTGCTAGTGAGAAGCAGGAGGGATGGCGCTGGAGAGACGCAGGGGGAATGGTGCTAGTGAGAAGCAGGAGGGATGGTGCTGGAGAGACGCAGGGGGAATGGCACTGGTGAGAATCCAGGGGAATTGTGCTGGTGAGAAGCAGGAGGGATGGTGCTGGAGAGACGCAGGGGGAATGGCACTGGTGAGAATCCAGGGGAATTGTGCTGGTGAGAAGCAGGAGGGATGGTGCTGGAGAGACGCAGGGGGAATGGCACTGGTGAGTGGCCAGCGGAATAACTTTGATGAGACGCAGGGGGAATGGCACTGGTGAGTGGCCAGTGGAATAACTTTGATGAGACGCAGGGGGAATGGCACTGGTGAGTGGCCAGTGGAATAACTTTGATGAGACGCAGGAAGAATGACACTGGTGAGATGCGGGGGGAAAGGCACTGGTAAGAAGCAGGGAGGATGATGTTAGTGATATATGGGGGGTGATGGTGCTGGGGGGAAGAAGAGGGATGGTTCTTTGGAGAAGCAGGGGGTGATGTTAGTTATATATGGGGGGAATGACACTGGGCAGAAGAAGAGGGATGGCGCTGGAAAGACACGGTGAGTGACATTGGTGAGATGTGGAGGGGGTTGGCACTGGAGAGATGCAGGGGGAATGATGTTGAGATACAGGGGGAATAGCGCTGGTAAGAAGCAGGGGGAATGAAGTTTGTGAGATGCATAAAGAATGACACAGGTGAGAAGTGGGGGGGGGGTGTTAATGTTAGTGATATAGGGGGGAATGGCGCTAGTGAGAATCAGGAGGGATGGTACTAGAGAGATGCAGGGGGAATGCCGGTAAGACATGAGAGAGTGGCACTGGTGAGACGCAGGGAGAATGGTGCTGCAGTTCTGGTGTGGTGACAGCATGCACCTGCCTGCCCTGCACTCCATTCAGCGATCAGGCAGGCACAAACAATTTGAATTCCCCCCTATGGGTGTGCATATAGTATAATAAATGCAAGAAAAATGTAATTGTTTTTGTTTTGCGTGGTTTGGGTATGGGGGGCCCAAAGCATATTGTTGCACCTGGGCCCATCACTCGCTAGTTCCACCACTGGTACGGGAACTTATCCCAGATCCCATGTGTTACCTCCTGAAAATGGGAATTTGTCGTTGGAAAAAAACGGGTTAGGGGCATAATTCAAATCTGGTCGCAGCAGACAATTTCTTAGCTAATGGGCAAAACCATGGGGGTCATTCCAACCCGTTCACATGCAGCGGTTCTTCGCTGCGAACGGGTCGGAAATGCACATATGCGGCAGACTCATTGCGCACGAGCGTCATTGCCTGGTGGCAATCGTCGCAGGGCAAAGACGCCGCCAGCGACAAATGTGATCGCAGCGCAAGAAGACGGACAGGCGGGAGGCGTTCCGGGGCGGATACTCACTGTTTTCCAGGCGTGGTCAGTCCAACGTAGGTGTGTCGAGGCGTTTGGAGGGCGGATGTCTGACGTCATGACTGGGACCTTCATCGCTGGATCCATCGCACTGGGTAAGTAACTGCAGCCCTGGTCTTGTTTTACGTGAAACTTTTTTAGCATAGCAGTCCTGCACAAGCGTTCGCAGCCCTGCTATGCTATAATACACTCCCCCATAGGCGGCGTCAGGTTGATCGCACGAGCAGCGAAAAGTTGCTACGTGCAATCAACTCGGAATGACCCCCCATGTGCACTGCAGGTGTGTCAGATGTAACATGTGCAGAGAGAGTTAGATTTGGGTGGGGTGTGTTCAAACTGAAATCTCAATTGCTTTGTAAAAATAAAGCAGCCAGTATTTACCCTGCACAAACAAAATAACCCACCCAAATCTAACTCTCTCTGCACATGTTATATCTGCCCCCCTGCAGTGCACATGGGGGGTAATTCAGACCTGAACCCTCGCTAGCTGTTTTTTGCAGTCCTGCGTTCGCATAGTCGCCGCCCACCGGGGAGTGTATTTTAGCTGTGCAAGTGTGCGATCGCATGTGCAGCCGAGCAGTACAAAAAGATCTTGTGCAGTTTCTGAGTAGCCCAGGACTTGCTCAGCCACTGCGATCACTTCAGCCTGTCCGGGACCGAAATTGACGTCAGGAACCCTCCCTGCAAACGCCTGCATTTTTCCAACCAGTTGTCATGCCACCCACAAACGACCTCTTCCTGTCAATCACCCTGCGATCGCCAGTGCGATGGATTCTTTGCACAAATCCATTGCAGAGCAACAAACCGCTTTGTACCCGCGCGATGCACCTGCGCATTGTGGTGCATACGCATGCGCAGTTCTGACCTGATCGCAGCGAGCGATCATGTCTGAATTAGGCCCATGGTTTTGCCCATTAGCTAACAAATTTGCTGCTGCAATCAGATCTGAATTAGGCCCTAGAATAGGATAGCCGATACTCACCATCAGGCTAAAATCATATTATTGACCCATTTTTTCTATCCAAAAATGTAATGAGGCTAATAGGATATGGCCCATAGTGCAAAACTATTTTTTTTTTTTTAATTTAAGTAAATTATGCACCAATATCCTGCTGCTGCCTTTCAACCCTTATTTAAAATGTTAGTAGTCTGGATAAAATTTGTATTTGAAGGTGTATTTTTAACTTGAATGAGATCATTTTCTATGGTAAAATCAGTGAGCAAAACAGGAACAGAACATTGTGTCCTATTGACATGTTATAAGGGCTGTACTTGCCCATTTCTGCTCTATGGGGGTCATTCAGATGTGATCGCTAGGCAGCAAATTTTGCTGTCCTGCGATCAGATAGTTGCTGCCTACAGGGGGAGTGTATTTTCGCTGTGCAAGTGTACGATCGCGTGTGTAGCAGAGCTGTACAAACTGATTTTCAGCCTTCCGGGATCATATTTGACATCAGACACCCTCCCTGCAAACGCTTGATCTCGCCTGCGTTTACCCGGACACTCCCTGAAAATGGTCAGTTGCCACCCACAAACGGCCTCTTCCTGTCAATCTCCTTGCGAACGCCCATGCAAATTGAACCTTTGCACAATCCCATCGCTGAACGGTGATTCTGTTGCAGCCATCCGGCGCCCCTGTGCATTTCGGTGCATATGCATACGCAGTTCGGATCTGAGCGAAAACTCACAGCAGCGATCAGATCTGAATGACCCCCTATCTCCTTACACTTTATCTTGAAATTGTTTACCTCAAGGTTTCCAAGTCTTATCCTCAAGTAACCCTAACAGGCTATGCTTTGAACATATATTTAATCAACCACATGTGATTTATTAAAATCGACTGGGCTAATTCATATCCCATATGCTCTAAAACATGAGTTGTATATTATACTGTACAAGTATTATGGACCCGTCATTCGCTGGGTTGCTCGCTCTCTCTCCCTCCCTACCCTTCTATCTCTATGTATATCCCTATTTACCTGTCTTTCACTTGCCCTCACTCTGTCTCCTTCCAAACTACTTTTTTAAGCTCAGATGGTTGATATGCTTTTGTGCAGGCCTCTCCGGTTGTTGTGAAACTACAAGTCCCAGCATACCCTCCTACTGATCAGCTGGTAAAACATGCTGGTACTTATTTCACAACAGCTGTATAGCCACAGGTTAGCCAGGCCTGGCTTAAGGTGCATACACACGGTGAGATTATGAGTTTGTGATTTCCCCTGAACTCCCCCAGATCCCAGAAGCACAGATTTTGACTATCTGTCCTTTCGATTTTGACTAAGGGGGTCATTCCGAGTTGATCGTAGCTGTGCAAAATTTTGCACAGCTACGATCAACTTTCCTGACCTGCGGGGAGACGCCCAGCACAGGGCTAGCCCGCCCCGCATGTCAGTTCCGGCCCCCCTCGCAGAAGTGCAAAGGCATCGCACAGCGGCGATGCCTTAGCACTTCAGGAGTAACTCCCGGTCAGCGCAGCTTTAGCGAGCTTGCCGGGAGCTACTCCTCGCTCCCTGGCCCGCAGCGGCTGCGTGTGACGTCACGCAGCCGCTGCGGCCATCCCCCCGTTCGGTCCAGCCACGCCTGCGTTGGCCGGCCCGCGCCTATGAAACGGCGGCCGAACGCCGCCGTTTCACCCCCTCCCGCCCATCGATCGCCTCTGCCACGGCCGTCGGCTGTCCCGCATGCGCAGGCACACAAAGGCGCCGGCGCATGCGCAGCAGGGACCCGTTCGCTCTGCTGCATGAAAACGCAGCGAGCGAACGGGTCGGAATGACCCCCACAGTGGCAATTTTTACTATACTTTGTACTAGATAGTACTAGTGATGAGCGGGTTCGGTTCCTCGGAAACCGAACCCCCCCAAACTTCACACTTTTTACACGGGTCCGAGGCATACTCGGATTCTCCCGTATGGCTCGGTTAACCGGAGCGCGCCCGATCGTCATCATCCCGCTGTCGGATTCTCGCGAGATTCGGATTCTATATAAGCAGCCGCGCGTCGCCGCCATTTTCACTCGTGCATTGAGTATACGTTGTCTGCCTGAAAAACACTCCATAGCTGTGCTGCATTGTAGACAGTATATAGTAGGAGTACAGTGCATAATTTTGCTGACCACCAGTATATAATATATAGGAGTACGGTACAGAAGGCCACTGCTGTACCTACCTCTGTGTCGTCAAGTATACTATCCATCCATACCTGTGGTGCATTTCAGTTTTGCACAGTTTGCTGACCACCAGTATATAATATATAGCAGTACGGTAGAGTAGGCCACTGCTGTACCTACCTCTGTGTCGTCAAGTATACTATCCATCCATACCTGTGGTGCATTTCAGTTTTGCACAGTTTGCTGACCACCAGTATATATTATATAGCAGTATGGTACAGTAGGCCACTGCTGTACCTATCTCTGTGTCGTCAAGTATACTATCCATCCATACCTGTGGTGCATTTCAGTTTTGCACAGTTTGCTGACCACCAGTATATAATATATAGCAGTACGGTACAGTAGGCCACTGCTGTACCTACCTCTGTGTCGTCAAGTATACTATCCATCCATACCTGTGGTGCATTTCAGTTTTGCACAGTTTGCTGACCACCAGTATATAATATATAGCAGTACGGTACAGAAGGCCACTGCTGTACCTACCTCTGTGTCGTCAAGTATACTATCCATCCATACCTGTGGTGCATTTCAGTTTTGCACAGTTTGCTGACCACCAGTATATAATATATAGCAGTACGGTACAGTAGGCCACTGCTGTACCTACCCCTGTGTCGTCAAGTATACTATCCATCCATACCTGTGGTGCATTTCAGTTTTGCACAGTTTGCTTACCACCAGTGTATAATATATAGCAGTACGGTACAGTAGGCCACTGCTGTACCTACCTCTGTGTCATCAAGTATACTATCCATCCATACCTGTGGTGCATTTCAGTTTTGCACAGTTTGCTGACCACCAGTATATAATATATAGCAGTACGGTACAGTAGGCCACTGCTGTACCTACCTCTGTGTCGTCAAGTATACTATCCATCCATACCTGTGGTGCATTTCAGTTTTGCACAGTTTGCTGACCACCAGTATATAATATATAGCATTACGGTACAGTAGGCCACTGCTGTACCTACCTCTGTGTCGTCAAGTATACTATCCATCCATACCTGTGGTGCATTTCAGTTTTGCACAGTTTGCTGACCACCAGTATATAATATATAGCAGTACGGTACAGTAGGCCACTGCTGTACCTACCTCTGTGTCGTCAAGTATACTATCCATCCATACCTGTGGTGCATTTCAGTTTTGCACAGTTTGCTGACCACCAGTATATATTATATAGCAGTACGGTACAGTAGGTCACTGCTGTACCTACCTCTGTGTCATCAAGTATACTATCCATCCATACCTGTGGTGCATTTCAGTTTTGCACAGTTTGCTGACCACCAGTATATAATATATAGCAGTACGGTACAGTAGGCCACTGCTGTACCTACCTCTGTGTCGTCAAGTATACTATCCATCCATACCTGTGGTGCATTTCAGTTTTGCACAGTTTGCTGACCACCAGTATATAATATATAGCAGTACGGTAGAGTAGGCCACTGCTGTACCTACCTCTGTGTCGTCAAGTGTACTATCCATCCATACCTGTGGTGCATTTCAGTTTTGCACAGTTTGCTGACCACCAGTATATAATATATAGCAGTAGGGTACAGTAGGCCACTGCTGTACCTACCTCTGTGTCGTCAAGTATACTATCCATCCATACCTGTGGTGCATTTCAGTTGTGCGCAGTATATATAGTAGTAGGCCATTGCTATTGATACTGGCATATAATTCCACACTTTAAAAAATGGAGAACAAAAATGTGGAGGTTAAAATAGGGAAAGATCAAGATCCACTTCCACCTCGTGCTGAAGCTGCTGCCACTAGTCATGGCCGAGACGATGAAATGCCATCAACGTCGTCTGCCAAGGCCGATGCCCAATGTCATAGTAGAGAGCATGTAAAATCCAAAAAACAAAAGTTCAGTAAAATGACCCAGAAATCAAAATTGAAAGCGTCTGATGAGAAGCGTAAACTTGCCAATATGCCATTTACGACACGGAGTGGCAAGGAATGGCTGAGGCCCTGGCCTATGTTCATGGCTAGTGGTTCAGATTCACATGAGGATGGAAGCACTCATCCTCTCGCTAGAAAAATGAAAAGACTTAAGCTGGCAAAAGCACAGCAAAGAACTGTGCGTTCTTCTAAATCACAAATCCCCAAGGAGAGTCCAATTGTGTCGGTTGCGATGCCTGACCTTCCCAACACTGGACGGGAAGAGCTTGCGCCTTCCACCATTTGCACGCCCCCTGCAAGTGCTGGAAGGAGCACCCGCAGTCCAGTTCCTGATAGTCAAATTGAAGATGTCACTGTTGAAGTACACCAGGATGAGGATATGGGTGTTGCTGGTGCTGGGGAGGAAATTGACAAGGAGGATTCTGATGGTGAGGTGGTATGTTTAAGTCAGGCACCCGGGGAGACACCTGTTGTCCGTGGGACGAATATGGCCATTGACATGCCTGGTCAAAATACAAAAAAAATCAGCTCTTCGGTGTGGAATTATTTCAACAGAAATGCGGACAACAGGTGTCAAGCCATGTGTTGCCTTTGTCAAGCTGTAATAAGTAGGAGTAAGGACGTTAACCACCTAGGAACATCCTCCCTTATACGTCACCTGGACCGCATTCATCAGAAGTCAGTGACAAGTTCAAAAACTTTGGGTGACAGCGGAAGGAGTCCACTGACAACTAAATCCCTTCCTCTTGTAACCACGCTCCTGCAAACCACACCACCAACTCCCTCAGTGTCAATTTCCTCCTTACCCAGGAAAGCCAATAGTCCTGCAGGACATGTCACTGGCAAGTCTGACGAGTCCTCTCCTGCCTGGGATTCCTCCGATGCATCCTTGAGTGTAACGCCTACTGCTGCTGGCGCTGCTGTTGTTGCTGCTGGGAGTCGATCGTCATCCCAGAGGGGAAGTCGGAAGACCACTTGTACTACTTCCAGTAAGCAATTGACTGTCCAACAGTCCTTTGCGAGGAAGATGAAATATCACAGCAGTCATCCTGCTGCAAAGCGGATAACTCAGGCCTTGGCAGCCTGGGCGGTGAGAAACGTGGTTCCGGAATCCACCGTTAATTCAGAGGCAACTAGAGACTTGATTGAGGTACTGTGTCCCCGGTACCAAATACCATCTAGGTTCCATTTCTCTAGGCAGGCGATACCGAAAATGTACACAGACCTCAGAAAAAGAGTCACCAGTGTCCTAAAAAATGCAGTTGTACCCAATGTCCACTTAACCATGGACATGTGGACAAGTGGAGCAGAGCAGACTCAGGACTATATGACTGTGACAGCCCACTGGGTAGATGTATTGCCTCCCGCAGCAAGAACAGCAGCGGCGGCACCAGTAGCAGCATCTCGCAAACGCCAACTCGTTCCTAGGCAGGCTACGCTTTGTATCACCGCTTTCCAGAAGAGGCACACAGCTGACAACCTCTTAAGGAAACTGAGGAACATCATCGCAGAATGGCTTACCCCAATTGGACTCTCCTGGGGATTTGTGACATCGGACAACGCCAGCAATATTGTGCTTGCATTACATCTGGGCAAATTCCAGCACGTCCCATGTTTTGCACATACATTGAATTTGGTGGTGCAGAATTATTTAAAAAACGACAGGGGCGTGCAAGAGATGCTGTCGGTGGCCCGAAGAATTGCGGGCCACTTTCGGCATTCAGCCACCGCGTGCCGAAGACTGGAGCACCACCAAACATTCCTGAACCTGCCCTGCCATCATCTGAAGCAAGAGGTGGTAACGAGGTGGAATTCAACCCTCTATATGCTTCAGAGGATGGAGGAGCAGCAAAAGGCCATTCAAGCCTATACATCTGCCCACGATATAGGCAAAGGAGGGAGAATGCACCTGACTCAAGCGCAGTGGAGAATGATTTCAACGTTGTGCAAGGTTCTGCAACCCTTTGAACTTGCCACACGTGAAGTCAGTTCAGACACTGCCAGCCTGAGTCAGGTCATTCCCCTCATCAGGCTTTTGCAGAAGAAGCTGGAGACATTGAAGGAGGAGCTAAAACAGAGCGATTCCGCTAGGCATGTGGGACTTGTGGATGGAGCCCTTAATTCGCTTAACCAGGATTCACGGGTGGTCAATCTGTTGAAATCAGAGCACTACATTTTGGCCACCGTGCTCGATCCTAGATTTAAAACCTACGTTGTATCTCTATTTCCGGCAGACACAAGTCTGCAGAGGTTCAAAGACCTGCTGGTGAGAAAATTGTCAAGTCAAGCGGAACGTGACCGGTCAGCATCTCCTCCTTCACATTCTCCCGCAACTGGGGGTGCGAGGAAAAGGCTAAGAATTCCGAGCCCACCCGCTGGCGGTAATGCAGGGCAGTCTGGAGCGAGTGCTGACATCTGGTCCGGACTGAAGGACCTGCCAACGATTACTGACATGTCGTCTACTGTCACTGCATATGATTCACCATTGAAAGAATGGTGGAGGATTATATGAGTGACCGCATCCAAGTAGGCACGTCAGACAGTCCGTACGTATACTGGCAGGAAAAAGAGGCAATTTGGAGGCCCTTGCACAAACTGGCTTTATTCTACTTAAGTTGCCCTCCCTCCAGTGTGTACTCCGAAAGAGTGTTTAGTGCAGCCGCTCACCTTGTCAGCAATCGGCGTACGAGGTTACTTCCAGAAAATGTGGAGAAGATGATGTTCATCAAAATGAATTATAATCAATTCCTCCGTGGAGACATTCACCAGCAGCAATTGCCTCCAGAAAGTACACAGGGACCTGAGATGGTGGATTCCAGTGGGGACGAATTAATAATCTGTGAGGAGGGAGATGTACACAGTGAAAGGGGTGAGGAATCGGAGGATGATGATGAGGTGGACATCTTGCCTCTGTAGAGCCAGTTTGTGCAAAGAGAGATTGATTGCTTCTTTTTTTGGTGGGGGCCCAAACCAACCAGTCATTTCAGTCACAGTCGTGTGGCAGACCCTGTCGCTGAAATGATGGGTTCGTTAAAGTGTGCATGTCCTGTTTATACAACATAAGGGTGGGTGGGAGGGCCCAAGGACAATTCCATCTTGCACCTCTTTTTGCTTTCATTTTTCTTTGCATCATGTGCTGTTTGGGGACAATTTTTTTGAAGTGCCATCCTTTCTGACACTGCAGTGCCACTCCTAGATGGGCCAGGTGTTTGTGTCGGCCACTTGTGTCGCTTAGCTTAGTCACACAGCGACCTTGGTGCGCCTCTTTTTTTCTTTGCATCATGTGCTGTTTGAGGACAATTTTTTTGGAAGTGCCATCCTGTCTGACACTGCAGTGCCACTCCTAGATGGGCCAGGTTTTTGTGTCGGCCACTTGTGTCACTTAGCTTGGCCATCCAGCGACCTCGGTGCAAATTTTAGGACTAAAAATAATATTGTGAGGTGTGAGGTGTTCAGAATAGACTGAAAATAAGTGTAAATTATGGTTATTGAGGTTAATAATACTATGGGATCAAAATGACCCCCAAATTCTATGATTTAAGCTGTTTTTGAGGTTTTTTTGTAAAAAAAACACCCAAATCCAAAACACACCCGAATCCGACAAAAAAATTTCAGGGAGGTTTTGCCAAAACGCGTCCGAATCCAAAACACGGCCGCGGAACCGAATCCAAAACCAAAACACAAAACCCGAAAACTGTCCGGTGCACATCACTAGATAGTACACTAAATAGTCAAGATTGACTTGCCTGCACAGTCTGTCTATCCTTGCGATACCGACCCCGCAGGAGTGCACTAACTTTCCTTGCGATTTTGACTATATAGCAAAGCTAAATCTCACCGTGTGTACACACCTTAAGTGGCTCATTTGAATTCTGATTCACACACCCCTGCACACCTGCCCTGGATACTACAGGATACCAATATTGCTTTGTACCAAGCAGCAGTATTTATATTGTATATATGGCTATAAACTACAAATGCTGAACACAGTGTAGAAAGCGAACATACAGTATCTTCTGCTATGTAAAATGCTAGAAAATCACACTGTCCTGCAGGAGAAGGTGCTAACTTTTGAGCATTTATAAGAAGTGGCAGCATAACAATTTCTCTTAATATCTAAATCAGTCTTTCAGGTCCTGATGGGGAATCTGGGTCTGGAATTCCCGCTACCTCCTTGCTTGTTGTTCTGTGCTAGTGATGCGTACAGTAGTTCTGATTTCATTGGAAGGTGAACGCACTTTAATTACTTGTTGAAATATTGATCAATAGGTCTCTATGACAAATACTGCTAAAATTCATGTCATGATTGTAACTTACTGAATTTCTGCTTCTTCCAGGCGTTAAACTGCCACGTCTAGTATACTGTAGCTTGGTATTGTCTTAGTGATGGATTGTTTTCTGTGTTGATAAGTGCTCAAGCTGCATTCATCTACCAGGCAACACACTGGGCTTGGGCCCTCATTCCGAGTTGTTCGCTCGCTAGCTGCTTTTAGCAGCAGTGCACACGCTAGGCCGCCGCCCTCTGGGAGTGTATCTTAGCTTAGCAGATGTGCGAACGAAAGGAATGCAACGCTGCTACAAAAAAAGATTGTGCAGTTTCTGAGCAGCTCGAGACTTACTCCTAGCTTGCGATCACTTCAGTCTGTTTAGTTCCTGTTTTGATGTCACAAACACGCCCTGCGTTCGGCCAGCCACGCCTACGTTTCCCCAGCCACTCCTGCGTTTTTATCTGGCACGCCTGCGTTTTTACACAAACTCCCCGAAAACGGTCAGTTACCACCCAGAAACACCCACTTCCTGTCAATCACTCTGCGACCAGCAGTGCGACTGCAAAGCGTCGCTAGAGCTTGTGTAAAACTGCATCAGCTTTTGTGAAAGTACGTCGCGCGTGCGCAGTGCGCCCCATACGCAAGTGCCGATTTGTAGCCTGATCGCTGCGCTGCGAACAACGGCAGCTAGCGATCAACTCGGAATGAGGGCCTTGGTTCTGAGTTACATGGAAGTTATGCATCTTCATCTGGCAAATTTTAGCAAACTGCACACACGTTGTAGCCAACATACAGAACTTAGAGCAGCTGTAAGCAGCATGGACTTATCTCATGTGCTTGGCGCTGACAGGTGACTAAGAGTTGGTTGGTGGCAACTGGGCAGCAACTGAGAGCTTGCACGTAAAAGTAGCTTCATGGTGTGTAGTTGGGGTTGTAATACATTCTGAGTAGCGCATATGCAGAGTACACACCATTGTCAGTTGCATCTCCTGCACCAAGTATGGTGTAGGTGTAAGCAGGGTTTAAAGTGGGTGGGGGGACGAGATGGAATTGAGTTCCACCACCTGTATTGGTAGGGAGAACTAGTTCCACCACCTCCATTTTCCTGCACAGTAATACAAACAGAAAAACTTGCCCCATCACCTACATCAATAGATGATACAGGCGGCACTAGTGTTACTGATTAGCTGCAGCCACCTCCTCCTTCCTCAGGTCACACTGTGTCTGTTGGACAGCATTCATCCCTTCCTCAGGGCCCAATGGCTTCCTTTTCCGTCACGGCCTATGTGATGTCATGCCGTCACTGTTGCTGAAGTGAAGAGGAGCAGGCTCTCTATGCATCTTGAAGACAAGATGAGAGGGGGCTGGAGGGATAAGAGGTGGGGAAGCTACTGGAGGGATACAGGGCATATAGCTGCTGGAGGGACACAGGCAGTGAGCTGCTAGAGTGACAGAGGCAGAGATGTGTATAAGGGGCACACTGTGGGCATTATGTGTATAAGCGGCACTACTGTGGGCATTATGTGTAAGGAGCACCACTACTGTGGCAGTTGTGTATAAGAGGCACTACTGTGTGGCATAAAATGTATAGAGGGTACCATTGTGTAGTGCAATGTGCATAAAGGACACTACTGAGTGATGTAACCTGAACAAGGGGCAGTACTATGCGGTGTAATGTGAAAAAGATTGTGCCACTGTGTTGTGCAATTTGAACTGAGGGTACTATTATGTGACCATATTGCTTCTTTGTGAGATCAATGTCCCTTTACAAAGTATGGGAAGTAGGGCACTAATTTATTGTTTGCAGGGGGGTGCTGGAAACGGGATCAGTATGTAATCCCACTGGACGGAATCCCGGCGGTCGAAATACCGACGCCGGAATCCCAACCACACAATCCCGACAGGGGTGGCGAGCAGAACGCAGACCCTTGCGGGCACGGTGCCTCGCTACGCTCGGCACACTATTATATTCTCCCTCTTTGGGTGTCGTGGACACCCACGGAGGGAGAATATGTCGAGATTGTGGCGGTCGGGATTCCGGCGTCAGTATTTCGACCGCCGGGATCCCGTCCAGCGGGATGTTGACCGCATCCCGCTGGAAACACTAGCACTGGCCCTGGCTATGCTTAATGTTGGGAGGGGGGGTTTACTGGGTAAATGAGTTCCACCACCTCTCTAGAACCACTTTAAGCCCTGGGTGTAAGTGCCATTACTAGTAATGACACTGCTCTCACGTCTGGAGGCCTGGAAGCAGTGCTATTTATAGACGGGTCTGACTCAGAATAGTCACATGGAACATTACATGTGACTCAGAATTAGAGATGTGCACCGGAAATTTTTCGGGTTTTGTGTTTTGGTTTTGGGTTCGGTTCCGCGGCCGTGTTTTGGGTTCGAACGCGTTTTGGCAAAACCTCACCGAATTTTTTTTGTCGGATTCGGGTGTGTTTTGGATTCGGGTGTTTTTTTCAAAATACCCTAAAAAACAGCTTAAATCATAGAATTTGGGGGTCATTTTGATCCCAAGGTATTATTAACCTCAATAACCATAATTTCCACTCATTTTCAGTCTATTCTGAACACCTCACACCTCACAATATTATTTTTAGTCCTAAAATTTGCACCGAGGTCGCTGGATGGCTAAGCTAAGCGACCCTAGTGGCCGACACAAACACCTGGCCCATCTAGGAGTGGCACTGCAGTGTCACGCAGGATGGCCCTTCCAAAAAACACTCCCCAAACAGCACATGACGCAAAGAAGAAAAAAAAGAGGCGCAATGAGGTAGCTGTGTGACTAAGCTCAGCGACCCAAGTGGCCGACACAAACACCTGGCCCATCTAGGAGTGGCACTGCAGTGTCACGCAGGATGGCCCTTCCAAAAAACACTCCCCAAACAGCACATGACGCAAAGAAAAATTAAAGAAAAAAGAGGTGCAAGATGGAATTGTCCTTGGGCCCTTCCACCCACCCTTATGTTGTATAAACAGGACATGCACACTTTAACCAACCCATCATTTCAGTGACAGGGTCTGCCACACGACTGTGACTGAAATGACGGGTTGGTTTGGACCCCCACCAAAAAAGAAGCAATTAATCTCTCCTTGCACAAACTGGCTCTACAGAGGCAAGATGTCCACCTCATCATCATCCTCCGATTCATCACCGTGTACATCCCCCTCCTCACAGATTATCAATTCGTCCCCACTGGAATCCACCATCTCAGCTCCCTGTGTACTTTGTGGAGGCAATTGCTGCTGGTCAATGTCTCCACGGAGGAATTGATTATAATTCATTTTAATGAACATCATCTTCTCCACATTTTCTGGAAGTAACCTCGTACGCCGATTGCTGACAAGGTGAGCGGCAGCACTAAACACTCTTTCGGAGTACACACTTGTGGGAGGGCAACCTAGGTAGAATAAAGCCAGTTTCTGCAAGGGCCTCCAAATTGCCTCTTTTTCCTGCCAGTATACGTACGGACTGTCTGACGTGCCTACTTGGATGCGGTCACTCATATAATCCTCCACCATTCTTTCAATGGAGAGAGAATCATATGCAGTGCCAGTAGACGACATGTCCGTAATCGTTGGCAGGTCCTTCAGTCCGGACCAGATGTCCGCATCAGCAGTCGCTCCAGACTGCCCTGCATCACCGCCAGCGGGTGGGCTCGGAATTCTGAGCCTTTTCCTCGCACCCCCAATTGCGGGAGAATGTGAAGGAGGAGCTGTTGACCGATCAAGTTCCACTTGACTTGATAATTTTCCCACCAGCAGGTCTTTGAACCCCTGCAGACTTGTGTCTGCCGGAAAGAGAGATCCAACGTAGGTTTTAAATCTAGGATCGAGCACGGTGGCCAAAATGTAGTGCTCTGATTTCAACAGATTGACCACCCGTGAATCCTGGTTAAGCGAATGAAGGGCTCCATCCACAAGTCCCACATGCCTAGCGGAATCGCTATGTCTTAGCTCCTCCTTCAATGTCTCCAGCTTCTTCTGCAAAAGCCTGATGAGGGGAATGACCTGACTCAGGCTGGCAGTGTCTGAACTGACTTCACGTGTGGCAAGTTCAAAAGGTTGCAGAACCTTGCACAACGTTGAAATCATTCTCCACTGCGCTTGAGACAGGTGCATTCCACCTCCTTTGCCTATATCGTGGCCAGATGTATAGGCTTGAATGGCCTTTTGCTGCTCATCCATCCTCTGAAGCATATAGAGGGTTGAATTCCACCTCGTTACCACTTCTTGCTTCAGATGATGGCAGGGCAGGTTCAGGCGTTTTTGGTGTTGCTCCAGTCTTCTGTACGTGGTGCCTGTACGCCGAAAGTGTCCCGCAATTCTTCTGGCCACCGACAGCATCTCTTGCACGCCCCTCTCGTTTTTTAAATAATTCTGCACCACCAAATTCAAGGTATGTGCAAAACATGGGACGTGCTGGAATTTGCCCAGATATAATGCACGCACAATATTGCTGGCGTTGTCCGATGCCACAAATCCACAGGAGAGTCCAATTGGGGTAAGCCATTCTGCGATGATCTTCCTCAGTTGCCGTAAGAGGTTTTCAGCTGTGTGCGTATTCTGGAAAGCGGTGATACAAAGCGTAGCCTGCCTAGGAAAGAGTTGGCATTTGCGAGATGCTGCTACTGGTGCCGCCGCTGCTGTTCTTGCGGCGGGAGTCAATACATCTACCCAGTGGGCTGTCACAGTCATATAGTCCTGAGTCTGCCCTGCTCCACTTGTCCACATGTCCGTGGTTAAGTGGACATTGGGTACAACTGCATTTTTTAGGACACTGGTGAGTATTTTTCTGAGGTCTGTGTACATTTTCGGTATCGCCTGCCTAGAGAAATGGAACCTAGATGGTATTTGGTACCTGGGACACAGTACCTCAATCAAGTCTATAGTTGGCTCTGAAGTAATGATGGATACCGGAACCACGTTTCTCACCGCCCAGGATGCCAAGGCCTCATTTATCCGCTTTGCAGCAGGATGACTGCTGTGATATTTCATCTTCCTCGCAAAGGACTGTTGGACAGTCAATTGCTTGGTGGAAGTAGTAAAAGTGGTCTTACGACTTCCCCTCTGGGATGACCATCGACTCCCAGCAGCAACAACAGCAGCGCCAGCAGCAGTAGGCGTTACACTCAAGGATGCATCGGAGGAATCCCAGGCAGGAGAGGACTCGTCAGAATTGCCAGTGACATGGCCTGCAGGACTACTGGCATTTCTGGGGAAGGAGGAAATTGACACTGAGGGAGTTGGTGGGGTGGTTTGCGTGAGCTTGGTTACAAGAGGAAGGGATTTACTGGTCAGTGGACTGCTTCCGCTGTCGTCCAAAGTTTTTGAACTTGTCACTGACTTATGATGAATGCGCTGCAGGTGACGTATAAGGGAGGATGTTCCGAGGTGGTTAACGTCCTTACCCCTACTTATTACAGCTTGACAAAGGCAACACACGGCTTGACACCTGTTGTCCGCATTTCTATTGAAATACTTCCACACCGAAGAGCTGATTCTTTTGGTATTTTCACCAGGCATGTCAATGGCCATATTCCTCCCACGGACAACAGGTGTCTCCCCGGGTGCCTGACTTAAACAAACCACCTCACCATCAGAATCCTCCTTGTCAATTTCCTCCCCAGCGCCAGCAACACCCATATCCTCCTCATCCTGGTGTACTACAACACTGACATCTTCAATCTGACTATCAGGAACTGGACTGCGGGTGCTCCTTCCAGCACTTGCAGGGGGCGTGCAAATGGTGGAAGGCGCATGCTCTTCACGTCCAGTGTTGGGAAGGTCAGGCATCGCAACCGACACAATTGGACTCTCCTTGTGGATTTGTGATTTCGAAGAACGCACAGTTCTTTGCTGTGCTTTTGCCAGCTTAAGTCTTTTCATTTTTCTAGCGAGAGGCTGAGTGCTTCCATCCTCATGTGAAGCTGAACCACTAGCCATGAACATAGGCCAGGGCCTCAGCCGTTCCTTGCCACTCCGTGTGGTAAATGGCATATTGGCAAGTTTACGCTTCTCCTCCGACGATTTTATTTTAGATTTTTTAGTCCTTTTTTTACTGATCTTTTGTGTTTTGGATTTTACATGCTCTGTACTATGACATTGGGCATCGGCCTTGGCAGACGACGTTGATGGAATTTCATCGTCTCGGCCATGACTAGTGGCAGCAGCTTCAGCACGAGGTGGAAGTGGATCTTGATCTTTCCCTATTTTTGGAACCTCAACATTTTTGTTCTCCATATTTTAATAGGCACAACTAAAAGGCACCTCAGGTAAACAATGGAGATGGATGGATACTAGTATACTTATGGATGACGAGTGACTGACGACACAGAGGTAGCTACAGCCGTGGACTACCGTACTGCGTCTGCTAGTATAGAGATGATAATTAATGATCTAAAAAAAATATATATATAACTACTGTAGGTATATATATAATATAATGACGGACCTGGTGGACACTGTCAGCAGACTGCTAAACTACTAAAACTACTAGTATGAAGAAGATAGAAAAAAAAAACCCCACCACAGGTAGGTAGGTATACAATTATGGACGAGTGACGACACAGAGGTAGGTACAGCCGTGGCCTACCGTACTGCGTCTGCTAGTATAGATAATATACTAAATATATTACTACTGTAGGTATATAATATAATGACGGACCTGGTGGACACTGTCAGCAGACTCCTAAACTACTAGTATGAAGAAGATAGAAAAAAAAACCCCACCACAGGTAGGTAGGTATACAATTATGGACGAGCACTGACGACACAGAGATAGCCACAGCCGTGGACTACCGTACTGCGTCTGCTAGTATAGATAATATACTAAATATATTACTACTGTAGGATTATAATGACGGACCTGGTGGACACTGTCAGCAGACTCCTAAACTACTAGTATGAAGAAGATAGAAAAAAAAAACCCACCACAGGTAGGTAGGTATACAATTATGGACGAGCACTGACGACACAGAGATAGCCACAGCCGTGGACTACCGTACTGCGTCTGCTAGTATAGATAATATACTAAATATATTACTACTGTAGGTATATAATATAATGACGGACCTGGTGGACACTGTCAGCAGACTCCTAAACTACTAGTATGAAGAAGATAGAAAAAAAACCCCCACCACAGGTAGGTAGGTATACAATTATGGACGAGCACTGACGACACAGAGATAGCCACAGCCGTGGACTACCGTACTGCGTCTGCTAGTATAGATAATATACTAAATATATTACTACTGTAGGATTATAATGACGGACCTGGTGGACACTGTCAGCAGACTCCTAAACTACTAGTATGAAGAAGATAGAAAAAAAAACCCCACCACAGGTAGGTATACAAATATGGATGAGCACTGACGACACAGAGATAGTCACAGCCGTGGACTACCGTACTACGTCTGCTAATATAGAGATGATAAAGATGATAGAGATGAAAAAAAGATGAAAGATGAAAAAAAAAAAATATAACACTACTGTAGGTAAATATTTATATAATATAATGAATGACGGACCTGCTGGATACTGTCAGGAGAATGCGTTTATACTATAGAATAAAATAAAAAAAAACACCACAGGAGTGTTTAACTTTTTCAGGCAGACAATATACTGGTGGTCACTGGCAGCAAAAGTGTGCACTGTACTCCTGCTATAACTGCACCCCAGTCTCCCCCACAATTCAGCTGTGTGAGCAGTGAGCACTCAGCACAGTCAGATATACATAGATGATATATCATGCAGCACACTGAGGCTGAGCACAGATATGGTATGTGACTGTGTATCGTTTTTTTTCAGGCAGAGAACGGATTATAAATAAAACTGGTGGTCACTATCGGCAAAACTCTGCACTGTACTGAGTACTCCTAATGCTCCCCAAAATTAGTAAATCAAGTGTCTCTCTAATCTATTCTAAACGGAGAGGACGCCAGCCACGTCCTCTCCCTATCAATCTCAATGCACGTGTGAAAATGTCGGCGACGCGCGGCTCCTTATATAGAATCCGTCTGCTCGGACCCGTGCAAAAAAGGCTGAAGTTCGGGCGGGTTCGGATTTCGAGGAACCGAACCCGCTCATCTCTACTCAGAATCAGACCCAATATAAGTGAATATGAATTGGGAGGATATTAAACCATGCAATGCAGGATGACAAGTGCCTAAACTCTCAGTGCTTGCAAGCCTTTCTAGTCCATGCCTTCATACATAAGTGTATCTTGGTAAATACTCCAATATATTACCAATATTTCAGTAACAGACCACCTATAATCATAATACTAGTTACCAGCCCGTCAAAATGACGGAACATAACAGTAATGACAGCGCCGGCGGCTGTGCACACCCGAATGGAGAAACACTTGTATTGCTCCATTGAGCGCCATTTAGTGGCCACCGACACGCACAACACTTGAAGTCCCCCCATAGAGGTGAGGAGTAGTGTTAGCCTTTTAATATATAGGATTTTTTATAGTTGACGATCTAGTCTATTGAGTCCTTGAATTTAAAAAGTCTGTACATTCCTAAACTAACTTGGCCCTGACTATAAAGCAGAACAGGATATGCAAAAAGTCTGACATCTGTTGTGAGAGAGAGAAAAAAGCAATGGCTTATAGGATAGGATATGATAAATCTGGACAGTAAGCCAGAGTATGGCATTAACTATTTTATTACAATGGGAAAAAAACAAGGAGTAAAAGCATGTGTCCATGCATACAACTCTTTCTACAGAAGTCTGTGCACTGGCTCACCAATACTTGTGACTACAACCAGAGCTATTTTTGTGCCGGAATGCTCCGTAACGTCATTTCTGAATCTCTTTTTGAAAGTGACGTCACCTGGAACGGTGTTCCTGAACGTCCGCGGCCCTATCTGCCCTGCTGTCGCTGCTGCCTATGGCGCCCCGCTTCCCTTGCCTGAGCCTAAGGGGAAGAGAGTGCAGGTTGCATCTCTTTCCCCTCGCTGTTTCCCATCTCCGATGGCCAATCAGGACTTGCGGACCGGCAGCAGCGGCTCCTAAATGGCTGCCGGACGGCAAGCTTTGATTGGCTCACAAGCCTGCGTCATATTTCGAATGGCCACCGGACCGGAGACCGGACACAGCGAGGGGAAGGAGAGATGCTCGCTGCGCTCTCCTTAGGCTCAGACAAGGGAAGTGGGGCGCCATAGGCAGCAGCGACAGCAGGAGAAATGGCAGCAGAGGCAATAGGAGTAGCGGACAGAGGGGTGAGCAGTGAGCGTTATTATTTTGGGCAATGTGTAACTGGCACTCCTGGGGGCAATGTGTTACTGGCACTACTGGGGGCACTGTGTAACTGGCATTACTGGGGGCACTGTGTAACTGGCATTACTGGGGGCACTGTGTAACTGGCATTACTTGGGGGGCATTGTGTAAACAGCACTACTGGGGGCACTGGGTAACTGGCACTACTGAGGGCAATGTGAAACTGGCATTACTGGGGGGCATTGTGTAATGGGCACTACTGGGGGGCAATGTGTAATGGGCACTACTGGGGCACTGTAACTGGCACTACTGGGGACAATGTGTAATGGGCATTACTGGGGGACAATGTGTAACTGGCATTACTAGGGGCAGTGTATAACTGACATTACTGGAGGGTTAATGTGTAACTGGCATTACTGGGGGCAGTGTATAACTGGCACTACTGGGGAGCAATGTGTAACTGACAATACATGTGTATATACGGCACTGCTGGGGGCATCATGTGTGTTTTTTTTTACTAATAATTTATGCACCAATTGATGCCCTGCCCTTTGGTAGCTCCACCCACATCATCGCCCACTTCGGCCTCGCCCACAGTTCCTGAAACTATTTTTCTACAAAATAGCACTGACTACAACTCTTTATTTCTATAGAAAGCTGTGTACTGGCTCACCAATACTTGTGAATGCTTGTCACTAGAGCTGGGCATACACTATACAATTGTCTGACCGAACCATCCAATATCAATCAGACGCCCAGATACAGTAATTGTACAGTGTATGTAAGTGACCAATCCAAAAATATCAATCGGTCGGACATTAGGATCATTCAGCATGTCCGTCTGATGCAATATTTAGAAGTTGCAAGTTGACCACATCAGGCAGTGTATCTTCTTCCGCTGGCGACAGATGGACATTTCCCCTGTTCTTTCACTGGGGAGGAATGGGAAATGTCTACTCCTCAGGGGAGGAACCCACTCAGATATCATATGGTCATACACTGTGAGATATCTGCTGGATGTCATGGTCTCAGATAAAATGTCTGTCGGTCTGACAGGCATTTTATCTGATCATGTATGTTCAGTTTAAGCAATGTCTATAAAGTTACTGACACATAGGAAAATTGTATCAGTGTTCGTATGCAACTGAACATCATGAGACAAAGGGGTCTATTTACTAATCCTTGGATGGAGATAAAGTTGATGGCGATAAAGTACCAGCCAACCAGCTCCTGTCATTTTCAAACCCAGTGTATAACATGTCAGTTAGGAGCGGATTGGCTGGGACTTTATCTCCAACCAAGGCTTAGTAAATAGACCCCAAAGTCTCATGGATTGCAAGAGGTTCACATGCCTATGGACAGAGGTTATTGGACTCTCTTAAATCACAGCACCCTAGAGTATTAGCATTTATTTCATGGCATCCCTAGGACCAGAGCCAGATTATCAATGGGGCGGGGCTGCAACTCCAGCACCCCCTTCCCCCCTTAAAATAGGCACACAGGATCCCTGCAGTGCAGCCAATGTTGTCAGGAACACTAACAACCCAGCTCACTCACCTCCTGGCCACCCAAAGTAGCATCACTCATTCACCCCCGCCACCAACCGGCCGGGCGAAGCTCCACCTACCCCGCCCCAGGACAAGCCAGAAGCTCTGCTCCATGCTAAGTTCCACCCCTGGGTCATCCAAAATTGTTCCCCACCCTCTGTTTCCCCATTCCCAGTACCATAAGTGAATAAATCATGGGTAATTGCATTATCCCCATACTGTATGAATAACTTGATTTGGTTTATATGGTCTAAACAAAATTGTCTCTATGAGGAGTTAATGCATGTAGTATAACTTAGTATTCCCTCACCAGAGGTCTGTAAACAGACATGCCTCCAAGGCTTTCGCAGTACATAAACTACAGCTACAGGCTTATACCAGACGCGTCCTGCCGCTCAGGCTGGGCGATAGGATCAGAGTACAGTCTTGCTACAGACACCAGTGTGAAATGACAGTATATAAGATCTTTCCGATTTACAGTGATATCCTTACCAGGTCCCCACACAGTCTGTTAGTGTGCTTTTATCAAGTCTGCTAATGATCTGATTGATTCCGATAGGATTATTATAAGGTGTTGGGTTGTTTTAAAAATGCACATTTTGTGCGATCACGCTGGTAGTCTGAGATCGCAGTGTGCGTAAATGCTACCTTTGACGCAAAGCTTGTTATATAGTCATAGAGGAAAAACAAGACCTACCATAATATGCATTAAATTAGTGTATTTCTGCTGTTGAGCAGAATCTATTCTCTAAATAAAGCATTGCCAGTAAAACCATACTTTTAATTGTCTTTTGAGCATTTTTGTGTAAATTGGTGCCAGATTGTCTCCTGAAAGAGGCCTCGTCCTTGAGAATCACCTCTGCATGTAAAAAGAAACACAAATGCAGACATATGAAGTTATGCAGAGGAGAGAGTAGGTAGAGAACAAAGAATGAGAAAAATCAATGTTGTGATTATAAAACCAAGCAAGATTCGGCTGTTGGCAGGTATGCAAATAAAGATCTAACAAACGTAGTAATCATTAAAATGAACATCTAGTAGGTTTACTTCTTTCCATGAAGTCATGAACCTATTTCCATAATAGTTTATCCTAAGTAGTACAGTGGAGAAAACATGTGACCCAGGGCCAAGATCCAAATTGGCAGAAGAGGTCGATGGACGCTAATAGGCTGCTAGACAAAAATAACAAAAGTATAAGTTACTCTATAACAATAGATGCTGCAGTCATTGGGCCCATTCACCATGTGTGGCCTCTGGTGACACTTTGGCAGAGAAGCATACAGTATTTCTAGGTATACTTTGTTCAACCTAAAAGAAAGCTTTAAATGCACAGGCGTGTCCCATGTAAAAAGAACAGTCCAGTATCGCCATGATGAATTTACACCATAAATAAAAAAGGTTTAGCATTAAAGGATTTGTTCTAAAGTGCTGGAAGGTTTGACTTTAAATGTGGTGTTTAAACTTTCTCTTACGTCCTAGAGGATGCTGGGGACTCCGTAAGGACCATGGGGTATAGACGGGCTCCGCAGGAGACATGGGCACTCTAAAGACTTTAGAATGGGTGTGCACTGGCTCCTCCCTCTATGCCCCTCCTCCAGACCTCAGTTAGGTCCTGTGCCCAGAGGAGACTGGGTGCACTGCAGGGTAGCTCTCCTGAGTTTCTCTGAAAAATACTTTTTGTTAGGTTTTTTATTTTCAGGGAGCACTTCTGGCAACAGGCTCCCTGCATCGTCGGACTGAGGGGAGAGAAGCAGACCTACTTAAATGATAGGCTATGCTTCTTAGGCTACTGGACACCATTAGCTCCAGAGGGTCGGAACGCAGGTCTCACCCTCGCCGTTCGTCCCGGAGACGCGCCGCCGTCCTCCTCACAGAGCCGGAAGATAGAAGCCGGGTGAGTATTAAGAAGAAAAGAAGACTTCAAAGGCGGCAGAAGACTTCAGATCTTCACTGAGGTAACGCGCAGCGGTAACGCTGCGCGCCATTGCTCCCCCACGTACACACACGGCGGGCACTGTAAGGGTGCAGGGCGCACTGGGCAGCAATATAAACCTCAAGGGACACTGGCAGATGGATTAGATACTGCAGAGGCAGTATATAAAAAAAAAAAACGCCAGTATAAATAATTTGAGCGGGACCGAAGCCCGCCGGTGAGGGGGCGGAGCTTGATCCTCCAGCACTAACCAGCGCCATTTTCTCCACAGCACACTGCAGAGAAGCTGGCTCCCCGGACTCTCCCCTGCTGAACACGGTTACAGAGGGCAAAGAAGAGGGGGGGGGGGACATTTAATTGGCGCAGTGAGTGTATATGGGATCAGTACGTAATCCCGCTGGACGGGATCCCGGCGGTCGAAATACCGGCGCCGGAATCCCGACCACACAATCCCGACAGGGGTGGCGAGCGGAACGCAGCCCCTTGCGGGCACTGTGCCTCGCTACGCTCGGCACACTATTATATTCTCCCTCTATGGGTGTCGTGGACACCCACGGAGGGAGAATATGTCGGAATTGTGGCGGTCGGGATTCCAGCGTCGATATTTCGACCGCCGGGATCCCGTCCAGCGGGATGTTGACCGCATCCCGTGTGTATATATATATATATATATATATATATATATATATATATATATATATATATGTAGCGCCCTAGAAATAGAAGTATGGAGGAGTACTGGGTAATAGGGGAATATGTGTAAATATATCAATTGTGTATAATTGTGTAAGGTAGATAGGTATGGTTGTAATGCCGGTAATTTATATAAATGGTCATAATTATATGTATGGAGCCTTGATGGTCTGGAGAGAATCTTCCAGAACCCTCGTGCCGAGAAGGGGACCGCGAGCCAGCAAGGACAGTTGGAGCAAGGACGGTTGAGCTGGGACTCTAGGACAAGGACGTGACGCAGAGAGAGCGGCAGCGAAAGAGGACCCGAACGGAGGCGCGGCAGAGGGAAGCAAGACGGACCGCTAATATAACCGGACACCGATCCTGTGCCACTGAGAGTAAGCAACGGAGGTCGGGCCGGAGGAGAAGTACAAGATGGCTCTCTCCTGCCGAGTCTATTGAGCGCGTATAGAGCCGAGCGACGAGGTGCTGCAGTGCGGAGACCTGCCGGTGGGCTAGTGGAGGAGAGATGGAAGGAGCGGTGGGGAGCGCTGCGCAAAGAGGTACAGGTACCTTGTACTAAAAAGCCGCGAAGAGCCTCGTAGATCCCTGCTTACCGGAGCGCAGCTCTGTGCTCACCTTGGGATGGATTAGATGACACATCAGGAGGAGGTTGGTTTAGGAGGAGTCAGGCACCATATGCCATACTTTACCAAACTGGGCCCGCCCATATTCAAGTGCATTGAGTAAATTGGGAAATACTCATTGCCAGCTGTATTGCTAGAATAGTAAATTCAACTCAGCTGCAACCTCTGTTACCTATCAATAAATCCACATCTGTTCAACTTCAGTGATGGGGGAGAAGGTAGTTATTGCAGCATAAACTTAGGGTGGGAGCCGGTGCAAGAAACGGTAGCTCTGCAAAAGTATTAAGCCGCACCAAGAGGACAGTAAAAAGGGGGTACTAATCATCATAATACCTTCACACTATAGGGACTACAACTGGGGATACTGAAAGAGCACCCTACAAAAATTGTGAGGCTAACACCAATATTCCTTGGTTACAGAGACTGTATGGTGCACCATTGGGTCTGCAGGGTGGCCAGTATTATTCGATATTATCCCGTGATAGCCCTCACTATAGAGGTAAAGATATATGTATTGATAGACATTGTACTAACGGGGATATGATAGGACGTCTATATGCCACTGCATAGCCTACCAAGAACTTGAAACGCCATCATTCCCAAAAAGGATTATTTGATGGTGGTGGGTGTCTTGATAGAGACTACTTCTGATAGAACACTAAAAAGGCTACCACTGAGGAGAGTTGGGCGTTAGCGAAGTGACCAGGACTGTTTGGAGTACCGCCAAGGGTGCTGCACCGAGCATAGTAGCACCTAGTTAAGCTTTTGAATACACTCCTAATAACGGTGTTCCCTTCCTAGCTGTAATCGGCGGAATATTCAACTGCACCTACTACATTTGATCAGAGACAGAGGAAAGTGTACAGAGGAGAGGCGGTGGAGCAAGATATATCTGTGAGTCCCTTGGATATAACTAGTTAACCCTTTGGGTATAAAAAAGACCTCTATAACTAACTTTGGATAAATATAAACAAGGTACACTGGTTTAATACTAAGCTCATATATTTTTTGGTACCAAGGTAACATTGTTTTTTTTGTACTGCATGCAAAGGAACTTGTATAGGTCCACGGTTGAAGTCTTAGTATTGTTTATGTGAACTACTAATATACTCATTGAAATATAACTTCATGCACGGGTGGTGTTTTATTGTGTACTACATACTTACCAGGACGGACATCGAATGCAGGTGACGGTATCCCGAGAAGAGCTGAAAGACAAAGTAGAAAGCAAGGTATTAAAAAAGAGTATGTTGATTATTATGTATTAAAGTATACTTAGTATAACTTTACTGGCTTTCCCAAGCAAGCCCGATTATATTTAGTGCTTGGGTGGAGGCACGCCATAGGAGGTAATAAAGTAACTGTTAGGATCTCCTGCTCTGTGCTCCCACGTCGCCATGGCAACCGGGAGGCAAGTGTTAGCGAAGTAACCTGAGTTACTCCGGTCCGGGTTTTTACTGTGTAGTGGTTACAGGCTGTGTGCACGGCAGGGAATCCGGCGCTGGTTTTGTGCTCACAGTCTGTGAGGTCTGAGTGGGACGTGGACAGCACCTGCTATATAAACCATCCTCTCAGGCTAGGCAAATGCTGCTGAATCTTTGTTTGTTAGTCAGTTCCAGAGAGTTAGCTAGTACTGTGTGACTTTGTATTTACTTGTTGCTTACTGCGAATGGGCCTTGGGATTCGGTACTTCATTCTGCCAATCCAGACCTAGCAGTAAGACTGGAGTCAGTTGTTTGACCTGCTGGGGTTCTTTTGCTATTCTGTGAACCCAGCAGGTTTGCGGCTGTACTCTCAGACCTGCTTGCTTTATCCTCCCTCACTGTGCAGGGCGTCCAGGTGTCAGTTTAGTGGCAGTAAGCTGAACCTGTGCCCTGCAAGTGGGGGTTAGGATTGTGGATACTCTCCTTGTGTCTATATTCCTATCTCTGACTAAGGAGTTTATTCCCACACCCGTTGGTAACCCTTTGGGGTTTTTTCTGTTGCTCTTAGCAACATCATTTCAGGTGCTCCACATGTTAAATCACTACACATCGCTTCATTGTCCGCTCTATTCCATCTGAGCATTCCTGACACTAGGGAGACACCCAATTCCTGAGCCTTTGGGCTTCTCCGTTCACTTTGTGTTTATTAGTTATTCCATCACCTCCTGTGTATGTTATACTGTCTGTGAGTTCGTTTGCTTCGCTTCCCTCTCTGTTCATACACCGGTATACTCCTGTTAGCACTGGTGTGCGTAACATATTCAGCAGCCTTACTCCTGTTGAAATTTTGTGGGAATATGGAGCATACCCCTCAAAATACTTTGCAACAGGTGGTCGATCAGGTGCAGGTCCTGACTCGACAATTTAATGAGATGTCCATTAAAATGAACACCCCGCAGGCCGCTAGCGGAGCTCCCGCAGCAGCAGCGGCAAGTTCAGGGGTTAAGGAGCCGAAAGTAAATCTCCCGGATCGTTTTTCTGGAGATCGCTCGCAGTTCTTTTGTTTCAAGGAGAGCTGTAAGCTATATTTCAGGCTTAGGCCCCAGTCTTCTGGGTCGGAGATTCAGCGGGTGGGCATGGTGATTTCCTTGCTACAAGGAGACCCACAGGTCTGGGCATATGGGTTACAGCCTGACTGTCCGTCGCTTAAAAGTGTTGATGCTTTTTTTACGGCACTGGGCATTTTGTATGATGACCCTGACAAGATGGCTTCAGCCGAGGCTCAGATTACGGTTCTTAAGCAAGGGCGACGGCCAGCTGAGGTTTATAGTACGGAGTTTCGGAGGTTGGCTCATGATACCCAGTGGAATGACCCAGCCCTGAGAAACCAGTACCGAAGGGGCCTTTCTGACCAGATAAAGGACCAACTGGTACAATATCCCTCGCCTGATAGCTTAGATCAGCTCATGCAGTTATCCATCCGGGTGGATAGATGGCTGAGAGAGCGTAGGCTTGAAAGGGAGACCGCAGTTTCCTTTTTTCCCAAGGGAACCTCAGACTCTGAGGAAAATTCCGAGGAGCCTATGCAGATTGGGGCTACCCGCCTCTCCTCGCGTGAGAAGACGCGGAGGAGACAGCAGGGTTTGTGTTTGTACTGTGGGAATAAAGGTCATGTTGTAGTATCATGCCCAGAAAAACCGGAAAACTTCAGGGCCTGAGGGTGATGGGAAATATCCTGTCAGGCCAGAAGTCAGAATTTCCTAAAAAGACTTTTCTCATTCCGGTGACTTTGGAGATCCTCGGTCAAACTGTCAAGACTGAGGCCTTTGTTGACAGTGGGGCCGATGGGGTTTTCATGGACCGTCAATTCGCCCTGGAACACTCTGTTCCCTCAGTACCTTTGGCATCAGAGATTGAGATCTGTGGGTTAAACGGGGAACCATTGTCCCAGGGTAAAATTACCTCCTGCACCAGCCAAATTCCTTTGTTTATTGGAGCCACACACTCTGAAAAATTGTCTTTTTATGTGACTGTCTGTTCTTTTGCCCCATTGGTTTTGGGGTTACCCTGGTTAAGGGCCCATAACCCTCAATTTGACTGGGTCTCTGGGGAGATTCTTAGTTGGGGTAGTGATTGTTTCAGGAGTTGCTTGAGCCTTCCAGTCAGGCTCTCGCAGCTAAGTTTGACAGGATTGCCAGGATGTTATGCAGATTTTGCGGATGTGTTCTCCAAAAAAGTTGCGGAGGTACTACCTCCCCATCGCCCCTATGACTGTGCCATTGATTTGTTGCTGGATGCTAAGCTTCCCAAGAGCAGGTTGTACTCCCTGTCACGTCCTGAGACTCAGGCTATGGCAGAGTACATTCAGGAGAACTTGGCTAGGGGATTTATCAGACCCTCACAGTCCCCAGTTGGGTCGGGGTTCTTTTTCGTGGGTAAAAAGGACGGTTCGTTGCGACCCTGCATCGACTTCAGGGTATTGAACCGTATCACGATTAAAAACTCGTACCCACTGTCTCTCATTTCGGTTTTGTTTGACCAGCTTCGTACTGCCACCATTTTTTCTAAGATTGACCTACGCGGTGTTTACAATCTAATCCGAATAAGAGAGGGGGATGAATGGAAGACTGCCTTTAATACCCACTCAGGGCATTATGAATATTTGGTGATGCCTTTTGGGCTCTCTAATGCCCCGGCAGTCTTCCAGGAATTCATGAACGATGTGCTCAGGGAATATTTGGATAGATTCTTAGTTGTTTATCTAGATGACATCCTAATCTTCTCTCATTCCCTGGAGGAACATCGGAAGCATGTACGCTTAGTCCTCCAGAAACTCAGAGACCACCAGCTTGGGGCGAAGCTGGAGAAGTGCGAGTTTGAAGTCCAGCAAATCGCATTTCTAGGGTATATTATCTCCTCAGAAGGTTTCCAAATGGAGGGTTCTAAGGTACAGGCAGTCCTGGATTGGGTGCAGCCCACTAGTTTGAAGGCGCTTCAGCGTTTTCTGGGCTTTGCGAATTTTTATAGACGGTTTATCGCTGGATTTTCGTCTATAGTGGCCCCCTTGGTGGCACTCACTAAGAAAGGGGTGGATGTTGCTCACTGGTCTTGTGAGGCCAAAGCGGCCTTTGCCCGTCTCAAAAGGGCATTTGTCTCGGCCAAGGTGCTGCGACACCCAGATCCAGAGCGTCCTTTTGTGGTAGAAGTGGATGCCTCTGAGATGGGTATTGGGGCAGTGCTCTCTCAGATGGGAGTGTCTGATAATCGCTTTCATCCCTGTGCTTACTTTTCCCGTAAATTTTCGTCTGCCGAGATGAATTATGATGTGGGTAACCGGGAATTGTTGGCTATAAAGGATGCACTTGGGGAGTGGAGACACTAGCTTGAGGGGGCTAAGTTTGTGGTCTCAATCCTCACCGACCATAAGAATCTGGTATATTTAGAGTCAGCGAAGCGGCTCAATGCCAGGCAGGCACGATGGGCTTTGTTTTTTGCTCGCTTTAATTTTTTGATAACATATCGCCCTGGGTCAAAAAACATCAAGGCTGATGCGCTCTCGCAGAGTTTTGCTTCAGTTCAAGAGACCACCGAGGAGCTATTGCCCATTGTGTCCCCATCATGTATTAAAGTGGGCATTACCCAGGACCTCTTGTCATTAGTCCTTAGAGCACAGGAGCAGGCTCCTCCAGACCTTCCGGTAGGTCTCTTGTTTGTGCCTCCTAGGTTAAGACAGCGAGTGTTCCTAGAATTCCATGCCAAGAGGTCGGCAGGGCATCCGGGTATTGCCAGAACTCGGGAGTTGCTGTCTAGGGCGGTGTGTTGGCCCTCGGTGGCTAGGGATGTGGATCAGTGGGTTCGGGCATGTGACGTTTGTGCCCGAAATAAAACTCCTCCTAGAGGGGTTCCTGTCGGCCCATTACATCCACTCTCTATTCCGTCTAAGCCATGGACCCACATTTCCATGGATTTTGTGGTGGACTTGCCCAAATCCTCGGGGATGACAGCCATTTGGGTTGTCGTTGACAGGTTTTCGAAGATGGCGCATTTCATTCCACTGGTTGGGTTGCCATCGGCCGGACGCCTGTCTGAGTTATTTATGCAGCATGTTGTGCGCCTCCATGGGTTGCCACTTGATGTGGTCTCTGACCGTGGATCCCAGTTTGTGGCCAAATTCTGGAGGGCATTTTGTTCTGATCTCCAGATTTCTGTGAGCTTGTCGTCAGGCTACCATCCACAGTCTAATGGGCAGACTGAGAGGGTGAACCAGTCCTTGGAGCAGTTCCTCAGGTGTTATGTCTCCAAGTGTCATACTGACGGGGTTGCTCATCTGTCCATGGCGGAGTTTGCCTATAACAACGCGGCTCACTCTGCTACAGGGATCTCTCCCTTCCTTTGTGTGTATGGGCATCATCCTAAGGCCAATTCTTTTGACCCCCTGGATTCCACGTCTGGTGGTTCCTCTGTTGTTTCGGTCCTTAGGGGTATTTGGAGGAAAGTGAAGAAAGCCCTTGTGTCTGTGTCATTAGTGACCAAAAGGGTTTTTGATAAGCGGAGAAGACCCTGCAGCTTCAAATTAGGAGACTTCGTCTGGTTGTCCACCAAGAATTTGAAGTTGAGACAGCCATCTCATAAGTTTGGCCCCCGGTTCATCGGCCCTTATAAGATCACCAGGGTTATCAATCCGGTGGCATTTCAGTTAGATCTGCCCCGTTCATTGGGTATCAATAAAACATTTCATTGTTCCCTTTTAAAACTGGCGGTTAGTAATCCTTCTTCCAGTGGAAGACCTTCTCCTCTTCTGATACGGGGTCAGAGGGAGTTTGTGGTTGAAAGGGTTCTTGACTCCAAGATGGTTCGGGGTCGGCTGTCATTTTTGGTGCACTGGAAGGGGTATGGCCCGGAGGAGCGGTCGTGGGTGCGCAGTTGTGATCTTCATGCCCCCAGACTGATACGCTCTTTCTTCTCGCAGTTCCCCGATAAACCCGGTGGTAGGGGTTCTTTGACCCCTTGTCAGAGGGGGGGTACTGTTAGGATCTCCTGCTCTGTGCTGCCACGTCGCCATGGCAACCGGGAGGCAAGTGTTAGCGAAGTAACCTGAGCGCAGCTGATACTCCGGTACGGGTTTTTACTGTGTAGTGGTTACAGGCTGTGTGCACGGCAGGGAATCCGGCGCTGGTTTTGTGCTCACAGTCTGTGAGGTCTGAGTGGGGCGTGGACAGCACCTGCTATATAAACCATCCTCTCAGGCTAGGCAAATGCTGCTGAATCTTTGTTTGTTAGTCAGTTCCAGAGAGTTAGCTAGTACTGTGTGACTTTGTATTTACTTGTTGCTTACTGCGAATGGGCCTTGGGATTCGGTACTTCATTCTGCCAATCCGGACCTAGCAGTAAGACTGGAGTCAGTTGTTTTACCTGCTGGGGTTCTTTTGCTATTCTGTGAACCCAGCAGGTTTGCGGCTGTACTCTCAGACCTGCTTGCTTTATCCTCCCTCACTGTGCAGGGCGTCCAGGTGTCAGTTTAGTGGCAGTAAGCTGAACCTGTGCCCTGCAAGTGGGGGTTAGGATTGTGGATACTCTCCTTGTGTCTATATTCCTATCTCTGACCAAGGAGTTTATTCCCACACCTGTTGGTAACCCTTTGGGGTTTTTTCTGTTGCTCTTAGCAACATCATTTCAGGTGCTCCACATGTTAAATCACTACACATCGCTTCATTGTCCGCTCTATTCCATCTGAGCATTCCTGATTCCTGACACTAGGGAGACACCCAATTCCTGAGCCTTTGGGCTTCTCCGTTCACTTTGTGTTTATTAGTTATTCCATCACCTCCTGTGTATGTTATGTTATACTGTCTGTGAGTTCGTTTGCTTCGCTTCCCTCTCTGTTCATACACCGGTATACTCCTGTTAGCACTGGTGTGCGTAACAGTAACCCCACATTTAATGTACCATAGAGTATGGAAGGGTTACATCTGGAGGCACTGCTGAGATCCCAACGAGAGGATACAATCAGGGTGTATAACCTATAGTAGAGACTATGGAAGAAGTAACCGTAGCCACCATTTATCGATGGTGTAGAGATAAGGGGGTGGAACCTCTTTGTAGTTTCGGATTAGAGGGGACTTTGTCAGCTGTTAATGATGATGTAATTCTTAAAGCTGTAAGGAATCTATATGGTATCGACCAGCCCTCTATAGTCGATCGGTGAAAAGGGCAGTATGGGGATACTGATGCAGTGTTGATTAGCAATCGGAACCACTTAGATCCCAGGTTAATTCCAAGTATGGTGGTATTGGAAGGGGATGTAGTGCAAAAAGCACAATTATTATGGCCCGAAGCGGGGGGTTGTGCCGATGAAGAGACCCCTAATGGGGGGGACGCTGGTGTTAGGGCTACAACATCTCGGGGGTGTCTTCGCACTAATAGTGATGACCAGTAAGTCCACGAAACCAAAGGTGAAACTACTGGGACTGGAGTCGACATGGTAATAGACAAAATGGTTAGTCAACTTGAACGATGACACTACAAGGGTGGATATAGACGATTGAGAATATTTTCGGGGATTACTCCTGTGCCAGCTGGGGAAGAAACCTATGACAACTGGCGAGAAGCTGCTATTCAACATTCTGAGGAATGGCAATGCCCAGAGTCGATTAAGAAACAGCGTATAGTGGAGAGTCTTCGGGGACCAGCTATGGGGGTTATACAGGCCACCCGGAGAAGTAAGGCAGCGGCTACATTGAAAGACTATATAGAGGCACTGGATTTTTCGTTTGGCACTCTGGAGGATGTGGGGGATTTAATGGCGAGATTGACTCGTACTTATCAAGAGCCCGCGGAGACCCTAACGAACTACATATACCGGGTGGATAGATTGATCTACAAAATTGTGGATAAAGGGGGTATTGCCCCCGAGTGTGTTAATGAGGGTCGCCGGAAGCAGGTATTAAAAGGAGCGTTAACTAACCACCCTGTGGCTCAACGTCTCCGATGTACTATGGCGTCTGCCCCCCCCCCCCCCTTCCTTAACGGAGTTAGTAAAGGAAGTAAAATTAGAAGAGGTACAGATCGAAAATCGAGAGAAGACCATTAAGAAAGTAAAGGTAGTATTACCTACCATGACTCCATCAACCCCAATTCTTGAAGATCGGTTGCTCAAATTGCTGGAGGAGCAAAATAAGAAAATAGATCAGTTAATTGCCATCCAAGCAAATAACAACCCTAGGTCGTATTGGACCCCCGATGGGGAAAGGGGGAGGAGTAGGGGAAGAGGGAATCGATTCCCCATCATCTGCTATAGTTGCGGACAACCCGGACATCGGTCCTTTGAATGTCCAAGTGGGAGGCTGGAAGGACGGGGAAGTCAGCAAAACCAGGGTCGGATGATGATGGCTCAGTGGGAAAACCCCAACGGGAGTGCTGTGACCCCCTCACAGGCTCCCCAATCATAAATGTGCGAGCAATGGGGAGTGCCCAGTGGTCTTCCAACATCCCAGATGCCCTAATGGGGCATGCACCACTGGTGAAAGCTATGATAAATGGGCAAGATTGTACAGTATTGATGGATAGTGGATCCCAAGTATCTATAGTTTTTGAAACTTGGTATAGGGAACATTTGTTCGATGTTCCCATTCATCCTCTCTGTGGTTTAACTGTGTGGGGTCTGAGCGAGCAAAAGTACCCGTACCTGGGTTATATCATTGCCCAGATTACTTTCGATCCAGGATTGATTACCCCAAATGAAACCGTACAATTAGTCGCCTTGGTTTGTCCAAACTCGCTGGGAGACAATGGCCAACTCTCTGCAATAGTAGGGACTAACACCAATATGTTTCGCCATCTCATGCGATGGTGTGAGAAGCAAGAGTGAGGGAATCATGTAGCCTCAAATAGTTTCCCTGTGAGAAGTAGTTATCAGAGTTCAGTAATCGAAAGCCTGGTTGTAAGGGGTACAGAAGAGGAAGTAGATCCTGATATTGAACCCCAACCCATGCAGTACAGACTGGATAGCTGTTTCGAGGGAAGTGACATTGACCAGGAGAGCAAACATAGATTATTAGAACAGCTCAAACTGAGGGAAAACGTGTTTTCCAGGAGTGACTGGGATCAGGGGACTGCCTCTGGAGAGGAACATCACATTAAATTGAACAATGATACTCCATTTAGGGAGAGATCCAGGAGGTTGGCTCCAGCCGATTTTGACGATTTAAGGGCCCATCTACGTAACCACTTGGAAAACCATGTTATAGCAGATTCGGAGAGTCCGCATGCTTCGCCTATTGTGGTGGCTCGTAAGAAGAGTGGAGAGATTCGGTTATGCATAGATTACCGCACTCTGAATAGTCGAACGGTGCCCGACCAGTACACGGTACCAAAGGTGGATGAGGCTTTGGATTGCATCCAGAAGAGCCAGTGGTTCTCTTTTCTCGACCTTCGGTGTGGGTATTATCAGATCCCCATGAGTGTGGCTGACAGACAAAAAACGGCATTCATCTGTCCAATAGGATTCTTTGAATTTCTGAAGATGCCTCAAGGCATAAGAGGGGCTCCGGCTACTTTTTAGAGAACCATGGAAAAAACTGTTGGTGACATGTGTTACCGTGAGGTTTTGGTATACTTGGACGACATCATAGTATTTGGGAAAGATCTAGAGGAACACAACGAACGGCTACTCAAGGTGCTGGACAGATTGCAGGCTCAGGGTTTAAAACTGTCTGTAGAAAAATGCAAGTTGTGTAGGTCCTCGGTCAAGTATTTGGGGCATATAGTGAGCCGGCATGGTATAGCTACGGATCCGGACAAGGTGGCTACAGTGAAGAACTGGCCCAGACCCGAAAATCTTAAGGAATTGAGGTCATTTTTAGGCTTCTGTGGCTATTACCGTAAATTTGTATCACTGTACTCTAAAATTGCTAAGCCATTAACCGAATTGACAAGAGGGTACCCGCCTGTCACTAAGAATCCTCAATCCAACTCAGAGGGAGGAAAACTCTACTATAAACCTAAAGAACCTTTCGGGTCCAGGTGGACGGCCCAATGTGAGGAAGCCTTTGTCACCTTAAAAGATCGTCTCACTCAGTCCCCGGTGCTGGCCTATGCTCAACCAGATCTTCCGTATGAGGTGCATGTTGACGCATCGTTTGAAGGTATTGGCGGGGTATTATACCAGGAGCAAGATCGACAGTTACGACCCATTGCGTATGTCAGCAGAGGATTGTCCAGCAGTGAAAAAAACTATCCAGTCCATAAATTGGAATTTCTGGCGCTTAAATGGACGGTAAGCGAGAAGTTTCATGATTACCTTTATGGCGTTCCGTTCGTTGTCCAAACAGACAATAATCCCTTGATTTATATCCAGTCATCGGCAAAACTGGATGCAATGGGTCATAGATGGTTGGCCGCGTTAACCAATTATGAGTTCACTATTAAATACGTCCGGGAATTAACAACCAAGATGCGGATGCGTTATCCAGAATGCCACATGAAGAAGGGTGTGCTTCATCTGAAGAATGGATTGAAATACCAGCGGCCGCTGTGAAAGGATTGTGTTAGCAGATTAGAATACACAGATTTAGTACAACAGCAGCTATACTGGTGACGGGAGCATCAGACTTAGCCATTCCGTCTTCCTACTGTCGTTTGGGACGGGGTGCGTTAGAAGGAATAGGGGTTGTAACCCCTGAGCAGCTGTATCAGGAGCAACGGAATGACCCGGATATCTCCCCGATTATCCGAATTATGGAAGATACAAAGCTCGGTACTAAACATTCAAGACTGTCAAGGGAGGCTATAGTGTTGTTAAGACAACGTAAGAAGTTGAGATTGAAGAAGGGAATCTTATACCGAAGTATACAGAAGGGTGATGGAACTAGCAAATTACAAATAATACTGCCCCCTAAATATAGGATGATGGTCTTAGAGTCGTTACATGATCAACACGGGCATTTAGGCTATGACAAGACGCAGGGATTAGTGGCTGATAGGTTCTTCTGGCCATTTATGAACCGTGACATTGAGAAGTACTGTTGAACCTGCGGAAATTGCATCTTGAGAAAAACTTTGCCTTCACGATCCGCCCCCTTAGTGAATATCTGCAGTTCCGGACCAATGGATTTAATATGCATTGATTTTTTGACCTTTGAGCGATCATGAGAACAGGATAGCCATCTGCTAACCGACCATTTCACCCACTACGCTCAGGCATATATCACCAGGAATCAACGAGCCGTGACAGTTGCCAAAACCTTGTGGGAAAAATTCTTTGTACATTACGGTTTACCCGCCCGGATCCATTCCGATCAAGGAAGAGAGTTGGAAAGTAGACTAATTCGAGAATTGTGCCAGTGTTGTGGTATCCAGAAATCCCGTACTACACCATATCATCCACAAGGGGATCCCCAGCCTGAGCTGTTCAATCGGACATTATTAAATATGTTAGGTACTCTGGGAGCTCAGAGAAAACAGCAGTGGCGACATTATGTGTCTAAGTTGGTTCACGCATATGACTGCACCCGGAATGAAGCTACGGGATTTACCCCATATTATCTCATGTTTGGCCGGGAGGCTCGATTACCAATCGATGTCTGCATGGGCACCCGGATAAACACCTCATCCACGTCGTCTCACTCGCAGTATGTCAAACAACTTAGGCAACAGCTAAATGAGGCCTATCAAAAATAGCACAGACAGCTGCCTGTAAACAAGGGGAAAGGAACAAAGCCCAATATGATAGTCACGTTAAGGAGCACCGCTTACTTCCTGGAGATCGAGTGTTAATACAGTCACTAGGACTACCGAGAAAACAAAAATTGAATAATCGATGGAGATCAGAGCCCTATATAGTAGTGAAGCAGTTGCCAAATATCCCCGTATATCAGCTTACACCTGTCAATGGACATGGACCAATGGTAACCTACCATCGGCAGCATTTATTGCCTATTCCGCAGGATACCCGATGGGAAGGCATGGAGAATCATAGACCCTCAAGAGGACAGAGTACTATATGTAGTAGGAAGGAAGGGGAAGATACCCATAATAATGAAGAAGAGGAGGATGAGGGTAACCTGGATGATTATCCTCTGGGATATTATTATTGTGAGGAAAATGATGAAAAGACAGATCATGGTCTATCCATGGAAAATGTAGGATCTGAAGGGGGGTATTCCATGCAAAGTGCGGGAAGAGATGATAGCAGAGTGATGGACGATGAGGATAGTTGGGGAAACAGTGAAGATTCCCATGGTATGGGGAATGCTGGGGGAGAGGTGGAGAACGTCCCAGATCCTGCAAGACTGCCCCCTAGACCACAGAGAGATCGCAGACCCCCAAGCATATTAACATATGAACAGTTAGGACATCCTACCAACATTCCATTGGTAGTTAAACCTCACCTGGTGGTGTCCTGGCCATACTTTGGGTGTTCCTCAGCCAATTATTAGATAGAACACTAGAGCGCTGTAATAGATGGTGATGTCCACAAGGTTCTAAGTGTACTCACCAGGGGGAGAGTGTAGCGCCCTAGAAATAGAAGTATGGAGGAGTACTGGGTAATAGGGGAATATGTGTAAATATATCAATTGTGTATAATTGTGTAAGGTAGATAGGTATGGTTGTAATGTCGGTAATTTATATAAATGGTCATAATTATATGTATGGAGCCTTGCGGGTCTGGAGAGAATCTTCCAGAACCCTCGTGCCGAGAAGAGGACCGCGAGCCAGCAAGGACAGTTGGAGCAAGGACGGTTGAGCTGGGACTCGAGGACAAGGAGGTGACGCAGAGAGAGCGGCAGCGAAAGAGGACCCAAACGGAGGCGCGGCAGAGGGAAGCAAGACGGACCGCTAATATAACCGGACACCGATCCTGTGCCACTGAGAGTAAGCAACGGAGGTCGGGCCGGAGGAGAAGTACAAGATGGCTCTCTCCTGCCGAGTCTATTGAGAGCGTATAGAGCCGAGTGACGAGGTGCTGCAGTGCGGAGACCTACCGGTGGGCTAGTGGAGGAGAGATGGAAGGCCCGGTGGGGAGCGCTGCTCAAAGAGGTACAGTTACCTTGTACTAAAAAGCCACGTAGAGCCTCGTAGATCCCTGCTTACCGGAGCGCAGCTCTGTGCTCACCTTGGGATGGACTAGATGACACGTCAGGAGGAGGTTGGTTTAGGAGGAGTCAGGCACCATATGCCATACTTTACCGAACTGGGCCCGCCCATATTAAAGTGCATTGAGTAAATTGGGAAATACTCATTGCCAGCTGTATTGCTAGAAGAGTAAATTCAACTCGGCTGCAACCTCTGTTACCTATCAATAAATCCACATCTGTGCAACTTCAGTGATGGGGGAGAAGGTAGTTATTTGCAGCATAAACTTAGGGTGGGAGCCGGAGCAAGAAACGGTAGCTTTGCAAAAGTATTAAGCCGCACCAAGAGGACAGTAAAAAAGGGGTAATAATCATCATAATACCTTCACACTATAGAGACTACAACTGGGGATACTGAAAGAGCACCCTACAAAAATTGTGAGGCTAACACCAATATTCCTTTGTTACGGAGACTGTATGGTGCACCATTGGGTCTGCAGGGTGGCCAGTATTATTCGATATTATCCCGTGATAACCCTCAGTATAGAGGTAAAGATATATGTATTGATAGACATTGTACTAACGGGGATATGATAGGACGTCTATCTGCCGCTGCATAGCCTACCAAGAACTTGAAACGCCATCATTCCCGAAAAGGATTATTTGATGGTGGTGGGTGTCTTGATAGAGACTACTTCTGATAGAACACTAAAAAGGCTACCACTGAGGAGAGTTGGACATTAGCGAAGTGACCAGGACTGTTTGGAGTACCGCCAAGGGTGCTGCACCGAGCATAGTAGCACCTAGTAAAGCTTTTGAATACACTCCTAATAACGGTGTTCCCTTCCTAGCCGTAATCGGCGGAATATTCAACTGCACCTACTACATTTGATCAGAGACAGAGGAAAGTGTACAGAGGAGAGGCGGTGGAGCAAGATATATCTGTGAGTCCCTTGGATATAACTAGTTAACCCTTTGGGTATAAAAAAGACCTCTATAACTAACTTTGGATAAATATAAACAAGGTACACTTGTTTAATACTGAGCTCATATATTTTTTGGTACCAAGGTAACATTGTTTTTTTGTACTGCATGCAAAGGAACTTGTATAGGTCCACGGTTGAAGTCTTAGTATTGTTTATGTGAACTACTAATATACTCATTGAAATATAACTTCATGCACGGGTGGTGTTTTATTGTGTACTACATACTTACCAGGACGGACATCGAATCCAGGTGACGGTATCCCGAGAAGAGCTGGAAGACAAAGTAGAAAGCAAGGTATTAAAAAAGAGTATGTTGATTATTATGTATTAAAGTATACTTAGTATAACTTTACTGGCTTTCCCAAGCAAGCCCGATTTATATTTAGTGCTTGGGTGGAGGCACGCCATAGGAGGTAATAAAGTAACCCCACATTTAATGTACCATAGAGTAAGGAAGGGTTACATATATATTTATATAAAGCGCTGTACTGACTGGGATTTTATTCCAGTGTCAGGTGGCGCTGGGTGTGTGCTGGCATACTCTCTCTCTGTCTCTCCAAAGGGCCTTAATGAGGGACTGTCTCCATATAGATATATCCCTGAGTGTGTGGGGGTGTCGGTACGTGTGTGTCGGCATGTCTGAAGCGGAAGACTCATCTAAGGAGGAGGTGGAGCAGATGATTGTGGTGTCTCCGTTGGCAACGCCGACATCTGATTGGTTGGATATATGTGGAATGTTTTAAATGCAAATGTGTCTTTATTACATACGAGATTGGACAAAGCAGAGTCCAGGGATAAAGCAGGGAGTCAATCCATGGCTTTGACTGTGTCACAGGGCCCTTCAGGGTCTCAGAAACGTCCCCTGTCCCAAGTAGCAGACACTGATACCGACACGGATTCTGACTCCAGTGTCGACTACGATGATGCGAGGTTACACCCAAGGGTGGCCAAAAGTATTCAGTATATGATTATTGCGATAAAAGATGTTTTGCATATCACAGATGACCCCTCTGTCCCTGACACGAGGGTGCGCATGTTTAAGGAAAAGAAACCTGAGGTAACCTTTCCCCCATTTCATGAGCTGAACGCGTTATTTGAAAAAGCTTGGGAAACTCCTGAAAAAAAACTGCAGATTCCCAAGAGGATTCTTATGGCGTATCCTTTCCCTGCACAGGACAGGGTACGGTGGGAATCCTCGCCCAGGGTGGGCAAGGCTTTAACGCGCTTGTCCAAAAAGGTGGTGCTACCGTCTCCAGACACGGCAGCCCTCAAGGATCCTGCTGATCGCAGACAGGAAACTACCTTAAAATCAATTTATACACATACGGGTGCTTTGCTCAGACCGGCAATAGCGTTGGCTTGGGTTTGTAGCGCTGTAGCAGCTTGGACAGATACCTTGTCAGCTGACATTGATACCCTAGATAGGGATACCATTTTATTGACCTTGGGTCACAATAAAGACGCAGTCTTGTATATGAGAGACGCTCAGAGAGACGTTTGGCTGCTAGGTTCGAGAGCCAACGCCATGGCGATTTCTGCTAGACGAGCCCTGTGGACCCGCCAATGGACGGGTGATGCCGACTCAAAGAGGCATATGGAAGTTTTGCCTTACAAGGGTGAGGTTTTATTTGGGGAAGGTCTCGCGGACCTGGTTTCCACAGCTACTGCGGGTAAATCTACTTTTTTACCTTATGTTCCCCCACAGCAGAAGAGAACACCACAGTATCAGATGCAGTCCTTTCGGCCGCATAAGTCCAGAAGAGGTCGGGGCTCTTCCTTCCTCGCCAGAGGTAAGGGTAGAGGGAAAAGAATGCCTGCTACGGCTAGTTCCCAGGAGCAGAAGTCCTCCCCGGCTTCTACTAAATCCACCGCATGACGCTGGGGCTCCACTGAGGGAGTTCGCGCCGGTGGGGGCACGTCTTCGACTCTTCAGCCACGTCTGGGTTCAATCAGACGTGGTTCCTTGGGCGATGGAAATTGTATCCCAAGGATACAAGCTGGAATTCGAAGAGGTGCCTCCGCGCCGATTTTTCAAATCGGCTTTGCCAGCTTCTCCCCCAGAGAGGGAGATAGTTTTAGGTGCAATTCAAAAGCTGTATCAACAGCAAGTGATTGTCAAGGTTCCCCTGTTTGTGGTTCTGAAACCGGATGGCTCAGTCAGGCCCATTCTAAATCTAAAATCCCTAAACCTGTACTTGAAAAAGTTCAAATTCAAGATGGAATCGCTCCGGGCGGTTATCTCCAGCCTGGAAGGGGGGATTTTATGGTGTCACTAGACATAAAGGATGCATACCTTCATGTAAACATATATCCTCCTCATCAGGCGTACCTGAGATTCGCTGTACAGGACTGTCACTACCATTTTCAGACGTTGCCGTTTGGGCTTTCCACGGGCCCGAGGATTTTCACCAAGGTAATGGCAGAAATGATGATGCTCCTGCGCAGGCAGGGAGTCACAATTATCCTGTACTTGGACGATCTCCTGATAAAAGCGAGAGATCAGTTGCTGAAAAGCATGTCACTCTCCCTGAGAGTGCTGCAGCAACATGGCTGGATTCTAAATCTACCAAAGTCACAATTGGTTCCAACGACTCGGCTATCTTTCTTAGGCATGATTCTGGACACGGAACAAAAGAGGGTTTTTCTCCCGATGGAAAAAGCCCAGGAACTCCAGAACATGGTCAGAGACCTGTTAAAACCGAAAAGAGTGTCAGTCCATCAATGCACTCGAGTACTGGGGAAAATGGTGGCGACCTACGAGGCCATCCCCTTATGCAGGTTTCATGCGAGGACATTTCAGTGGGACCTTCTGGACAAGTGGACCCGGTCCCATCTTCAAATTCATCAGAAAATAAGCCTGTCCCCCAGGGCCAGAGTGTCTCTCCTGTGGTGGCTGCAGAGTGCTCACCTTCTAGAGGGTCGCAGGTTCGGCATTCAAGACTGGGTTCTGGTGACCACGGACGCGAGCCTCCGAGGATGGGGAGCAGTCACACAAGGAAGAAATTTTCAGGGACTATGGTCAAGACAGGAGGCTTGTCTACACATCAAAATACTGGAATTAAGGGCCATATACAACGGCCTACGAAAAGCAGAGAATCTTCTTCGCGACCTACCGGTTCTGATTCAATCAGACAACATTACAGCCGTGGCTCATGTAAACCGCCAAGGCGGGACAAGGAGCAGAGTGGCAATGGCGGAAGCCACAAGGATTCTGCGCTGGGCGGAAAATCACGTAAGCGCTCTGTCAGCAGTCTTCATTCCAGGAGTGGACAACTGGGAAGCAGACTTCCTCAGCAGACACGATCTCCATCCAGGAGAGTGGGGACTTCATCAAGAAGTTTTTGCAGAGATAACAAGTCAGTGGGGACTTCCACAAATAGACATGATGGCGTCACGCCTCAACAAGAAGCTTCGGAGTTATTGTGCCAGGTCAAGGGACCCTCAGGCAGTAGCGGTAGATGCCCTGGTGACACCATGGGTGTTTCAGTCAGTCTATGTATTCCCTCCTCTTCCTCTCATCTCCAAAATATTGAGAATCATACGAAGAAAAAGAGTGCAGACAATACTCATTGTTCCAGATTGGCCTCGAAGGGCCTGATATTCAGATCTTCAGGAGATGCTCACAGAAGATCCATGGCCTCTTCCTCTCAGGGAGGACCTGTTGCAGCAGGGGCCCTGCGTGTTCCAAGACTTACCGCGGTTACGTTTGACGGCATGGCGGTTGAACACCGGATCCTAGCCCTCACTGGACTTGCTGTACAATTTTGATAAGGTTGTCTTACTGTATGTTTTTACTGTTGTTATGTGTATTGCACTTATTATTTTACAGGTAATCTATATGTTATTTTCATCACAGCATGAATCAGCATTGCAAACGATCACTGCATGTAGTTACAGAATGGTTCGTTTGTTATTGTTTTGACCATCACCTTGGTTACCTACCCACAGAGCCCCAGAGCGCCGGCCAGACGGACCGGAGCCGCGTCATTTCCGGTGGGCGGAGTGACGTCAGGACCGGAAACCGGGCAGCGCGGCTGGAGGCGGCGGGATGGACCTCACTGCACACAGGTATTTAAGTTTGTATTGTCACACTGTTTTGTATCCTGATGAAGAGGCTGCGACCCGGCCGAAACGTTGCTACTTTAATAAAAGCACTTACTTTTTTCACTGCCATTGAGAAGTCTCCCAGTGCCGCCCTTATTCGCTGTGTCTATGCTGGGAAAGATTGCCCTGAAGGAGAGGGCACGGGAGCACCTTTGTGAATGCTGGGGAGCGTGAGGAGTGCCGGGCCGTATTGGACATTATGGTAAGCTGGGGACTCTGATGCTACAGAGTCTTTTCAGCGTGGACCAAGGCACCCTGCATACCCTTTTAACTCGCAGGAGATTCACCCGCACTTGCACTCAGCACTTTCACATCCACAATTGGTGGAGTTTTGCACTATTGGCACTTTTTACCACTGACAAGCATGTCCAGCGCCAGTGAGACAGCAGCTGAGGGAGCTACCCTGTTTTTGCAATGCGACACCTATGAAACTTTGAGTTTCTCGGAGGCTGAGGCAGAAAACATCCTGTATAAAGAAGCTGCTTTTGATGTTGATACCGGGACATCTAGGCCAGTATTTACTAAAAATCCGAGTTTGCCCGATTTCTGTTTTTTTTCTAAGTCCCAATCCGGGAATTCACTAAGCACCAATCTCGGCAGTGTTTGGACTATTCGTAATGGTTTGAATGACAACGTTCACAAATACGAATGAATAGACCATCGGTCAAACGCGGCTGTTATTTCATAGAATACGGGCATTCACTATTCATTCGTATTTGGGTGTTAGTTTCTGAGTGCTCAAGTGCGGGTCTGTTTTTTTTCGATTCGTTAAAAAAGCAGCAATAAAATCGACCTGCTTTTTCCAGTCGTTTGGATAACCATGCACGGATCAGTGAGATCTGTGCATGGTTATCTATGGGAAAGGGTCTGTTTAGTGTAAAACCGGAAAAAAATTGCATGAGGTCCCCACTCATAAGCCGGTCCTGGTTGAAAAAATATGGGGGGAAAAATGACAGGGGTTCCCCCATATTTAATCAACCAGCACCGGGCTCTGCGCCTGGTCCTGGTTCCAAAAATACGGGGGACAAAAAGCGTAGGGGTCCCCCGTATTTCTGAAACCAGCACCGGGCTCCACTAGCTGGGGAGATAATGCCACAGCCGGGGGACACTTTGATATCTGTCCCTGCGGCCGTGCCATTAAAACCCCAACTAGTCACCCCTGGCCGGGGTACCCTGGAGGAGTGGGGACCCCTTCAATCAAGGGGTCCCCCTCCAGTCACCCAAGGGCCAGGGGTGAAGCCCGAGGCTGTCCCCCCCATCCAAGGGAGGCGGATGGGGGGCTGATAGCCAAGTGTGAAATTGTGAATATTGTTTTTAGTAGCAGTACTACAAGTCCCAGCAAGCCTCCCCCGCAAGCTGGTACTTGGAGAACCACAAGTACCAGTATGCGGTGGAAAACCGGGCCCGCTGGTACCTGTAGTACTACTACAAAAAAAATACCCCAATAAAAACAGGACACACACACCGTGGCTGATAGCCAAGTGTGAAATTGTGAATATTGTTTTTAGTAGCAGTACTACAAGTCCCAGCAAGCCTCCCCCGCAAGCTGTTACTTAGAGAACCACAAGTACCAGCATGCGGTGGAAAACCGGGCCCGCTGGTACCTGTAGTGCTACTACTAAAAAAATACCCCAATAAAAACAGGACACACACACAGTGACAGTACAACTTTATTACATACATGCACACCAACATACACACATACTTACCTATGTTCCCCAAGAGGCTCGGTCCTCTTCTCCATGTAGAATCCTAGGGGTACCTGTGAAAAAAATTATACTCACATAATCCAGTGAAGAATCCGGCCTTTGAATAATCCACGTACTTGGCAAAAAAAAAAAAACGCAAAACCAACCACGCACAGAAAGGGGTCCCATGTTTACACATGGGACCCCTTTCCCCGACTACCAGGACCCCCCCTGACTCCTGTCAAAGAGGGTCCCTTCAGCCAATCAGGGAGCGCCACGTCGTGGCACCCTCCTGATTGGCTGTGTGCTCCTGTAGTGTCTGTCAGGCAGCACACGGCAGTGATACAATGTAGCGCCTATGCGCTCCATTGTAGCCAATGGTGGGAACTTTGCGGTCAGCGGTGTGGTTACTTTCGGTCAACCGCTGACCGCAAAGTTCCCACCATTGGCTACAATGGAGCGCATAGGCGCTACATTGTATCACTGCCGTGTGCTGCCTGACAGACACTACAGGAGCACACAGCCAATCAGGAGGGTGCCACGACGTGGCGCTTCCTGATTGGCTGAAGGGACCCTCTTTGACAGGAGTCAGGGGGGTCCTGGCAGTCGGGGAAAGGGGTCCCATGTGTAAACATGGGACCCCTTTCAGTGCGTGGTCGGTTTTGCGTTGTTTTTTTTTTTTGCCAAGTACGTGGATTATTCAAAGGCCGGATTCTTCACTGGATTATGTGAGTATAATTTTTTTCACAGGTACCCCTAGGATTCTACATAGAGAAGAGGACCGAGCCTCTTGGGGAACATAGGTAAGTATGTGTGTATGTTGGTGTGCATGTATGTAATAAAGTTGTACTGTCACTGTGTGTGTGTCCTGTTTTTATTGGGGTATTTTTTTAGTAGTAGCACTACAGGTACCAGCGGGCCCGGTTTTCCACCGCATGCTGGTACTTGTGGTTCTCCAAGTACCAGCTTGCGGGGGAGGCTTGCTGGGACTTGTAGTACTGCTACTAAAAACAATATTCACAATTTCACACTTGGCTATCAGCCCCCCATCCGCCGCCCTTGGATGGGGGGGACAGCCTCGGGCTTCACCCCCGGCCCTTGGGTGGCTGGAGGGAAAAAAATGACTTGATTGAAGGGGTCCCCACTCCTCCAGGGTACCCCGGCCAGGGGTGACTAGTTGGGGTTTTAATGGCACGGCCGCAGGGACCGATATCAAAGTGTCCCCCGGCTGTGGCATGATCTCCCCAGCTAGTGGAGCCCGGTGCTGGTTTCAGAAATACGGGGGACCCCTACGCTTTTTGTCCCCCGTATTTTTGGAACCAGGACTAGGCACAGAGCCCGGTGCTGGTTGATTAAATATGGGGGAACCCCTGTCATTTTCCCCCCCATATTTTTTCAACCATGACCGGCACAAAGAGCCCGAGGCTGGTTGTGCTTAGGAGGGGGGACCCCACGCAATTTTTTACAGATTTTTAAAGACTTTAATCAACTTTTTAAGGTACACAATGAAGCCCTGCACGGATCTCTCAGATCCGGCCGGGATTCCTTGTGTTTTTTTAGGCAATGTTTTACTCATCACTCCCGTAAAACACTGCCTGATATTACGAATCACATCGACATCGGAAAGAACGATTGTGCAAAACTCGGCAGCTTAGTGAATGATCGTATCAGGATTCAAAAAGTTGCAGTAAAATGCACCCGATACCATTCGAGTTCAAACACCCTTCAAAACGGCCAAAACACGAATATTAGTAAATATTGCCCCTAGTGAGGACACGTACAGAGAGTTCCTCAAACTAAAGAAAAGGGAGACGGATTTCCTTTACCACGCGATGACCCTCTCAGATTATTATAGGGCCAAACAAATACCGCGTGGGTTCAGGATTCACAACATGCCCACTATTGGTCGCTATGCTGTCAATTTCTGCAAGAAATGGATAGCAGTCCTAAATAAATGCTCGATGGACTTACTATTACTAGTAATTGAAGAATCCACCCGTGAGCTGACTGTTACCAGGGTCAAGATAGCAGTGTTTGAAAATGAACACAATTTAACAACGGTCCCGGTTCCTGACTGTCTTAGTAAACTCTCTGATGAAGTAGAGCAATATAAACTGAACCTCATCAAATTTAAGAAGCAAAAGAGGGTGCGAGTCCAGCAGGACTATGATCAACACAAAGTGTATGCGTGGCTAAGCAATCAATCCACTCAACCCCGCAATGGGCCATCGACATACAGGAGAAGGTCTCAGCGTCCCCAGTATTCTAGTACCTCGGCTAGTGAAGCAGAAGATGCCTCCCAGGTCACCCCACGCAATAGGAGGGATATCCCTTTAGGGGTACGAACCCGTGCTATCATAGCAGGAAGAGAGGTACTCCCACGAGGCGAGGGGGCCAAGCAAGGAGGCAGACGAGGAGCCAACACGGGCACCAATCCACCAAAGGGGAGACACAATTGATATTTGACTTATCTACCAGTCATCTGTCTGACATTGAGTCTAAAGTCCTGAGCAGTGGGCTTTCGTTTGTCCCAACCTCTACACCAGACCGGTTTCAGCAGAAGATTGAGAACTACAAACTCATCAGATCGCTGAAGCTGAAAGAATACTTTACTAAGCACAAAGCAGAGGATTTACCAGCAGGGACAATCTCAGTACCACCTCAGTGAGGAAATTGTTCAAATCTTCTTTTGAACCACATACCACAAACACATCCATTAAGACTTTCAGCCGCATGCTGGAGACATCAGAACAGGTCGTGAGAGATAAGGTGTATCCTAATCTCTCTAAGGAAGAGTTTGATGCCCTTAAAGCTCTCAGCAGTAGGGAAGACATTGTCAATCGGCAGGCTGATTAGGGTGGGGGTATTGTGGTGCTTGACACTGAGCAATATAAGGCGGAGTGTCTACGGTTATTGTCTGATGTTTCCACCTATACCAAGTTATCCAGAGATCCTACCAATGTATTTAAGAGTGAGTTGGATGTAATACTTAGACAGGCTGTGGAAAATGGTATTATTTCTGCTGGTATTTCTAAGGCGCTGAGTGTTGAGTGTCCAGTGGTTCCCGTATTCTATGTGATTCCAAAGATTCACAAGGATGCGGTGAACCCCCCTGGCAGACCTATAATATCTGCCAGCGGCTCTTTGTGTGAAGCCATTTCTATTTACTGTGACAGTTTCCTGCAACCATGTATACAGAAAACACCGACTCACCTGAAAGACACATCTGCGCTTCTCAGGCTGTTTGAAAACATGGGGGTGTTAACACGTGAGGTAATCTTGGCATCAGTTGATGTGACAAGCCTGTATACCTGTATCCCGCATGGGGCAGGTATACAGGCCGTCGAACACCTTATCACTAATAACCCCTTGTATACAGGCCCCGACATCAAGTTCTTTCTAACACTTCTGGACTTCACGTTGACACACAACTACTTCCTACATGATAGTAATTTTTACATACAGCATACCGGCTGTGCCATGGGGACGGCAGTGGCCCCGGCATTCGCCAATACTTTCATGTGGGAAGTAGAACGAGAGATATTCCTACAAGATAGTTCCATCTCCTCCCAACTGTGCCTTTACCAGCGTTACATAGACGACATGTTGATCTTTTTGGCAGGATCAAAATCGCAACTGGTAGACATCATTGATCTGCATAATGCCACTTCTAGCCCCATTAAGTTCACTATTGAGGTGAACGAGGCACAGATTAACTTTCTTGATGTATGTATCACAGTTATTGAAGGTGTGATTTACACTAAAATGTTCTCTAAGGCCACTGATAGGAATAATTTATTCAAATTTGATAGTTTTCACCCCAAGTCCACCATCAGGGGTCTTCCCTACTCCCAGTATTTGCGTGTGTGCCGAATAACCAACACAGAGATTGAGAGAGATAGGCAACTGGACGCAATGACCAGCAGATTTAGGGATAGAGGTTATCCAGCAGACCTGCTTGAACAGGCCAGACTTAAAGCTCTGAGCCTATCACGGCAGGAGTTATTGATACCCAAGGACAAAAAAACTCTCATGAGTGACACAATACAACAGTGGTAGTGCGAACAGGGTTAAAAGAACAAGACGGTTATGGCCCATAGTATCATCAGATGAAGATCTAGGGGATGCACACCATTCTAGATTGTTACCCAGTTACTCCAGGGGTCGTAATATCCGAGACTATGCGGTTAAGACAGACATCCCGAAATTTGCTAAAGAACGCACATCCAAGAATTTTTTGCAGAGAAAAAATGGGTGCTTTAGGTGTAATGGCTGCACTACTTGCAGTTACCTTGTTCAGGGTGACACTTTCCAACATCCCCACACGGGTAAGAAGTACACCATTAGGTACCCCCTGTCATGCGATTCCAAATTTGTTATCTATTTGTTGACTTGCGGATTAGCCTATGTGGGCAAAACCGATTGTGCCTTCAAGACTAGGATGGCACAGCATCGTTATGCCATACGGGAGGCTATCAAAACTGGCAGCAGTGATCAACCGGTGGCTCGCCATTTCATGCTTGCTAAGCATGGGATGACGACCCTGAGATATAAGATCATAGATCAGGTCCCGTTCTCACTACGTGGGGGGGGCCGTTCTAGAAGGTTATTACAGGTTGAAGCCAAATGGATTTTTATACTTAACACGCAATTCCCTAGGGGTTTAAACGAAGCATTGAGCCTCAAGTGCTATCTCTAGATAGTTGAGCTTTCATTAGTATGTTTGACTGGTGTTATGGCTCTTACTACGTGATCGCAATTTTAATGCAGCAAGGGTAGCTAACTCCTTCACAATTGGTGTAGGTGTATATGATGATATTATTATCCCCATGTATTGCCCTCACTGGACTTGCTGTACAATTTTGATAAGGTTGTCTTACTGTATGTTTTTACTGCTATGTGTATTGCACTTATTATTTTACAGGTAATCTATATGTTATTTTCATCACAGCATGAATCAGCATTGCAAACGATCGCTGCATGTAGTTACGGAATGGTTCGTTTGTTATTGTTTTGACCATCACCTTGGTTACCTACCCACAGAGCCCCAGAGCGCCGGCCAGACGGACCGGAGGCGCGTCATATCCGGTGGGTGGAGTGACGTCAGGACCGGAAACCGGGCAGCGCGGCTGGAGGCGGCGGGATGGACCTCACTGCACACAGGTATTTAAGTTTGTATTGTCACACTGTTTTGTATCCTGACGAAGGGGCTGCGACCCCGAAACGTTGCTACTTTAATAAAAGCACTTACTTTTTTCACTGCCATTGAGAAGTCTCCCAGTGCCGCCCTTATTCGCTGTGTCTATGCTGGGAAAGATTGCCCTGAAGGAGAGGGCACGGGAGCACCTTTGTGAACGCTGGGGAGCGTGAGGAGTGCCGGGCCGTATTGGACATTATATATATATATATATATATATATATATATATAATTTCCAGGACCCTGCACCACCATGTCAGTTTAATTTGATTTTTACGGAGTGCTGTCATTTGGCTGTTTTGTTTCTACATTCTTTTTTTGACTTGCACCAGTTGATGTGGGTAAGATATTTGCTTTGCTGATCACTTTATTACCCACCTGTTTGCGAAAAATTATTATAATTTATTTATTTTTTTCTGTAAGGAATAAACCCCTTTTTTCTTTTCATCATCAAAACGTGAGTGCTGGTCTTTTTTTCTTTTCTTTTGCAAAAGTGAGTGTCTGTGTGTATGTGTGTGTATGTGTATATATATATATATATATATATAATAAATAAATATATATATATACTTGAGGTACCTATACAGTATGTGACACTTCGGGAGACGGCGCCATTTTTCTGTATGTCCCCGCCAAAAGACAGTGCAGGGGCACAGTGTTTAGTGCTATATAGTGTAGATATAGCACTATTTAAGCATCTGGACATTTACTCTGTATATTATGCGTGTGGATGTATATATATTCCCTCATGTGCTTACCCTTTTCTTACTTTAATAATCTTCAGCTGCACCAAATCCAGCAGTCTTCTGCCACCTGATACTTATTCCAGTGTCATCTGCTGATGTAGCTATGTTTATTTACCCTGTACTTGTCCTATATTGTCGTCAACTGTAAGTTGCTGTTTTCCTGTTTGATTATTTGTTTATGTACTCTGTAATTGGGCGCTGCGGAACCCTTGTGGCGCCATATAAATAAAGGATAATAATAATAATAATATATAGAGATCGGTGTACTCCCTGTCGGTTATCCAATATAGCTTAATCGACATGTGTCGTCAGGAGTTAGAGCTCTGGCATTGAGGTCACTGTCGACATCGTCGACGCCTGTTTCAGTGGGTCGGTAGTTGTGTACTTGTCGACAGTAATCACTGTAGGGGAGACACAGTATGTGACCGACTCTGTCGGCACCAGCTGTTTTTACTGGGTGTAAATTAACATGCAGTAACTAGCTTAGACCGGTATATATGTTTATATGTATGTATAGATATATGGTGTGGGTGCCATGGGCCTGTAGCCCGAACACAGACATGGGGGAGTGTTATTAAATTTAGTTATGTATACTTCCCTCGGTCCCCTCGGGGTTGCATGACTGTTTTGCCTGCTTACTACTCCCGGCTGTCGACTAATACTTGTTTTCTGTCAACCATACTGTTTCCTAGTAGATCCACGCCTGGGGCGTTCAGTACATGGTCATACACATTCAGAACACAATAATGTCACTTGGGACCTGATGGTTCCGGATTACCCGCTTATATGTATGTATGTATGTGTGTGTGTATGTATATATATATATATATATATATACAAACAGAGAACCCAGCACTCACCAAAGTAAACTCACTTATCCTCAACAATTCAATAAATAAATGATGGGGGTTTAGTTGGTGGATTGGCCAATGCACGGAAGCCTGTATACCGATTCAAGGTACCCCACCTTCATACAGGTCCTACACTATCACAGAGTCTTAAAACCTGACTACCACACTGCTGCATCATCTGCCTGCTAGATGTAATGTGTACCTGCCACAAACTTTATGGCTTTTAAAGGCACACTAGTCACCTATTGCACTGGCTCAAAGATGATTGCTAAAAAACAGCTGAGACAGGTTCAGGATAATAAAGTCCACACAGGGGTGCATGAGAAAGCTAGTGGCCACGGTTAATAAGAGCTAACCATAGATTAACCCCTTCATATACACACAGAGTAAAAACCACAGCACTCACCGCACCAGAAGCGGGGCACAGCTATGCACTTACCACTCACAGGGTGGGGTGCATGTAACACTGCACTCTCCACCACAGAAGCGGGGTACACAGCTGTACTTACCACTCACAGGGCGGGGTGCATGAAGCCCATGACCACATCGCTCTAATAAATACAAACAGAGAACCCAGCACTCACCAAAGTAAACTCACTTATCCTCAACAATTCAATAAATAAATGATGGGGGTTTAGTTGGTGGATTGGCCAATGCACGGAAGCCTGTATACCGATTCAAGGTACCCCACCTTCATACAGGTCCTACACTATCACAGAGTCTTAAAACCTGACTACCACACTGCTGCATCATCTGCCTGCTAGATGTAATGTGTACCTGCCACAGACTTTATGGCTTTTAAAGGCACACTAGTCACCTATTGCACTGGCTCAAAGATGATTGCTAAAAAACAGCTGAGACAGGTTCAGGATAATAAAGTCCACACAGGGGTGCATGAGAAAGCTAGTGGCCACGGTTAATAAGAGCTAACCATAGATTAACCCCTTCATATACACACAGAGTAAAAACCACAGCACTCACCACACTAGAAGCGGGGCACAGCTATGCACTTACCACTCACAGGGTGGGGTGCATGTAACACAGCACTCTCCACCACAGAAGCGGGGTACACAGCTGTACTAACCACTCACAGGGCGGGGTGCATGGCGGTATACAGGCTTCCGTGCATTGGCCAATCCACCAACTAAACCCCCATCATTTATTTATTGAATTGTTGAGGATAAGTGAGTTTACTTTGGTGAGTGCTGGGTTCTCTGTTTGTATTTATTAGAGCGATGTGGTCATGGGCTACATGCACCCCGCCCTGTGAGTGGTTAGTACAGCTGTGTACCCCGCTTCTGTGGTGGAGAGTGCTGTGTTACATGCACCCCACCCTGTGAGTGGTAAGTGCATAGCTGTGCCCCGCTTCTGGTGCGGTGAGTGCTGTGGTTTTTACTCTGTGTGTATATGAAGGGGTTAATCTATGGTTAGCTCTTATTAACCGTGGCCACTAGCTTTCTCATGCACCCCTGTGTGGACTTTATTATCCTGAACCTGTCTCAGCTGTTTTTTAGCAATCATCTTTGAGCCAGTGCAATAGGTGACTAGTGTGCCTTTAAAAGCCATAAAGTCTGTGGCAGGTACACATTACATCTAGCAGGCAGATGATGCAGCAGTGTGGTAGTCAGGTTTTAAGACTCTGTGATAGTGTAGGACCTGTATGAAGGTGGGGTACCTTGAATCGGTATACAGGCTTCCGTGCATTGGCCAATCCACCAACTAAACCCCCATCATTTATTTATTGAATTGTTGAGGATAAGTGAGTTTACTTTGGTGAGTGCTGGGTTCTCTGTTTGTATTTATTAGAGCGATGTGGTCATGGGCTTCATGCACCCCGCCCTGTGAGTGGTAAGTACAGCTGTGTACCCCGCTTCTGTGGTGGAGAGTGCAGTGTTACATGCACCCCACCCTGTGAGTGGTAAGTGCATAGCTGTGCCCCGCTTCTGGTGCGGTGAGTGCTGTGGTTTTTACTCTGTGTGTGTATATATATATATATATATATATATATTTATTTTTATTTTATTTTTTATATATATATATATATATATATATATATATAGGATATGTGTGTATTTGTGTATTGCTTTATGTTTATTCATATTATGACTCATAATGAATGCTGAAGTAACATGATTCCTTCTCATGTGCTGGTCGCTCTGTTGATAAAGCTCTAGGTCGGCAGTGACGAGTTGGTATCAGATCGTCTCAAGGAGTCCGAAAGGTTATTCTTTTCCCACCGCGGATAGAATACTGCGAAGGCCAGCTCCTGGTCGACACGGGGCCCTGTCCAAAGGATCGTATACAGGAAGCTAAGTGATATTTTTATTTCTATGCTTTGATGTTATTGGCATTACATGCGTAGGGGGGAGTGTTTATATTCGGATACGCATCCGATAGATTTACCCTAAGAGGAGAGGGGATGTTCCTTATGTTGGTTCTTCTCTATAACATTGCGGCAGACTGCCGTGCGTATACAGGAGGTATGGCCGAGGGACTGCTGAGGCTAACTCCGAGAGATACGGGAGTTTTCCCTGTAACGGTGTACCGCTGTTTGGGGTTACCTCAGTTCAGTCAATCTCAGCGGATACTGCTGGTGATTCTAACTCGTTAGTTAGTTTCCTTCACAACGGTTGGTGACGCATTCTATTGTGGGATGCCTTCCTTTTAACCGGTTCGATACCGTCCCTTTTTATTTTTCTGTACAGACAGTAGAAGGTGAAGAGTTCTGCAGCCTTGTTAGGTTCGCAGGAGCGGATGTCGTTTTCAGTTTCTACCACATCCACCACATGTCGCGGAGTCTATCTGACTGGAGCCCACTCCGGTGGGAACTCGTCTACAACTTTTCAGTCAGTCCGGGAATAGACCGGGACCTGTGAGTTAATTATTGAATCCAAAGGGGGGACATTCTGGTGTTACAGATGTTTCCCCTCACTAAATTTTCTAATAAATTTTGCCATTCCCCTTGGGAAGGGGAGGTAGTACGTGACGCCATACCAGAGGTGCGTCAGGTTCAGGGCATTGTCCTGCTGGCCCTGTTTTATAAAAAAAAAAAAAAAAAAAAGGCAACACTAAGAGATTTAAATGCGTTGTTCTCCGCATTCAGTTTCCCTGGGTGTATATCCAGGATTGTTTTTGCCATTTCACCGGAGTGATGGCAGTGGGATGGTATTCTTTTAATAGTAAGAGCCATTGTTGTTCTGTACTGGGACACTCTCCTGATTAAGGCGAGGTCAAGACACAAGTGGTGCGAATCGTTGTTGTCTCTCTGACTGTTCCTCAACACAGGGGAAGACTGTTATTCCCAACGACGCAGGCGTCGGAGGTGGATGGCAGTGTAGATACGGAACGGTTGTAGTTCTGTGGGTTCCTGTGGAAAGAGATCTGAGGATCCGGGGTCGGATCAGATTGGCAGTGTAATTCCATCAATATGTTCCGTTGATGAAGAGATAGGTGCGGCCTAAGAGGCCTTTTCCGTGAGCAGGTCAAATGCCAGACTGGTTTTCAAGGGGCCTGTTGGGAATGTGGTCCGGGTCTCACCTGCGCATGCGCTGGAATATAATCCTATTGGCCAGGTTTTCAATCCTGTGGTGTCGGCTAAATTCTCATCTCCTAGAGGGATGAAGTTTCCGAATACAGGATGAGATCCTGGTGTCCATGCATGTAGACCTCCGAGACTGGGGTGCAGTCTTTACAGGGGAAGTATTTCCGGAATAAAATGGTCAAGTTGGGAGGCTTGTCTGAAATGAGCTTTCTTGAATTAGGAGCTATTTTCAAGGGACGTATGCTTTATGATTTTCCGTGTTAATTCTGCTGGACGACTTGACAGCAGTGGTGTAAGTAGGCCGCTAGGGCGGAACAAGGAGCAAAGCGGCAATGGCAGAAACCGAAAAAAGTTTTCCGTTGGGTGGAAAGACTGGTAAACGCTATATTAGCAGTCTTCGTTCCGGATGTGGACGACGGAGAAATAGATTGCTCTGCGGACGCGATCTCCTTCCGGGAGCAATACAGTCGTCATCGAGAAGTTTCACTAAAGTGACAAGTCTTTGAGGAGTGCCTCAATTGGGCATATTGACGTCTCGCCTCGACGAGGGATCTCAGCGATATTGTTCCAGGTATGGGGACGCTCAAGCTATATCAGTGGACGTCCTCGAGACACCTTGGGTGTCTTCAGTCGGTTTAGGTGTCCCCTCCGTTTTCACTCTTCTGAAGGTGATAAACGTAAGACGAACGAAGGTTCAGGCGATCCTCATTGTTCCGGTCTAGCCACGGAGGGCTTGGTATCCAGTCTTCAAGATTTACTTATAGAAGATACCTGGCCTCTTCCTCTACGTGAGGAACTGTTACAGCAAGATCCGGGCGTGTATCAAGACTTATTGCGGCTGCGGTTGACGACGTGGCGGTTGAACGCCATATCCTAGCCAGAAAGGGTGTTACCAGTGAAGTCAGTTCCGCACTTCTTCAGGCTAGGACAGAAGTAACGGCAAGGCCTTGCCGCCGTGTTTGGAGAAAATAGGTGTCTTGGTGCGAATCCAAGAAGGCTACTATGCAAGGCTTTCAGCTGGATGGTTCTTCTCCATTTTTTGCAAGCAGGCGTGGGTGTAGGCCTAAAGTTAGGCTCAAGTTAAGTGCGGGTTTTGGCCTTATAGATTTTCTTTCAAGAAAGATTTGGCAACCTTTCCGGACGTTTGGTCCTTTGTGAAAGAGTACTGCACATCCAACCTCTATTTCTGTTCCAATTGGCACCATGGGACCAGGACGTAGTGTTGCGTTTTCTTGTGCCACACTGATGGGAACCTTATGAAAGGTTATGTTAATATTTCTCTCTTGGAGAGTGGTCATATTTTTGGAGTTGGCATCCTCTGGGTGAATGTCGGAAGTTGCGGCTGGGTTTTACAAGAGCCCTGTTTGATCTTCCAGTATGGATAGAGTGGTTTGAGAACTCAGATAATAGTTCTGCCAAAAGTGGTTTCGGTGTTTCACAGGATCCTGCCTGTTTGGCGCCTGTGGTTGCTTAAGCATTGTCTGATTCCAGGTCTCTCGATGTAGTCAGGGCTTTGAATATTTCTGTCACCAGTTTGGCTCAGATTGGGGAATCAGAGGCTCGGATTGTCCGGTATGCCCCAGCGTGTTTGGGGCGCCTGCGTTTCTGTAGTCTGTTACAAGCTGAGTCTGTGATACAATTCGGCGTTCTTGTTCTACGACTGGATTGCCGTTACCGAAGTCAGTGGTGACCCATTCTGCTAAGTAGATGGGGTCTGCTTGGGCGGATGCCCGAGGAGTCTCGCCGGTTCTACTTTCCCGGGCGGATAATTGGTCGGGTTCAAACGCTTTGGCTAAGCTATACAAGTTTGATACCCGGGCTGATTGGGACCTCATGTTTGCTCAATCGGTGCTGCAGAGTCATACGCACTCTCCCGCCCGGTCTGGAGCTTTGTTATAAACCCCATGGTCCTTACGGAGTCCCCAGCATCCTCTAGGACGTTTGAGAAAATAGGATTTTAATACCTGTCGGTAAATCCTTTTCTCTTAGTCCGTAGAGGATGCTGGGTGCCCGTCCCAGTGCATACTGTGTCTGCAGTTATTGGTTTTGGTTTCACTCCGGTAGTGTTTTCGTTTATGTCAGGCTGTTGCTGGCGTTGTGCATGCCTTGGCAAGAGGTGTCTTATTATTGGGTGTGTTGACACACTGCTTGTGTTACATGTTCTTTCAGCATGTGGCTGTGTATTGTTCATGCCGTGGGCTGGTATTCTTTTGAATGCCACGCTCTGCGGTATAGTCGTGGTGTGAGCTGGTATGACACTCACCGTGTTTAAACAATAAATCTTTCCTCGAAATGTCCATCTCCCTGGGCACAGTTTTCTAACTGAGGTCTGGAGGAGGGGCATAGAGGGAGGAGCCAGTTCACACCCATTGAAAGTCTTATAGTGTGCCCATGTCTCCTGCGGATCCCGTCTATACCCCATGGTCCTTACGGAGTCCCCAGCATCCTCTACGGACTAAGAGAAAAGGATTTACCGGTAGGTATTAAAATCCTATTTTTTTAATAATAAGAGTAAAGGTGCATATACACCGAGCGTTTTTGCCCAGCGTGTATGCACAGCGATGATGGCTGACATCGCTGGGCTGAAAATCGCTCAGTGCATACACACTGAGCTCTTTTCCCCCCTGCCCAGCAATGTCAGCGGGGGTGAACGGCTTTCCATAGCAGGACGCTATGGAAAGCCGCTCACCCCGCCGTTCATCTCCTGGTAATACCAGCAGCTGAACGGTGGCCGCCGATGATGAAGTGGGGGCGTACATCACCGCTCATTGCCGGGGCATACACACTCGGCGGCTTTGAGCTGTAAGCAGCTCAACACACCAAAAGTGACCTGCTTTCTGCTCAAAATCGCCAAGTGTGTATGGGCCTTTACGCCAATGCTCCAGATTCCTATGGGAAGTCCGGCGCTTCTTCGCAGCCGACAGGTTATTATTCCAAAGTGGCCATATAGTTTTTCAAAGAAAATTCTGGAGACCCCCACTTTGATCTTCTGAGTGTGTAGTGGGGCTGCATTTGGGCTTTCAGTTTCATCAGTGATGGAACATCTAAAGAGCACAGTTGAGAGCAGATGGACATACAGTATTACTGAATCCCACTGATAACAGATGCAGTGGCTATGTGATCAATAACCCAGGATCGTATGTTTAACGGATCAATACAGAAACTTCTATATTCCTTCAGCTAATTCTGGGATGATGTTGTTTTAGTGGAATGACCTGTCTGGGGATTCTGTGTTTGTTCCTTGTGACCTTGGAAGCGTCATCTTTTTTTTTGCCATGTGCATTGTGTTCTATAAATAGATGATAATGGATTCAGTGTACCTGCATTATTGTAGACTGCAGAGTACAATATGCCCTGTTAGACACAATGTTAAACAAATGGAAAGTTAATCATAGCAAGACACAGAATTATGCTGGTATTTAATACTGAGAGAGACTGGATTTGTCACTACACTGTAAAGAATCTGCTCGTCTAACAACCGTTTATTGCACATGTGTCTAAAGCAAGGCAACTGCAGTACATATTAGATCACATCTTCAGATGAATTCAATTACTGCAATGCATCTCCTGCAGCCAGTGTACATATGTAGAGTTTATACTGTTAGAGAAAAAATGATCCTTTGCCAGAAAATAATTTTAAAGGACAACTCCACTAATAATTTTATTAAGCCTAATGTGTGATTTATGTTAAAAACCCCATGCTGAGTCTTTCCTACCCCTGAGCTGACAGCCTCTCACTGCCTCTGGATATGAGCAGTTGTCACTGCGGTCACCCTTAGCTTGAATGATACCTGCTTTAAGTATCTAGCTTAGCAGTAAAACATCAAACACATCAAACACATTAGCAAGGCAGGATGGGACAAGATGCTCTCTGGATGAGAGCAGCCTTCTGAGCCAATGGATAAAAGGAGCTTTAAATAAACATCACCCTCCCAACCTATGATTTAAGAAGATAAGAAAAAAGGTAGAAATGGTGCCACTTGTCATTATGTCAATTTCAGATTACAGACCCAGAAAACTATACTGCAAGGTCCAATGTAATAAATAAAAATGGTACAATGTGTTTTTTTCCATGGAAATAATGGTCTTAACTGCTTCTTCTCCTCTTACTGTATACTAATAGGTGCATTTATCAATGAGTGAAACATTTCACTGAGAGTTGTGAGTGATAAATTGCACCAGCCAATCACCTCCTGTCATTTTTCAAACACACAGTCTGTAACATGGCAGTTAGGAGCTGATTGGTTATCGCTCAAAGTGAAATTTATCACTCATTGATAAATGAGCCCATAAATACCCAGCCTAGCAGCCAGTGGCATATTTATAATGGGTGCAGTGTGTGTGGTGCACACAGGCCATCTGGGTCCAGGGGGGGGCCGCACCGCACACCCTGCATCCATTATTTGCAACACTTATATGCTGCATAAGCAGTAGCAGCGCTGCACAAATCGCTGGTAAAAAATAGCGCGGTGGCCATTTTCCCGGCTTTTTGCGCATGCGCAGAAGGAAAATCATTGGTGCAGTGGGCATTTTTCTGGGGACCTGCACATGTGCTTTAGACTCTGGCCCAGCACTAGAGTCTACTGTGCTCCTAGGGGGTTATTCAGAGATGAATGCAGATGGCTGCATATGCAGCCGGATCTGTGTTCATCTCTGCACATGCTGAGGGGCGCCCAGCACAGGGCAAGGCCGCCCAGCATGTGTGGGGCTGCCTCCTGATGCGGTCGCAATCTAATTGCGAACGCATCGGATGTAGGGAATTTTTAAACTGACGAGTTTGGCAGGCTTTAACAAGCCAGGGAATTTCCATTAAAATATTATTCTGGCTGACGTTAATGATGTTCTTTACTGATATAGTGCCAACATAATATGCAGTGCTATCCATGAAGATGATAATCTTACAAACAAATTACATACACACCAGCTTTCTCTTACGTCCTAGAGGATGCTGGGGTCCATATTAGTATGATGGGGTATAGATGGGTCCCTTGGGAGCCATGGGCACTTTAAGAGTTTAATAGTGTGGGCTGGCTCCTCCCTCTATGCCCCTCCTACCAGACTCTGTTTAGAAAATGTGCCCGGTGGAGCCGGTCACAGCTAGGGGAGCTCCTAGGAGTTTTTATAGTTTTATTGTTTTTATTAGCGTTAGGCACAAGGAGGCTGCTGGTAACAGCCTCCCTGCTTCGTGGGACTTAGGGGGGAGTAGTGTCCAACCCTCTGAGGTTAATAGCCACTAGCTTCGCTGACAGGATACTGAGCTCCTGAGGGTGTCGATCGCAAGCCCGCGAGGCGACCGCTTGCTCCCGCAGCACTGCCGTCACCCCCTAACAGAGCCAGAAGACGTCGGTGGTGAGTTGGACACCGGCGCCCTGCCAAGCGGGGATCCGGTGAGAATGGCTGCATCAGGGTGGGAGCACAGCGCTGAGGCTGCGCTCCGGAGGGCTCAGAGGCACAGTGTGCGGCATTGTGAGGGGCCAGCGCAATACCTTTACACTGGTCACAGAAGCTATCAGGGACACTGTAATGCTGCTAGCAACCATTACCTCAGGCCAGTATAATCTCTAGAAGTACGGGAAGATGCGCCATTTTAGGGAGCGGAGCTTCTCCTCAGAGAGGATCCAGCACTCACCAGCGCCATTTTCTCCCTACAGATCACACTACAGAGACGCTGACAGGGAGCGCTGACCCTTCCCATAACTACAGCTATCCTGTGCGGTACCAGGGGATTATAGAACGGGGGGGGGGGAGAGTGTTTATTCACAATACTGTGTAGTCTATTAAGGTTGCACAGTCAGCGCCAGGCATTTATTATATTACGGTCTACTGGGGCGCTGTGTGGGCTGTCTCCATAACTCTGTGTTTCTCTGAAGGTACATGGGGAAAACTGTGTCTGACATTTTCCTGTGTGTGTATGCTATATATTTCACATTACCATGTCTAGGGACTCTGTGTCTTGTGCTGCAGAGTATGTATCTTCTCCAGAGGAGTATTCCATGTACTCAGGAATGCAATACACTGTCTCAGCCCTCTGAAACTGAACCCAAGTGGGTAGCTTCTATTAAGGGTATGATATCCCAGATTTCATTTAGGATAGCTCATCATGAGACTGAAACTCAGGTTTTAAAAAACACTGTAAAGGTTTTGTTGTATTCTACTCCCACTACCTCAACATTCTCCCCTAGTATATGCCCAAAGAAGAGTGCTCTTGCCCAGGTAATGCAAGTTGACACGGATACCGACTCTGATATGGGTGACGGTGATGGGGACATACTGCGGGGGGAGGCATCCCTTGCTAAAGGGGTGCAGCTAATGATTGAGGCCATTCGGGACATTTTACACATTACTGACAAGTTAGTTGAACAGGTCGAGGAGGCTTTCTTTACAGACAATAAGAAAGTCTCCCTTACCTTCCCTGCGTCTAGGGAATTAAACACATTATTTGAAAAATCCTGGGAAAACACAGAGAAAAAATTCCAGATCCCAAAGAGAGTTCAGGTTGCTTTTCCTTTCCCTGAAGAGGATAGGAAAAAGTGGGAAACCCCTCCTATAGTAGATGTTTCTGTTTCTAGATTGTCTAAAAAGGTGGTTTTACCTGTCCCTGGGTCTACCGCTTTGAAAGAGCCGGCAGACCGCAAGATTGAGACTACGCTCAAATCCATATACACTGCTTCAGGCATGACGCTTAGGCCCACTATTGCTTGTGCATGTATTTCTAAAGCCATAGTAAAGTGGTCGGGCACGTTACTAGAGGATTTAGATACTAAGTGACATTGAAATGTTTTTACGTCACATACAGGATTCTGCGGGTTTCATGGTGGAGGCCATGAAGTACCTTGGTAATCTGACTGCATGGACGTCTTCCATGGCTGTCTCGGCACGTAGGGGACTCTGGCTGCGCCAACGGTCTACGGATGCGGAAACCAAGAAGAGTGTGGAGAACCTACCCTTCACAGATCAGGCTCTATTTGGGGAAGCTTTGGATGCATGGATCTCCACGCCAACCGCAGGTAAGTCAATCTTTCTTCCCTCAACCACTCCGACGCCATAGAAATCCTTCTCTGCATCTACAATGCAGTCCTTTCAGATCGCAAAGGTTAAGAAGTCCAAGTCCCCTTCCACCTTCTACAGAGGTGGTCAGGGGAAAATCCAGAAAACCTGCATCAGCAGGTTTCCAGGAACAGAAGCTGGGTTCTGTTTCCTCAAAATCCTCAGCATGATGGTGGACCTCCCAGCCTGGAGGTCGGACAGGTGGGAGCACGTCTACGAAATATCAGTCAGGTCTGGGCGTCCTCAGGCCTGGACCCCTGGGTTCAAAATATTGTATCTCAGGGGTACAGACTGGGGTTTCAAGAGCTCCCACCTCACAGATTTTTCAAATCAGGCTTACCAGCTTTGCTGACAGAAAGGGCTATCTTACAAGAAGCCATTCAAAAATTGGAAAGGGCAAATGTCATTGTTCCAGTTCCATCTCACCTGGAAAACAAGGGTCACTACACAAACCTTTTTGTGGTGCCGGAGCCGGACGGTTCAGTCAGACCAATATTGAACCTCAAATCATTAAATCTATATTTGAGGGAATTCAAGTTCAAGATGGAATCTCTGAGAGCGGTGATCTCAGGTCTGGAAGAGGGGGAATTCCTGGTATCCTTAGAAATCAAGGATGCATACCTTCACATTCCTATTTGGCCATCACACCAGGCTTATCTCAGGTTTGCGCTGTTGGACTGTCACTATCAGTTCCAGGCGCTGCCATTCAGCCTATCCATAGCACCGAGGGTGTTCACCAAGGTAATGGCAGAGATGATACTTATACTCCGCAAGCAGGGTGTGAACATAATTCCATATCTGGATGATCTGCTGATAAAAGCATCGTCCAGGGAGAAGTTGTTGCAGTCTATTGCTCTCATAACTTGACTGCTCCGGGATCATGGTTGGATCCTGAATCTTCCAAAGTCACATTTGGAGCCAATGAGAAGACTGGAGATGATTCTCGACACAGAAGTGCAGTAGGGTGTTTCTACGGGTTGAGAAAGCATTGGTGTTTCAATCAATGGTCCGGGATGTCCTGAAGCCAGCCCGAGTATCTGTTCATCAGTGCATTCGCCGTCTGGGGAAGATGGTTGCCTCCTACGAGGATCTGCAGTACGGAAGATGTCATGTACGGTCTTTCCACCTGGATCTCCCGGACATATGGTCAGGATCTCATCTTCACATGCACCAGAGGATACATCTGTTGCCGAAAGGCCATTCAAGTTCAGTCGGACAATGTAACGACAGTGGCCTACATAAACCTACAAGGCCGAACGAAGAGCAGAGCTGCAATGTCAGAGGTAACAAGAATCATCCTCTGGGCGGAAAAACACGCGGTGGTGCTGTCAGAAATCTTCATTCCAGGAGTGGACAACTGGGAAGCGGACTTCCTCAGCAGACACGATCTCCATCCGGAAGAGTGGGGCCTCTACCCAGAGGTGTTTGCAGAGGTGACAAGTCTTTGGGGCATACCTCAAATAGACATGATGGCCTCACGCCTCAACAAGAAGCTTTGGAGGTATTGTTCCAGGTCAAGGGACCCACAGGCAGTGGCGGTGGGCGCCCTGGTAACTCCGTGGGTGTTCCAGTCAGTGTATATGTTCCCTTCACTTCCTCTCATTCCAAGGATTCTCAAAATAATCAAAAGAACAAGAATTCAGGCGATCCTCATTGGTCCGGACTGGCTAAGAAGGGCTTGGTACGCGGATCTTCTGGAGTTACTGCTGGAAGATCCGAGGCCTCTTCCTCTTCGACAGGACCTTCTGCAACAGGGGCCGTTCGCTTATCAAGACTTACAGCGGTTACGTTTGACGGCATGGAGGTTGAACGCCAGATCTTAGCTCAGAAAGGCATTCCGAAAAAGGTTATTCCTACCCTGATCCAGGCTAGGAAAGGAGTAACGTCTAAACATTACCATCACATTTGGAAAAAGTATGTGTCTTGGTGTGAATCCTAGAAGTTTCCTACGGTGGAGTTTCAACTTGGGCGGTTTCTCCTCTTCTTGCAAGCAGGTATGGATGTGGGCCTACGTTTGGGCTCCATAAAACTCCAGATTTCGGCCTTTTCCATTTTCTTCCAGAAACAGTTGGCTTCCCTCCCTGAGGTTCAGACTTTCTTGAAAGGTCTGCTGCACATCCAGCCTCCCTTTGTGCCTCCTACGGCACCTTGGGATCTTAACGTGGTGTTGCAGTTCCTGGAATCAGATTGGTTCGAGCCTTTACAGGAAGTTGAGGACAAGTTTCTCATTTGGAAGGCGGTCACACTGTTGGCATTAGCTTCTGCTAGGCATGTGTTTGAATTGGAGGCATTGTCCTGCAAGAGCCCCTACTTGATTTTCCACGAAGATAGAGCTGAGCTCAGGACGCGTCAGCAGTTTCTTCCAAAGGTTGTGTCGGCTTTTCATGTCAACCAACCTATTATGGTGCCAGTGGCTACTGACTCCTCAATTACCTCAAAGTTCTTGGATGCTGTGAGGGCTTTGAGGATTTATGTGAAGAGGACTTTACGTCACATAAAGTCAGACTCTCTGTTTGTCCTTTATGATCCCAACAAGATTGGGTGTCCTGCTTCTAAGCAGATGATTTCTCGCTGGATCAGGTTCACTATCCAGCATGCTTATTCTTCCTGGGCGGCTGCCCGGGGCGTCTCAGCTTTACAGCTTTGCTGAGCGGCTACTTGGTCGGAGTCGAACACGTTTGCTAAGTTTACAAGTTTGATACTTTGGCCTCTGAGGACCTACAGTTTGGTCAATCAGTTCTGCAGGAGCCTCCGCGCTCTCCCTCCCGTACTGGGAGCTTTGGTACATCCCCATGGTACTAATGTGAACCCCAGCATCCTCTAGGACGTAAGAGAAAATTGGAATTTAATTACCTACCGGTTAATACTTTTCTCATAGTCCGTAGAGGATGCTGGGAACCCGCCCAGTGCTTAGTTTTCCTGCAGTAGTTACTTAGTTCAGTACTGCCTTGTTGCTTGGTTAAGTACTGCTTTAATACTTGGTTAAGTACTATTGTTCAGCTGTTGCTGGAGTTGTTCAGGCAGGTTAGCCTGGTTTGCCTTGTTATGTGTGGGGATTGAGACACTGGTTTGGGGACTGAGTCTCTATTCATAAACTCATCCACAGTCTATCTTAAGTATTGCGTCTTTCTCATTGCGGGATAATGTCGTAGAAATATTGGAGATCATTCCTTTAATGGAATTAACCCACTCCGGTTCAGCCCCACTATTCTGGGAAGGTGCACTGCCCTGAGTACCTAGTAGTGAGCCCCCTGGTGAAGAGAAACACTCCGCTGTACAAGAAACACACTCTTTGCCTGACATAGGGGGTAATTCCAAGTTGATCGCAGCAGGAATTTTGTTAGCAGTTGGGCAAAACCATGTGCACTGCAGGGGAGGCAGATTTAACATGTGCAGAGAGAGTTAGATTTGGGTGTGGTGTGTTCAATCTGCAATCTAATTTGCAGTGTAAAAATAAAGCAGCCAGTATTTACCCTGCACAGAAATAAAATAATCCACCCAAATCTAACTCTTTCTGCACATGTTATATCTGCCTCCCCTGCAGTGCACATGGTTTTGCCGAACTGCTAACAAAATTCCTGCTGCAATCAACTTGGAATTACCCCCATAATGTAAATGTGACAACACACACACACACACACACACACACACACACACGAAAAGATTAAGCACAATTAACCCACAGCGGAGCCCTTCAGGGAGACACAGAGATATTTGGAGCCAACCCCCATAGCGCCCTTATCGCTAATGCCACGCTTAGCCAGGTCGCAGGCTAAGTACCGATAGGGGACATTGGGGGTAATTCCAAGTTGATCGCAGCAGAAATTTTTTAGCAGTTAGGCAAAACCATGTGCACTGCAGGGGGGGATGATATAACATTTGCAGAGAGAGTTAGATTTGGGTGTGGTGAGTTCTATCTGCAATCTAAATTGCAGTGTAAAAATAAAGCAGCCAGAATTTACCCTGCACATAAACAAAATAACCCACCCAAATCTAACTCTCTCTGCAAATGTTATATCTGCCCCCCCTGAAGTGCACATGGTTTTGCCCAACTGCTAAAAAATATCCTGCTGCGATCAACTTGGAATTACCCCCTTAGTACACTAATAATCGCTTACCCCCTGCTATGACCCCCTGGTACCACTGAGGTAAACTGGAGTCACACCGGAGGAGCTGCGCGTCCCTGTCAGTCAGCGTCTGTGTCCACTGCAGAGGGAAAAAATGGCGCTGGTGAGCTGCTGGATCCATTCATAGTGAAGGCCCTGCACCCACAATGGCACATGGTCTTCTCTCTTTTTCATACTGTCTGAGGTAATCTGGTGCTTAAAATGGAGAGGAAACCGTTTTAAGGCTGTTTTTGCCAGTGTGGGTACTGTGTACAGTGTACTGAAACGCAGCTGTGTACTGTGTCTGGAGACGCATTTCGCCCGGTTAGAAGCCATGCGTCTCCTTACCCTCATGCCGCCATAATGGCCAGCGCCCCGCTAACTGGGACACCGTCTTAGTACTCACCACTCTTCATTCTTCTAGCTCTGTTAGGGGTGGCTGCGTGCTGCGGGAATGTACGCTCACCGTGGTGGGGCTTGCGAATAGTTCCCTCAGGAGCTCAGTGTCCTATCAGTGAGGAACGGGACCATTAACCCTTCAAGAGGCTGGGCCGTTTCATCCCCCTAAGTCCCACAAAGCAGGCAGTCTGGTGGTCTCCTGCCTGAAAAAAACCAACATATAAAATAAATGCATGCATGACCGACTCCTCCGGGCACATTTTCTAAACTGAGTCTGGTAGGAGGGGCATAGAGGGAGGAGCCAGCCCACACTATCAAATTCTTAAAGTGCCCATGGTTCCTAGTGGACCCGATATACCCCATGGTACTAAATGGAACCCCAGTATCCTCTAGGACGTAAGAGAAATACTGTATATCAACAGCATCTACCCATATGCCTTCCAAATTCAAAGTCAATATGATGCAGGATAGAGGCAGCACTCAGCAGGATTCATGAAAAAACTTGCAAACCACACAATTAGAATTATATATATTCCACATTGTGTGGTTTGCAAGTTTGTTTTATGAATCTTGCTGAGTGCTGCCTCTATCCTTCATCATATATATCACTTACTGTCTGTGAGCTTTCCCCGGCTGGGGTTGACAGCAAGTTCGTTTTCCATCAGGCCCGTTAGGGTCAAGAAAGATATGTGTCATAAGTGAAATATAACCCGCTTTTTAAAGTAAATTAATGTTTTATCTGTGAAAAGTTAATCATTTAATTTGGGTTTATCCCAATATAAGGGTTTGTCAATCAGTTCTTCTCTATCCCTATACTTTAAAAAGATTCATATAAGATTATTATAGAAATTTGCGGTTTTAGCAATTGTAATATTTTCGCCGCTCTCCAAATACTGTTTCCAATTTGTATGTTATTGGTCTTTGGCAAGGGACAAATTGGGGACAGCAGCCTATCTTTATAAGGACAACATCCTTATGTACTCCTTATTTACGTTCTATATACACTGCACAAAAAAATAAAGGGAACACTTAAACAACACAATGTAACTCCAAGTCAATCACACTTCTGTGAAATCAAACTGTCCTCTTAGGAAGCAACACTGATTGACAATCAATTTCACATGCTGTTGTGCAAATGGAATAGACAACAGGTGGAAATTATAGGCAATTAGCAAGACACCCCCAATAAAGGAGTTGTTCTGCAGGTGGTGACCACAGACCACTTCTCAGCTCCTATGCTTTCTGGCTGATGTTTTGGTCACTTTTGAAAGCTGGCGGTGCTTTCACTCTAGTGGTAGCATGAGACAAAGTCTACAACCCACACAAGTGGCTCAGGTAGTGCAGCTCATCCAGGATGGCACATCAATGCGAGCTGTGGCAAGGTTTGCTGTGTCTGTCAGCGTAGTGTCAAGAGCATGGAGGCGCTACCAGGAGACAGGCCAGTACATCAGGAGACGTGGAGGAGGCCAACAACCCAGCAGCAGGAACGCTACCTCCGCCTTTGTGCAAGGAAGAACAGGAGGAGCACTGCCAAAGCCCTGCAAAATACCCTCCAGCAAGCCACAAATGCGCATGTGTCTACTCAAACGATCAGAAACAGACTCCATGAGGGTGGTATGAGGGCCCGCCATCCACAGGTGGGGGTTGTGCTTACAGCCCAACACCGTGCAGGACATTTGGCATTTGCCAGAGAACACCAAGATTGGCAAATTCGCCACTGGCACCCTGTGCTCTTCACAGATGAAAGCAGGTTCTCACTGAGCACATGTGACAGACGTGACCGAGTCTGGAGACGCCAAGGAGAACGTTCTGCTGCCTGCAACATCCTCCAGCATGACCGGTTTGGCAGTGGGTCAGTAATGGTGTGGGGTGGCATTTCTTTGGGGGGCCAAACAGCCCTCCACGTGCTCGCCAGAGATAGCCTGACTGCCATTAGGTACCGAGATGAGATCCTCAGACCCCTTGTGAGACCATATGCTGGTGCGGTTGGCCCTGGGTTCCTCCTAATGCAAGACAATGCTAGACCTCATGTGGCTGGAGTGTGTCAGCAGTTCCTGCAAGACGAAGGCATTGATGCTATAGACTGGCCCGCCCGTTCCCCAGACCTGAATCCAATTGAGCACATCTGGGACATCATGTCTCGCTCCATCCACCAACGCCACGTTGCACCACAGACTGTCCAGGAGTTGGCGGATGCTTTAGTCTAGGTCTGGGAGGAGAGCCCTCAGGAGACCATCCACCACCTCATCAGGAGCATGCCCAGGCGTTGTAGGGAGGTCATACAGGCAAGTGGAGGCCACACACAATACTGAGCCTCATTTTGACTTGTTTTAAGGACATTACATCAAAGTTGGATCAGCCTGTACTATGTTTTTCCACTTTCATTTTGAGTGTGACTCCAAATCCAGACCTCCATGGGTTAATAAATTTGATTTCCATTGATAATTTTTGTGTGATTTTGTTGTCAGCACATTCAACTATGTAAAGAACGAAGTATTTTATAAGAATATTTCATTCATTCAGATCTAGGATGTGTTGTTTAAGTGTTCTCTTTATTTTTTTGAGCAGTGTATTATTTGGCAAATTGTGGTATTTTAGTGCCATTTTGGTATTGTGTACAATGTGTGTGTGTGTCTTTTTTTTCTCACAATGTGCGGCTTATTCACACAAATGAAACAACTGGAAGTGATAAAACTACTCTGCTAAGTTGCACAGAGCAATGTGATGAAACTCCGCTCACAATGTAGTGCAGGAGCTGGGCTAAGTGATTAGTGTTACACACGTACACAGTCACAGATACAGCACAAAGGAACTTGGGTGGGTGGTGGTCGCACAATCAGAGCATCAAGGCAGCATTCTCCCAGCCTGCAACCAGATGCAACCGGCTGTCAGCATGCTGATTGGTGGATGGTTTGAGCTATCCATCAATCAGAGTGCTGACAGCCATTCACTATATGGAAGGATGTAGAGAGATGGTACAGGACCACAGGAGGGGCATGGGATGATTTTTTATAATTGGTTCCTGTGATTGGGTATGCAGGCAGTGTCACCCTGGGTCATGAAGGGCCCATCGGAGGAATGCAGTCGTAGGGGCCCATGCTTAGAGGTGTGGCCAGTCTCCAGAGGGATGTGGCCAATCACCACAGAACCATGGCTTATCATTAGAGAGTGTATGATGTAGGCCCCTTGATAAATATGTATACAGTAGTAAATACTGCTAGTGCATGCATTTCTGCAGAGTCTAGTACCGGATCCCTAGAGGAGGAGGAGTGCCTTCCCCCCATATTGTAGTAAAACAGGGACAGAATCATTGCGATCTCAGAAACGAAGGGTGGGCGGCTAGCTAATACGTATATTATATATTGAAAGTGATTAATTTATATAAGTAGTTTACTTCTGGATTGTCAGGTGAAAGGTGTCAGTACTTTCTTCATTTTGACAATTATTTACTTGTACTGCACAGGATGCGTATCTAACCTCTGCTCCGACAAGATACTGCCAAGCTGTACACACTGGGTAATAGTCATATCAATGTGATGAAAGTAGTAGTATGGAGAGAGTTAAAACTAATAAGGCTCCTGCTGTTTCATACGTAGTTGGATAAATAAATCAGCATGAGTTTTCATCAAAACAACTCTTGCAAACGTTTGAATAATATAAATGTTATTGTACAGGATTACGAAACCCTGCATGCAACAGATGGCAGTTAGAAGAATTGATTAGTTTGAAGGCTTTTTGTTATAGTTAATGGTCAGACGTAAAGGATTTAGGATATAATGCATAATGTGAAACTTTAATAGCCTAATTTATTGTGAAATTGGGGCAAATCGCAGTAAATGTGACTATATAATAAATAATGCACTGAGGAAGGGAAAGGTATACCTTATGGGTAGGAGTGTTTATAAACAAGCATTCTCAGAAGTGTCTGTCAGAGAGGTAATCGCTGGTGGCTGAGATGTGGTAACGAGTAAGCTGGGCAGAGTATTGTGGGGTAAATGTTGCTGTAGTATGAGATTAGTGACCTATACATACAGAGAGCTTATTCCAGTTTGTAATTGACATAACTGGGGATCATGAATAAACCAGAAAGTTTTATTACAAGAATCCATGAGGTGACCATTAGTCTGAGTACTGTCCACCATGTGGTTTGTTCCGGGAAGCCCGCTTACACTTTTCCACCCAGCCGTCTAGAACAAGGTATGGAGAGTGCACAAAAATGAAGACTACTAGGGGTAAATTTACTAAGATTCGTGTTTTCCCGTTTGAGGTCAAAGTTCAATCACGAATGACATCGAAAGTGTAAATATGCAACTTTTTGAATTGATTACGACTAATTTACTAAGCTGCCGTATTCTGCATTTTCGGGTTTTCCGATGTCGATGTCATTCGGTTTTTTTGGCAGTGTTTTACGTGAGTGACTTGTAAAACACTGCCGACTTTAATACAATGAATCTCGGCCGGATCTGAGAGATCCGTGCTGGGCTTCATTGTGCACTTTGTTTAACAAAAAAATAAAGTTTAAATGTAAAAAAAAAATTGCGTGGGGTCCCCCCTCCTAAGGCAAACCAGCCTCGGGCTCTTTGAGCCGATCCTGGTTGCAGAAATATGGGGAAAAAATGGACAGGGGTTCCCCCATATTTAAGCAACCAGCATCGGGCTCTGCGCCTGGTCCTGGTTCCAAAAATACGGGGGACAAAAAGAGTAGGGGTCCCCCGTATTTTTGAAACCAGCACCGGGCTCCACTAGCTGGACAGATAATGCCACAGCCGGGGGTCACTTTTATACAGTGCCTTGCGGCCGTGGCATCAAATATCCAACTAGTCACCCCTGGCCGGGGTACCCTGGGGGAGTGGGGACCCCTTCAATCAAGGGGTCCCCCCCCCAGCCACCCAAGGGCCAGGGGTGAAGCCCGAGGCTGTACCCCCAATCCAATAGGCTGCGGATGGGGGGCTGATAGCCTTTGTGAAAAGTGATTGATATTGTTTTTAGTAGCAGTACTACAAGGCCCAGCAAGCCTCCCCCGCAAGCTGGTACTTGGAGAACCACAAGTACCAGCATGCGGCGGAAAAACGGGCCCGCTGGTACCTGTAGTACTACTACTAAAAAAATACCCCAATAAAGACAACACACACACACCTTGAAAGTATAACTTTAATACATCCATCCACACCACCATATACACATACTTACCTTATGTTCCCACGCAGGTCGGTCCTCTTCTCCAGTAGAATCCATGGTGTACCTGTAGAAAAAATTATACTCACATAATCCAGTGTTTTCGGCTCCTCGGTAAATCCTTTTGTAATCCACGTACTTGAAAAAATAAAAAAACGGATACCCGACCACGAACTGAAAGGGGACCCATGTTTTCACATGGGCCCCCTTTCCCCGAATGCCAGAAACCCACTCTGACGTCTAAGTGGGTTTCTTCAGCCAATCAGGGAGCGCCACGTTGTGGCACCCTCCTGATCGGCTGTGTGCTCCTGTACTGTATGACAGGCGGCACACGGCAGTGTTACAATGTAGCGCCTATGCGCTCCATTGTAACCAATGGTGGGAACTTTCAGGTCAGCGGTGAGGTCACTTTCGGTCAACCGCTGACCTCAAAGTTCCCACCATTGGTTACAATGGAGCGCATAGGCGCTACATTGTAACACTGCCGTGTGCCGCCTGTCAGTCAGTACAGGAGCACACAGCCGATCAGGAGGGTGCCAAACGTGGCGCTCCCTGATTGGCTGAAGGAACCCTCTTAGACATCAGTCAGAGGGGGTTTCTGGCATTCGGGGAAAGGGGTCCCATGTGAAAACATGGGTCCCCTTTCAGTTCGTGATCGGGTGTCCCGTTTTTTTATTTTTTCAAGTACGTGGATTACAAAAGGATTTACCGAGGAGCCGAAAACACTGGATTATGTGAGTATAATTTTTTCTACAGGTACACCATGGATTCTACTGGAGAAGAGGACCGACCTGCGTGGGAACATAAGGTAAGTATGTGTATATGGTGGTGTGGATGGATGTATTAAAGTTATACTTTCAAGGTGTGTGTGTGTTGTCTTTATTGGGGTATTTTTTTAGTAGTAGTACTACAGGTACCAGCGGGCCCGTTTTTCCGCCGCATGCTGGTACTTGTGGTTCTCCAAGTACCAGCTTGCGGGGGAGGCTTGCTGGGCCTTGTAGTACTGCTACTAAAAACAATATCAATCACTTTTCACAAAGGCTATCAGCCCCCCATCCGCAGCCTATTGGATGGGGGGGACAGCCTCGGGCTTCACCCCTGGCCCTTGGGTGGCTGGGGGGGGGGACCCCTTGATTGAAGGGGTCCCCACTCCCCCAGGTACCCCGGCCAGGGGTGACTAGTTGGATATTTGATGCCACGGCCGCAAGGCACTGTATAAAAGTGACCCCCGGCTGTGGCATTATCTGTCCAGCTAGTGGAGCCCGGTGCTGGTTTCAAAAATACGGGGGACCCCTACTCTTTTTGTCCCCCGTATTTTTGGAACCAGGACCAGGCGCAGAGCCCGATGCTGGTTGCTTAAATATGGGGGAACCCCTGTCCATTTTTTTCCCATATTTCTGCAACCAGGATCGGCTCAAAGAGCCCGAGGCTGGTTTGGTTTAGGAGGGGGGACCCCACGCAATTTTTTTTCTGAAAATGTATAACATTTCCCCCCCCGTTCCCACTGAAAAACATGCACGGATCTCATGGATCCGTGCATGCCTATACAAACACGGGATAAAAAAGCAGGTCTGTTTTTTTTAGCACTTTTTCACGATTTGTATTTTAACACGGCAGTGTTTGGATATTGTCGGCAGTGTTTGTGTTTTGCACTTTTTAGTAAATTCCCGATTTCTAGCAAATTGCAGGCATATTTGACCGATGGTGTATTGGTTCGTGATTTTTTCCTAGGACTTCCAAAATATTACGAATGCCCTCATCACTGCCGTGATTTTTGCTTAGTAAATTACCGAGATGACACTTTGATGAAAAAACGGCATCTCGGTCAAAATCGGGACCTTAGTAAATATACCCCCTAGTATCTATATATTATTAATAGAAGAAGGATGACTTTTATGAGTGACATATTTCTATAATAACGTTGTCTGACCAGGGCACATTATATAGATGGACTGGGGCATGAAGGGCCCACTGGGGGGATTGCAGTAATAGGGGACCATGTTAGGTGGCGTGGCCACTATCCAGAAGGAATGTGGCCTGCCAACACAGAGGCTTGGCTAACCATTAGAGAGTACATGGTCTGGGCACCTTGATATCTTTATATAGTAAATACTGCTAGTGCATGCATGATAATGTACCAGAGTAATACCAGCAATGCACTATAGAAACTTAGGGGGACATTTACTAAGCAGTGATAAGAGCGGAGAAGTGAGCCAGTGGAGAAGTGCCCATGGCAACCAATCAGCACTGAAGTAACATCTACAATTTGCATACTACAAAGTTATACAGAGCTGCTGAAAGGTTGATGGGGAAACTTCTCCACTGGCTCACTTCTCCGCTGTTATCACTGCTTAGTAAATGTCCCCCATAGTCCTGTGCAGTACAAGGTAATATATGTATAATGTAGGATTCAAGTGCACAGTCTGGAACCTGATCCCTAGAGTAAGAGGTGTATCCCTGTGGGCCAGTCCGACATGGTATAGCTCATATAGGTCATAAAGTTCTTGGGGCCTGATTCATTATGTATCGCTTAAGCGATCCTATGTGCAGTTACCCGATGGTGTGGAAACTGCACATGCGCAGAACTGGTCCTGTGGTTGCGGCGCAGATATGCAAACGTCTCTGCCTGATTGGCAGGCAGAGGAGTTTGCGGAGAGGGGTGGGGGCGGCCGGTGTTTGGAAAAACGGTGTTGCCTCCATTTTCTGGGAGTGACGAGGCCAAGGGCTGCGTCATGAGACGCAGTTACCTTGGCCTCGGAAGCCACACTGTGATGGCAAGGCTGAGTAAGCTGATGGTCCGATGGTCACAATGTTCATCTGATATGTCCCTCCTCTCGAATTTGCATTGCTAAGGACTTCAAATGCAAAGTTGCAAGCAGCTTTACATTTGCAATCCTTAATGAATCAGACCCTTGGTCTATAGATTTGCTGAAAAATATTGGCGCAGTAATTGGTTGCTTCGTTTTGGAGTTATGTGGCAAAACGTCCACCTGCCATTTACAATGCATCACCGTTGTGCTCTGGAAAATGTGACACACTCTCCGTGTGCATCTGCTGAATGACCTGGAACATGTGACCTGCTAGGTGGTCTGGAAAGTGTGACAGTTTTTTTGCAGCCACCCACTAAGCAGGGATTTTTCAAAATGTAACTCCTAAGGGGTGAAAAGAGGTCAAATGTTCTGCCCAGCAATTCTTTGCCCTGTTGAAACCAGGCATGTCAGCTTGTTTGTTTTAAAAGAGACAACATTAAGAACAGTTGGTTTATCTTTTTCAGTGTATGTAAAATCCTGAATGAGAATTTTGGGATTTGAATTTTGTAAATGTTACTGTGTTATGCTTGATGTGAAAGGGGGTAAAGTACTGCAGATGTGTCAGTTCGTAAAGCCGCGTGTCACTAAAGTAGGTGCTGCACAGAAACGTAGGCAAGAGAGAAAGCTAGAAACTGGAGAAGGTGTGTTGCATGACAGTGATTTGACATTTTTGGAGCAAGTCTGCACTACGATAGAATATAAGGCCTTATTCAGAGGGGTACGCAAACCTGATTGTTTGCATACATAGATAGGAAATATTTATATGATCACTGTACATGAAGATTCCAATTGACGTGACTACACTCTCTGTGAGTTTTATTTGCTGTTATTGATCTGTGGTGTATTGATTATATAGTGCCATTGGCCTTCCATGTGTACTATTTTTTATCAATGTGTCTTCTATTAATGTTTTTAATAAAGGTAGATACTTTTTGAAAAATATATTCATTTAATGTATATGTTATTAACCATTTAACCGTCTATTCTGTTTGTATAAGAAGAAACACAGTCAGATTATTATTGCTTTAAAGTTCTAAGAGGGTATGTTTACGAAATTGCAGGCTGTGCAGATTTGAATGGAGATGCAAATATTTCTGTGCCCAGGTGTATCATTTACACCAAGTATAAACTGATTCAGGTGCACCAAGATGATGTTGACGGCTATCATCCTAAGCATATGTGAGTGGGCGCAGGGCCAGTTGTAGCCCTTGTGGCACCCGGGCGACAATAGGGCGTGGCTTCATAAAGGGGCGTGGTCAGTTATGCCCCCTGTAGAGTTGTGCCCCGTTTGTGCCCCCAGTAGTTTTGCCCCCAGTACAGTTGTGCCCCGTTTGTGCCCCCAGTGGTATTGCCCCCAGTACAGTTGTGCCCCGTTTTGTGCCAACAGTGGTATTGCCCCAGTACAGTTGTGCCCCCTAGTTGCGTCGCTTACAAAAACATAAATAAATAAAAAAAAAAAATTTTTTTATTAATACTCACCATCCCCGCTCCTGATTCCCGACCGCTGCTGCCCGCTGCCCTCTGTCTCCGTCTCCGGTCACCGGCGCCGCTCCTCTGATCTATGGGAGAGACGTCATGACGTCTCTCCCATAGCACCACATAGACACTATAGGTCAATCATGACCCCTAGTGTCCATGTGCCGTTCCACAATGCCGTGCGGTGCACGATGATGTCATCGCGCACCGCACAGCAGTGACAGCCAGCACCGGGGGGCACCACCAGTAGCGGATCTTGCCACGGCGGCGGCGCCCTCCGGATGGCCCTGGCGCCCTCCGGGCAAAAATCCAGTGTGCCCGTAGCAAGATCCGCTACTGGGTGGGTGATCTGCTTGCAAAGAGGCGTACAACTTTGCATACAGCAGAAGAAAATATGCATTTAGTTGCGTGCACGCAAAGCGGGAGCAATTCCAGTCAACTTGCATCCAATTCTGCATCAGCCCACCTAGAACAGCTGTCTCTTGCAGCTACTGTACGAAGGCAGAGCTACAACAGTTAGATTTACATCTTAGTCTCAATGTCAAATGAATGGACAGGCCATAGCTAATGCACTGCAATAAAATTTGGGGGAGAAATGTGATGGAATAGAGGCATTTTAAGGGGAGAATTCAATTGCAGCTATCATGGCCTAAAGTGGTCCTGGAGTGGTGATAGAACTCATTTCCCCTGCCACTTCCATCCCCCCTCATTAGGCGGTGCCAGATCCAGTGCTAGGGTGTCCATCGCCCCCTGCAAACTATAAATTTGTGCCCTAGCTCCCATACTTTCTAAAGGAACAGTGTGTGCAGTTGGCACGCAGTGCAAAAAAAGGGTGTGATCTCACAAGGAAGGAACATGGCCACACAATAGTACCCCAATTCAAATTACGCCACACATTAGCACAATCTTGTTCTCATTACACCGCATGTATTGCCCCTGATTCATATTACATTACACCACATAGTTGTGCCCCTTATTTATGTTACAACACACAGTAGTGCCCCATATTCATGTTACATCACATAGTACTGCCACTTATTCACATTATGCTACACAGTAGCACCCTTTATATACATTATGCCACACAGTAGTGCCTCTTATACTCAATACCCTCAGTAGTAGTGCCCCTTACACTTAATGCCCTCAGTAGTAGTGCCGCTTTTACACATAATGGCCACAGTAATAGTGCCCCTTACACATATTGCCCACAGTAGTAGTGCTCCTTATACACATAATGCCCACAGTAGTTGTGCCACTTACACATAATACCCACAGTAGTGCCCCTTTTGCACATAATGTCCACAAGAGTAGTGCCCCTTAAACAAATTGCCTACAGTAGAAGTGCCCCTCACACATAATGCCAACAGCAGTGGTGCCCCTCAGACATAATGCCCAGAGTAGAAGTGCCCCTTATACATAATGCCCACAGTAATAGTGTCATTTATACACAGCTCTCCGCCCTCCCTTACACAGTTTACACCTCATACAGTTCCCCCGTCTCTTATCCCTTACAAAGCTCTCATCTAATACAGCTCTTTCTTTAAACATCTTATCCTCTCACAGCTCTACCCCCCTGACACAGCTTGCCTTCACACATCTCATCCCTCACGCAGCTTTACCCCCTGACACAGCTATCCACCAAGCAGCTTATCCCCTCACTGCTCTCACCCTAACACAGTTTATCTATTACACAGAATTTTATCCATTCACAAAGCTCTCCCACCTCAGATTTCTCCTCTCATGTGGCTTCCCCATGCAGCTTATCTCACCTCATAGACTAACCCGTTATGCAGCATTGCAACCTATCTTAAATCATGTGGCTCCCCCATGCACCTCTTTCTCCACATGGGTCCTGTGAAGTCTCTCCTCTCAGCATACTGGCGCTCCTCTTCCCGCGACAGCAGAAAGACGCGTGTTGATGACATCACTGCATCATCACCACCAATGCCTAGAGGGGACTGTGGGAGGCGGGGCTAGGGGAGACACACACACTGTCTAGCACTGTCTTCTCGGTTAAACAGTAATGACCCACATTGCGCAATAAGTCTTACAAAGAGCAGCCTGTTAAAAAATGGAGATTTCACTAATTCTCCAGATATTTCCTAGATAGGTATATAGATTAAAACCACAGTGGCGCTAAAATTATTACGCACTCTCCTAAATACACAATATAAAAACAACCTTAAAAAAGTCCTGAATTTTGTTGAAAATCAGTTCCAGAACATCAAATCCAATCAAGGAAGGTATGTACAGTATGGTGCTCCAGGTAGAATTTGTATCTAAAAAAAAAGAAGGAATATATATTGTACAACATCGTTTTTCAATTAATAGAATTCTGCTAATCAGGCACACTCACATTTGTATAGAATGTATCAGGCACTTCATATAAGTTCTTTAGACAGCATCAACTTTCTCATGACGTGCGCTTTCTCCAAACAAATGCACGTGACTCAAAAAGAGAAAAGAATATAGTGCAGGACCACTTAAAAGGTAAAACAAAGCATGTAGTAAATGGTTACCCCTCCAATGGATAGACAGATGCTGTTAGCCTCATACAAACAATGGATGAAATAGTAGATACTCACAGGTTCAAAAGTCCATAAAACCACTCAGGGGCGTCAGAACATTTTCAGGTTGGGGGTGCAAGATATAGGGGGTCATTCCGAGTTGTTCGCTCGTTGCCGATTTTCGCAACGGAGCGATTAAGGCAAAAATGCCCATGCGCATGGTTCGCAGTGCGCATGCGTTTAGTATTTTAGCTCAAAACTTAGTAGATTTACTCACGTCCGAACGAAGATTTTTCATCGTTGAAGTGATCGGAGTGTGATTGACAGGAAGTGGGTGTTTCTTTGCGGAAACTGGCCGTTTTCTGGGAGTGTGCGGAAAAACGCAGGCGTGTCAGTGGAAAACGCGGGAGTGTCTGGAGAAATGGGGGAGTGGCTGGCTGAACGCTGGGCGTGTGTGTGACGTCAAACCAGGAACGAAACTGACTGAACTGATCGTTATTTGTGAGGAGGTCTGGAGCTACTCAAAAACTGCTAAGAATGTTCTATTCGCAATTCTGCTAATCTTTTGTTCGCTATTCTGCTAAGCTAAGATACACTCCCAGAGGGCGGCAGCTTAGTGTGTGCAATGCTGCTAAAAGCAGCTAGCGAGCGATCAACTCGGAATCACCCCCATAATCTGAGTTTGGCGCCCCTAGCTTCCCAGCACACTGTGACAGTGGGTGACATGAAAGGCATATGTGTCGGTGCATTATTATGATTATTAGCATTACCAGCAACATGGTAAGCACGGGATCTGGTTTGGATCGCGGCAGTCAAAATACCTACGCCGGAATCCTGACACTGCTCGGAATGCTGGCGTTGGCATCCTGAATAGGATCACAATCCCAGCGCCGGATCCTGGACGTCTGTCTGTGTGCTGGGCAACCGGAGTGGTAAGCTGCGGAGGGTGGAAGTGTGTGTGTGTGTGTGTTGGGGGGTTGGAGGAAGGCCCGGCGCTAGCCACTCAGCAAAGGTTTGCAGTGCAGGGAGGCGGCAGGAAGGAGAGGTGCTCTTCCTGCTCTGCATTCCTATGCTGCGCCGTCCTGTCCCCCCTGCTGCTGCCGGCTGCTGCGCCTGTCACACTCTGACAGGCAGCAGCGCCGGCAGCACGAAGCCTCTCCCCCTCCCCTCCCTTGTGACAGTGCACAGACCTAAAAGGGGGCGGGGCTACACAGGAACAAGGGCTGGGGCCACACGGGTCCAGGCTGCAGCAGGAGGATGAGCTGATACAGCTCAGGCCAGCCAGACTTCCTTAGGTAAGTGTCTGGAAAGACAGTGAGTGAATGAAAGTGTGTGTGTACAGTGTCTGTGTATACTGTATATATATATGTGACTGTGTATGTGTGTAATGTATGTTCAGTATGTGTGTGTGTGTGTGTGTGTGTGTGTGTGTGTGTGTATGTATATGTGTATGGGGTGTATATCTGTGTGTGTAAGTGTGACTGCGGCATAATTTGTGTAAGCGTCACTGGTACAGGGGACGTTACGTGTGCAAGTGTCACTACTACAGGGGGCGTTACGTGTGCAAGCGTCACTGGTACTACGTGTGTAAGTATCACTGGTACAGGGGGTGTTACGTGTGTAAGAGTCACTGCTACAGGAAGCATTATGTGTGTAAGCGGCACTGGTACAGGGGACGTTACGTGTGCAAGTGTCACTACTACAGGGGGCGTTACGTGTGCAAGCGTCACTGGTACTACGTGTGTAAGTATCACTGGTACAGGGGGCGTTACGTGTGTAAGAGTCACTGCTACAGGAAGCATTATGTGTGTAAGCGGCACTGGTACAGGGGGTGTTACGTGTGTAAGCGGCACTACTACAGGGGGCATTATGTGCGCTGTCCCTTTGTAAAGTATGGGAGGGCGCAAATTTATAGTTTACACCAGCCCTGGTTGGAGGTTAGGTTTAGGCTGCGAGGGGGAGGGTTAGGTTTAGGCTGCGGGAAGAGGGGGGTGTTAGGGTTAGACAACCCTGGGGAGGGTTAGGCTGAGGGGAGGGGGGTGGGGTTTAGTTTTAGGCTGTGGGAAAGAGGGGATTAGGGTTATGCACCCCCACAGGGAGGGTTAAGCTGCTGGATGGGGAGGGTTAGGCTGCGGGGAGGGAAGGTTAGGCACTAAAGAGGGACAGTGAGGCACTAAAGAGGAGGGGAGTTTGGGTTCGACTGCGATGAGGAAGGGTTAGGGTTAGGCTGCGGGAATTGGAGGGTTAGGGTGATGCTGCAGGTAGGGAGGATTAGGGGGGTAAAGGGGGATGGTTAGGCAGTGGTACAAGTAGAAAAAATATTCTATAGGTACTGCGCGCGCGCCAAAAAAATGGGTGTGGCCAAATGCCACATGGGGCATGGCCAATGAAAATGGGGGCGTGATACACATATGGGGGGAGGGGCAGATACACATATGACCCCAATAGTGCCAGATACACGTTGGCCCACAGTGCAAGATATACATTGCCCCACAGTGCCAGATATACATTGCCTCACTGTGCCAGATACACAAATGCCCCCAGAGTGCCAGATATACATTGCCTCACAGTGCCAGATACACATTGCCCCACAGTGCCTAATACACAAATGCCCCCAGAGTGCCAGATATACATTGCCTCACAGTGCCAGATACACATTGCCCCACAGTGCCAGATACACAAATGCCCCCACAGTGCCAGATATACATTGCCTCACAGTGGCAGATACACAAATACCCCCACTGTGTCAAATATACATTGCCCCCCAGTGCCAGATACAGAAATGCCCCCACAGTGCCAGATATGCCCCCAGTGCCAGAAACACATGTCCCCCCAGTGCCAGATATGCCCCCAGTGCCAGAGACACATGTCCCCCCAGTGCCAGATATGCCCACAGTGCCAAATATGCCCCCAGTACCAGATAAACATGCCCCCGCAGTGCCAGATATGCCCCCAGTGCCAGATATGACCTCAGTGCCAGATATGCCCCCAGTGCCAGATATACATGTCCCCTGCAGTGCCAGATATGCCCCCAGTGCCAGATATACCCCCAGTGCCAGATACACATGTTCCCTGCAGTGCCAGATATGCCCACTGTGCCAGATACACATGTCCCCCAGTGCAGATATGCCCCCAGTACCAGATACACATGTCCCTACAGTGCCAGATATGCTCCCAGTGCCAGATACACATGCCCCCCCCCCCAGTGCCAGATATACCCCCCAGTGCCAGATATGCCCTCAGTGTCAGATATACCCCCAGTGCCAGATACACATGTCCCCCACAGTGCCAGATATGCCCACAGTGTCAGATACACATGTCCCCCCAGTGCCAGATATGCCCCCAGTGCCAGATACACATGTCCCCCCAGTTCCAGATATACCCCCAATGCCAGGTTCACATGTCCCCCCAGTGCCAGATATGCCCCCAGTGCCAGATACACATGTCCCCCCAGTGCCAGATATGCCCCCAGTGCCAGACACACATGTCCCCGCACTGCCATATATGCCCCCAGTGCCAGATACACATGTCCCCCCAGTGCCAGATATGCCCCCAGTGCCAGATAAACATGTCCCCGCAGTGCCAGATATGCCCCCAGTGCCAGATACACATGTCCCCCCCCCCCAGTGCCAGATATGCTCTCAGTGCCAGATACACATGTCCCCCCAGTGCCAGATATGCCCCCAGTGCCAGATATACATGTCCCTGCAGTGCCAGATATGCCCCCAGTGCCAGATACACATGTCCCCTGCAGTGCCAGATATGCCCACAGTGGCAGATACACATGTCCCTGCAGTGCCAGATATGCCCCCAGTGCCAGATATACCCCCAGTGCCAGATATGCCCTCAGTGTCAGATATACATGTCCCCGCAGTGCCAGATATGCCCCCAGTGCCAGATACACATGTCCCCTGCAGTGCCAGATATGCCCACAGTGCCAGATACACATGTCCCTGCAGTGCCAGATATGCCCCCAGTGCCAGATATACCCCCAGTGCCAGATATGCCCTCAGTGTCAGATACACATGTCCCCCGCAGTGCCAGATATGCCCACAGTGCCAGATACACATGTCCCCCCAATGCCAGATATGACTCCAGTGCCAGATAGCCATGTCCCTCCAGTGCCAGATATGCCCCCAATGCCAGGTTCACATGTCCCCCCCAGTGCCAGATATGCCCCCAGTGCCAGACACACGTCCCCCCCAGTGCCAGATATGCCCCCAGTGCCAGATACACATGTCCCCCCAGTGCCAGATATGCCCCCAGTGCCAGATACACATGTCCCTGCAGTGCCAGATATGCCCCCAGTGCCAGATACACATGTCCCCCCAGTGCCAGATATGCCCCCAGTGTCAGCTATGTCCCCAGTGCCAGATACACATGTCCCCCGCAGTGCCAGATATGCCCACAGTGCCAGATACACATGTCCCCACAGTGCCAGATATGCCCCCAGTGCCAGATACACATGTCCCCCCAGTGCCAGATATGCCCCCAGTGTCAGCTATGTCCCCAGTGCCAGATACACATGTCCCCCGCAGTGCCAGATATGCCCACAGTGCCAGATACACATGTCCCCACAGTGCCAGATATGCCCCCAGTGCCAGATACACATGTCCCCCCAGTGCCAGATATGCCCCCAATGCCAGGTTCACATGTCCCCCCAGTGCCAGATATGCCCCCAGTGCCAAATACACATGTCCCTGCAGTGCCAGATATGTCCCCAGTGCCAGATACACATGTCCCCCCCAAGTGCCATATATGCTCCCAGTGCCACATATGCCCTCGGTGTCAGATATGCCCCCAGTGCCAGACACACATGTCCCCCCAGTGCCAGATATGCCTCCAGGGCCAGATGCACATGTCCCCCCAGTGCGAGATATGTCCCCAGTGCCAGGTATACATGCCCCCCCTTCTCCTGCTGCTCACCACTGCTGCTGCGGTCCTGTGTGTGTGTGAGGGGAGGAGAGCGCAGCGTGCGCCTCTCTTGCCTCTCAGTCTCGGCGGTGCGGGTGACTTCCTTCAATTCAGCGCCGATCCATGTGCCAATCAAAGCTCGCGGTGCAGCAGCTCTAAATTGGCTCACGGGCCGGCGCTGAATTGAAGGAAGACATTGAGGGGAAGGAGAGGCGAATGCTGTGCTCTCCTCCCCTCATGCAGCAGCGGCGGTGAGCAGCGGAGGGAGGGAGCGGCGAGGAGTGGCAGCCCGATGGCGGTGGGTACGGCGTACCCACGGCTAAATTCTTAAGGGTACACCGTACCCACCCGTACCCGCCCACTTGCACTGCTGGGGTTAGGACACTAACTCTCAGGTGTTGGATTCTGCACATGGGAATGCAGCTTTAGGTGTTCTGACCACCGGCATCCCTATACCATCCTATAAAAGCAGATGCTACTATTGTGTGAGTAAAATAGTAATACATTTTTTGTAAAAAGCAGCTTGTTCCTCACTTCTCACAGAGTGGACAGTGTGCAGGCAGTTGAATAATATATACTGTACTCTGGCTGGTCTCTGTGTCAGCTTGACAGTTCAGCACTACATACATAAGTTAATATTTCATGGTGCTTAGGTAAGCACTGGCTGGTTTTTGGTATATTGCCAAACTTTCAAAAGTTGGTATCTCGCGGTGGGCGTCCTCTCCTCAGTTTTTGCACTGGGGACGTCATGAGATCAGACGTCACGGTCAGACCCTGGCCAGAAGCAGCAGCAGGGCCGGACAGGGACTAAAAATAGTCCCTGGCATTTAACACACACAGGCACACCTCGGTGTCTGCATCTGGCTCCTGGCATAGACTTCTCCCCTTACTATTCCTGACTCCTCCTACTTATTATTCTTTTACAAATATCATTAATATTAGAACAACATACAAGTATACATCATTCTCTGTATTCAAATCTTACTTGCCGATATTGCTGCCCCCTCTTCCGGGAGCGGGCAGCCTGGTCGGCGAACTGGGGGGGGGGGGGGGGCATGTCCTGTAGTGAGGTGGCGTGTTAGGGGTGTGGCGGCATAAAACCATTATTGTGCTCCGCCCCCTGCTAGGCGTGGCGGCATAAAAACGTCATTGTGCTCCGCCCCCCGCTATTCAGTGCCGTGGAAACAGGGACTGAAGTGTGGGGGGTGCAGCATTTTGCAAGAGATGGTCTCTCATGGCATCATTCATACAATAGAAAAAGAAACAGATGAGACATAAATACTTGAACCACAGTATAATGTGGGCCTTTACATACTAGATATAATAGATGCACAAAAAGAACATAGGAAAAACATTTAGATGCAAAATAATAATACACAGAATTAATCTCACATTTATTAATACACGTATGTATTATCTGCATAGTGATATGTGGGTAAGCGTTGCACTCAGACTCCTCCTCCTCACCCAGGTAGTGGACATGACACAGTGACACTGAGCCCGGATTGACGCAGTGACAGCAGGCCTGATGCTGGAACCTGCGGTGATATCACTGCCTACCTGCCTCCCAAACAGATGTGTACTACACAACAGGGTCCCCAGTGTAAAGCATGGTACACAGCAGGACCCAAAATTCATAGTAAGCCACACTTAAGGACCCCCAGCTCATAGTAACACACAGTAGGATACCCAGTTCATGTTATGCTACAGATTAGGGCCCCCAAATTCATAATATGCCACACATATTAGTAATGATCCTTATAGCACATTATGCTGCACAGTAGTAGTGCTACTTAGAACTAGTGATGAGCGGGTTCGGTTCCTCGGGATCCGAACCCCCCCCCCGAACTTCACCAATTTTACACGGTTCCGAGGCAGCCTCGGATCTTCCCGCCTTGCTTGGTTAACCCGAGCGCGCCCGAACGTCATCATCCCGCTGTCGGATTCTCGCGAGATTCGTATTCTATATAAGGAGCCGTGCGTCGCCGCCATTTTCACTCGTGCTTTGGATATAGCGAGAGGACGTGGCTGCGTTCTCTCAGTTTTTGTGTTCAGTGTGCTGCAAATATCTGTGCTCAGTGTGCTGCAAATATCTGTGCTCAGTGTGCTGCAAATATCTGCTCAGTGTGCTGCAAATATCTGTGCTCAGTGTGCTGCAAATATCTGTGCTCAGTGTGCTTGCAAATATCTGTGCTCAGTGTGCTGCAAATATCTGTGCTCAGTGTGCTGCAAATATCTACATTCTCTGCCTGAAAAACGCTCCATATCTGTGCTGCATTGTAGTATATAGTAGGAGGACAGTGCAGAATTTTGCTGTGACCACCAGTATATATATAATGGAAAAATAGTGTGTTCAAAGCCCGCGCACAACTGCTTGAGACATGTATACCCTTCACCTTATTAAAACAGAGTCACAAAAATGTATACTGAGCTTGATATAGCAATCCGACTCCTTTTTCCCAGGTTGTTCACAAAGGTAAGCTTGAAAGTTCGTTCAAATTCAAATCACAGTAATTCTGTAAAAATAAATGTGTTCCAGACCAGTGCTTGATAGCAGAGGTGAAGGAGCCACAAAAATGGAAACGATAATAGTGCAGTGGTAAAAACAAAGCTGATGTTTTATTAGTGATGAGCGGGTTCGGTTCCTCGGAATCCGAACCCGCCCGAACTTCACCTTTTTTTTATACGGGTCCGAGCGACTCGGATCCTCCCGCCTTGCTCGGTTAACCCGAGCGCGCCCGAACGTCATCATCCCACTGTCGGATTCTCGCGAGACTCGGATTCTATATAAGGAGCCGCGCGTCGCCGCCATTTTTCACACGTGCATTGAGATTGATAGGGAGAGGACGTGGCTGGCGTCCTCTCCGTTGTATTAGAAAAAAAAAAACTGAGTGACTTAGTTTTAATTGTGGGGAGGATTGGGGACGGGGAGCAGCTGTTAGGGAGTTCAGTGCAGGGTTTTGAGTTTAATCCGTTGTTTCTCTGCCTGAAAAAAAACGCTCCACCATATCTGTGCTCACTCAGTGTGCTGCACTGCTGCATGATATATCTGTGCTGAGTGCACTGCTCACACTGCCTAATTGTGGGGACTGGGGAGCAGTTATAGCAGGAGTACAGTGCACAGTTTTGCTGACAGTGACCACCAGTCCAGTATACGTTTGTCTGCCTGAAAAACACTGTGGTGTTTTTTTTTTTCTTTCTTCATGCTAGTTTGTTTAGCAGTCTGCTGACAGTGTCCACCAGGTCCGTTATACAGTATATTATATATATAATTAAGCACTAAGCAGCAGTACGGTAGGCCACGGCTGTACCTACCTCTATGTCGTCACTCGTCGTCCATAAGTATAAGTAATACTATCCATCCATCTACATTGTATACCTGTGGTGTTTTTTTTTTCTTTCTTCATACTAGTTTAGCAGTCTGCTGACACTGTCCACCAGGTCCGTTATACAGTATATCATATATATAAGCACTAAGCAGCAGTACGGTAGGCCACGGCTGTACCTACCTCTGTGTCGTCACTCGTCGTCCATAAGTATAAGTAATACTATACTATCCATCCATCTACATTATATACCTGTGGTGTTTTTTTTTTTCTTTCTTCATACTAGTTTAGCAGTCTGCTGACACTGTCCACCAGGTCCGTTATACAGTATAATATCATATATATAAGCACTAAGCAGCAGTACGGTAGGCCACGGCTGTACCTACCTCTGTGTCGTCACTCGTCGTCCATAAGTATAAGTAATACTATACTATCCATTCATCTACATTGTATACCTGTGGTGTTTTTTTTTTCTTTCTTCATACTAGTTTGTTTAGCAGTCTGCTGACAGTGTCCACCAGGTCCGTTATACAGTATATCATATATATAAGCACTAAGCAGCAGTACGGTAGGCCACGGCTGTACCTACCTCTGTGTCGTCAGTCGTCGTCCATAAGTATAAGTAATACTATCCATCCATCTACATTGTATACCTGTGGTGGCTTTTAGTTGTGCGCAAAATATGGAGAACAAAAATGTGGAGGTTAAAAAAATAGGGAAAGATCAAGATCCACTTCCACCTCGTGCTGAAGCTGCTGCCACTAGTCATGGCCGAGACGATGAAATGCCATCAACGTCGTCTGCCAAGGCCGATGCCCAATTTCATAGTACAGAGCATGTAAAATCCAAAACACAAAAGATCAGTAAAAAAATGACCCAAAAATCAAAATTAAAAGCGTCTGAGGAGAAGCGTAAACTTGCCAATATGCCATTTACGACACGGAGTGGCAAGGAACGGCTGAGGCCCTGGCCTATGTTCATGGCTAGTGGTTCAGCTTCACATGAGGATGGAAGCACTCATCCTCTCGCTAGAAAAAAGAAAAGACTTGCGGCAAAAGCACAGCAAAGAACTGTGCGTTCTTCGAAATCCCAAAGGAGAGTCCAATTGTGTCGGTTGCGATGCCTGACCTTCCCAACACTGGACGGGAAGAGCTTGCGCCTTCCACCATTTGCACGCCCCCTGCAAGTGTTGAAAGGAGCACCCGCAGTCCAGTTCCTGATAGTGAAATTGAAGATGTCACTGTTGAAGTACACCAGGATGAGGATATGGGTGTTGCTTGGGCTGGGGAGGAAATTGACAAGGAGGATTCTTATGGTGAGGTGGTTTGTTTAAGTCAGGCACCCGGGGAGACACCTGTTGTCCGTGGGAGGAATATGGCCATTGACATGCCTGGTGAAAATACCAAAAAAATCAGCTCTTCAGTGTGGAAGTATTTCAACAGAAATGCGGACAACAGGTGTCAAGCCGTGTGTTGCCTTTGTCAAGCTGTAATAAGTAGGGGTAAGGACGTTAACCACCTCGGAACATCCTCCCTTATACGTCACCTGCAGCGCATTCATAATAAGTCAGTGACAAGTTCAAAAACTTTGGGCGACAGCGGAAGCAGTCCACTGACCAGTAAATCCCTTCCTCTTGTAACCAAGCTCGCGCAAACCACACCACCAACTCCCTCAGTGTCAATTTCCTCCTTACCCAGGAAAGCCAATAGTCCTGCAGGCCATGTCACTGGCAAGTCTGACGAGTCCTCTCCTGCCTGGGATTCCTCCGATGCATCCTTGAGTGTAATGCCTACTGCTGCTGGCGCTGCTGTTGTTGCTGCTGGGAGTCGATCGTCATCCCAGAGGGGAAGTCGGAAGACCACTTGTACTACTTCCAGTAAGCAATTGACTGTCCAACAGTCCTTTGCGAGGAAGATGAAATATCACAGCAGTCATCCTGCTGCAAAGCGGATAACTGAGGCCTTGACAACTATGTTGGTGTTAGACGTGCGTCCGGTATCCGCCGTTAGTTCACAGGGAACTAGACAATTTATTGAGGCAGTGTGCCCCCGTTACCAAATACCATCTAGGTTCCACTTCTCTAGGCAGGCGATACCGAGAATGTACACGGACGTCAGAAAAAGACTCACCAGTGTCCTAAAAAATGCAGTTGTACCCAATGTCCACTTAACCACGGACATGTGGACAAGTGGAGCAGGGCAGACTCAGGACTACATGACTGTGACAGCCCACTGGGTAGATGTATTGCCTCCCGCTGCAAGAACAGCAGCGGCGGCACCAGTAGCAGGATCTCGCAAACGCCAACTCGTTCCTAGGCAGGCTACGCTTTGTATCACCGCTTTCCAGAATAGGCACACAGCTGAAAACCTCTTACGGCAACTGAGGAAGATCATTGCAGAATGGCTTACCCCAATTGGACTCTCCTGGGGATTTGTGACATCGGACAACGCCAGCAATATTGTGCGTGCATTACATCTGGGCAAATTCCAGCACGTCCCATGTTTTGCACATACCTTGAATTTGGTGGTGCAGAATTATTTAAAAAACGACAGGAGCGTGCAAGAGATGCTGTCGGTGGCCAGAAGAATTGCAGGCCACTTTCGGCGTGCAGGCACCGCGTACAGAAGACTGGAGCACCACCAAGAAAACCTGAACCTGCCCTGCCATCATCTGAAGCAAGAGGTGGTAACGAGGTGGAATTCAACCCTCTAGATACTTCAGAGGATGGAGGAGCAGCAAAAGGCCATTCAAGCCTATACATCTGGCCACGATATAGGCAAAGGAGGTGGAATGCACCTGTCTCAAGCGCAGTGGAGAATGATTTCAACGTTGTGCAAGGTTCTGCTGCCCTTTGAACTTGCCACACGTGAAGTCAGTTCAGACACTGCCAGCCTGAGTCAGGTCATTCCCCTCATCAGGCTTTTGCAGAAGAAGCTGGAGGCATTGAAGGAGGAGCTAAAACAGAGCGATTCCGCTAGGCATGTGGGACTTGTGGATGGAGCCCTTCATTCGCTTAACCAGGATTCACGTGTGGTCAATCTGTTGAAATCAGAGCACTACATTTTGGCCACCGTGCTCGATCCTAGATTTAAAACCTACGTTGGCTCTCTCTTTCCGGCAGACACAAGTCTGCAGGGGTTCAAAGAACTGCTGGTGAGAAAATTGTCAAGTCAAGCGGAACGCGACCTGTCAACATCTCCTCCTTCACATTCTCCCGCAACTGGGGGTGCGAGGAAAAGGCTACGAATTCCGAGCCCACCCGCTGGCGGTGATGCAGGGCAGTCTGGAGCGACTGCTGATGCTGACATCTGGTCCGGACTGAAGGACCTGCCAACGATTACTGACATGTCGTCTACTGTCACTGCATATGATTCTCTCACCATTGAAAGAATGGTGGAGGATTATATGAGTGACCGCATCCAAGTAGGCACGTCAGACAGTCCGTACGTATACTGGCAGGGAAAAGAGGCAATTTGGAGGCCCTTGCACAAACTGGCTTTATTCTACCTAAGTTGCCCTCCCTCCAGTGTGTACTCCGAAAGAGTGTTTAGTGCCGCCGCTCACCTTGTCAGCAATCGGCGTACGAGGTTACTTCCAGAAAATGTGGAGAAGATGATGTTCATTAAAATGAATTATAATCAATTACTCCATGGAGACATTCACCAGCAGCAATTGCTTCCAGAAAGTACACGGGGATCTGAGATGGTGGATTCCAGTGGGGACGAATTAATAATCTGTGAGGAGGGGGATGTACACAGTGAAAGGGGTGATGAATCGGACGATGATGATGAGGTGGACATCTTGCCTCTGTAGAGCCAGTTTGTGCAAGGAGAGATTGATTGCTTCTTTTTTGGTGGGGGCCCAAACCAACCAGTCATTTCAGTCACAGTCGTGTGGCAGACCCTGTCGCTGAAATGATGGGTTGGTTAAAGTGTGCATGTCCTGTTTATACAACATAAGGGTGGGTGGGAGGGCCCGAGGACAATTCCATCTTGCACCTCTTTTTTCTTTCATTTTTCTTTGCGTCATGTGCTGTTTGGGGAGTATTTTTTAGAAGGGCCATCCTGCCTGACACTGCAGTGCCACTCCTAGATGGGCCAGGTGTTTGTGTCGGCCACTTGGGTCGCTTATCTTACTCACACAGCTACCTCATTGCGCCTCTTTTTTTTCTTCTTTGCGTCATGTGCTGTTTGGGGAGTATTTTTTGGAAGGGCCATCCTGCCTGACACTGCAGTGCCACTCCTAGATGGGCCAGGTGTTTGTGTCGGCCACTTGGGTCGCTTATCTTACTCACACAGCTACCTCATTGCGCCTCTTTTTTTTCTTCTTTGCGTCATGTGCTGTTTGGGGAGTAGTTTTTGGAAGGGCCATCCTGCCTGACACTGCAGTGCCACTCCTAGATGGGCCAGGTGTTTGTGTCGGCCACTTGGGTCGCTTATCTTACTCACACAGCTACCTCATTGCGCCTCTTTTTTTTCTTTGCGTCATGTGCTGTTTGGGGAGTATTTTTTGGAAGGGCCATCCTGCCTGACACTGCAGTGCCACTCCTAGATGGGCCAGGTGTTTGTGTCGGCCACTAGGGTCGCTTAGCTTACTCACACAGCTACCTCATTGCGCCTCTTTTTTTCTTTGCGTCATGTGCTGTTTGGGGAGTATTTTTTGGAAGGGCCATCCTGCCTGACACTGCAGTGCCACTCCTAGATGGGCCAGGTGTTTGTGTCGGCCACTTGTGTCGCTTAGCTTAGCCATCCAGCGACCTCGGTGCAAATTTTAGGACTAAAAATAATATTGTGAGGTGTGAGGTGTTCAGAATAGACTGAAAATGAGTGGAAATTATGGTTATTGAGGTTAATAATACTATGGGATCAAAATGACCCCCAAATTCTATGATTTAAGCTGTTTTTTAGGGTTTTTTGTAAAAAACACCCGAATCCAAAACACACCCGAATCCGACAAAAAAAATTCGGTGAGGTTTTGCCAAAACGCGTTCGAACCCAAAACACGGCCACGGAACCGAACCCAAAACCAAAACACAAAACCTGAAAAATTTCAGGTGCACATCCCTAGTTTTAATACAAATCGCACTTACAGAAACAAATAATTAAAATCACATAGAAGGGACCCAATGGCACACAGGAACACAGCACAGAAGCTCACGGACATCCACAGATGACTTCCAAGTGGTAACGACGGCCTCAATACCGGAATTTGAAGTCGCCAAGTCCTCGAGATGTTATGCAACGTCCCCCAGTGTCCACAAGAATGGGTAGTCCACAACCACACTTAACGCGTTTCGGATCACATAGGATCCTTCATCAGAAGTGTGGCAAGAGTCCAACAACAGTCCTTTTAAAGACCTCCTAATGACTATAATCACATGCACATGCATGGGTCAATCAACTTCCTGTTCTTCCGGCGGATATGACATCACCCGGAAGTCCTATGTGCGTTCCATCGCCGGTTTGTATATCAGTATTCCCTTATATATAAAGCGCTCCTCTACCATCCTAATAGGGATGACATATATGAAGGGTCAACAACAAACCAGCGTTGATACGCACCGCAAGACAAGTGCCACTAGTAAGAAAAATAAAATTTCTAAAAGTCCGGGGGGATATGACGTAATCCGGAGGTCCGGCATGCGTTCCAGCGCCGGTCTGCGTGTCATCGATCTCTTCCGTCTCAGGTAAATCGACTCTCCTTGCTTTTGAGGAAATGACCCGCTCGGACGATCATGCGCATTCCGGCGCTGGCTTGCGCCTCACGGATGCGTTCCACCAATTTAAAGATGGTCTATAAGCAATAAAAAGATTTCTTTGTAAACATCAAACAAATAAAAAAATCATCACCTTTAGTTCATAACACAAGGGAATACATATTGTTAGGTGCCGCGGTCCGCGGCGCCGCTCGGTCTGCTTCCGAGCGACGCTCACGGTCGCCGCACCTCCCTTCCTGCCCGCCCGGCGCCTAGCAACGCCAAAACGCCGTGCGCTCTGAGCCGCCGGGTCCCTGGCAACGCCAGGACGCCGTGCGCGCTGAGCCGCCGGGTCCCTGGCAACGCTGGGACGCCGTGCGCGCGTAGCCGCCGGACCCTTAGCAACGGGGACGCCACAGACGAACCGCGTTCCCCGTTGCTTCCTATCAATCAATACACCTGTTAGCTCTGGTCGTGCAGCAGGGCAGCTGCACGACATTACTAATTAAGCTTCGCTGCAGCTATTGGAGGGCTCCCTGTTATATTCTCCCTCACTACCTGGCACCGACGCCGGTGATAGCTTCCTGTATGTTGTTCCTGCCTTGTAACGTCTGTTCCTGGTCAGCTGTATCTGGTCGATCCTGCTCCCTGTGCTCCTGAGTCCTGGAGTTCTGAAGCCGGTCCTGGGAATCCTTCCTGTTCAAGTGAACCTGTTGCAGTCATCTGGGGGTTCTCGTTTGTTGGGGTTCTCTCCCGGTTTCGTGAGTATCGGCTTCTGCCGCGTGTTGCGGCCTAGGCCGCTTAGTCCTTTTGGTACTTTTTGTATTGGTGGTTTTTGCGGAGGTTTCCGCTTTTCACTGTCCTCCCCGGAACTCGGCGGTGCCATGTGGGGGAGTGGACAGTGATATCTTTTGTTGTTCTTTTCCTTTGGCGGCGTGCCGCACATATATTTAGTTTTAGGGTAGTTAGTAGCCCCTAGCTTCTGTTTGCTTTAGTTAGAGGTCCCCTTGTTATTATCCTGTCTCGGTTCACGCTTTGTCTCACTCTAAGACCTGGGGGCATCGGAGTTGGGCAGACCTAATCTGCCCTTCAAACGCGGCTGCCGTGGGCCCAAGAAACCATAGTCACTCAGGCGTGAACTGACCACACGGGTAAAACAACGGAGGTAGGGTGCTAGGGGCTATTCCCGTTCCCTCCCTATTTCAGCGTCACGTCCTGGTGCTCTGGACTCACTTCGCAACATCTTTCTAGTTCTGAGCATCAGGAACGTAACATTATCACCGGCCCAAAAACACACACACACAAAAAAAAAAGTTATTTGTATTTGGTGGGCTTTGAAATTCGGCCTCATGAATCCTGCAGTATTAGGACCGAATCCCAGCCAGCTTTTGGCCAACCAGATTCAGGAACTAACTCAGATGGTTCAGGATCTTACTCTTCGGGTGAGATCGCAGGAAGATCTTTTGCGAGCCTCCCCGAGTATGATTCCAGAACCAAAGATGCATCTACCTGACCGTTTTTCGGGTAACCGAAAGGATTTTTTTAAATTTCACGGAAGCTTGTAAGCTTTATTTTCGTTTAAGGCCCCGATCCTCTGGTACTGAGTCTCAACGGGTCGGGATTGTGATGTCATTACTACAAGGCGATCCGCAAACCTGGGCTTTTGGGCTAAAAGCCGATGATGTTGCCTTGCTATCTGTAGATGCCTTTTTTAAGTCCTTAGGCCTTTTGTATGATGACCCTGATAGAGAAGCGTCAGCTGAGAGCCACCTGCGTGCACTTAAGCAAGGGAAAAATCCAGCAGAGGCGTATTGTACCGAGTTTCGCCGTTGGTCGAACGACTGTGGCTGGAATGACCCGGCCCTGCGCAGTCAGTTTCGCCTCGGTTTGTCTGAAGTTATTAAAGACAGTCTCCTTCAGTACCCCGCTCCAGAGACTCTAGACAAACTCATGGAGCTTGCTATTAAAATTGATCGTCGTCTCCGGGAGCGGAGGGCTGAAAGAGGAGCTAGTTTCAGGCCTAGTCCATGTGTGTATACTTTCCCTGAGGACGTCGAGGAGCCCATACAAATGGGTCTCTCCCGGCTGTCCCCAGAGGAAAGAACCAGAAGGCTAAATTCTGGTCTTTGCTTGTATTGTGGTGGCAAGGGACATATCGCACGTAATTGCCCGAATAAGCAGGGAAACGCTCTGACCAAGTGAATAGTAAGGGGGTTCACTTGGGTCTGCAGTTAATCTCCTCTAATGATTCCTTATTAGTTCCTGTAAAAATTTCCTTTGGTAGCCTCAGTTCGTTGGTGTCGGCCTTCGTCGACAGTGGAGCTGCGGGAAATTTCATGGATCTTGGTTGGGCTCAGGCTTTGGGCGTTCCACAGATACCTATGGATAAACGTATCACCATGCACGGCTTGGATGGTGGTCCGCTTTCTAACGGGGTAATCACTCACCGCACACCTCCAGTACAACTGACAGTGGGGGCCCTACATTCAGAAAAAATCGAATTTTACCTTACCCATTGTCCGGCTGTCCCCGTAGTTCTGGGTCACCCCTGGCTTGCCTTTCATAATCCCACCATAGTTTGGCAGTCTGGGGAGATTTCCCGATGGGGTCCCTTTTGTGTTAAGGAATGTATTTCCCGTCCAGTCCGGGTTGCGGCAGTCACCCCAGAACTTATTCCTTTGGAATATCAGGACTTTGCCGACGTTTTCTCCAAGGGTAATGCGGATATTCTGCCTCCTCATCGGTCCTATGACTGCGCTATTGACTTAGTTCCCGGTGCCTCTTTACCTAAGGGGAGACTATATGTCCTGTCTGGGCCGGAAACTACGGCAATGAATGATTATGTACAGGAGAGCCTAAAAAAAGGCTTCATTAGGCCCTCGAAATCTCCATTGAGTGCAGGGTTCTTTTTTGTTGAGAAAAAAGATGGGTCGCTCAGACCATGTATTGATTTTCGGGCTTTGAATAAAATCTCTGTTAAAAACACCTACCCCTTGCCACTGATTTCAGTACTATTTGATCAGCTCCGGACTGCCGTTATCTTTTCCAAGATCGATCTTAGAGGGGCTTACAATCTCATCCGAATTAAATCTGGGGATGAGTGGAAGACGGCTTTCAGCACACAGTCGGGACATTATGAATACCTGGTGATGCCGTTTGGGCTGTCAAATGCTCCTGCTGTATTTCAAGATCTCATTAACGACGTCCTTCGCGACTTTCTAGGAAAGTTCGTGGTCATTTATTTAGACGACATTTTGATTTACTCCGAGTCTTTAGAACAACATATTACCCATGTGCGACTGGTCCTTCAGAAGTTACGGGAAAATCATTTATACGCCGAACTGGAGAAATGTGATTTCCACATCACAGAAGTGTCCTTCCTGGGGTATATTATTTCTCCTAAGGGGTTTTTCATGGAACCAAAAAAACTCCAGGCCATCCTAAATTGGGCACAACCCACGAACTTAAAAGCAATTCAGCGCTTTTTAGGGTTTGCAAATTACTATAGGCGTTTTATTCATACCTTCTCTGATTTGGTTGCTCCTATAGTAGCATTGACTAAAAAAGGAGCGGACCCTTCCAATTGGTCGCCTGAAGCCAAGTCTGCCTTTCTGGCCTTAAAGCAGGCCTTTGTCTCAGCTCCAGTGCTCAGACACCCTAACCCGGAGCTCCCCTTTATTGTCGAGGTAGATGCCTCAGAGGTTGGAGTGGGGGCTATCCTTTCTCAGGAAGACCCGGAGTCTCAGGAATTACACCCATGTGCCTTCATGTCCAGGAAATTCTCCTCCGCAGAATCCAACTATGATGTTGGTAATCGAGAATTGTTGGCAGTTAAATGGGCTTTCGAGGAGTTGAGGCATTGGCTGGAAGGAGCTAGGCATACCATTACGGTGTTTACTGACCACAAGAACCTGCAGTATATTGAGTCAGCTAAACGGCTTAATGCTCGACAGGCACGTTGGGCGTTGTTTTCTACTCGTTTCAGGTTTATTATCACCTTCAGGCCCGGTTCCAAGAATACAAAAGCCGATGCCCTGTCACGTTGTTTTCTTCCGGTTCACAACAACCACCCGGCTACTACCCCCATAGTTCCATCGTCTGTCATCCGGGCTGGCCTCACACAGGATTTATTTACACAGCTAGTCCAGCTTCAGCAGCAGGCTCCCAAAGTCACTCCTGCAGATCGTCTCTTCGTCCCTGAATTTCTGAGAGGCACTGTTCTAGCTGAGTTTCATGATAATAAGGTTTATGGTCATCCGGGTATCACTAAGACCTTGGAGTTAATCTCTCGCTCAGTGTGCTGGCCTAATCTTTCTAAAGATGTAAGGGAATTTGTCCGTTCCTGTCAGGTTTGTGCTCAGTACAAGGTATCTCGATCGTTGCCGGTCGGGCAACTCATACCTTTAGCCATTCCTCTCAGGCCATGGTCACATATATCCATGGATTGCGTGGTGGACCTTCCTCTTTCAGCTGGATTTCGAGTCATTTGGGTGGTAGTAGACCGTTTTAGTAAGATGGCCCACTTCATTGCTCTCCCATGATTACCCTCTGCTCAAGGGTTGGCAGTTTTATTTCTCCGCCATGTGTTCAGGCTCCATGGTTTACCCAGGGATATTGTCTCTGATCGGGGACCGCAATTCATCGCCCGTTTCTGGAAACGTTTTTGTGCCTCATTAAATAGGAAACTCTCTTTAACATCTGGGTACCATCCACAGTCTAACGGACAAACTGAACGTGTTAATCAGTCGTTAAAACAGTACTTACGGCTATATTCGGCCAAACTTCAGAATGATTGGTCTGAATTTCTTCCTTTGGCCGAGTTTGCCTATAATAACTCTTGTCATTCTTCCACCAAGGAGTCCCCATTCTTTTCGGCCTTGGGCTTTCATCCTAGAGCCAATTCTTTTGACCCTCATTTTCCAGTCTCCTCGTTGACCTTAACTTCCCGTCTCAGAATGATTTGGAAAAAGGTGCACCTTGCCCTTAAGAAGGTTGCCTCCGAGAAAAAAAAAAATTCTGATAGGTTCCGACGCCCATGCATTTTTAAGCTGGGAGATAAGGTGTGGTTGTCAACCCGCAACATCAAGCTCCGACAACCCTCGGCTAGATTGGGACCCAAATTTATTGGACCGTTCCTTATCATTAAGAAGGTCAACCCAGTTGCTTTTCGGCTACGCTTGCCTAAATCACTCAAAATTGGCAATACTTTTCACTGTTCCCTTCTAAAGCAGTATTTTTCTTCCAGGAGATTCCCTCGTAAGACTTCCCAGGGTAGACCTCCGGTGGATGTTCAGGGGCAACAAGAGTTCTTGGTGGAGAAGGTTAAGGATTCCAAAGTTTTCTCGGGGCCGGCTTTATATTTTGGTTCACTGGAAAGGCTATGGCCCGGAAGAAAGGTCTTGGGTCCTGGATAAGGATCTACATGCCCCTAAACTTAAGAGATTATTCTTTCAGGAATTTCCTCAGAAACCCGGCTTTAGGGGTTCTTTAACCCCTCCTCAAGGGGGGGTACTGTTAGGTGCCGCGGTCCGCGGCGCCGCTCGGTCTGCTTCCGAGCGACGCTCATGGCCGCCCGGCGCCTAGCAACGCCAGGACGCCGTGCGCGCTGAGCCGCCGGGTCCCTGGCAACGCCAGGACGCCATGCGCGCTGACCCGCCGGGTCCCTGGCAACGCTGGGACGCCGTGCGCGCGTAGCCGCCGGACCCTTAGCAACGGGGACGCCACAGACGAACCGCGTTCCCGGTTGCTTCCTATCAATCAATACACCTGTTAGCTCTGGTCGTGCAGCAGGGCAGCTGCACGACATTACTAATTAAGCTTCGCTGCAGCTATTGGAGGGCTCCCTGTTATATTCTCCCTCACTACCTGGCACAGACGCCGGTGATAGCTTCCTGTATGCTATTCCTGCCTTGTAACGTCTGTTCCTGGTCAGCTGTATCTGGTCGATCCTGCTCCCTGTGCTCCTGAGTCCTGGAGTTCTGAAGCCGGTCCTGGGAATCCTTCCTGTTCAAGTGAACCTGTTGCAGTCATCTGGGGGTTCTCGTTTGTTGGGGTTCTCTCCCGGTTTCGTGAGTATCGGCTAGGGGCTATTCCCGTTCCCTCCCTATTTCAGCGTCACGTCCTGGTGCTCTGGACTCACTTCGCAACATCTTTCTAGTTCTGAGCATCAGGAACGTAACACATATAAGAAAAGATGTGATCCAAACACCAAAAAGAAAGGCACAAACCCCCGTGATATCAGGATAGAAAGCAACCCAAATCAAAGTCACTATTCAGACCTTTGGGGATTAAAGTTTTTAATTGATAGATCCAGCGGGTTTCCGCCATAGTCAGTCTTTTATCTATGTCCCTAGTTCTAGATCTAGGAAGAATCAATTCAATTCCATAGAATGTTTTTATATGACATTCATTTTTACCATGACATTTTTTAAAATGTGCTGGAACGGTGTGCGTATCAAGTCCTTTTCTAATATTGTATATGTGTTCGGCCAGTCTTGTTTTTAGTGCCCTGGATGTTCGACCCACATACCTGAGTCCACAGGTACACACGAACACATATACAACATTACGAGAGTTGCAGGTGATGAACTGGTTGATAGAATATGATTGTCCATCTACAATGAATTCCTTAAATTTATTGGAATTACTTTTCACTGTTCTGCACATTAAACAGCATCCACAACGGTGAAAGCTTTTTGTGCGTATACTTTGACGAGTATCAGTCTCCAAACTACTTTTAACAAGTTTATCCTTCAATGCCGGGGCTCGTCTGTAAATAAAGGATGGGTGTATAGGTAAATGATCAGAGAGGACAGAATCTTGCAACAAAAGCTTCCAATTAGATTTGAATATTCTTTCTATATCTTTGAAGCTATTGCTGTATTGGCTAATAAAAGCCCATTGATATTTCTCATTTTTTTCCCCAGCAATAGTTTTAGTTTTTAATAACTCCTCTCTCTCTACCTTAGCAATTCTATCTCTAGCTTTTTCAATAGTGGATACAGCATAACCCTTTTTGGAAAAGCGTTCTGAGACATCATTTAGTTGTTTTTCACACACTTTAATATCACTACAATTACGCTTAATCCTTGTAAATTGACCAAAGGGAATCCCCTCTAGCCAATTTGTGTGATGCAGGCTAGATCTTTCTATAAAATTATTGGAATCCGTAGGCTTTCGATAATTTTTAGTTTTCAATAAGCCTTGTTACAGTGGTCAATTTACAAGGATTAAGCGTAATTGTAGTGATATTAAAGTGTGTGAAAAACAAAGACACTGGGGGACGTTGCATAACATCTCTAGGACTTGGCGATTTCAAATTCCGGTATTGTGGCTCCTTCACCTCTGCTATCAAGCACTGGTCTGGAACACATTTATTTTTACAGAATTACTGTGATTTGGATTTGAACAAACTTTCAAGCTTACCTTTGTGAACAACCTGGGAAAAAGGAGTCGGATTGCTATATCAAGCTCAGTATACATTTTTGTGACTCTGTTTTAATAAGGTGAAGGGTATACAAGTCTCAAGCAGTTGTGCGCGGGCTTTGAACACACTATTTTTCCATTGTTTGTACCTTTTAAGTATTGGGTGATTGCTCTTTGTGTGTCTTCTGCTGCAGAATATTGTTTGTTAACAGCGCACTATTATAACAACAAAATATTTCACACCAGTATATATATATAGCAGTACGGTACAGTAGTCCACTGCTCTACCTCTGTGTCGTCAAGTATACTATGCATCCATACCTGTGCTGCATTTTAGTTGTGCGCAGTATATAGTAGGAGGAAAGTGCAGAATTTTGCTGACCACCAGTATATATATATAGTACGGTACAGTAGTCAACTGCTCTACCTCTGTGTCGTCAAGTATACTATGCATCCATACCTGTGCTGCATTTTAGTTGTGCGCAGTATATAGTAGGAGGAAAGTGCAGAATTTTGCTGACCACCAGTATATATATATAGTACGGTACAGTAGTCAACTGCTCTACCTCTGTGTCGTCAAGTATACTATGCATCCATACCTGTGCTGCATTTTAGTTGTGCGCAGTATATAGTAGGAGGACAGTGCAGAATTTTGCTGACCACCAGTATATATATAGCAGTACGGTACAGTAGTCCACTGCTCTACCTCTGTGTTGTCAAGTATGCTATGCATCCATACCTGTGCTGCATTTTAGTTGTGCGCAGTATATAGTAGGAGGACAGTGCAGAATTTTGCTGACCACCAGTATATATATAGCAGTACGGTACAGTAGTCCACTGCTCTACCTCTGTGTCGTCAAGTATACTATGCATCCATACCTGTGCTGCATTTTAGTTGTGCGCAGTATATACTAGGAGGACAGTGCAGATTTTGCTGACCACCAGTATATATATAGCAGTACGGTACAGTAGTCCACTGCTCTACCTCTGTGTCGTCAAGTATACTACAAAAGTTCAGTAAAATGACCCAAAAATCAAAATTAAAAGCGTCTGATGAGAAGCGTAAACTTGCCAATATGCAATTTACGACACGGAGTGGCAAGGAACGGCTGAGGCCCTGGCTATGTTCATGGCTAGTGGTTCAAATTCACATGAGGATGGAAGCATTCATCCTCTCGCTAGAAAACTGCAGTGCCGGGGGCATGGCTACTGCTGAGGAGACTGGATGTGCCTTTTGAGAGCTCCTTCAGCCTGACCCTTTAAACCCCTCTCTTGCTATATTTACCCCGGTCTACCCGCTGCCCCTTGCCCTCTTGTACTCCCTGGGGTGCCCGGGTGGATGCTGCGGAGTCAGGGAGCACAATTACAGTTCCTGCGGACTGCGGCCTACCTGGACTTTCCGGACCGGGGCCTCAATTTCTGGGCCGACCTGCCGCGGACTTCCGGAGGTGCGGATGCGAAGGGGCCCGGGTTGTCTACATCCCACGGGACCCGGGCCGCTGCTGGACCCTGCCCAAGGTACCATCCTGTCCTCCCACCCTGCTTTCTCTGCCAGAGTCTGGTGGGACGCGGCTCGGCCTGCCCGCTCGCTGGGACGCGCGGCGGCCATATTAGTGGAGCCATCCTTCCCTGCTCCCCGGGCGGTCTACACGCCACTGCACACCTGAGTTCCTCTCTACCTCTGGGAGGCCTCCGGAGCTAGCCGCCGCTGTCTATACCGCCCGGGGCCTGCATACTGGATCTCTGCGAGCTTCGGCCTGGGGAGCCGGGACATCGAGCCTGACGCCGCCCGCCTCCTGGACCTGCGACCACCACGACTTGCGGTCCCCGTGCGCCGGAGTCACGGGCCTCTCCTCACGCAGCCCTGCCAGCCCTGACTGCCTTTGGAGCCCTCCGCTGTTTTACCTGGAGGCTGAGAGGGGATATCTGCATGGCTCATCACGGCACCAGTGCAGTACCCCTGCTGTGGCAACCGGCTTGCTCTCCCCCCCCTTCCTGTCTTAACTTATACGTACCCGGCGGTGCCTATCCCTGGATGTCCCTATACTGGTCCGTGACCCCTGGCCGAGTACTCCCGTGATTCCGAGGTAAGGGGAGCACCTACCCTCCTGCACGCATCCTTGTATACCCCCCCAGGCCTATTGCTAGGTCCACCTACTCCTCGGCTGGCCCGGGAGGCCTTCTGGATGACCGGTGGCCCCGCCACCAACTTCTGCAGTGCCGCAATCTCCGGCACTTGCCGCGGGCTGACTAGGGTGTTAGCTCAGCCTTTTCTAAGCTTCTTCATTCGCTCCTTGAGTCACAATATGTCTCTATTTCCCTGATTACAGCGACCACTCAGTGACAGGGGGCTTCACAGCATATATTGCAATACACTACTATATTGATTCAGGACTCTAAGCCAAACATGTCTCAGAAAAACGTCAAAAACTCCCAGACGCCTAAACCTAGTATTCTACACGCTTGGGAAAAGGCCGGTTCCGCTGCCCGGAACTCTCCGTCGGCTGAGCAGGCACCTGATCCTGATGACTCTGCTACCCTTTCTGCCCCTCTCTCTACGCAAGATATTGTGGCCATTGTTACGAAATCGATCCAATCTAAAATGAGGGCGGTTTTAACTGAATTTAGGTCTGAACTGGCGGACCTGGGCTCCCGTACTGACACCTTGGAACATAAGGTTGACGAAGTCTGTCACTTCCAGACCGTAGTTGAGCAGGAACTCTCAGACATTCGGGCCGATATGGAAGCGTACAGAGACCACCTAGAGGATATTGACAACCGCAATCGCCGGAATAATGTCCGCATTCGCAACATCCCTGAGAGTGTGCCGTTTGAGTCTCTCCCCGATTATCTCGAGAACCTCTTTCTGCAACTAGTCCCTGGTATCTCCAAGGCCCTTCTTCACTTGGACCGTGCTCACAGGGCGCTCCGTCCTAAACCACCTCCAAACCAGCCGCAACACGACGTTATCATACGTTTACATTATTACACCACTAAAGAACGCATTATGTCTGCGGCTAGGGATGTACCCGTGGTTTCCTACGCTGGCTCACAATTGCAGCTTTTTCAAGATCTTGCCCCCTCTACTCTCAAGAAACGCAGAGACCTCGTCAATGTAACAAAGACACTCCGCAACCATTCCATCAAATATAGATGGGGTTTCCCCTTCCACTTACAAGTTACGCGGAATGGTACCTTGTTTACCGTCAAAACCCCAGATCAAGGCTACGACCTGCTCAAAACCCTGGACATTGCTGATGACATCCCTGAGTTCATCCGGAGCCAACAGTCGCCCTCTGCCTCTAGACCTAGGGCCCCAGCTCCGGTTTGGCTCACTGCTTAATCATTTCCTGGTATCTAGTGACATCGTTTTCGCCTATGTATTTGCTGTGTTTTTTTTTTTGTCACGGGCTGGTTGAGTTTTTTCAAATGATAGCATGCTGTGAATGCTGCCTTGGCCGCACGCCGTCGGTCATCAGCTGACGTCGTGCGGCCTCCTGGTGTTATTTCTGCTCCTCGCCCCCTCAGCACCTCATTAGATATAAGACCCTATACGGGTACCCTCTCACCGGGCTCACCTCAATTTATGCACTCCATTCTGCTGTTGGGGGCTCCCCACTACTGGGCTGCCCCCGTTATGTTACTGTTTTACTAGCTTATTATACAGATGTGAGAAGTTTAGTTTTTTTATTTTCCTGTGTATCGTTCCTATTGTTACGGTACTGTTTATACCTGATTAACCCCCGATGTCATTGAATGTTTTATCTTACTTTCTGCCTATACCTAGGTTGCTTGCAATTTTCGAACTTGCTTATATGCTGCAATCTTATCAGCCTCTACTACCCCCCCTGTCGCTTGGTCGCTTTCCTTATACCTTTCATTGAATGTTTCTCCTCTGTATATTTGCTCTTTTGCTACAAGCCCGAACCCCCTACCGAAGGATGCACCCGGACGGTGCTTATCCTTTCTTTGTTGAACCCGGCCCTTCTATAGGAAAGGGTTTCTCCCTCTGTATACTTATACAGATTCTTCTCCCTTTTCTCTCTCTCCTCTCCTCTCTTCCCCTCGCTCTTATCTTCATAGCCGGCGCGGTCCCCTCCTGCCCCCCACTATGCATCACCCGCATCTTTTCCCGCCATGACTTTGAACGTTTTGTCAGTTAATGCTAACGGCCTTAATTCTCCCACCAAGCGAGCCATGGCTATCCAATTTTTTAATAGACGGAAGTCCGACATTGTCCTAACTCAGGAGACTCATTTTAAATCCCCCCACCGCTCTATGTCCTGTAAGTAATTTCCACACGTCTACTACTCTAATATGCCTGCTAAACGTAGGGGCACTGCTATCATGATACGTCTGGGCCTTCCCATAGTTGTCCATGATACTGTGTTGGACCCCCAGGGCCGCTACATTATCCTCTCATGTTCCTATAACCAGGCTCCTCTTATTTTGGCTTCTGTTTATGCCCCTAATGTGCAGCAGGGTTCCCTTTTTGACTCTAAAATATAGAAGCGCTTGTAATTTGTTTAAGAAATGCTCATACCTAAAAAAAGAAAATTGTTAGTTATAATGAATACAGCTCTTTTGGGTAATATGTGGAGGTATTTTGTAGGTTTTTTAGATACCGCAATGAGTTGTGGTATACGTTCGTTGACATCCTTGACAAAGGGCGGAAGGCCCGAAACGCGTTGGAGAGAGACGGAGGCAGGAGTAGCGGAAGCGGGATCTGACGTCATCACCAAGCGCCGATCTCAAAACGAACGGATACCGCAACTCATTGCAGGAGGGAACCAGAGCCGGGACGCCACTAGTGAGCCGCGATTGGCGGCTCACAAAAGGTAGGGAGAGCCAGGGTCAGCTAATTACTGGACAGTAAAACCTGGATCACTAATACGGAACCCCCAGCAATTAAAAAACCTACAAAATACCTCCACATATTACCCAAAAGAGCTGTATTCATTATAACTAACAGTTTTCTTTTTTTAGGTATGAGCATTTCTTAAACAAATTACAAGCGCTTCTATATTTTAGAGTCAGTATTGTTTATCCTTACAGAAGCTGCTAAAAATCACACAAGCGCAGTGAAAAATATATATTTTAAGGGTTCCCTTTTTACTGCCTTGTTTGACAGCCTTTCCCGGCTCCCTACTGGTATGACTATCATTGGTGGAGACTGTAATGTTACTATGGACCCACTTATGGACAGATCCCACCCTGGCGCTACTCTGGCTACTCCCAACAACTTAGCTAAACGGCTACAATCTCAATTGTCACTCTATAACCTATACGACGGTTGGAGAACTCTATACCCCTCGGTGAGGGGATATACCCACTGCTCCCCGCCTCATGATCTCTATACCCGTATTGACTATGTATTTGTCGACCGCGGCACGACCCAAAAACTCCTCGGTGCTCAGACGCTCCCCATCTCCTGGTCGGACCACTCTGCGGTGCTCTTTGAGATAGAGGCCCCTTCCTCGCATCCCCCTCTCCGCTCCTGGCGCTTGAATGAATCCCTTCTCCTCAAGAAAAGCAATATTGTGGATATTACTACCGCACTAACACATTGTTACTCTGATAATGCATCTCCGGACATCGCCCCTTCCGTGTTGTGGGAGGCACACAAGGCTACCATTCGCGGTTTCCTTATAAGCCTTTCATCTGCCCAGAGGAAAGCCAAAACACAGCGTATCCAACTACTAGAGTCGGAGCTTGTCGCCCTGACCCATCTTCATCAACGCCGCCCCAAGAAGAAAACATACTCCAAACTTTTGGCAGTTAAGGGCAAATTGTCCCAAATCCTAACCAAGAAGGCAGTCAAGGCGCTCTTGTGGACACGCCAGAGATTCTATGAGAAGTCTGATAAGGCTGACACTTTACTGGCCCAGAAGCTGCGAGCAAAGCGCACCCAAAACCGGATTGTCTCTCTACTATGCGCTGATGGTTCCACTACGTTTGACCCAACGCATATGGCCTCCCAATTTCGGGGCTTTTATACATCTTTGTATAATCTTCCGCCTGCTGCTGACTCTGACTCAACCCTGTCCTCGGACTTCAACACTATCTTTCCTCTTGTAAGCTCCCTAAGCTCTCCGAGTCAGACGTGTCAAAGCTTAATGCCCCTGTCTCTATAGAGGAAATTTCGGCGGCTATTAAACAACTACGCCGTTCTGCAGCCCCTGGCCCCGATGGCTTCACCGCCCTGTACTATAAAAAAATTACGACCCCTTTGCTCCCCATGATTCAATCTTTATTTAATTCTATCCTAGAAGGGGGCTCCTTTGATGAAGCCACCACCAGAGCTAACATTATCCTCATTCCCAAACCGGATAGGGATCCCTTAGAGATGAAGAGCTACAGACCTATCTCACTCCTAAATGTTGACCTAAAGCTCTTTGCTAAAATCCTGGCCAACAGACTTGCTCCCTTCTTACCCTCCCTTATTAATCCTGATCAAGTCGGCTTTGTCCCGTGTAGACAGGCTGCGGACAACACCAGACGCCTCATTGACCTTATTCACCTGGCGCAGGACAAGTCTCTCCCGACCCTGGTGGTGGCCCTTGACGCAGAAAAGGCCTTCGATAGGGTGGCCTGGCCATTTTTGCAACAGACGCTTATCAACATGGCAAAGGTAATGAAGCTGTGCGCTCGGTGAGTGGTGGTGTATATGATTGTCAGCAGCGACTTGGAGAGGGAATGCCAATCCCTCCAAGAAACACTAAATACAAACCGAAACCAAGTTGCGCTCAACAATCAGAATAGAAACATTTATTATAAAATTTATAAAATAACAGCAATTCTCCCGGGAGTGCAATTAATATAAATGAATTTATCATAAAATATATACGGTACAGAATCACTGTGTCCTAATGAATTATAGTAATGCAAGTATTATTTGGTGATTGTAACAATTTGGCCACAAACGATATGATGTGTTGAGCAGTAGTGATAATAATTACACTCTTAAACACCATATAGGTCTGTGTGCCAGTAACAACTCACTTGCTATGTAGAAGTCCCCAAACAGTCCTTATTCCATGCAAACATATATTAGTTTCCAAATTTCTATGGATAGAAGTTATCCTTGTGGAAGGTAATAAGCACTCAAATAAATGCAGGGATGGACAGATGAATTATGTCCACCAAAACCAAACCGCTGTAGTGGTGTTTAGCAGGGAGAGCCCGGAGTGATGTTTCTACAGCCAGCCGTTTTGCCCCCGCACGAGGGAGGGGAGAGCGGTGTCAACATGGGCTTTCATTGGGCCTTCTACAAAGGCGTCACCTTGCTTTATCATAATCCCTCAGCCTCCATCTTAGTCAACGGTTTAGCCTCTGACCCCCTTCCTATAAGAAATGGCACCCGACAGGGTTGTCCCCTATCCCTCCTGCTTTTTGCCCTTATTATGGAGCCATTGGCAGCTAGAATTCGATTGAATCGTAATATATCGGGTATTGTGGTGGGCACTCAGAATCATAAAATAGCACTGTATGCCGATGACGTTATTCTTACCCTTACGGACCCACATATCTCCCTCCCAAACTTGTTGGAGGAAATCTCTACTTACAGCCGTTTTTCAAATTATAACATAAATTCAGATAAGACCGAAATCTTGGCCTTGCACATTCCAGACCCGGACCTCCGACTTCTTCAGGCTTCCTTCCCGTGTACTTGGCAATCTGATAAACTCAAATACCTGGTTATCTATTTAACTAAATCTTATTCTGGCCTCTATGCTGCCAACTTTCCCAGATTATTCTCTTCTCTTAAACACGATATGACCACGTGGAATAAATATATCCTATCCTGGTTTGGGCGAATGACTGCTGTTAAGATGACCCTGCTAACACGTCTGCTGTACCTGTGGCAAACTCTTCCCATCCATATCCCTACTAATATTCTTAAAAATCTTCAAGCTGATATTACTAAATTTATCTGGGCGGGAAGGAAACCCAGGGTGAAAATGCGTATTCTCCAAAAGCACCGCCTAGCGGGAGGTTTGGGAGTTCCCGATCTCCTTAAATATTATAGAGCTACTCACTTAACTGCGTGTGTACTTTGGCACGCTATCCCTGGCCATAGGGTCTGGACGCATCTAGAAGCAGCCTCACTTCAAAAGTACTCTTCTTATAGCTTATTATGGTGTCACCCGAAAACCCGCCCACCTGCTTCCTCTTTATTGGCCACTATACGATTTACTCTATCCATCTGGGACCTTTGTTCGCGGCTTTACCAGTTGCGCTCCTTCCACCCCCTCCTCACCCCTCTGTGGAACAACCCTAGCTTCCCGCCGGGTGAAAACCACTCAGCGTTTGAATCTTGGACTAACTATAATATACTATTCCTATTAGACGTTGCTCCCCTTCATTCGTTCCCATCGTTTGCTGATTTACAATCCCGCTTCTCCCTCCCACACTCAGCTTTTTATCAATTCTTACAGTTACGCCACTTTGCTTCCTCTCTCCCAAAACCATCCTCCCCGGGAGGTAAATCGAGCTTTGAATCTTTGTGCTACACTGTCCGATCTACCAGGGGATTGCTTTCGGCCATATATCAAATTTTGCTTGCTCATAATTTGCCGCAAAAGGAACCGCATGAATTGGCCTGGGAAAGGGAGGTGGGTGAGACTCTGACGACCAAGGACTGGTCCGCTATCAAAACGGAAATCTCCACGAGCTCCATCTCAGTTCGAATTAAAGAGAATTCCTACAAATTATACTATCGTTGGTACTTGGTACCTGCACGTCTTCATTCTGTCTACCCCTCCTGCTCAGATAGATGTTGGCGCCTATGTGGTCAACGTGGTACCCTGCTGCACATATGGTGGAGCTGTCCACGGATTAAGATTTACTGGACTAAAATCCATAAATTAATCTTTGACATTCTGGGGCTATCAGTTTCCGACATCACCTCTCTACAATTTGCTCTCCCGTCCGCTACCTCACACCCCCCGCCAACAGAAGAAATTAGTTAAGCATATTTTGAACACCGCTAAATGCCAAATTGCGGCTAACTGGAAACCCGTGTCACCCCTTACTGTTCCTGCCACTATAAACGCTATCTGGCAAATTTATAGGCTAGAACGTATCACAGCAGTGCTCCACGATACCCCTGTCCACTTTACTGCAACTTGGACTCCCTGGACGTCGTTCTTTGGTGCTGAACCGCCGTTAGCTACCATATAATACACTATGGCTTATGCCGCTGCTTGTGAGTTCTATTACTCCGTGTTTATATTCACTACATATCAACCGTTTGCATGGCTTCGGCTGGGGGGACCGCCCGGCTATTCCTTCCCCCCCCCCCCCTCTTTTATCTCTCCCTCCCTTTTCTTTTCTTCTTCTCTCTGCTACCCCCTAATTCTCTTTTCTCTTGTATTCCATGTTGTTATTCTAATAAGAGGTATTCTCTACCCCTTCGCTGGCTTTCCAATGTGCCTTCTTCCACCCTGTCGTGGTTGCATATACTAAGACATGCCTCCTTGTTTGTTCTGTTTCAATACCTCTATCATGTTCATGCAGATACGGTGTTATTGTTTCATTGTCACCGAGCGCAATGTGTACTCTTTTTGTTGAATGTATCTTCTACTATCCACATGCGTTGTTAAACGATAAAAATTAATTTAAAAAAATGTTCTCAAAAAAGAAAACTGCAGTGCCACTCCTAGATGGGCCAGCTGTTTGTGTCGGCCACTTGGGTCGCTTAGCTTAGCTATCCTGCGACCTTGGCACCTCTTTTTTTCTTTGCATCATGTGCTGTTTGGGGACTATTTTTTAAATCTGCCATCCTGTCTGACACTGCAGTGCCACTCCTAGATGGGCCAGGTGTTTGAGTCGGCCACTTGGGTCGCTTAGCTTAGTCACACAGCTACCTCATTGCACCTCTTTTTTTCTTTGCATCATGTGCTGTTTGGGGACTATTTTTTAAATCTGCCATTCTGTCTGACACTGCAGTGCAACTCCTAGATGGGCCAGGTGTTTGTGTTGGCCACTTGGGTCGCTTAGCTTAGCCATCCAGCGACCTTGGTGCACCTCTTTTTTTCTTTGCATCATGTGCTGTTTGGGGACTATTTTTTTAAGTGCCATCCTGTCTGACACTGCAGTGCCACTCCTAGATGGGCCAAGTGTTTGTGTCGGCCACTTGGGTCGCTTAGCTTAGTCACACAGCTACCTCATTGCACCTCTTTTTTTCTTTGCATCATGTGCTGTTTGGGGACTATTTTTTAAATCTGCCATCCTGTCTGACACTGCAGTGCCACTCCTAGATGGGCCAGGTGTTTGTGTCGGCCACTTGGGTCGCTTAGCTTAGTCATCCAGCGACCTCGGTGCAAATTTTAGGACTAAAAATAATATTGTGAGGTGTTCAGAATAGACTGGAAATGAGTGGAAATTATGGTTATTGAGGTTAATAATACTATGGGATCAAAATGACCCCCAAATTCTATGATTTAAGCTGTTTTTGAGGGTTTTTGTAAAAAAACACCCGAATCCAAAACACACCCGAATCCGACAAAAAATTTTCAGGGAGGTTTTGCCAAAACGCGTCCGAATCCAAAACACGGCCGCGGAACCTAATCCAAAACCAAAACACAAAACCCGAAAAATTTCCGGTGCACATCACTACTTAGAACACAAACTGTAAGTACTTCACTGGGACAGCTCCCACTGTGTCCGTCATGCACATACTGTATGCACTCTTTTGCCACAGCAACAGGAATGAAAAGTATCGGGAATGAGTGGGTTATAAAGGTACTGGCATGGGACAAGGTTGCAACAACAGGCGTGGTGGAGCGACTAAGGTTACCTGGCAGATAATATACAGTACAATAAATAGATAGATAGATCTGGCTCAAGTTCAGAACATTGGACCTCTGGGTTAGCAGTTTTTTCAATGTTATTTCATCAACATTTCCATCAGGACATTATATATATATATATATTAAACACACACACACACACACACACACACACACACACACACACACACACACACACACACACACACACACAAATAGTAAATGGTGCAGAGTGGTACCAATTCTGCAGTGGGAGCAAGGTTGTATGAGCCTATGGGGGTATATTCAATAAGAGTCGGATCCATTCCGACATGCATTTGTCTGAATGGTTCCGACAAGCCCTATTCAATAGATTGGCCAATCCGACTATCGGATTTGAGCCTAATCCTACTGTCGGATTTGGCCGGCGTCTGTGCAGCTGCTGTCGGCAGCTCCTCGTGTGTGAGATCACAGGGAGCTGCTGGAGGGAGCCGCATATCACAGCACTCAGCCGTGTATCCCAGTGCCAGCCGGGGAGCGCTGTAGGGGGGACGCCCGTCAGGTAGCTGCATGCCATGCTGCCCCTAGCCCGCTGCCCCGGTCCCCATAGCCCGCCACACCGCTCCCCCGTCTCCTCACCTCAATCCGACTTTTTTAAAGTCAGATTGAGATTGTCGGAAACGGGGTCAAAACCTGTCGGATTTGGCTCTGTTTCCAGCAGAATTAAGCGGATAGGCGGCTACAGGATCTATCTCTATGGGTGTCGTGGACCCATACCGGCGCCGGCATTTCACCACCTGTCGGGATTCCGGCGTCAGCTTTGTAACCACTGCGATCTCGACAGACAGTCTCGTGATTGCCTCCCTTACAGACAGGTGCACAAAAATTGTATTACATTTTTTTTTTTACTTCAGAAAAATAGATGCAGGTTGCTGTATGTGAGCATCTTTGTAAAAAATGACACAACGGCATATATATTAAGTTACTGTATCCAGTCTCTAGGTCGACAGTCATTAGTTCAACCACTATTGGTCGACATGCATTAGGGCAACATGGTTTATAGGTCGACATGTACTAGGTCGACATGAGTTTTTTATTTTTTTGAACTTTTTCATACTTTATGATCCACGTGGACTACGATTGGGAATACTAACCTTGCCCGAAGCATGGCGAGCGAACACGGTGCACTAATTGGGGTTCAAGGTCATTTTACAAAGAAAACAATGCCAAAAAACATAGGGGGTCATTCCGAGTTGTTCGCTCGTTGCAGATTTTTGTAACGGAGCGATTAAGGCAAAAATGCGCATGCACATGGTACGCAGTGCGCATGCGCTAAGTATTTTAGCACAAAACTTAGTAGATTTACTCACGTCCGAACGAAGAATTTTCATCGTTGAAGTGATCGGAGTGTGATTGACAGGAAGTGAGTGTTTCTGGGCGGAAACTGGACGTTTTCTGGGAGTGTGCGGAAAAACGCTGGCGTGTCAGGGAAAAACGCGGGAGTGTTTAGAGAAACGGGGGAGTGGCTGGCCGAACGCTGGGCGTGTGTGTGACGTCAAACCAGGAACGAAACGGCCTGAGCTGATCGCAATCTGTGAGTAGGTCTGGAGCTACTCAGAAACTGCTAAGAAATTTCTATTCGCAATTCTGCGAAGCTTTCGTTCGCTATTCTGCTAAGCTAAGATACACTCCCAGAGGGCGGCGGCCTAGCGTGTGCAATGCTGCTAAAATCTGCTAGCGAGCGAACAACTCAGAATCACCCCCATAGACAAAAACCTCATGTCGACCTTTTTCCATGTCGACCTTGTTCATGACGACCTAATACCTGAGTCGACCTATTTCAGGTGTCGACATAATGCAGTCGACCTAAGTGTGGTCGACCCTATGATCCACACCCATATAATAACCATATTTTGCAGAACATTTGTATTTCTGCATTATTTAAATATTCCCTTCAATGTATTAAGGGAGTAATACAGTACATATTCCAAAGGATACATTTTAATATTTAATTATTATTTTTTAATGCAGGAGATACTGAGCTACAGGGACAAGGACAGGCTTGAATTTGTGGTTCTCCAGTTGCCATCTTGACTTTGCAAACGGACCATGTTTGGACCTGTAATTCACAGTAAAAAAAAAAAAGTGAAGATAATCCCAAAGTTTTGCTTTATCGGAGGTTTATAGACGACCTCCTGATTATTTGGGTAGACACTGAGTCAGAATTGGTCCAATTATTAGAATCCCATAACACCTCCTCCAGTCTGGCCAAGTTTACGTTTAATATTAGTAAGGAATGCATACAATATTTGGATGTTAATATCCAGTTATGCAATCAACAATTGCAGACTAGCATCCATAGAAAAAGTACTGACAGAAACACTTTATTACGTAATGAAAGCTTCCATCCCCTACCTTTGCGTAAAAGTCTACCCTATTCCCAATTATTAAGGGTTAAACGTTTAACCTCAGACCCGGTACAGGTAGAACCAGAGCCGGATTAAGGGGGGGTCACAGGGGGTTAGTACCCCGGGCTCTCCTCCCTGAAGGGGCCCCCCGGACAGAGCTGCTTAGATCCATCTGACCCTACTACCTGCACAGCATACACAGTCACGCTGCACAAAGGGTTACTCACAGCAGTAGCTACAGCAGTAGCAGCTGCCTGGCTTGCAGGGACCATGCCTCTTCCCAGCGTCACCGAGGAGAGAGGGACCCGGATCAGCGGACTGGACAGGAGACAGAACAGACCTCTCTGCTGCACTGATAAGGAGGGCTGTCAAGCAAGATAGTCCGGAGGTGAGCGCCTACCCCACACAGTAATGAGTTTACTGTTATAGTCCGTGGCAGTGCAGACTGGATACTGTGTTAAATCTCAATGGGCAGGGACTTAAACCTTTATAATAGTTACCCCATATCCCTATGAAGCAAGAAAAGCCCCCCCCGTTAAAAAGCACTAAACAAAAAAAACACTACCCCACCCTGCGGCCAATGTATTTTTTTTATTATTATTATTTTGACCTGCCATCTCCTCCAGCATAATTTAACGGTATATTATTCCTCCCTCACCCCCAATAGTTATTGATCCCCCCCCCCTGGGAGTTGCCCCCCCTCCTCCACCACCACCCTAGGCATACATGATTCCCCCCCCCCCCACACACACATGCAGGGGCCCCCTATTTTAGGTGCCCTGGGCCCCCCAAAGGCTTAATCCGGCTCTGGGTAGAACCAGCTCTGGATCAGATGATGCAAAGATTCAGTGAACGGGGTTATGACAAGAGGGAATTGCCTAAGCATAAACAAAAGGTGATGGGCTTACCACAAGAAGCACTGCTAACCCCGAAAGTAAAAAAAAACAGCTGCCCAATACTATCATACCATGGGTGAATAGGTATACCACCCATAGTACTGGGCTTACAAAAAAGGCCAAACAGTGGTGGCCTATGGTTAGTTCAGATAAGGATCTCCCCCGATTTAAAGAGACACGTCTAATGCCTAGTTATATGCGTAATAAAAATGAAAAAGACAAAATGGTTAAGTTAGACATCAGTGGGCTGGATAGTAAACGTCAGACTAATTTTTTGAGCCGGAAGCCCGGATGTTTTAAGTGCTTGGGCTGCACCACATGCAGCTCTATGACGGCCAACAGCTCATTTAATCATCCTTATACTGGAAAAAAGTTTCAGATCAAATTCCCTGTCACATGCACCACAACATATGTGGTTTACATGTTGACATGTCCTTGTGGACTATCCTATGTGGGGAAAACCCAGCGCCAATTCCGAGAGCAGATGGCAGTGCCGTAACTAAGCATTTTAGCGCTGTGTGCAAGAAACGACAGTGGGCCCCCCCCCCCATGCAAGACAGGGACAGTGCGCGCCGTAGGCGCGCGAAAAATTTATAGGGGCGTGGCTTCACGGGGAAGGGGCGTGGCCACAAAATAATTGCAATTCATACTACGGTGCACGGTAGTCTACATTATTCAAATTATGCTGCACAGTAGCGCCACTACACCAGGTAGAGCCCCTTTTATACATTACAGCAGACAGCGTCCCCCTTTTTACACATTACAGCAGACAGTCCCCCTTTTTACACATTGCGGCAGCCAGTCCCCCTTTTTACACATTGCGGCAGCCAGACCCCCTTTTTACACATTGCGGCAGCCAGTCCCCCCTTTTTACACATTGCGGCAGCCAGGACCCCTTTTTACACATTGCGGCAGCCAGGACCCCTTTTTACACATTGCGGCAGCCAGTCCCCCCTTTTTACACATTGCAGCAGCCAGGACCCCTTTTTACACATTGCGGCAGCCAGGACCCCTTTTTACACATTGCGGCAGCCAGGACCCCTTTTTACACATTGCGGCAGCCAGGCCCCCTTTTTACACATTGCGGCAGCCAGGACCCCTTTTTACACATTGCGGCAGCCAGGACCCTTTTTTACACATTGCGGCAGTCAGGACCCCTTTTTACACATTGCGGCAGCCAGGCCCCCTTTTTACACATTGCGGCAGACGGTGTCCCCCTGAGAGAGAGAGAGAAAGAGAGAGAGGGATATACTTACCTTATCCCCGCTGACAGGCTCCTCGTGCTGGCATCTCCCTCTCGGTGCAGGCAGTGAGGTGAGGAGAAGGAGGAGGGAGGGGGAGCAGGGAGCCGCAGCAGCGCTATTTCATTGGTAGTAAGCGCCGCTGCAGCATCCCCCTCTTCTTCCGTATTGGCTGCCTGGCGCTGCTGTGGATGCTGGGATGAAGGAACCGCATCCCAGCATCCATAGCAGCGCCGGGCAGCCAATACAGAAGGAGAGGGGCATGCTGCAGCGGCGCTTACTACCAATGAAATAGCGCTGCTGCGGCTCCCTGCTCCCCCTCCCTCCTCCTCCTTGTCCGCTGCCCGGCGCTGGTCTCTTCTCCCTCCAGCGCGGCGCACGGCGCACACAGCAGAGGCGGCATGTAATGAGTCAATTTGACTCATTACATGCCGCTGGCCGTGCGCCCACAGGGCAACTGCGCTGTGTGCCAAGCCCACTTGGCACACACGTAGTTACGGCCCTGGCGGATGGCCATGCATAGGATGTTCATTAGACCAGCTTTGATATCAGGTCGGAGCGACCAACTGGTCCCACGACATTTTCTGAAGGCTAAACATAGCATAGCCTCACTGAGATCCATTATAATAGATCATATACCGATTCCTAGGCGAGGGGGTGATAGGGCTAAAATGCTGTTAAAGAGTGAGAGCCAGTGGATCTTCACACTGGACACAACAGCACCTAGGGGATTAAACGAAACAATGGGGTTGCAGTGCTATCTTTAGGTCTGCAATTAGTTTCTGTTCACTAATTAGGTAGCTCTCTGGCACAGGTCCATTATGTCTTAGGTTCTGTTGAATATGCGCTTTTTTAGTGACATTGAATTAAGTAGTATATTATAGTAGACAGGTGAACGGTGGACCTGTGCTAAAATACTTATGGAATAGCTTGTGTGCGGCAGATGGGTGATATCATGTTTAAACTGTGATCCGTGTTTTTAACGGACGTATTTGTTGTAGCAACCGGGTATCCAGGAGCTGGCCTGCCCGGCGGCGCGGGGTGACGTCAGAGTTCTGCGACGGCCTATTCAGACGCGTGGACCTGGGGGCGCCGGGCACCACCGAGCAGGTGGTCGCACTCATGTTTTAATTCTGTAGTGTATGTATTTGTATTTGTTGTATTCAGTGTTTGTGAGTCCTGCCCTGACGACGGGTGTATGCCCGAAACGTAGGTGTGAATAAAGGCATCTGTTAAACTATACTACAAGTCTGCTGAGTGACGCCGATATTAATACTGTTTATGATGAGCGTGCAAGCTCACGGATGGCACCACAGCAAGTAACGCCATACTTCACTAAGAGTGCCGGACGTTTGGGTGAATATATATATATATATATATATATATATATATATATATATTCATTCAAAATATGCAGACGTGGGCAGACATTGTCCACCTACTTCTATGACATCACAAGTTTGAGAGAAGTTGGCCGGTTTGATGAGAATGTTGGCTGGTCTGGTGAAAAAGTTGGTTAGGTGTGTGGGGCAGCATTTTAGGTGGACAGACAAGTTGCACGGTTGGTCAGTTGGATGGTTGGAGAAAAATTGGTCTGATGTATATGGCCCACATCAAATACTCGTTCTCCGCTGGTTCCTCATCATCACTCATAGGTCTGTTGTGGATAGGCATGTGTTACAAAGTTCACCTGATGGTTTTAGAGCAGTGTTTTCCAAATTCCATCCTCACACACCACTAACAGTTCAGGTTTTAAGGATATCCATATTTTAGCACAGATGGTAAAATCTAAATAACTGAGGTACTAATGAAGTCACCTGTGCATGAGTATGAATATCCTTCAAACCTGAATTGTTAGAGAGATGTGAGGACCGAGTTTGGGAAACAGTGGTTTAGCATAAACGTCAAATTAAAAGCAGGAGTTATAACCTGTGTGCATTTGTGCGAGGCGATTGATGCGTGTGTGTTTGGTAAGCTTGGATGCAGGAAGTGTCTGTCAGAGAGAGCTGGGAGGACTTACAGACTTCGGGCAGAGGTGATTGACATCAGAGAACCAACTGGCTTGTGGCGAGAGTTCATTGTTCATCACCATTTGAAATAGTTTTTTCTTTATTGTAATTGTTACTATAGTAACTGGGCTTTATGAATAATCCAGAATTGTTTACTGCAGCTGTTGTGATAGTCTGGAACATCTTGCTTCTGGCTTGTGTTTTAGACCCACTGCAACACGTTGCTGCTGGATAATGCTATGTTTCTCATGAATGCTTACTTTAGATAAGGACTGCTCCTGGGTATTAGGTTGAATGCTAAAGCAAGACACTGAGCTTAATGTAGGAATGCTGAGAGTAATGTTAGCAGGATTTAAGATAGTGATTATACTTAAAGGGCTTAAAGTCCTTGTATACAGTGTTACTCGATATGCTGGTAGGTGAGTAAATCACTCACTATCCTAACCAGTCCAGACCGATCATCTCATCTGGCATGTTGTTCATTCTGACAGTGATTTCATTTTTCACATTGTACATGGTGGCAGGGTGGTTTGTTCACCACCTTGGACATATGCAGGCAGCCAGAGTTACATGAGTCAGAATCGGGGGGCATAGCCCATAACTGCCATGGCACCACTCTGTGTAGGCTGGCAAAGTTTTATTTTTGTCCCCTGGTTCTGGTACCTTTTGTAAGAGGGTGGCGGTGCGATGCAGTGCCTGCTGCCGTGCAGGTGTAGACTCACTACTTACCAGGCGCCGCACTCTCTCACCTTCAGGTCACAGAACCTTCAACGGACCTGGAAACTGCACTTGGACCTGGACACTGAGATCCCCTTCCAGATGTTGATGACTGACGAGCTGGGAAGGAAAGGAAAAGAGGATACTCCCGGGGTGGCGGCGACTTTCACCGGTTAGGTGAAAATCATCATCGGCACGAAGCCTCAGCCACCCAATTTTCACACACTCGCACTCCCGTGTGATAAAGGGGTTCTCACGTCCGTGAGCAAACCCAGTGCCGTAACTAGGCATTATAGCGCTGTGTGCAAGAAACGACATTGGCGCGCCCCCCCATGTAAGATAGGGGCAGTGTGCGTCGTAGGCGGGCGAAAAATATATAGGGGCGTGGCTTCATGGGGAAGGGGCGTGGCCACAAAATAATAGCAATTCATACTACGGTGCATAGTAGTCTCCATTATTCAAATTATGCTGCACAGTAGCGCCACTACACCAGGTAGAGCCCCTTTTATACATTACAGCAGACAGCGTCCCCCTTTTCACACATTACAGCAGACAGTCCCCCTTTTTACACATTTCGGCAGACAGCGTCCCCTTTTTACACATTACGGCAGACAGCGTCCCCTTTTTTACACATTACGGCAGACAGCATCCCCCTTTTTTATACATTACAGCAGACAGCGTCCCCTTTTTAACATTACAGCAGACAGCGTCCCCTTTTTACACATTACAGCAGACAGCGTCCCGGTTTTTACACATTACGGCAGATGGTGTCCCCCTTTATACACATTGCAGCAGCCAGCGTCCCCCTTTTTACACATTACGGCAGCCAGTCCCCCTTTTTACACATTGCGGCAGCCAGGCCCCCTTTTTACATATTACGGCAGGTGGTGTACCCCTTTTTACACATTATGGCAGACGGTGTCCCCCTGAGAGAGAGAGAGAAAGAGAGATACTTACCATCTCCCCGCTGACAGGCTCCTCGTGCTGGCAGCTCCCTCGGTGCAGGCATCGGACAAGGAGGAGGAGGGAGGGGGACTGGAGCCGCAGCAGCGCTATTTCATTGGTAGTAAGCGCCGCTGCAGCTGTCCCCTCTCCTTCCGTATTGGCTGCCCGGCGCTGCTGTGGATGCTGGGATGGAGGAACCACATCCCAGCATCCACAGCAGCGCCGGGCAGCCAATACGGAAGGAGAGGGGACAGCTGCAGCGGCGCTTACTACCAATGAAATAGCGCTGCTGCGGCTCCAGTCCCCCTCCCTCATCCTCCTTCTCCGCTGCCCGGCGCTGCTCTCTTCTCCCTCCAAAGTGCGGCGGCGCACAGCGCACACAGCAGAGGCGACATGTAATGAGTCAATTTGACTCCTTACATGCCGCTGGCCGTGCGCCCTCAGGGCAACTGCGCTGTGTGCCAGGCCCACTTGGCACACACGTAGTTACGGCCCTGAGCAAACCCCTAATCCGGCGCTCTGGGGACAGACAGACAAAGGGACAGACGGACACAGATGTTGGTCACCGCTGCCAATCTTGCACTGTGATCTTCCTCTCTACTTACAGGTCACTGTAAGGAGGCAAACAAACAACAGCCGTGCAGGGCCTAACTCTACCCTAGTGTGCGTCCGCTACACTAGCTACATGAACAGAGCCCTCAAACTAGCTCAGGTGTGGGTGGTACAGGGCACATCTCCACACCTCATCTAAGCCAAATCTGGCTGTGAGAATGTGAGACAAATCCCAGAATGGTATGTAGGGCTCCATTATAATGCTTTGCCTCCTGGAATTTTGGGGAAGGAATAGGCTGCCTCTCTTCCAAAAGAGCATTATTGGTTGCTAGGTAATGCTTATTGTTATGCTATTTAGCTTTGGTTGATCTTAGGAGGAGGCTGCTTTTACAAACCTCTCTCCATTAAACACTGGCAATATTAATAACCTCCCCTCCTTCCCACATGTACTAGTTATAGGAGTCTATTCATGAAGCAGTGAAAAGAGTTGAGAAGTGAGACAGAAATAGCAGGGATGACCATTGATGAGTGAAACCATTGATGGTCTCCCATAGCATAGTTTGTGAGCATTCATGGCCACTCACAGTTTCGCCATCGATGGCGAACACACCGATTGCCATCCCTACCAGTAAGCAGCCAGTCTGTTATTAACTCCATCCAGGTTGTAATGCAACACTACGGATGTCACTCGGCTCCTGTCACAGTGTAGGAGCCAGTGTCCCTGGGACCCCCAAAGTGATGAAAACAGGGGTCGGGCCATGAGGTCACACCTCTCCCCATGACGCTACACCCGTTATATGAGGTTACGCCTTCTTTTAGCAGCATTTAGTCTTTAAACCGCACTCTGTGTCACCAAGACTAGTGACGCCCCTGCCCAGATGTTAGTGGTTCCAGGTGCCAGTACTCAGGAAGAGTGACCTACCCCATTATGTAACAAGTGGTGGAGGCCCGTCCGTCACAGCAAGTACTTCTGTCTGTTTAAATACCTTCAACACACTTTCTACAGCATGGAGTACCACCATTTATTTTTTGTCTAGGATTTGTTTTATTGCTTTTAAGGAGCCACAAAAAACTAAAATAATTTAGTGAAATGAAAGGCAGCATTGTAGTATATTAAACGATAACCTGTCACCATTTATAAATCCACAGTTTTACTGAGTGCCTGGTATACTCGGCATGTGTTTTTACAGACAGTAGGGAGATAGCATCCTGCATTTTAGTCTGAGGCAGCCTCTGTCATAGCTTACTTCTCTTGTGAATGCTTGTGTGGCCAGGGGGGAGCTATGATGCAGGTAAAAAGCCACCTGAGATAACATAACTCCTGATGGATGACAGAAGATATTTTGTCTGCACACCAGCGTAGTATATGATTAACTTTGTAGAAAAAGATTTTACAAAGGGTACACCTGTTGCCTGCAGTCAGTGGAGGCTGCTATGTTGACGGCTGAATTAATATTTATGAAAATGCAGGCTATGAATTCATTATACTGTGAAGTTGTCTTTTGAGACACTTCATTCTTTAGCTTCCTGTATATTTGAATTAAGTTTCAATAAAGCTATGTTTCTTTGAATAAACAATAACATTGCATTGTATTACTCTGTCTGATGGCCTGTCTTGCATTGATGATAAACCAAAATCATCACCTTTAGTTATTGAATTTCATTCACATGAGGGTTAATCTAACAGAAAATCGTGTCGCCCAGATTTTTCCATGTGGTCTTTTTCCATGTGGCCAATCTAGGAGCAGGTGCAGTTGTTTAGGCTGAACTGGATTGTCACATTAGACACACTCCGGCCAGACCTCTTAACCATCTGGATTTTGGTGGGACAGTCCTGCTTTTCAGGCACTGTTCTGCAGGATGCATAGTCACGCAGGGGGAAAGGTTGGGAGGTCTCCCCCTCACCTGCTGCTCTACGTAGCACGACAACAATTATCCGTACACTAGGTAGCGGGATTATGAAGCCCAGCACCTTGGTAAGCGCTGGGTATGCCCAGTGTGACATAAAACTCGGGGTCGTGATGCACAAGCATGACACGTAACGCGACACAAGGGCCAGTGTTAGGATGTTAGCAGCCCCCCTGCAAACAATACATTTATGCCCTCCCTCCCTTATGGGATGCACAAAATGGGTGTGGTCTCACAAGGAAGAAGCGTGGCCACACAATAGTACCCACAGTTCAAATTATGCCACACAGTAGCTCCTGATTCATTTTACACCACACAGTAGTACCCCTTATACACATTACGTCACACAGTAGTTCCCCTTATACACAATGCCCACAGTAGTGCCCCTGATACACATAATGCCCACAGTAGTAGTGCTCCTTACACATAACACCCACAGTAGTAGTGCCACACATAATGCCCACAGCAGTAATGCCTTTTACACATAATGCCCACATACACTATATGGACAAAAGTATTCGGATGCCTGATCATTACACCAACAGGGACTGTAATGACATTGTATTCAAATACATATACTTTTAATATAGAGTTGGTCTCCCTTTTGAAACTATAACATCTTCCACTCTTTTTGGAAGGCTTTTCACAAGATTTTGGAGTGTGTCTGTAGGAATTTGTTCCCATTCATTCTGTAGAGCATTTATGAGGTCATACATTGATGTTGGAAAAGTAGGCCTGGCTTGCAACCTCCATTTCAGTTCATCCCAAAGGTGCTCGATGGGGTTGAGGTCAGGGCTCTGTGTGTGCCAGGCAAGTTCTTCCACACCAAACTCATCAAACCATGTCTTTATAGTCCTTGATTTGTGCACTGGGGCACAGTCATGTTGGAATAGTAAAGGGCCTTCCCCAAACTGTTGCCACAAAGTTGGAAGCATAGCATTGTCCAAAATTACTTGGTATGCTGAAGCATTAAGAATGCACTCCACTGAAGAAAAAACAGCCCCATACCATTATCCGTCCTCCACCAAACTTCACAGTTGGCATAATGTAGTCAGGCAGGTAACATTCTCCCTGCATCCCCCAAACCCAGAATCGCCCCTCTGACTGCCAAATAGAGAAGCATAATACGTCACTCCATAGAACACGTTTCCTCTGCTCCACAGTCCATTGACTGTGTGCTTTGCACCACTCCATCTGATGCTTGGCATTGGACTTGGTAATGTGAGGCTGGCATGCAGCTGCTCGGCCATGGAAACCCATTCCATTAAGCTCCTGCCGCACAATTGTTGTGTTGACTTTAATGTCAGTGGAAGTTTGAAACTCTTCAGCTGTGGTATCAACAAAGTGTTGGTAATTTTTACGTACCATGCGCTTTAGCAATCGATGACCCCGCTAGGTGATTTTACGTGGTCTTCCACTTTGTGGCTGAGTTGCTGTTGAACCTAAATGCTTCCATTTTCTAATAATATCACTTACAGTCGACCATGGAATATCCAGCAGGGATGAAATTTCACAAACTGTCTTATCGCAAAGGCGGCATCCTATCACAGTACCATGCTTGAAGTCACTGAGCTCTCAGAGTGACCCATATTGTATTACAAATGTTTGCAAATGGAGACTGCATGGCTAGGTGCTTGCTGTTATCCACCTGTGGCAACGGGTCTGATTGAAACACCTGAATTCAGCAATTAACAGGTGTGGCCAAATACTTTTACCTATATAGTATATGTCCACAGGAGGGAGGGGTGAGTTCGGTACTTACTTGGGAGATCAACGTTCGGATGAGAGACTGAAAAGCCGCCACTTCAAGCTGTTAGCGCTACTGCCACAGGTGCAGCAGGGAGAATAGAGGAAGGAGTAAGCCAGAGGGACCTGACATGGGGAGCCACGTTTCACACTGCTGGCGCACTGCCTGTCATACAGTTTGACAGGCGGCGCGGCAGCCGGTAGTAACAGTAGGGTAGCAGAGCAGGGAGAGTTTCTCTTCAGCCCGGCGTCTCCCAGCTTTTTCATACTCTGCTAAGCGTGTTGCGCTGGTCCTGCACGAGACCATGCCCCTTTTTCATGCATGTGCTGAAGGCAATTTCCTGCTCCCCTCCTCTACCAATGTTGGGAATTATGCCTCAGGCTGTGGCCTTGTGACAATATGAGCCTTATTAGGCCACACATACATACATACATACATACATACATACATATATACATACATATATTTATCTAAATTTTTTTTGGGGGGCACCAATATTTATCTTGCCTCTGGGCAACTGGCACGAACTTATGCCACTGATTCTACTTGTAGGTTTTAAGCAATAAATCTGCATTTCAAAATGATAATGTATTTATAGTTAATGAAATGCACACAATGGGGTATATTTACTAAAATTCGTATTTGTACCGATTTGGAGTGAGATTCATCACGAATGACATCGAATGTGTGAATTTGCAACTTTTTGAATTTGTTACGCCTAATTTACTAAGCTGTCGTATTTGTATTTTTCGTGTTTTCGATGTCTATGTCATTCGTGGTTTGTGTGTCGTAAAATGGCATATTGGCAAGTTTACGCTTCTTATCAGACGCTTTCAATTTTGATTTTTGGGTCATTTTACTGAACTTTTGTTTTTTGGATTTTTACATGCTCTCTACTATGACATTGGGCATCGGCCTTGGCAGACGACGTTGATGGCATTTCATCGTCTCGGCATGACTAGTGGCAGCAGCTTCAGCACGAGGTGGAAGTGGATCTTGATCTTTCCCTATTTTAACCTCCACATTTTTGTTCTCCATTTTTTAATGTGTGGAATTATATGCCAGTATCAATAGCAATGGCCTACTACTATAATATACTGCGCACAACTGAAATGCACCACAGGTATGGATAGATAGTATACTTGACGAATGACGACACAAAGGTAGGTAGAACAGTGGCCTACTGTACCGTAATGCTATATATTATATACTGGTGGTCAGCAAACTGTGCAAAACTTAAATGCACCACAGGTATGGATGGATAGTATATAAGCAGCCGCGCGTCGCCGCCATTTTCACTCGTGCATTGGAAATGTTAGGGGGAGGGACGTGGCTGGCGTCCTCTCCGTGTATTGTTGATGCAAAATATTTGTGCTTGCTTATTGCTTAATTGTGGGGACTGGGGAGCAGCTGTATATTAATAATATAGGAGGAGTACAGTGCAGAGTTTTGCTGATCAGTGACCACCAGTTTTATCCGTTTTTCTGCCTGAAAAAAACATGCTCCTTATCTGTGCTCAGTGTGCTGCATATATCTGTGCTCACACTGCTTAATTGTGGGGACTGAGGAGCAGCTGTATTATATAGGAGGAGTACAGTGCAGAGTTTTGCTGACCAGTGACCACCAGTATACGTTGTTCTGCCTGAAAAAACACTCCATATCTGTGCTCAGTGTGCTGCATATATCTGTGCTCACACTGCTTAATTGTGGGGACTGGGGAGCAGCTGTATTATATAGGAGGAGTACAGTGCAGAGTTTTGCTGACAGTGACTACCAGTATACATTGTCCTGCCTGAAAAACACTCCATATCTGTGCTCAGTGTGCTGAATATATCTGTGCTCACACTGCTTTATTGTGGGGGACTGGGGACCACCAGTATATTATATAGGAGGAGTACAGTGCAGAGTTTTGCTGACAGTGACCACCAGTATACGTTGTCTGCCTGAAAAACACTCCATATCTGTGCTCAGTGTGCTGCATATATCTGTGCTCACACTGCTTAATGTGGGGACTGGGGAGCAGCTGTATTATATAGGAGGAGTACAGTGCAGAGTTTTGCTGACAGTGACCATCAGTATACGTTGTCTGCCTGAAATACACTCCATATCTGTACTCAGTGTGCTGCATATATCTGTGCTCACACTGCCTATATTGTGGGGACTGGGGACCACCAGTATATTATATAGGAGGAGTACAGTGCAGAGTTTTGCTGACCAGTGACCACCAGTATACGTTGTCTGCCTGAAAAACACTCCATATCTGTGCTGCATTGTAGTATATAGTAGGAGTACAGTGCATAATTTTGCGGACCACCAGTATATAATATATACAGTAGGAGTACGGTACAGAAGGCCACTGCTGTACCTACCTCTGTGTCGTCAAGTATACTATCCATCCATACCTGTGGTGCATTTAAGTTTTGCACAGTTTGCTGACCACCAGTATATAATATATAGCATTACGGTACAGTAGGCCACTGCTGTACCTACCTCTGTGTCGTCAAGTATACTATCCATCCATACCTGTGGTGCATTTAAGTTTTGCACAGTTTGCTGACCACCAGTATATAATATATAGCATTACGGTACAGTAGGCCACTGCTCTACCTACCTCTGTGTCGTCATTCATCAAGTATACTATCCATCCATACCTGTGGTGCATTTCAGTTGTGCGCAGTATATATAGTAGTAGGCCATTGCTATTGATACTGGCATATAATTCCACACATTAAAAAATGGAGAACAAAAATGTGGAGGTTAAAATAGGGAAAGATCAAGATCCACTTCCACCTCGTGCTGAAGCTGCTGCCACTAGTCATGGCCGAGACGGTGAAATGCCATCAACGTCGTCTGCCAAGGCCGATGCCCAATGTCATAGTAGAGAGTATGTAAAATCCAAAAAACAAAAGTTCAGTAAAATGACCCAAAAATCAAAATTGAAAGCGTCTCATGAGAAGCGTAAACTTGCCAATATGCCATTTACGACACGGAGTGGCAAGGAACGGCTGAGGCCCTGGCCTATGTTCATGGCTAGTGGTTCAGATTCACATGAGGATGGAAGCAATCATCCTCTCGCTAGAAAAATGAAAAGACTTAAGCTGGCAAAAGCACAGCAAAGAACTGTGCGTTCTTCTAAATCACAAATCCCCAAGGAGAGTCCAATTGTGCCGGTTGCGATACCTGACCTTCCCAACACTGGACGGGAAGAGCTTGCGCCTTCCACCATTTGCACGCCCCTTGCAAGTGCTGGAAGGAGCACCCGCAGTCCAGTTCCTGATAGTCAAATTGAAGATGTCACTGTTGAAGTACACCAGGATGAGGATATGGGTGTTGCTGGCGCTGGGGAGGAAATTAACAAGGAGGATTCTGATGGTGAGGTGGTTTGTTTAAGTCAGGCACCCGGGGAGACACCTGTAGTCCGTGGGACGAATATGGCCATTGACATGCCTGGTCAAAATACAAAAAAAATCAGCTCTTTGGTGTGGAATTATTTCAACACAAATGCGGACAACAGGTGTCAAGCCGTGTGTTGCCTTTGTCAAGCTGTAATAAGTAGGGGTAAGGACGTTAACCACCTCGGAACATCCTCCCTTATACGTCACCTGCAGCGCATTCATCATAAGTCAGTGACAAGTTCAAAAACTTTGGATGACAGCGGAAGCAGTCCACTGACCACTAAATCCCTTCCTCTTGTAACCAAGCTCCTGCAAACCACACCACCAACTCCCTCAGTGTCAATTTCCACCTTACACAGGAAAGCCAATAGTCCTGCAGGCCATGTCACTGGCAAGTCTGACGAGTCCTCTCCTGCCTGGGATTCCTCCGATGCATCCTTGAGTGTAACGCCTACTGCTGCTGGCGCTGCTGTTGTTGCTGCTGGGAGTCGATCGTCATCCCAGAGGGGAAGTCGGAAGACCACTTGTACTACTTCCAGTAAGCAATTGACTGTCCAACAGTCCTTTGTGAGGAAGATGAAATATCACAGCAGTCATCCTGCTGCAAAGCGGATAACTCAGGTCTTGTCAGCCTGGGTGGTGAGAAACGTGGTTCCGGTATCCACCGTTAATTCAGAGGCAACTAGAGACTTGATTGAGGTACTGTGTCCCCGGTACCAAATACCATCTAGGTTCCATTTCTCTAGGCAGGCGATACCGAAAATGTATACAGACGTCAGAAAAAGAGTCACCAGTGTCCTAAAAAATGCTTTTGCAGAAGAAGCTGGAGACATTGAAGGAGGAGCTAAAACAGAGCGATTCCGCTAGGCATGTGGGACTAGTGGATGGAGCCCTTAATTCGCTTAACCAGGATTCACGGGTGGTCAATCTGTTGAAATCAGAGCACTACATTTTGGCCACCGTGCTCGATCCTAGATTTAAAACCTACGTTGTATCTCTCTTTCCGGCAGACACAAGTCTGCAGAGGTTCAAAGACCTGCTGGTGAGAAAATTGTCAAGTCAAGCGGTACGTGACCCGTCAACAGCTCCTCCTTCACATTCTCCCGCAACTGGGGGTGCGAGGAAAAGGCTAAGAATTCCGAGCCCACCTGCTAGCGGTGATGCAGGGCAGTCTGGAGCGAGTGCTGACATCTGGTCCGGACTGAAGGACCTGCCAACGATTACTGACATGTCGTCTACTGTCACTGCATATGATTCTCTCACCATTGAAAGAATGGTGGAGGATTATATGAGTGACCGCATCCAAGTAGGCACGTCAGACAGTCCGTACGTATACTGGCAGGAAAAAGAGGCAATTTGGAGGCCCTTGCAGAAACTGGCTTTATTTTACCTAAGTTGCCCACCCTCCAGTGTGTACTCCGAAAGAGTGTTTAGTGCAGCCGCTCACCTTGTCAGCAATCGGCGTACGAGGTTACTTCCAGAAAATGTGGAGAAGATGATGTTCATCAAAATGAATTATAATCAATTCCTCCGTGGAGACATTCACCAGCAGCAATTGCCTCCAGAAAGTACACAGGGACCTGAGATGGTGGATTCCAGTGGGGACGAATTAATAATCTGTGAGGAGGGGGATGTACACAGTGAAAGGGGTGAGGAATCGGAGGATGATGATGAGGTGGACATCTTGCCTCTGTAGAGCCAGTTTGTGCAAGGAGAGATTGATTGCTTCTTTTTTGGTGGGGGCCCAAACCAACCAGTCATTTCAGTCACAGTCGTGTGGCAGACCCTGTCGCTGAAATGATGGGTTCGTTAAAGTGTGCATGTCCATACAACATAAGGGTGGGTGGGAGGGCCCAAGAACAGTCCTGCCTGACACTGCAGTGCCACTCCTAGATGGGCCATGTGTTTGTGTCGGCCACTTGTGTCGCTTAGCTTAGTCACACAGCGACCTTGGTGCGCCTCTTTTTTTCTTTGCTTCATGTGCTGTTTGGGGACTATTTTTTAAATCTGCCATCCTGTCTGACACTGCAGTGCCACTCCTAGATGGGCCAGGTGTTTGTGTCGCCCACTTGGGTCGCTTAGCTTAGTCACACAGCTACCTCATTGCACCTCTTTTTTTCTTTGCATCATGTGCTGTTTGGGGACTATTTTTTTGAAGTGCCATCCTGTCTGACACTGCAGTGCCACTCCTAGATGGGCCAGGTGTTTGTGTCGGCCACTTGGGTCGCTTAGCTTAGCCATCCAGCGACCTTGGTGCACCACTTTTTTTCTTTGCATCATGTGCTGTTTGGGGACTATTTTTTTGAAGTGCCATCCTGTCTGACACTGCAGTGCCACTCCTAGATGGGCCAGGTGTTTGTGTCGGCCACTTGTGTCGCTTAGCTTAGCCATCCAGTGACCTCGGTGCAAATTTTAGGACTAAAAATAATATTGGCCCTCATTCCGAGTTGATCGGTCGCAAGGCGATTTTAGCAGAGTTACACACGCTAAGCCGCCGCCTACTGGGAGTGAATCTTAGCTTCTTAAAATTGCGACCGATGTATTCGCAATATTGCGATTACAAACTACTTAGCAGTTTCAGAGTAGCTCCAGACTTACTCTGCCTGTGCGATCATTTCAGTGCTTGTCGTTCCTGGTTGACGTCACAAACACACCCAGCGTTCGCCCAGGCACTCCCACCGTTTCCCCGGCCACTCCTGCGTTTTTTCCGGAAACGGTAGCGTTTTCAGCCACACGCCCCTGAAACGCCGTGTTTCCGCCCAGTAACACCCATTTCCTGTCAATCACATTACGATCGCCGGAGCGAAGAAAAAGCCGTGAGTAAAATTACTTTCTTCATAGTAAAGTTACTTGGCGCAGTCGCAGTGCGAACATTGCGCATGCGTACTAAGCGGATTTTCACTGCGATGCGATGAAAAATACCGAGCGAACAACTCGGAATGAGGGCCATTGTGAGGTGTTCAGAATAGACTGAAAATGAGTGGAAATTATGGTTATTGAGGTTAATAATACTATGGGATCAAAATGACCCCCAAATTCTATGATTTGAGCTGTTTTTGAGGGTTTTTTGTAAAAAAAACACCCGAATCCAAAACACACCCGAATCCGACAAAACATTTTCAGGGAGGTTTTGCCAAAACGCGTCCGAATCCAAAACACGGCCGCAGAACCGAATCCAAAACCAAAACACAAAACCCGAAAAATTTCCAGTGCACATCACTAGTTAGGAGTTGGTGAGTAGTTTGGAGTTTGTGGAGGATTTGAGGAGGTTATTTTCGATTGTTGAGTGCTGTACTGTGTGTGTAAGTAGTCTTGTCATACTTGTTGTGTAGTTATTTAAAAGTCTGTCTATTTTTTTGTCATTGTTTTTTTTTTAAAGTCTATTGTCATTGTTTGTGAGTGAGTGAGTGAGTGAGTGAGTGAGTGAGTGAGTGAGTGTTTGGTGTGTAGTGGTAGTGGAGGAGTGTGTTTACAGTTTTTTTTTCTCAGTGTTATTTGTTGTTTGTCCTGATTATGTCCCAGTCAGAGGTGAGTGTGGTGGAGGAGGTGAGTGAGAGGGAGGAGGTGAGTGAGAGGGAGGAGGTGAGTGAGAGGGAGGAGGTGAGTGAGTGGGAGGAGGTGAGTGAGTGGGAGGAGGTGAGTGAGTGGGAGGAGGTGAGTGAGGTGGAGGAGGTGAGTGAGGTGGAGGAGGTGAGTGAGAGGGAGGATGTGAGTGAGGTGGAGGAGGTTAGTGAGGAGGAGGGGGAGGTTGCTGCTGCGGCCTCCAGTAATAGTGACAGTGATGGTGCTGTGGCTCCGCAGCCACGCACCACTACAAAGACGGGCCGCAATGTTAAATTCAGCTACGCTGAGAATATGGCTTTGGTGCGGGAGCTGATGAGGCATCATCGACAGTTGTTTGGCCATGATGCTGCAAAGGTGTCGTCACGCAGAAAGACTGTTCTGTGGGGGAAGGTCGTTGCGGCTGTGAATAGTGAGGGTGTGGTGAGGCGGACCGAGGACACGTGTCGTAAGCGTTTCCACGACATAAAGCGCCGTGTCAAAGCGAAGATGGCCAAGGAGGCTAAATCAGCCCGCCAAACCGGTGGTGGACACTCCTTCCGAGCGTCTTATCGGGATTGGGAGGAGCCTGTGCGTACTCTCATTCCGCCAGAAGTGGTTGGTGCGAATCATGTCCGGGATTCTGATCGGCCAAGGCAGGATGGTGAGTTTTTTTTTTTTTATTTAAACATCTGTGCTTTGTCCTTAGTTGTCTGAAATGTCTTCTAGCTAATTGTGGTTGTAAGTTGGTTCTTCTAATGTGTTGGTGATGTATTGCAGGCCTGGCCAACCTGTGGCTCTCCACCTGTTGTGAAACTACAAGTCCCATCATGACTTGCCACAGTTTTGCAATTACAGAATGCTAAAACTGTGGCAGGGCATGCTGGGATGTGTAGTTTCGCTACATCTGGAGAGCCACAGGTTGTCCAGGCCTGATGTAGTGTTAATCTCAATTATGTATGTTTTAATCCTTTGTATTGTTAAATTTTCTGGTTGCCTTGGCCTTTTTCTGGTGTCTTATTTCAAAAGTAAATGTTTGTTGGTGTATTTTAAAGAAGTGTGATTAATGTTTTTTTTTTGTTGTTTTTTTTTAATTTCAATGGACTTATGTTTATTGTGTGTTGTTCTGGGTTGAAATTTGTGTTGTTGATGTGATTTAGCATGCATATTTGGATTTGATGATTTCAATTTTGGCCACATATTTGTGGGTAGTGTTTTCTTGTTAGCATTAAAAATTGGTCACTTAGCGTGCAATATTGTGGTTGTGTCAAGCTACGACGTTTGGGTTTTAAGTATATAATATTGCGCATTATGTCCCTTTGTGTATGTATTGTTTGGTAAAATTGTTTATTATTTAAAGTATACACACCCAATTAAGTCACGCAGAAATGCATAAGCATCATTTAGTTTACTTCTCATCAGGTTCCACATATGTTTACATCACAATAATGAATTTGCATAAACATTCTTAAACAAAGTATGTTCATAAGGACAATCTTCATATTTCTACAGTACGCAAGAGAAGCAGCTGTTAGGTTCCTGGTGCTCAGAACAAGGGAGATGTTGCGTAGTGAGTCCAGAGCACCAGAACGTGACGCTGAAATAAGGTGTGGTGTGGAAATAGCCCCTAGCTGCCTACCTCCATTGTTTCACCCGTGTGGTCAGTTCACGCCTGAGTGACTATGGTTTCTTGGGCCCACGGCAGCCGCGTTTGAAGGGCGGATTAGGTCTGCCCAACTCCGATGCCCCCAGGTCTTAGAGCGAGACAAGGTGTGAACCGAGACAGGATAATAACAAGGGGACCTCTAACTAAAGCGAACAGAAGGCTAGGGGCTACTAACAACCCTAAAACTAAATATATGTGTGCCAAAGGAAAAGAACAACAAAGGAAATGCTGTCCACACGCCGACACAATACTGTTGTGTACCGGCGGTGACACCATAAGCAGAACCCTCTGCAAAACACCAGTAACAAAATATAACCAAAGAATACTGCGGCCTAGGCCGACGGACACGGCAAAGCCGCTACTCACGGAACCGGTACAAATACTGGCAAACGGACAGGAACCCCCAATGCAGCCGACACAGACTCTCAGAACCGCAGGATAGGCAGAATCCCAAACGACAGACCGGTGGACACCAAGAAGCCAGACACTCGACCAGGCACAGACAAAGCCACAGGACTTCTGGACAGGAACGCTTCACGGCAGGACACGGGATCAGACACTGGAACCAACACTGGAACCGACACTGGAAGCAGCTAGACAGACACTGCTAGACAGGAGCTCAGGAACTGGCAGGGACTAACTCAGAACTCAAGAACTCTGGAACTATCACCAGCGTCTGTGTATTGCACTGAGCCAGAATATAACAGAGAGTCCTAATTAATTATGTCGTGCAGCTGCCCTGCTGCACAACTGAGAGGTGCAATTAACAGACAGGTGAGGCTGAACACATGGGAACAAGCTGCAATTACACAGACTCACCACCGGCAGCAAACAAGAGTCTTCTTAAACCAGAGCAACGGGAAATCCTGGCCTGCAAGACAACTATAAACATAAAATACGGAAAACAGGAATGAACCACTACCTGTGGTTCATAACAGTACCCTCTCCTTAAGGGTGAGCTCCGAACACCCCATGACACCCACGGGGAACATAAACAGAAGTATAACATAAAATACATAACCAAAATGCAAAACAGGAATGAGCCACAGCCGTGGCTCATAACAGCAGCACAGCCAGGCCACATCCCACACTGCCAAGAGATGCAGATGGTGGCAATGCAGGTAAGATTTTACTGTAAACACATATTCTGCAAACACATAGAAAAACAAAATGTTAATGTTTATCTTATCACATAGGTTCTTCTTCTGCAAACGCCCCTCCACTAATGCGCCCATCACAGGGCTCGGTTACTGCGGCTAGGAGGCCAAGCAAAAGACGCCGTCTTCAGGCTGAATCCCCAGCACCAGCATCACCACCCCAACGGCGCATCTCCGCAGTGTCGGCCCTGCCACCACTAGCTATTTTGGCCAGCCCACAAAGTGAGGATCCACAATCCCTCAGTTGTCTGGTGAGTAAACATAACAATTTTCTGTGAGGAAGAATAAAAACAGTGGGGTAGATGTATTATAACCTGGAGAAGGCATAAGGTAGTGAAAAACCAGTGAGATGTGCAAGGTGATAAAGGCAGCAGCACAAAAACATCATAACTGTTAATTTACATATTGGAGCTGTTTGCCTTGTGCCTTTATCACCTTGCACATATCACTGGTTTATCACTTCCTTATGCCTTCTCCAGGTTTATACATCTGCCCTACTGTTTGTGCACAGCAAAAATAAAAAAACAAGTGAACAGTCATCCTTGTAATAATCACCAACAGCAAGCACATGGTGGTAAGGTTTTTTTAGATGGTTAATTGTCAGATGTCATGTTGGCCATAGCAACAAATATGTATATTTTGAATATTTTGGAAAAACACCAACATAAATGTTAAGTCTCATCCAATATTTTTGCAGGGCCAACATCACCAGGTCTAAACTTAGGCCACCTTAAGACTTTTTCACCCATTGTTAATGTTTACATTTTCTAGCAACATTTTTTATAACGTTTTGGGCAGACCACTGACTGCCTTGAACAATGTATGAGTGTATTGGTAAACACATTTATTGTATTGTGTGTGTTGTTCCAAAGGAAGCTTCATACCCAATATGTAAATATAGTAATTTGTATTTGTTCGAGTTCTTCGTGGTCGCACATTAATTATGGCTCAGAGTCCAACAATTCCAACAAACTTTTTACAACTGAGTAGTGAAGGTTAGAAGCAACATATTTATACAAAAAGGTGAACAACATAGTTAAGTTTATGCCACAATCTATCAATTCAAACATGAATATTAAGAAGTAATGCATGTTGACGTAAAGCTATAGTAAGACCAATGCTAAAAAGTTACTAAATACTGGCTGTCTACAACCCCATACAGAACCAGCCATCATGCCCGAGGATGCCCAGCAGGAAAGTGACTAGCAGGATACATACACTCTTCACCTGCAACCCATAGATGATACCCAGACAACCACGCCGCAGGACATACCCCAACCACCCCAAACATCCCACAGCCCCCAATTGAGCACAACACCAGCCTAGACACCAATGAGCCCTGAGTTTTGGAGCGGTTGGGCCAAACAACAGGCACAAAACTATGCGTGCCTTAACACCCACAGCCAATACCTGGCAAGTCTGCCCCATCATCTGCCTAGACTGGCTCGAAACTCAGTGGGAAGAATAGCCAATTCAATGGAACAGATGAGGGCAGACAACTGCCAAATGCAAGCAAATCTCATACGCATCATGGATGAACAACAGCGCCAACAACAATCCCTAATTCAGATCATCCAACACAACCAATTTATCAATGACAACATGTCCCGAATAATAGCAAGCCACACTGCAGCTAATACGCAACTCACTGCCAGCCTCAATATACTCAGCCAAAGCCTTAATGTTTTGGCATCACACCAAGTCAGCTCTAGCTCGGGGACAACTACACCAAACCAGACCCCAGTTCAATCCCCAGTTAGACGCTCCAGTAGAACCAGGAGCAACGAGCCAGCACAATCCTCGGCACCCAGCACACACAAAAAAAAAATTAATCTGGCCTGCAGCTATTATTTTTTCCAAAATTATATTATGTTGATTTGTTGTGGCAAAAATGCCTTTGTTGTAGGTAATAAATTGCTCACACGGAATATGTGTCTTGTTTAATTAGCTACAGAAACCACCTGTACATTAGTGTCTAGGCCCAGATGTGTATTGGTATAAATATATTGCCTGCCCCTAGGTGGCCTCAGCTCAACGTGTGTGTAATCTATGGCACCCAGCACATTGGGCATGGCCGCAAGCTCATAGAAAGCTACCCTGACTGCATGCCACTGCGACTTCTGGGTAGGGAAGCAGAGAGAGGCATCTATGTGTCCATACAAGACATCCAAACCTGAGTGGACATTCCTAAATTTAAGGTGAGTGTCATAACCTGTAATCAATACAATACTGTGTTATATTACATTACAGAAAAACAACTTAGACATAGACGTGTATGTATATTTTAAATCACCTGAATTAAATATTTATAAAAGGTGGCCTGTGAGATAATAATGACATCGCCAGTCACAGACTGGAAGCTGCCAGCAGCCATATAGTGCAACACAGCCAGGAGTTTGTGCAGGCCTGAGCCAGAGCGAGAGCGTGCTGGCTCGGGGTCTAGGTTCAGTTTGACAAGGTCATACAGACGGAAAAGGTTATTTACATTTAGTCGGACCATCTGTATAACCTGGTCATCAGACAATTTGTTAAAGTTTAAACGACCACTAAAAAAACCAGGCATGTCCAGCCTACGCGGAACCTGTACAACCTGCTGACCATGTTCATTTTCCTGGACTTGGTTTATTGTAGCCTCATGGAGCACTGTCAGGTATCCCCCAGCAAACAAGAAAGCAGTACTACACACGGTAGCAGCCATTTCAGAGTGAGAGAGGAGAAAAATGTGTTTGGGCCCCTTTTAAAGGCCCAAAAAGTCAGGTGTGAGTAATGTAGAATTGGCAACACATGTAAACACGCTTCTCAAAAGCAGGTCTACTTTTTTTAGGCTTTTTGTACGATTAGTATTTTTTCACGGCCGCACATGCATTTTCACGGAAGAGATTTCAAATACGAATGCTTAGTAAATGACCGAGTTCTATACCTAAACAGCCGCGTTTGACCGATGGTGTATTCATTCGTATTTTTACTACACAGCCGTAATAAAAATACGAATGCCCTCATCACTGCCGAGTGTTGTGCTTAGTAAATTCCCGAGATGACACTTTGAAGAAAAAACACCAAATCGGTCAAAATCGGGACCTTAGTAAATATACCCTAATGTGGAAGATTAAATTATCCGCTGTGTTACCGAAAAGGGTAAAGCTTAACACCTAGAGCTGTCAAATGTTTCTGAATTTTCCCCACATGGAAACCCCATGGTGCACAGTAACCCACAGATTCTTCACAAAGTGCCTGAATCTATGGGTTTCCTTCACGTTAAGCCCCAGAGGGTGAATTTACAGCAACATTTTCCTTGCCCCTCCTAAGGAGATGCGGCTTGTAATTGAATTGCTTATGGCAGAGCAATTAGCTGAGGGTAAACCCCTTGACTAATTGAATCTGCCCCTATGTGTAGAATTGTATGAATAGCTTATTTTCTGCTGCGGGGTACACTGGGCTCCACAAGGAATGGACAATGGGGTGTAGAGTAGGATCTTGATCCGAGGCACCAACTGGCTCAAAGCTTTGACTGTTCCCAGAATGCATAGCGCCGCCTCCTATATCACCCCGCCTCCCTGCACAGAATCTCAGTTTTGTAGTTGGTGCTGCAGTAGCCGGCACTTAACAGAGGGGCTGCTCCAGGCAGCCCTAAGAAGAGCTTTTTTTCTGAGGAAAAAAGTGAAGACTTCAAGGGCAGCAGCAGTGTTACATGTCAGTGGACATTCACGGCTGCAGCTCCGGCTCTCCCCAGCGGCGCTGTACACTCCCGAGCCCTGGTTGCCGGGTAGCTACAGCAGGAGGCTCCGGTTTGCTTCATGTCAGGCACACACGACGGGGGCTCTCCGGGATCGCGTGGCCGTGCTTCGGGAGGTGGTAAGTGGGTCCCGCTTGCGGGACCCGGTCTTTATCGCGATCCGACGCGGTCAGTGGGAGGCGGGCCGCGCGCGCTGGCGGTGGACACTGTGGCAGTACAGGCGATCCCACTAGATCACCAGGGCATGGGACAGGTCAGGTTTTCTCTATAAACCATTTTATTAGAGCCCGCAGTACCCAGTGGTTTTGCCAGCAGGGGGATAGAGCTTGGACCTGAAGCCCCTCCCCCAGCCCCAGGGCGCCATTTTCTGCAAATGTTCCCGCCCTGGAGCTGCATATCTGTCTCTCCCTCACTCCCTGGCAGTGTCTGCGGCGCCATTATCCCTCAGCTCACTGTTCCTGGGGCTGCTTGGGCAAATCCTCCTATGTAAAGCCGCCTGGTTGTCAGTGCTGTGACTTTACAAGACACTTAAGTATTCTACCTGCCTTTTTTAGTCAATGTTAGTTAAGAAAGAGTGCACTTAGTCAGGGTTTTCTAGTATAATTACCCTGTGATATACATCCAGTTCTTACTGTGTACTGTTGTTAACTATTGTTATGTACCTGTGTAAGCTAGTCCAGTGCAGTATTATTGTTAGTAATAACCTCTGCATTGTACAGACTGTGACTATTTGTGTGTGCATTTGATAGCTGAGTGGTGTCCATTTCGTGTCTTTCGCTCAACCTGCGTCAGGTTTTATCTAATATAGGATTTTCACAAAGATATACTGTATTACGTATTTTTCTCTGTGATTTAGTCACCATATCTCTCCTTTATCTCTGCTGGTGCTGACTACACTGCGCAGGGGTTTGGGCTAGAGGTATTGTGCTGCTGACAAATTGTACTGTGTTACCTGATACTGCAAGTTATATCATGTCTGCTTCTGAGGGTAACGGTCCTGGAGCTGAACACACTGCCGGTGTTGCTGAAGCGACAGATACCTATGAGGAGAATATAACAGCTTTGGGCTCTGGTTCTGGGGGCTCCTTGCCCCCCAGTGGGACGGTGGCAACGGGGGCATATAATGACCCGCCGTGGGCCGCTTTTTCCACGCTTCTGCATACGCTAGTTCATAAACTAACACCCCCTATGGGACCCCCAATGCCGGTGCAACCGTTTGTGATCCCTGCAGCTAACCCGCCGTGGGCGGACGATTTATCTGCTCAAATAAAGAAGTTGAACCAGTCCCTGACTACTAAAAAGTCTGACCGTCGCTCGCCTGGGTGTGGTTCATCAAATCGACAGTGTCTAGGTCGACAATGTTTAGGTCGACCACTATAGGTCGACAGTCACTAGGTCGACATGGATGGAAGGTCGACAGGGTTTCTAGGTCGATATGTGCTAGGTCGACAGGTCTAAAGGTCGACATGAGGATTTTATTTTATTTTGTGTCGTTTTCTTCGTAGAGTGACCGGGATCCCAAATTAGTGCACCACATCCCCTCGCATGGCTCGCTTCGCTCGCCATGCTTCGAGCATTGTGCCTTCGCTTCGCTCGGCACACTTTACCGTTCCAATCGTAGTCCACGTGGATCGTTAAGTATGAAAAAATTCAAAAAAAGTGAAAAACTCATGTCGACCTTTAGACCTGTCGACCTAGCACATGTCGACCTAGAAACCCTGTCGACATTCCATCCATGTCGACCTAGTGACTGTCGACCTATAGTGGTCGACCTAAACATTGTCGACCTAGACACTGTCGATCTTCAGACCGGATCCCCGCTCGCCTACGTCCAAGGGGTCCTCTAAGCGAGCGCTTGTCTCCTCACAATCCACTACTGTCACTGACACCTCGTTGGATGAAGACGGCACTTACACTGACCCCACAGGTTCTGACTCAGATACGGCTGATGGGGAGGGTGGTTCACATGTGGATGTTCCTGATCTTTTGGAGGCTATTAAATTAATTTTACAGATTACGGATGATCCCGAGCCATCCGTTCCTCCTAAGAAACCAGATAGGTTCAAGCGTCAGAAGGTGATTAAACAAGTTTCACCTCACTCTGACCACCTAATTGATATACGTCAGGAACCCTGGGAAAACCCGGGTACGAAGTTTGTGCCTCAAAAGAAGATGCTAGTTCGCTATCCCCTCGCGCCGGCGCTGTCTAAGAATTGGGAAACGCCTCCTCCAGTGGACTCACATGTGGCTAGGATGGTGGTTTCCTCAGCTCTACCGATCACCACCGTCACGTCTCCAAAAGAGCCTACGGATAAACGTGTGGAGGGTTGTCTGAAAGCGATTTACACCCTCACGGGTGCTGCACAAAGGCCCACTATTGCAACTACTTGGGCTGCAAAGGCCATTGAAGCATGGGCCTTGGACTTAGATGCTGAAATCTCCTCTGACCATGCTAGACAATGCTTGTCTTATATTGTCACAGCTACTCGTTATATTAAAGAGGCGGCTTCTGATGCCGGTATCCTTGCAGCCAAGGCCTCTACTACGTCAGTCCTGGCCTGCCGGATATTGTGGCTGAGATCCTGGTCTGTGGATCTGGACTCTAGAAAAACCCTGGAGGTACTCCCTTTTAAGGGAGATATTCTGTTTGGGGAGGATTTAAATAAGATTGTGGCTGACTTGGCTACTGCCAAAACTGCCTGTCTGCCAAGTACTGCTCCTTCTGTGTCGAAGGCTCGCCCCTTTCGCCCTTCAAGTAAAGCAAAAGGTCAGGCGTACAACAAGCAGGCCCGCACTTCCAAACCTGGTAAGCCTAAGCCCAAAAGAGCCTGGGCGGCCCGTCAGCCAGCTTCCAAGACAGATAAGCCTGCCGCATGATGAGGCGGGCCTCCCTCTGGGGGATCCCAGGATGGGGGGCCGGCTTCTAGGGTATACCCAGGAATGGTTGAAGACCATTTCAGATGCCTGGGTACGGGAAGTCGTCACTCGAGGTTACGCCATAGTCTTCAAAAACCGACCCCCTCATCGATTTTGCCAGACAGATGTCCCGTTGGACAAGACAAAGGCAAACACTCTACATTCGGTGGTACAGACCCTCCTGGATACAGGAGTCGTAGTACAGGTGCCTCTTGCGCAGAGGGGCCGGGGGTACTATTCTCCGCTGTTTCTAGTCCCGAAACCGAATGGGTCCTCCCGGCCCATTCTCAACCTCATGGCATTGAACAGGTTTGTGAAGGTTTCCAGGTTCCGGATGGAAACCCTTCACGCTATAGTTCTGGCCTTGGAACCTGGGGACTTCATGGTCTCCCTGGATATACAGGATGCTTACCTGCATATTCCTATAGCAGTGTCTCATCAGCAATACCTGAGATTTGCGATTGGCAACTGCCATTACCAGTTTCGGGCGTTACCTTTTGGTTTAACAACAGCTCCGCGAGTCTTTACAAAAGTCATGGCGGTGATGGCGGTGGTACTCCGCCGTCAAGGGGTCAGGATACTGCCGTATTTGGACGACTTGTTAATCCTGGCAGATTCCCCAGAACTTCTCCTGCATCATCTAGATGTGACGGTCCGGTTTCTGCAAGCCCACGGGTGGCTCCTCATCAACTGGAAGGAGTCATCCCTGATCCCTGCTCAGAGCATGGTGCATCTGGGAGCACTATTGGACACTCACAACCAGCAGTTGTTCCTGTCTCAGGAGAAAGTCCTGAAACTTCAGGACAGGATTCGTTGCTTCCTATCTCGTCCGCAAGTGTCGGTACATTCGGCGATGCAGGTGCTGGGCCTCATGGTGTCAGCATTCGACATGGTGGAGTACGCTCAATTTCACTCTCACCCTCTCAGAGGCTGATTCTAGCCAAATGGGACGGCCTGCCTCACCGGATCAGGTCTCAAATGATCTCATTGACTCCGGAGGTCCGTCTGTCGCTGCTCTGGTGGCTCCGGGACCAAGAACTGTGCAGGGGCCGTCCGTTCTGGATATCCAACTGGGTCCTGTTGACAACAGATGCCAGTCTAAGAGGTTGGGGCGCAGTGCTGGAGCAACACTCCCTTCAGGGGTGGTGAACCAAGGAGGAGTCCCTCCTCTCGATCAATATTCTGGAGTTTCGGGCAGTCTTCAATGCCTTGAACCTAGCCCAGCATTTAATTCAGAACAGTCCTGTTCAAGTACAGTCGGACAACGCCACCACAGTGGCTTACATAAATCATCAAGGCGGCACTCGAAGCCGCCTAGCAATGAAGGAAGTCTCACGGATTCTACAGTGGGCAGAACGCCATCTACCGGCCATATCGGCAATATTCAATAGTCCTGAATTGGGAAGCGGACTTTCTCAGTCATCAGGATGTGCATGCCGGCGAGTGGGGCCTCCATCCAGGAGTGTTTCAACTCCTAGTGGAAAGGTGGGGCCTTCCAGACGTAGATCTGATGGCGTCTCGACACAATCACAAGGTTCCGGTCTGCGGAGCAAGGACAAGGGATCCTCAAGCAGCATTCCTGGATGCGCTGGCGGTACCGTGGAGGTTTCGGCTGCCGTACGTGTTCCCTCCGGTGTCACTCCTGCCCAGGGTAATTCGGAAGTTCAAGCAAGAAAAAGGAATTCTGCTTCTCATAGCTCCAGCGTGGTCCAGACGGCACTGGTTCTCAGACCTGCAAGGCCTATCGTCAGAGCGTCCAATTCTACTTCCACAATGCCCAGACCTTTTCGTTCAGGGCCCCTGTGTCTACCAGGACCTAGCCCGGTGGTCTTTGACGGCGTGGCTCTTGAAGCTTCCGTCTTAAGGGCTAAAGGGTTTTCTGAGGCGGTCATTCAAACTATGTTGCGGGCCCGGAAACCGGCTTCGGCTCGGATTTACTATAGGGTCTGGCATTCTTACTGTGTTTGGTGCGCATCTAACGATTATGACGCTTCCAAGTTCAGTATAGCCAAGTTGTTTGCTTTTCTTCAGCAGGGCCTGGACTTAGGCCTGCGTCTGGCCTCCCTAAAGGTTCAAATATATGCCTTGTCGGTGTGGTTTCAGAGAAAAATTGCGACCTTACCTGATGTGCATACCTTTACTCAGGGCGTGTTGCGTATCCAACCTCCCTATGTCCCGCCTGTGGCTCCTTGGGACTTGTCAGTGGTTTTGGAGGCGTTACAAGAGTCTCTGTTTGAACCTCTTGGTTCAGCTGACCTTAAGTGGCTTTCCCTTAGGGTGGTGTTTCTGCTGGCTATTGCTTCAGCTAGAAGAGTGTCGGATTTGGGTGCCTTGTCCTGTAGTTCCCCATATCTGATATTTCATCGTGACCGGGCGGTTCTTAGGACTCGTCCCGGCTATCTACCTAAGGTGGTTTCTTCGTTCCACCTTAATCAGGAGATTGTAGTTCCGGCACTTGTTTCTGCTGATCTGTCTCCCAAAGAGCGGTCTTTGGATGTGGTACGGGCTCTCCGTATCTATGTGAAGAGAACTGCTCCTATTAGGAAATCGGATTCTCTTTTTGTTGTGTTTGGGTTTCACAAACGGGGCTGGCCTGCTCACAAGCAAACTCTGGCCAGATGGATTAGAATGGTGATTGCACATGCTTATGTGAAGGCTGGTCTCTCTGCTCCTGATCACATTAAGACCCATTCTACTAGGTCTGTTGGACCTTCTTGGGCGGCCCAACATGGTGCGACCCTTGAACAATTGTGCAAGGCGGCTACGTGGTCCTCTGTGAACGCGTTCATGCCTTCGATACTGACGCACTTAGCTTCTTTGGGTTGGTATGGCATTAGCCGCTGACACGCCTCCTGTCGTGAGAATGCGGTCTTGTGGCTACTAACCATTGTCGTCTCTTTTCCTGCTACCGCATTAGACTGGTTAACTAAAAACTGAAATCCTGTGCAGGGAGGCGGGGTGATATAGGAGGCGGCGCTATGCATTCTGGGAACAGTCAAAGCTTTGAGCCTGTTGGTGCCTCGGATCAAGATCCTACTCTACACCCCATTGTCCATTCCTTGTGGAGCCCAGTGTACCTCGCAGAAAGAGTTTTAACAAAGGTAAGTTCTTACCATAAAACTCGTTTTTATAAACAATCTACCACATAAAGGGGCAAATGTATGAAATCCTCTAAAGAGTGGATAAGTGAACAAGTAGAGAAGTTGCCTCTATAGCAACTAGAGATGTGCACCGGAAATTTTTCGGGTTTTGGTTTTGAATTCGGTTCCGCGGCCGTGTTTTGGATCCGGACGCGTTTTGGCAAAACCTCCCAGAAATTTTTTTGTCGGATTCGGGTGTGTTTTGGATTCGGGTGTTTAAAAAAAAAAAAAAAACCTCAAAAACAGCTTAAATCATAGAATTTGGGGGTAATTTTGATCCCATAGTATTAATAACCTCAATAACCATAATTTCCACTCATTTCCAGTCTATTCTGAACACCTCACACCTCACAATATTATTTTTAGTCCTAAAATTTGCACCAAGGTCGCTGGATGACTAAGCAAAGCGACCCAAGAGGGCGGCACAAACACCTGGCCCACCTAAGAGTGGCACTGCAGTGTCAGACAGGATGGCACTTAATAAAATTGGCCCCAAACAGCACATGATGCAAAGAAAGGAGAAAAAGAGGTGCACTGTGGTCGCTGGATGGCTAAGCTAAGCGATACAAACACCTCAATATCACAGGAATTATTCGTTCTAATCAATGGTATTATTGGTCCAAATCACTGTAAGAAAATGACAAAATCACTGGAATTATTCGTTCTAATCAATGGTATCAGTGGCGTCATGACGGGGGTGCGGGGGGTGCGTCCCGCACCCGGGTGTCACCCTTCAATGGGGTGACACCAAAACGAGCCGCATACAAGGTCCGTGCACCGTGGCTGCGAGCACACCCCCTCCTCCTTTTCACAAAGTGCCGCACACCCGCCGACCCCATGTCAGTCCCACCCGCCTGTACAAGCAGCAGAACACCGCTGCGGGAGGGTCCAGACTGTTTCACAATAAACTCTCCGGATCCCGGGCGCTGTGACGTCACCATGAACTTCAGTGCCGCTTGCAATGCTGGGAGGGAGAAATGGAGGACACTGCAATCTGTAGCGCTGACGCTGTTTTAACGGGGAGGATCTGTTCTGCAGTGGCGATTGTCTCCTGCTGCTGTCACACCCTGGCGGCTGCCAGTCGTTTCACCTGCCAGTGTGGTAAATTTGATCAAGTCATTTAAATATATATTTTGGTATATAAGCGGCTCCAATAAATAAAAGTAATAATAACATTTTCAATAGGAGCGCTGAATAGATATGAAAGTGCTAAAACCTGTGAAAAAAAACGGTGGTTAGTAAAGCAATGTTTAACAGCCCTTTTAGATGCAGGTGTTTTGAGTCCGTCATTGATCCGTTTTTGTGTGTTTACAGGTTCCGTATATTGCTGGGGGTCAGGACCGCATGTAGGTAATAGGGACAGAAAGTTAGGATCCCTTTGCTAACCTCTGCATACTACCTACATGCGGTCCTGACCCCCAGCAATATACGGGACCCTTAAACACACAAAAACGGATCAATGACGGACTCAAAACACCTGCATCTAAAAGGGCTGTTAAACATTGCTTTACTAACCACCTTTTTTTTCCACAGGTTTTAGCACTTTCATATCTATTCAGCGCTCCTATTCATATTTTAATATATTTTTAACCCCCTCAGTGCTCGAAGTGGGCCATTATATAACAGTATGGCATACCGGCACTTCGAGCACCAACTCTCGCTGCTGCCTTTCAAATTCTGCGCTGTCAAGCATTGGAACCGATCTGCGGGAGATTTCAAATGGTGGCGCCACGGTCATAGGGACCGAAGGCCATCTCCACATCACTGCTGTTCCCCCGGGCTTTCTGCCCTTCGCCGCTGCTGCCCACATCCTCCGCTGCTGCAGCCCACGTCCTCCGCTGATGCCTGCCGCCGACGTCATCCTCCACACCGCTGCCCAGGGCCTTCTCCTGGTCACCGGCGCTGCCCAGGGCCTTCTCGCCGCCGCTGACTTCAGCCTCTGCACCACCGCCGACTACAGCCTCGTCCGCTGCTCATTAGGTACTGTCCCTCTGTCACTGCTGTCACTCTCCCTCTCCCTGCTGTCACTGTCTCTGTCACTCTCCCTGCTATCACTTTCTCTGTCACTCTCCCTGCTATCACTTTCTCTGTCACTCTCCCTGCTATCACTTTCTCTGTCACTCTCCCTGCTGTCACTCTGTCACTCTCCCTGCTGTCACTCTCCCTGCTGTCACTCTCCTTGTTGTCACTCTGTCACTCTCCCTGCTGTCACTCTGTCACTGTTACTCTCCCTGTCACTCTCTTCCTTCTGTCACTTTCCCTGTCCCTATGTCCGTGCTGTCACTCTCCCAGTCCCTAAATTTTGGATCATACTGTGTGGAGTAATGTGAATTTTGGATCATACTGTGTGAAGTAATGTAAATTTTGGATCATACTGTGTGGGGTAATGTGGATTTTGGATCATACTGTGTGGAGTAATGTGAATTTTGGATCATACTGTGTGGAGTAATGTGGATTTTGGATCATTCTGTGTGGCGTAAAGTGAATTTTGGCTCATTCAGTGTGGCATCATTTATAAGGGGCACCAGTACTAGATAGTACAAGGAGTCCTACTATTGTGGTGCATAATGTGTATAAGGGGTATATGGAAGAGGACATAATACAAATTGAGGATTCGTGTGTGGAAGTGGGACAGGATGAGGGTGATATGTGTGTACTATCGGACAGTGAGGATGTTGATGATGATATTGTTTGTGTAAGTCAGCCACCAGTGGCTGCAGTTATTGACCGTGATAAAAAGAAAGACATTGGATGCCAGGGCATGAGACCAAAAAAGCCACCTCTTGGGTGTGGGATTATTTTTACTCCAATCCTGGCAATGTTTATGAAAGCATCTGCTCCATTTGTGAGGCCAAATTTAGTAGAGGTAGGAACGTTAGCCATCTAGGCACCACCTCCATGTTACATAATTTGCGGCGAAGACATTACATTTATTGTACAATATTATAATGCAATTAACACCTCATCATTAACATCCTCAGAGTAATTACTTAAAGGAGGAAGTCCTTCTAAAAAATTGTTTTGTGGGGGCCCAAACAAACCAATCATTTGAGCCACAAGTGACGGTCCCTGTCACTGAAATGATTGGTTTGTTAAACTGTGCATGTCCTGTTTAATATATACAACAGGGCAATTCCATCTTGCACCTAATTTCTTTGCATTAAGTGCTCTTTGGAGCATTTTTTGGGCATAGTTTCTAAAACTGCCATCCTGTCTGCCACTGCAGTGCCACTCCTAGATGTGCCAGGTGTTTTTGCCGCCCACTTCTGTCACTTAGCTTAGTCATCCAGCTACCTCGGTGCAACCTTTTGGCCTAAACTGGTTAAAAACAATATTGTGAGCTGCGAGGTGTTCAAAATAGTCTGGAAATGAGTGGAAATTAATGTTATTGAGGTTAATAATACTGTAGGAACAAAAACAGGCCCAAATGCTTTGATTTTAGCTGTTTTTATGATTTAAAAAAAAAAAAATAGAACGAAAAGCAAAACACACAAGGGCGGTTTTGGCAAAACCAATCCAATACCAAAATATTAAAAAAACAAATCAGAAAAATGGCCAGGCGCACATATCTACTAAGTATTCCGTGGGGTGTGAAGCGGAAGAAGGTCCATAGGGAAGGGGGGGGGGGGGGGGGGGGGTGACACCATGAGTTACTACACCGGGTGGCACCAACCCTAGTGACGCCTCTGAATGGTATTATTGGTCCAAATCACTGGAAGAAAATGACAAAATCACTGGAATTATTTGGCAAGATCACTGGAATTAATAATTATAAATCACTGATATTAATTGGTAAAATCTCGCTATCGCCTGCCTAGTGAAGTGGAATCTAGATGGGATTTTGTACCGGGGACACAATAACTTCATCAATTGTCTAAATCCCACTGGTGGAAAACGGGCACACGTCTAACAGCGTACTGATTATACTGAGAACTGATTATACTGATCACTGATGATACTGCAGAGAACTGACACTGAGCAGCGAGAACAGCACTGGACTGTTGTACTGTAGTATACTGGTCACCACAATGCAGCACTGACACTGAGCACAGATATTAAGCACTGATCAGGATACTGGAAGTGACACAGAGCTGCAAGATACAGCAATAGCCTACTGTACTGTACTACTATATACTGGTGGTCACCACAATGCTGCACACTGAGCACAGATATTACCAGGTGTATCTCACACATCGCTCAGTACAGATTACAGGATGTATAATCACCAGGTGTATCACACGCCACACAGTACAGTATACAGGGTGTATAATCACCAGGTTTATCACACGCCACACAGTACAGTATACAGGGTGTATAATCCCCAGGTGTATCTCACACATCGCTCAGTACAGTATATAGGGTGTATAATCCCCAAGTGTATCTCACACATCACTCAGTACAGTATATAGGGTGTATAATCATCACCAGGTGTATCATACGCCACACAGTACAGTATACAGGGTGTATAATCATCACCAGGTGTATCACATGCCGCACAGTACAGTATACAGGATGTATAATCCCCAGGTGTATCTCACACATCGCTCAGTACAGTATATAGGGTGTATAATCCCCAGGTGTATCTCACACATCGCTCAGTACAGTATATAGGGTGTATAATCCCTAAGTGTATCTCACACATCGCTCAGTACAGTATATAGGGTGTATAATCCCCAGGTGTATCTCACACATCGCTCAGTACAGTATATAGGGTGTATAATCCCTAAGTGTATCTCACACATCGCTCAGTACAGTATATAGGGTGTATAATCATCACCAGGTGTACCATACGCCGCACAGTACAGTATACAGGGTGTATAATCATCACCATGTGTATCACACACCTCACAGTACAGTATACCGGGTGTATAATCCCCAGGTGTATCTCACACATCGCTCAGTACAGATTACAGGGTGTATAAAATCACCAGGTGTATAACACACGTCGCACAGTACAGTATACATACTGGTCACTAAAATGCAGCAGATATTGAGCAGTGATCTGGATACTAGAAGTGACAAAGAGCTGCAAGATACAGCAATGGCCTACTGTACTGTACTATATGTATACTGCTGGTCACCAAAATGCTTCACTGTCCTACTATATACTGCTCACAACAATGCAGCACAGCTATGGATAGTATACTTGACACAGCTGCAAGATACAGCAATGGCCTACTGTACTACTGTATATGTATACTGCTGGTCACCAAAATGCTGCACTGTCCTATATACTGCTCACAATAATGCAGCACAGAGATAGTATACTTGACACAGAGCTGCAAGATACAGCAACGGCCTACTGTACTGTACTATATGTATACTACTGGTCACCAAAATGCTGCACTGTCCTACTGTATACTAGAGATGAGCGGGTTCGGTTCCTCGGAATCCGAACCCGCCCGAACTTCAGGGTTTTTTACACGGGGCCGAGCAGGCTCGGATCCTCCCGCCTTGCTCGGTTAACCCGAGCGCGCCCGAACGTCATCATCACGCTGTCGGATTCTCGCGAGGCTCGGATTCTATATAAGGAGCCGCGCGTCGCCGCCATTTTTCACACGTGCATTGAGATTCATAGGGAGAGGACGTGGCTGGCGTCCTCTCCGTTTATAGAGATTCGAGAAGAGAGTGAGACAGTCTCACTAGAGAGAGAAAGAGAAATGTAAATCAAAATTGAAAATACATTGACAGCAGATTAAAATAGTAATAATAATAATAATAATAAGGATGGTTTGTTCTATGTAAAAAAGTAACAATTTATTTATATATCACATATAACACTGCTAAAAAGAAGGAATTCCTTTTGCCACAAAGTGGCAGTAAAACTGAGATATATCTTTATCTGGTAAACTTTCATAGATTTCACATTCTCCTATATTAAAGTTTGTCCATTCCTATAGGCTAGGACAGCCTCCCTTTGTGCAATTCACTGTAGGTAAATAGTTACCGGGTCCCCACGTTGGTAAGCATCAGCCTCGGAGCAAGTCCATTTGTAGCTGTAGGGGTGTTGGTTAAACCGGTTAAAAGATTTGATTCAGTGATGGGAGCGAGGTCCAAAGATGTGCCGAAGGAAGACAGGCTTGGCAGGCCAAATGGAGAGTGGAGTCCAGATCGGATGAAGTAAGCTCAACGCGTTTCACTGGTACAGTCCAGCTTCCTCAGGAGCATATGATCCATAAGTATGGGATATCACATTTATACCCTGCTTAATGAACTTAATGAGCACCATCTGTTTAGGTGATTGTTAATACATGAGAACAAAACCATCCATAATAATAATATAAAAACTAACAGCCACAAACATAGTCTTGATGTTTATCTAAAGGCTATATTAGATCATTAAAACGAGTATAATAACTTCATTTAAACAAGAAAAGAATATAAGATAGTGCCGGTCACGTGATGTATCTCATCATGTGATCGGCAAGAGAGCAGTCCCATTGGTCCGTATTGAGTAACAACGGTCACATGATCTCCCCCATGTGACCGTATACTTAGATCCCCTTCTTGCGAGGTGCGTTACTATCCCTGAATATGACTCGGCAAACCGCCGTCCCATTGGTGGTTCTATGCCACCTGATACTGCGCCCACGTAACACACGTCACTGTCCGTCCCTGCACGTGAGCGCACCGAACATGCCGTGAGTTCCCCTTCGTAACGGAGACCCGGAAGTCTATAAGGTCTCCTGATTAGAGAGCCTAGACCGCCCCGGACTTCCTCCGTATTCATCTCTAGGTTCCCTAATTGTCATGGCAACACATTCGGCTTGACTGATCTTTTCAACTTATATAAGATTTCTTATTTTCATTATTAGAGGCTTATTTTGACAGTATAAAAGACAATGATCAATAGACAAGACATTGAAGATTAATCAAGACAGGTTACCTTCCTTTTTAACAAATATGTACATATTTTTCATGATCTCATATATTTCATTATGGACCCACATAAAATTACAGATTTTAACTATTGCTACAGTTGGAAAACGGACAAAATATATATGTGTATACATTAAGATACTAAATTTCTAATACACATATAATTGTAGATAACATCCCAAGCATTATACCATGCTAATTGGTTAGTTATAATTGATCTTAGACCTAAATGACAGAGTTCAATTCTATGGCCTCGTTTAGTCCGTCTGGATGTAACGAATTGTATTTCAGCATCCAGAAGACTTCCCTACGGCATAATTGATTAAACCTGTCACCCCCTCTATCTGTTGGTGTGATGTGCTCAAGACTAATGATGGAAAGGCAAGCAGGATTACTTTCATGTTTCTCAGAGTAATGTCGTGAGACACTATGGGTCTCTATTTTACGTAATATGTTTCGACGATGTTCCATAAAACGTGTATGTAACGCTCTCGTGGTTCTGCCTACATAATTTAGGCCACATCCACATGTTAACACATAAATCACGAATTTTGAGTCACAGTTCATGAAAGATTTAAGATTGTATTTTTCAAAAGAACCAGGTATAGAAATATGTGTGGTTTTACGTTCCATGTGATGACACATGGTACATCTATTTTTTCCGCACCTATGAAATCCTACTGGTTTGGTAGTTAACCAATCTACTCCATCGCCTCTTTCTTTCGTTATTGCTGGTCTAAAGTGGCTAGGGGCCAAAATGGTCTTTAGGGCCCTATTTTTCTTGTAAATAATTTGTGGCTTATTAGGTAACAGACTCCCCAAGACATTGTCCTGTTTGAGTATCCTGTAGTTCTTATTGACAATGGTCTTGATCTCATTGGCACATCTATTATATTTGCATATAAAGGCAACTTCTCTATCCTTGGTATCTTTTTGAGCATTTTTATTTTTTGACGGGATAAGTAAGTCTTGTCTATCCATATCTAAAACCTCCTTAAGAGCCTTATCAAGAATATATTGTGGATATTCCCTATTTATGAAAGAGTCTATAAGTTGATTTGCCTGTGTTTTGAAAGTGTCTATATTTGAACAGTTGCGTCTAAGTCGCATTAGTTGCCCCTTGGGAATATTATTCTTCCAGGGGGCATAGTGAGCACTCCTATAATGTAAATATGAATTGGTATTCACTGGTTTAATAAAATTGGATGTGATAATTGTATTATCTTTTATCTCGAGGGTCACATCCAGGAAGTTAGCACGGTCCCTATCATAGGTGAAGGTGAAATTAAGATTGTGCTCATTAGACTGTAAGTGAGAAACAAAAGCATTAGCTGAGAGAAAATCCCCATCCCAAATAATAAATAGATCATCTATGTACCGTCCATAGAAAACCAGGTTCGCCTCCCAGTCCGCGCCCCACACGCGGGCATCATCAAAGTCCCCCATGTAGAGATTGGCGTAACTGGGGGCGAACCTGGTTCCCATGGCGGTACCTGTGAGTTGTAGATAATATTTGTGATTAAAAATAAAATAATTGTGTGTAAGAATGAAAGAAATACATTGAATAAGGAAAGACTGATGCTGTTCGTCAAGAACCTGTGTCGTATGTAACAGATCAGCAATAACTTTAATACCTGTAATATGGGGTATATTCGTATAAAGAGCCTGAACATCCAGTGTAAGGAAGGCAAATGTTTCCTTCCACTGTATGTGTTGAATTTTGTTTAAGAAATCTTTGGTATCTTTCAAATGTGATTTCAATAATGGTACATGTGGTTGAAGAAATGCATCAATGTAAAAAGAAAGATTTGATGTGAGTGAATTAATGCCAGAAATAATTGGGCGTCCCGGTGGTGCAGTTTAATCAATTATGCCGTAGGGAAGTCTTCTGGATGCTGAAATACAATTCGTTACATCCAGACGGACTAAACGAGGCCATAGAATTGAACTCTGTCATTTAGGTCTAAGATCAATTATAACTAACCAATTAGCATGGTATAATGCTTGGGATGTTATCTACAATTATATGTGTATTAGAAATTTAGTATCTTAATGTATACACATATATATTTTGTCCGTTTTCCAACTGTAGCAATAGTTAAAATCTGTAATTTTATGTGGGTCCATAATGAAATATATGAGATCATGAAAAATATGTACATATTTGTTAAAAAGGAAGGTAACCTGTCTTGATTAATCTTCAATGTCTTGTCTATTGATCATTGTCTTTTATACTGTCAAAATAAGCCTCTAATAATGAAAATAAGAAATCTTATATAAGTTGAAAAGATCAGTCAAGCCGAATGTGTTGCCATGACAATTAGGGAACCTAGAGATGAATACGGAGGAAGTCCGGGGCGGTCTAGGCTCTCCAATCAGGAGACCTTATAGACTTCCGGGTCTCCGTTACGAAGGGGAACTCACGGCATGTTCGGTGCGCTCACGTGCAGGGACGGACAGTGACGTGTGTTACGTGGGCGCAGTATCAGGTGGCATAGAACCACCAATGGGACGGCGGTTTGCCGAGTCATATTCAGGGATAGTAACGCACCTCGCAAGAAGGGGATCTAAGTATACGGTCACATGGGGGAGATCATGTGACCGTTGTTACTCAATACGGACCAATGGGACTGCTCTCTTGCCGATCACATGATGAGATACATCACGTGACCGGCACTATCTTATATTCTTTTCTTGTTTAAATGAAGTTATTATACTCGTTTTAATGATCTAATATAGCCTTTAGATAAACATCAAGACTATGTTTGTGGCTGTTAGTTTTTATATTATTATTATGGATGGTTTTGTTCTCATGTATTAACAATCACCTAAACAGATGGTGCTCATTAAGTTCATTAAGCAGGGTATAAATGTGATATCCCATACTTATGGATCATATGCTCCTGAGGAAGCTGGACTGTACCAGTGAAACGCGTTGAGCTTACTTCATCCGATCTGGACTCCACTCTCCATTTGGCCTGCCAAGCCTGTCTTCCTTCGGCACATCTTTGGACCTCGCTCCCATCACTGAATCAAATCTTTTAACCGGTTTAACCAACACCCCTACAGCTACAAATGGACTTGCTCCGAGGCTGATGCTTACCAACGTGGGGACCCGGTAACTATTTACCTACAGTGAATTGCACAAAGGGAGGCTGTCCTAGCCTATAGGAATGGACAAACTTTAATATAGGAGAATGTGAAATCTATGAAAGTTTACCAGATAAAGATATATCTCAGTTTTACTGCCACTTTGTGGCAAAAGGAATTCCTTCTTTTTAGCAGTGTTATATGTGATATATAAATAAATTGTTACTTTTTTACATAGAACAAACCATCCTTATTATTATTATTATTATTACTATTTTAATCTGCTGTCAATGTATTTTCAATTTTGATTTGCACAGCCAGCGCTGGTATACATTTCTCTTTCTCTAATGTCTAGTTTTTGAGGAATTGACCTTCCTCTTACCTGCTGCTGTTGGTTGCGCACTTGCACATATACTATTTTCACTAGAGAGAGACACAGTAGTAATTTTGGGGAGCATTAGGAGGAGTACTACTACTACTAGTACTTGCTGAAGTGAAGTGATAGATAGTGTGACTGTATTGTATTATCTGACTTGTGGGGGAGACACTGACAGTGGGGAGCAGTTAGAGTCTGAGAGCAGGACTCAGGACTCAGGAGTACATAGTACATATAACGTACAGTGCACACTTTTGCTGCCAGAGTGCCACACCAGTATATATTGTGATTGTATGCTTAGGAGTACTACTTGCAAGTTGCTGATAGTGTGACCAGTGACCTGACCACCAGTTTAATAATCACCACCAGTTTAATTAATATATATATATATATAATTGTATATAATTAATATATATATAATATTATAATTGTATACCACCTACCCGTGTTTTTTTTTTTTTCTTTCTTCTTTATACATACTACTATAGTAGCTTACTGTAGCAGTCTGCGGTGCTGCTGAGCTGACAGTGTCCAGCAGGTCCGTCATCAGTCATCATTACCTAATATATATCTACCTGTCCGGCTGCAGTACTAGTGATATTATATATACATATATATATTGATTTCATATCATTATCATCCGGTCTATATTAGCAGCAGACACAGTACGTTAGTCCACGGCTGTAGCTACCTCTGTGTCGGCACTCGGCAGTCCATCCATAATTGTATACCACCTACCCGTGGTTTTTTTTTTTTCTTACTTCTTGATACATACTACTATAGTAGCTTACTGTAGCAGTCTGCGGTGCTGCTGAGCTGACAGTGTCCAGCAGGTCCGTCATCAGTCATCATTACCTAATAAATATATATCTACCTGTCCGGCTGCAGTACTAGTGATATTATATATACATATATATATTGATTTCATATCATTATCATCCAGTCTATATTAGCAGCAGACACAGTACGGTAGTCCACGGCTGTAGCTACCTCTGTGTCGGCAGTCGCTCGTCCATCCATAAGTATACTAGTATCCATCCATCTCCATTGTTTACCTGAGGTGCCTTTTAGTTGTGCCTATTAAAATATGGAGAACAAAAATGTTGAGGTTCCAAAATTAGGGAAAGATCAAGATCCACTTCCACCTCGTGCTGAAGCTGCTGCCACTAGTCATGGCCGAGACGATGAAATGCCAGCAACGTCGTCTGCCAAGGCCGATGCCCAATGTCATAGTACAGAGCATGTAAAATCCAAAACACCAAATATCAGTAAAAAAAGGACTCCAAAATCTAAAATAAAATTGTCGGAGGAGAAGCGTAAACTTGCCAATATGCCATTTACCACACGGAGTGGCAAGGAACGGCTGAGGCCCTGGCCTATGTTCATGGCTAGTGGTTCAGCTTCACATGAGGATGGAAGCACTCAGCCTCTCGCTAGAAAACTGAAAAGACTCAAGCTGGCAAAAGCACCGCAAAGAACTGTGCGTTCTTCGAAATCCCAAATCCACAAGGAGAGTCCAATTGTGTCGGTTGCGATGCCTGACCTTCCCAACACTGGACGTGAAGAGCATGCGCCTTCCACCATTTGCACGCCCCCTGCAAGTGCTGGAAGGAGCACCCGCAGTCCAGTTCCTGATAGTCAGATTGAAGATGTCAGTGTTGAAGTACACCAGGATGAGGAGCATATGGGTGTTGCTGGCGCTGGGGAGGAAATTGACAAGGAGGATTCTGATGGTGAGGTGGTTTGTTTAAGTCAGGCACCCGGGGAGACACCTGTTGTCCGTGGGAGGAATAGGGCCGTTGACATGCCTGGTGAAAATACCAAAAAAATCAGCTCTTCGGTGTGGAAGTATTTCACCAGAAATGCGGACAACATTTGTCAAGCCGTGTGTTGCCTTTGTCAAGCTGTAATAAGTAGGGGTAAGGACGTTAACCACCTCGGAACATCCTCCCTTATACGTCACCTGCAGCGCATTCATAATAAGTCAGTGACAAGTTCAAAAACTTTGGGCAACAGCGGAAGCAGTCCACTGACCAGTAAATCCCTTCCTCTTGTAACCAAGCTCACGCAAACCACCCCACCAACTCCCTCAGTGTCAATTTCCTCCTTCCCCAGGAATGCCAATAGTCCTGCATGCCATGTCACTGGCAATTCTGACGAGTCCTCTCCTGCCTGGGATTCCTCCGATGCATCCTTGCGTGTAACGCCTACTGCTGCTGGCGCTGCTGTTGTTGCTGCTGGGAGTCGATGGTCATCCCAGAGGGGAAGTCGTAAGCCCACTTTTACTACTTCCACCAAGCAATTGACTGTCCAACAGTCCTTTGCGAGGAAGATGAAATATCACAGCAGTCATCCTGTTGCAAAGCGGATAACTGAGGCCTTGACAACTATGTTGGTGTTAGACGTGCGTCCGGTATCCGCCGTTAGTTCACAGGGAACTAGACAATTTCTTGAGGCAGTGTGCCCCCGTTACCAAATACCATCTAGGTTCCACTTCTCTAGGCAGGCGATACCGAGAATGTACACGGACGTCAGAAAAAGACTCACCAGTGTCCTAAAAAATGCAGTTGTACCCAATGTCCACTTAACCACGGACATGTGGACAAGTGGAGCAGGGCAGGGTCAGGACTATATGACTGTGACAGCCCACTGGGTAGATGTATGGACTCCCGCCGCAAGAACAGCAGCGGCGGCACCAGTAGCAGCATCTCGCAAACGCCAACTCTTTCCTAGGCAGGCTACGCTTTGTATCACCGGTTTCCAGAATACGCACACAGCTGAAAACCTCTTACGGCAACTGAGGAAGATCATCGCGGAATGGCTTACCCCAATTGGACTCTCCTGTGGATTTGTGGCATCGGACAACGCCAGCAATATTGTGTGTGCATTAAATATGGGCAAATTCCAGCACGTCCCATGTTTTGCACATACCTTGAATTTGGTGGTGCAGAATTTTTTTAAAAACGACAGGGGCGTGCAAGAGATGCTGTCGGTGGCCAGAAGAATTGCGGGACACTTTCGGCGTACAGGCACCACGTACAGAAGACTGGAGCACCACCAAAAACGCCTGAACCTGCCCTGCCATCATCTGAAGCAAGAAGTGGTAACGAGGTGGAATTCAACCCTCTATATGCTTCAGAGGTTGGAGGAGCAGCAAAAGGCCATTCAAGCCTATACAATTGAGCACGATATAGGAGGTGGAATGTACCTGTCTCAAGCGCAGTGGAGAATGATTTCAACGTTGTGCAAGGTTCTGCAACCTTTTGAACTTGCCACACGTGAAGTCAGTTCAGACACTGCCAGCCTGAGTCAGGTCATTCCCCTCATCAGGCTTTTGCAGAAGAAGCTGGAGGCATTGAAGGAGGAGCTAAAAGGGAGCGATTCCGCTAGGCATGTGGGACTTGTGGATGGAGCCCTTAATTCGCTTAACAAGGATTCACGGGTGGTCAATCTGTTGAAATCAGAGCACTACATTTTGGCCACCGTGCTCGATCCTAGATTTAAAAACTTCCTTGGATCTCTCTTTCCGGCAGACACAAGTCTGCTGGGGTTCAAAGACCTGCTGGTGACAAAATTGTCAAGTCAAGCGGAACGCGACCTGTCAACATCTCCTCCTTCACATTCTCCCGCAACTGGGGGTGCGAGGAAAAGGCTCAGAATTCCGAGCCCACCCGCTGGCGGTGATGCAGGGCAGTCTGGAGCGACTGCTGATGCTGACATCTGGTCCGGACTGAAGGACCTGACAACGATTACGGACATGTCGTCTACTGTCACTGCATATGATTCTCTCACCATTGAAAGAATGGTGGAGGATTATATGAGTGACCGCATCCAAGTAGGCACGTCAGACAGTCCGTACTTATACTGGCAGGAAAAAGAGGCAATTTGGAGGCCCTTGCACAAACTGGCTTTATTCTACCTAAGTTGCCCTCCCACAAGTGTGTACTCCGAAAGAGTGTTTAGTGCCGCCGCTCACCTTGTCAGCAATCTGCGTACGAGGTTACTTCCAGAAAATGTGGAGAAGATGATGTTCATTAAAATGAAATATAATCAATTCCTCCGTGGAGACATTGACCAGCAGCAATTGCCTCCACAAAGTACACAGGGAGCTGAGATGGTGGATTCCAGTGGGGACGAATTGATAATCTGTGAGGAGCGGGATGTACACGGTGATATATCGGAGGATGATGATGAGGTGGACATCTTGCCTCTGTAGAGCCAGTTTGTGCAAGGAGAGATTAATTGCTTCTTTTTTGGTGGGGGTCCAAACCATCCCGTCATTTCAGTCACAGTCGTGTGGCAGACCCTGTCACTGAAATGATGGGTTGGTTAAAGTGTGCATGTCCTGTTTATACAACATAAGGGTGGGTGGGAGGGCCCAAGGACAATTCCATCTTGCACCTCTTTTTTCTTTAATTTTTCTTTGCGTCATGTGCTGTTTGTGGAGTGTTTTTTGGAAGGGCCATCCTGCGTGACACTGCAGTGCCACTCCTAGATGGGCCCGGTGTTTGTGTCGGCCACTAGGGTCGCTTATCTTACTCACACAGCTACCTCATTGCGCCTCTTTTTTTCTTTGCGTCATGTGCTGTTTAGGGAGTGTTTTTTGGAAGGGCCATCCTGCGTGACACTGCAGTGCCACTCCTAGATGGGCCCGGTGTTTGTGTCGGCCACTAGGGTCGCTTATCTTACTCACACAGCTACCTCATTGCGCCTCTTTTTTTCTTTGCGTCATGTGCTGTTTGGGGAGTGTTTTTTGGAAGGGCCATCCTGCGTGACACTGCAGTGCCACTCCTAGATGGGCCCGGTGTTTGTGTCGGCCACTAGGGTCGCTTATCTTACTCACACAGCTACCTCATTGCGCCTCTTTTTTTCTTTGCGTCATGTGCTGTTTGTGGAGTGTTTTTTGGAAGGGCCATCCTGCGTGACACTGCAGTGCCACTCCTAGATGGGCCCGGTGTTTGTGTCGGCCACTAGGGTCGCTTATCTTACTCACACAGCTACCTCATTGCGCCTCTTTTTTTCTTTGCGTCATGTGCTGTTTGGGGAGTGTTTTTTGGAAGGGCCATCCTGCGTGACACTGCAGTGCCACTCCTAGATGGGCCCGGTGTTTGTGTCGGCCACTAGGGTCGCTTATCTTACTCACACAGCTACCTCATTGCGCCTCTTTTTCTCTTTGCGTCATGTGCTGTTTGGGGAGTGTTTTTTGGAAGGGCCATCCTGCGTGACACTGCAGTGCCACTCCTAGATGGGCCCGGTGTTTGTGTCGGCCACTAGGGTTGCTTATCTTACTCACACAGCTACCTCATTGCGCCTCTTTTTTTCTTTGCGTCATGTGCTGTTTGGGGAGTGTTTTTTGGAAGGGCCATCCTGCGTGACACTGCAGTGCCACTCCTAGATGGGCCAGGTGTTTGTGTCGGCCACTAGGGTCGCTTAGCTTAGTCATCCAGCGACCTCGGTGCAAATTTTAGGACTAAAAATAATATTGTGAGGTGTGAGGTATTCAGAATAGACTGAAAATGAGTGGAAATTATGGTTTTTGAGGTTAATAATACTTTGGGATCAAAATGACCCCCAAATTCTATGATTTAAGCTGTTTTTTAGGTTTTTTTGAAAAAAACACCCGAATCCAAAACACACCCGAATCCGACAAAAAAAATTCGGTGAGGTTTTGCCAAAACGCGGTCGAACCCAAAACACGGCCGCGGAACCGAACCCAAAGCCAAAACACAAAACCCGAAAAATTTCCAGTGCACATCCCTACTATATACTGCTCACAACAATGCAGCACAGAGATAGTATACTTGACACAGAGCTGCAAGATACAGCAATGGCCTACTGTACTGTACTATATGTATACTGCTGGTCACCAAAATGCTGCACTGTCCTACTATATACTGCTCACAATAATGCAGCACAGACATAGTATACTTGACACAGAGCTGCAAGATACAGCAATGGCCTACTGTATTGTACTATATGTATACTGCTGGTCACCAAAATGCTTCACTGTCCTACTATATACTGCTCACAATAATGCAGCACAGAGATAGTATACTTGACACAGAGCTGCAAGATACAGCACTGGCCTACTGTACTGTACTACTTTAATTATATACTGGTGGTCCCCAGTCCCCACAATGCAGCACATTGAGCACAGATATTTGCAGCACACCAGGCACAGATATGGAGCGTTTTCAGGCAGAGAACGTAGATATTTGCAGCACACTGAGCACAGATATTTGCAGCACACTGAGCACAGATACGGAGCTTTTCAGGGAGAGTACGCAGCCACGTCCTCTCCGTTCAATCTCCAATGCATGAGTGAAAATGGCGGCGACGTGCGGCTCTTTATATAGAATACAAATCTCGCGAGAATCCGACAGCGGGATGATGACGTTCGGCCGCGTTCTGGTTAACCGAGCAAGGCGGGAAGATCCGAGGCTGCCTCGGAACCGTGTAAAATAGGTGAAGTTCGGGGGGGTTCGGATCTCGGAGAACCGATCCCGCTCATCTCTAATAGCAACCAATCAATTTCAAGCTAGCATTTATCAAGTACATTCTACAAAATGATAGGTTGATTGGTTGCAGTGGACAAGTTCTTAAATTGTCAACTTCTCTACTCTTTAGCAGCTGTGATAAATTTCCCTGAAACTGAAGGTATCAATGAGTTTATAGATGTGGGAGATCTGGGCAGTAAAACCTCACCATCTCTGGACTTCCTAACACTTTCTGTAGGTGTCATTGTGTATTGAGCACCAGGCAAGAACTACTAAGGGACCAAATTGTTTTTGTTTTTATTTTTGTTTTTTAAGCATAAGCGAATTAAAGAAATTACATCCACATATCAATGACAAAAGTAGATAATCCAGGTACATTGTAAAAAATCATGTACAGTGTGGCAAAGGGGTGATTACATAACACATATCACAAAGCATATAGAAAAACAAGCATAATCTCAAAATGTAGATAGAAAATGGCGGGTCTTGCAAGTGCATATGGGTCTTATACAAAAGAGTGGTACGCAAGCTGCAGTGTATAGATTCTCTAATAGCGTGAGGGAAAATAGCAATACAACTTTTCCACATAGCAAAGAAACATTTTGTATGAGTTTCCTTCTGGAAAAATGCCTCCGACCAGTCCATATGAAATTGAAAAAAAAGTTTTTTTTCATAAATAGCTCCAGAGCAGGTGGAGAACTTTGGACATGCAAAATACTTTTACAGGCAGCTGAAGAGTCAGCCAGCAATCATTTTTTGGCATCCTTGGAAACTCTGATACTGGGCAGCAGTGTAATGAAGAGTACCCATTCAAGAGTCAGGGAAGCATAATTAATTAAGTGGGTAGAGGTAAATCTCCAGACAGATAACCAATAGCAATTAAGGGACAAGCCTATATACAATGGTATAAAACAGCGGAAGGTTGGTGACACTTGGGACAAATAAGCTATCCAAAATACCCATAATGAATCACCTATAAGGGGAGATCTAAGAACTGTGAAATATATTAAGCACATTTAGCAGCAGGGAAAATGGTCATAGAATACGCAAGCATTTTAAGGAGGTCTTCTGTTGACAAAGAGGGGAAGTGCTCCAACCATTGAGCAATACTTGTCTGAAGGGCCAGGTGATCTAGAGTTGTCCTTAAAACCCCATAAACCCCAGAGAAATTGCTCCCTGGATTGGAAGAGGTTTCAATACTAGATTGTCCAGAGGGCTGTCCCAAACACCAGCTGGCATTGATTTCAAAGCATTGTTAACATAATATTGGGCCTGAAGGAAGGAAAGGCCAAATGTTCAGAGAAAAGGAAACTTAGTGACAGCCTCAGAGTAGCAAAGTGGGGATCAATAAGTTAGCCAACATAGGGGGTAATTCCAAGTTGATCGCAGCAGGATTTTTGATAGCAACTGGGCAAAACCATGTGCACTGCAGGGGAGGCAGATATAACATGTGCAGAGAGAGTTAGATTTGGGTGTGGTGTGTTCAATCTGCAATCTAATTTGCAGTGTAAAAATAAAGCAGCCAGTATTTACCCTGCACAGAAACAATATAACCCACCCAAATCTAACTCTTTCTGCACATGTTATATCTGCCTCCCCTGCAGTGCACATGGTTTTGCCCAGTTGCTATCAAAAATCCTGCTGCAATCAACTTGGAATTACCCCCATAGCGAAGTCCCTTCCCACTCCATATGTGGAAAAGTAAGAAGCCTCCCCTCTCTGAAAATCTGGGCTTTGCAGAAATGGTAAATGGATGGTGTGATGGGAGTTCAATTTTTAATGTATGTGGTAAAATAAGTCAAATTTTAGGGAGTAGTCATAAGAAGGGGATTATCAAATAAATGAGGTGGGATATCGGTATTAGCCATATGTAAAAATTCCACTAAGGACAGGTTAGGTTAAGTAATTTTGCTCGAGGGAACAATATCGTGTGTGTGTGTGTGTGTGTGTGTGTGTGTGTGTGTGTGTGTGTGTGTGTGTGTGTGTGTGTGTGTGTGTGTGTGTGTGTGTATATATATATATATATATATATATGGAAAAAAAGGGATAGGGGTATCAGCGACTTGCAGTGTCTAATATATTGATATAAATATGAAGAATATAGCGGGATACGGTTTAGAAAAAAAGGCAACAATATATTTATTTATACAATTTGAAACATAATGATGGGATAAAAATAGAAGGTAAAAGCTTGGTAATACAAAAAAAATATATAATAGATAAAAAAATGTATAATTTAGCTAGAACCCAGAATCACATAAAATCAGTAAAAACAATATTGTACTGATAAAAAGTATTTTAGGATAAGAGAATAATGCTTATCTTTAAAAACGGAGAGTCAGTAGAGCTACATCCAACGCGTTTCGTCCATCAGACTTCATCAAGGGGTAAGGGACTAGTGTGCAAACACTCTTATTTATAGCAGCTATGATTAAGGATAAGTGACTGTGACATCACTTACTGTTAGTACTAACATTCAGAATTCTAACACAAAGTTTAATATAAGTGTAGGTAAGGAGTAGGGCTACTAATGATGAGCCCAGATATAGTTTATCAAATGAAAAACGAGAGCAGTACATGGAGAAATAGTGAAAAATCGGCCAGGACGCTTCCTGCGTCATTTCCGCCCCACTTCCTGTGTCCTCAGTTTCTTATTGCGCATGCGCACCATGCGCTACTTCCGGTACAACGTCCTCATAATGTAGTTGTTTTGCCCTTCTTCCGATTGGGCGTGTGCGTCCTTCTGCCCTTCTTCCGGCTGGGCGGGTACGTCATATCCTGCCACGGCTGGTCCCAGTATCTCTATGGTGATTGTGGTTTGGGGCTGGATATACAATGATGCGGCGGCCATCTTTAAGTTGGTTTTAGACTGTGCTTTCAGTCCATGCGGCGGCCATCTTTAAGGAGCCTTTGAATCGCGGACATTTCCTTACATTTAAGGTGCAGGAGCAGCTCAGATAAATGAAACAAATGCAAATATTAGTATTTGTTATTGTAATGAGCGTACATGAGAGTTACATTACCTTAGAAAGACTAATGTTAATAAATACGGCTTGGATGTATTAAATGCATGGTGGACCCAAAAGGACTATGTTATTTATACCCAGGATTTATATAGTGCTGATTCAGGCATCCGGATATTTAGTAGAATTAGCATTATTGCGCAGAGAGTACTACATTTATTAGATGTTGTTACACCTTTGATTAAAGAACAAGGGGGATTTATATGCATATTAGGGATAAATTAGGTGAATGGTGATATAGGAGTGTCAGTATAGTATTACGTGGAGTAAAAAGACCATTAATTAGCTGGTGCAGAAGTGCTAGGATAATATGGGAGATAAAAAGATAAGGGGGAGGGGGTATGTGACAGAGTGCTTCCAGAGAAGAAATGAAGGTCGTCAGTCGTAAAACATTTATTAGTGGTGTGTCTGAAAATTGTGTATTTGTTTACGACTAGACGTTATGAATAATTAGCGAGAATAAAAATAAATATAAAAATAATATCTGTGCAGAAAGTGGATTGTACGTGTGTCAATATTCCCTACAATATTGCCGTTACGAGTCCGCTGGTCTACCCTTATACAGTACCCAATCTTCTCAAGTGGTTACCCACTTGGTACTGATTGTGCCCAACACTGCTTAGCCTCCAAGATCGGACGAGATTGGGCGTGTGCCAGTGCGGTGTGACTGTATTCATTGGCGAAATGACTTATTCACACAGTAACATGTTTTTATTAGGAATAATTGACATTCTATCTTATCATATTTGTTAAAGTGCAGAGTGCCAAAAGATAATAAATTGTAATATACAAATCCACATATGCTTGATTGTCGATACTTCTGTCAAAGAAAGGGTGCAATTTCGTATCCTTCAATAAAGCCAAGAGGGTGTGTGGTTTTTAATTGAAAAATCCAGAACATTTCTCTTTGGGAGAGCTTCTTGGCCAGGTCTCCACCCCTGTCACCGCTGGTCACGTGCTCGATGGCTTTGAAGGACATCTCTTCTGGATTGGAGTTATGTTCAAGTTTAAAATGTCTATAAAGTAGATGAGTCTCCAGTTTATTCTTGATGCTCCTCACATGCTCTTGTATCCTAATTTTAAGAGTTCTTTTTGTCTTTCCCACATATTTCTTGTGGCACGTGCATTCTATTAAGTAAATTACTGATGTGATATTGCAGTTCATGAACTTTTTGATTTTGAACTCCTGGGTGCCGTCCGTAGTACTGAAGGTTTTCCTGTTGGGGTTAAGGTACTTGCAAATGTTGCAGTGTCCACATTTATAGGATCCAATGCAATGTGGTAGTTCCCGTAGCATGCTGGGTGCAAGGATGTCTTCGAGGTTTCTTGATTTCCGAAACACGAGTTCTGGTTGGGTCGGGAGGATTTCCTTAAGGATTGGGTCCATAAGAAGTATGGGCCAGTGGTTTCTTAGCGATGTCCTGATGGCATGTTCGTGGTTGCTATAGGTTGTTATGAATGAAACCGTCTCCTTCTTCTCTGTCTTGTCCTTGTATATCAGCAGGTTTTTCCTCTCCAGATTCCTTGTCTTAGTGATTGCTTTGTCCAGAATTGCTTTGGGGTACCTCTTCTCCTCGAACCTTTTTCTATATATTCCCAATTGTTCCTCGCAGTCTTCAGTTTGGTTACAGTTCCTCTTGATTCGGTGAAATTGAGAATATGGTATTTCTCCTTCATCCACTAGGGGCCACTGGAGCGTAGTTACAATGGGAAATAGTAGGCAGTAATTGGGAGCTGGCACTTTAAAAAAATTCTAACTCTGTGGCTAGCTCCTCCCCTACTATCTCCCCTCCAAGCCAGTCTTAGTTTAGTGCCCAAGGGAGCTGGTTCACTTGGGTTTAGCTGAAGAAATTTTTTCTTTTTTCTTTATTATTTTATTTTTCTTCACACACACGCACAGACTGGCAGCTCTGCCACTGCCAGTCTGCACCGTGGGAGCTGCCGGCGGGGTCCCATCGCAGCTGCGTGCGGCTCGGGATGGGCCCCAGCTGAGGGAGACACTGAGCTCTCTTGAGTTGGCGGACACCGCTGCGTGCGGCGCGTGTCGGGACCACTCCATCCAGCAGAAGATTACGGCAGCGGTGAGTATCTGACGGCCGGACACCGCTGCGTGCGGCGTGTGTCGGGGCCACCCTCCACCACTGAAAGGTGTGTATATCCCCCCCACCCAGACTGTTGGGATGAAGGGGTGACAGGGGGGTTCTGAAGAATTGATTTTATTATTGGTGACTACAGGGGGACAGTGACTGAGCACCCTTACAGCACCCTAACAACACCCCCAACCCCCCCCCCCCCCCCTCGGATTATTATTATTCATTTTTATTTATTTAAGAAAAAAAAAAGTAACAGCGCTGTGCCGCGCTCCCGCTCGCCCGCCAGCCGCCCGCTCTCCTCACTGCTCGGATCCCCGCCAGCGCGGCTCACAGAGCCGCTACAGGGATTCGACATAAGCATTGCAGTTTTAAATTTGGCGCCGTCAAGGAGGGGGGCGGGGCTTAATCCCGCTCTGCGCGCCCGGAAGTACAGCGCGCCGGGGACCCGTTCTTTTCCTGTCAGCAGCGCGGGACGGAGGCCACGCGACCACAGCAAAAGTAGTTACAGTGGGGAAGGGGGGCACTCGGGGGCACTACAGGTACAATATTTGTTTATTGCAGCCTGTCACTGCACACAGTATCGTGCAGGACAGATCGGCTGCTGTGGCTGAATTCTTTTCCCTGCTTCCCTCCCCTCCCTCCCATTCTGCCTATTGCTGTCTTCCTGTGGGGGAAGGGTATCAAGTTTAGGTGCTGCCATGGCCACTAAAGGCTCCAAGGCAGCTCAAAAGCAGGGTCAGGTTTTAGGTGAGGAGTCACAGCTATCAGCTCAGCCCTCCTCAGAACCCCAGAGCGCCCCGACATGGACGACACAACTCACAGAGGTGATGTCCCTGCTGACTGGGGAACTTAAAGCCTCTCGGGAAGATAGAGAGGCGGCCCGGTTCCGACAGCTTGTCCCGGTACCGGCGCCAGAACCTGCATGGGCAGTCTCATTGGCAAAGTCAGTGGAAGGGCTTTCCAGGGCTGTAATACCTTCCCAAGCCCCGTCCTTTAGTCCCCCCCAACAGGCTGCAAAAAAGAGATTGCTAGCCTCGGTGTTACAGGACTTTGACGATGATATGCCTCAATTAGATGAGGCGGGGTTAGATGTGCAGGATATACAGGATGTGGATATCCAGGATACTGACGATCAGGTATATGGGGACTCTGAACCAGTAGCTCAGGGTATAGAGGCTCTTATTACTGCTATTCGCTCAGTGTTACAGGTGGAGGAGACGGAAGACATCTTACGCCCTTCAAGGTTTGGCACCGACCAATACCTGCCGGTGACTTTTCCAGTTTCGGAGGAGCTGGATGCGCTTATAACAACAGCCTGGAAGCATCCAGACGCGAAATTTCAGGTATCAAGAAAAATGTTGTCTTCCTATCCTTTTCCCACAGGTAGCAGAACGCGCTATGAGAACTCTCCGATCGTGGATCCTTCGGTGTCTCATCTGTCCAAAAAGACGGTCCTGCCTGTTCCGGGGGCAACTTCACTTAAGGAGGCGTCAGATAGGAAGTTGGAGTCTACCTTAAAGAATATTTACTCTGCGGCAGGGGTTTTGCAGCGCCCGGCGCAGGTAGGTTGTTGGGTCAACAAGGCAATCGAAGCTTGGGCGGAACAATTGTCCTCTGGAATTCGTGACGAATTACCGGCGGATCAATTGATAGACTTGGCGGAACACATCCGTGAATCAGCCCTTTATCTTTGCGAAGCGTCCAAGGACATAGGTGTTCTTGGAGCTAGAATTTCCGCTTTAACAATTGCGGCCCGCAGAGCGCTATGGCTCCGGCATTGGCATGCGGATACGGAATCCAAAAGGGCGGCAGAGGCGTTACCCTTTACGGGTGAGGTTCTGTTTGGTAAGGATCTGGATGCCTGGATCTCTACGGCCACGGGGGGTAGGTCGGCTTATCTTCCTTCTGCTGCTCCAGCCGCTCGCAGACCATATAGGGGTCCCTCTTTTCGATCCTTTCGTGCCCCTTCCAGGTTTCGAGGACAGGCCAGGGGTGGAGCTTCTACCTTCCGTGGCCATAGAGGTAGAGGCGGCGGCAGGGGTAGAGGTTCCGCAGCCTCAGCCCAGTCAGACGTTAAGTCTTCTGGCACTGCCACCGCATGACGGGCCTTCCTCCCACCTGGGAGATCACAGGGTGGGAGCTCGTTTGTGGGATTTCAAGGAGGTCTGGATACAGTCCTGCCCAGATGCTTGGGTCCGGGATCTCATCACTTGCGGTTACAAGCTCGTATTTCAGGAACAACCACCCCAGCGGTTCTTTACCACGGGTTTGCCAGTTTCCGACAACCGGGGAGTTGCCTTACAAACCACGGTCCAGAAGCTTCTGTCTGCAAGGGTTGTGATCCCTGTTCTCTCGCATCATCGAAAACAGGGCTATTACTCAAGCCTGTTTCTAGTACCGAAGCCGGACGGCTCAGTCAGACCAATCCTGAACTTGAAAGATCTCAATCCGTATTTGAAGGTGTTCAAGTTCAAGATGGAGTCCCTCCAGTCTGTTATTGCGGGGTTGGAAAAAGACGAGTTTCTGGCATCCTTAGACATCAAGGACGCATACTTACATGTTCCCATTTGGCCTCCTCACCAGGCCTTTCTCCGGTTCGCAATACAGGACGCTCATTTACAGTTCCAGGCCCTTCCTTTCTGTCTCTCTTCTGCCCCCAGAGTGTTCACAAAGATCATGGCGGTCATGATGGCCCTGCTTCGGAAGCAGGGTGTGACAATTGTTCCCTATCTGGACGATCTGCTAATAAAAGCAAGCTCAGCAGAACGGTTACTTCAGAATATCCGGATGACACAGGACCTTCTGATCCGACACGGGTGGGTCCTGAATTTTCCGAAGTCTCACTTATGCCCCGCACAACGGCTGTTGTTTCTGGGAATGATTCTCGACACAGTCCATCAGAGGGTTTTCCTTCCGCGGGACAAGATACTTTCTCTGCAGACACTGGTAAGACTGGTCCTTCAACACCGTCGGGTGTCAGTATATCTGTGCATTCGCCTGCTGGGAAAGATGGTAGCAGCGTTCGAGGCTCTTCTGTACGGTCGCTTCCACTCTCGACCGTTTCAGCTATGTCTTCTAAATCAATGGTCAGGATCTCATCTGTTCCTTCATCAGCGGGTGACGCTATCTCCAAAGGCACGGTCATCTCTGCTCTGGTGGCTCCAGTCGACCCATCTGTTGGAAGGAAGACGGTTCGGCATATGGGATTGGACTCTCCTCACCACGGACGCCAGTCTGCGAGGCTGGGGAGCAGTGACCCTGGGACATCAGTTTCAGGGGCGCTGGTCAATCCACGAATCCGCTCTCCACATAAACATCCTCGAACTAAGGGCGGTGTACAACGCCCTGCTGCAGGCACATCACCTCCTGCGAGGTCGAGCGGTCAGAGTTCAGTCCGACAATGCCACGACGGTAGCATACATCAACCGTCAGGGCGGCACTCGCAGCCGCGCAGCGATGAGGGAAGTCACCAACATCCTTCTCTGGGCGGAGAAGTATGCTCTGTCCTTCTCGGCAATATTCATTCCGGGAGTGGACAATTGGGAAGCCGACTATCTAAGCCGGCAGGACATGCACCCGGGAGAATGGTCACTACATCCCCAGGTGTTTTGGCAACTGGTCCGCCGGTGGGGAAAACCACAGATCGATCTCATGGCGTCCCGCCTGAACCATCAGTTGCCTCTTTACTACTCTCGGACGAGGGACCCGGCGGCGGCGGGCGTGGATGCTCTCACGGCTCCTTGGAATTTCCAGTTCGTTTACCTCTTTCCTCCGTTCCCGCTGTTGCCGAAGGTTCTGCAACGCATCAAGAGAGAAGACGCTCTGGTTCTCCTAGTGGCTCCAGATTGGCCACGCAGGGTTTGGTACTCCGCTCTACATCTGTTGTCGGTGGCCGAGCCTTGGACCCTACCACTACGAGACGACCTTCTACAACAGGGTCCTTTTTGTTATCCAGACTTACGCAGGCTACGTTTGACGGCGTGGCTGTTGAGAAAGCCATCTTGACAAGGAAGGGGATTCCTCGTACAGTTATACCTACTATGCTTCGGGCTAGAAAGTCGGTTACATCTTCTCACTACTACCGCATTTAGAAGGCTTATGTAGCATGGTGTGAACGTCGAGAATATTCTCCTTCCGTGTATAGCTTAGCCCGTCTTCTCCGTTTTTTGCAGGCGGGTTTTTCAGCAGGCCTAAGACTGGGCTCACTAAAAGTGCAGGTCTCTGCTCTTTCGGTTTACTTCCAGAAACGGTTAGCCTTGCTGCCTGAGGTTCAGACCTTCTTTCAAGGGGTTCTTCGAATACAGCCTCCCTTCCGTCCTCCGACAGCGCCATGGGACCTCAGTCTGGTCCTGTCCTTTCTGCAGTCTTCATTGTTTGAGCCCCTGGAATCAGTAGAGATAAAATATCTCACCTGGAAGGTGGTTCTGCTCCTGGCGCTGGCTTCAGCTAGACGGGTGTCGGAACTGGGGGCTCTCTCTTGCAGGTCTCCTTACCTGGTGTTTCATGCGGATAGGGCCGAGCTTCGTACTCGTATGTCCTTTCTACCAAAAGTGGTGTCTGATTTTCACATCAATCAGCCGCTTGTCGTACCGGCCCTCTCAGGGGACTCTCCGGATGTGAGATCATTGGACGTTGTAAGAGCGCTCAAGATCTATGTGGATAGGACTTCGGCTATTCGGAAGTCTGATTCCTTATTTGTGCTGTACGACGCTGCCCGCCGTGGTTGGCCGGCCTCTAAGCAGACCTTGTCTCGATGGATTCGACTGACCATCAGACAAGCTTATTTGGCGGCTTCTCAGGAACCTCCATCTTCCATTTCAGCACACTCCACACGCTCTGTGGGACCTTCTTGGGCGGCTGCCCGGGGGGTCTCTATAACTACTTTATGTCGGGCGGCTACTTTGTCCGGCCGTCATACGTTTGTCAAATTCTACAAGTTTGACACTTTTGCGGCCTCTGCATCTCACTTTGGCCGAGCGGTTTTACAGGACTCTCTGCGCTCTCCCACCCGTTCTGGGAGCTCTGGGACGTCCCCATTGTAACTACGCTCCAGTGGCCCCTAGTGGATGAAGGAGAAATCAGGATTTTGGTACTTACCGATAAATCCCTTTCTCCGATTCCACAGGGGCCACTGGACGCCCGCCCAGCGCTGTTCCTCCTTGTTGTTTTTTGCTTAACGGTTTGCGGTTCAATTAATGACCGCTTGTTGAGTTCAGGTTAACCTGTTTATTATTAGGTTCGATTCCAGGGTTAGTTTGGGTTATCCTGGTTGAGTAGACGTCAATAACCTCCTCTACCTTATGGTTTTCTCTATTACAGCTCTCCTTGGGCACAGTTTTACGTAGACTGGCTTGGAGGGGAGATAGTAGGGGAGGAGCTAGCCACAGGGTTAGAATTTTTTTAAAGTGCCAGCTCCCAATTACTGCCTACTATTTCCCATTGTAACTACGCTCCAGTGGCCCCTGTGGAATCGGAGAAAGGGATTTATCGGTAAGTACCAAAATCCTGATATTATCTTTCCATTTTTTTGAGTGATTGCTCTTATAATGTAAATAGCTGTTCTTGTCAACAGATTTAATGTAGTTTTTGGTGGAAACCGTACCTTGCTCTCCGGTTAGAATCAAGTCCAGGAATTCAATAGAGGTTTTATTTAAATTACAAGTAAATGAAAGGTTAAAATCATTGATTTGTAAAAGTCTAAAAAATCCATAAATAATTCTGCACTCCCATCCCATATGATCAGGATGTCATCAATGTACCTCCTGTACATGATGATTGATTCCTTGAAGTACTGTGTAGAGTAGGGGTGGGCAACATGCGGCCCGCGGGCCGGATGCGGCCCGCGGACCGATCCTGCCTGGCCCGCTGTGCGCCACCAGAGTGGAATGACAAGCGGCCCGACAGGCTGAGCCGCTTGTCATTGCACTGCTCTCAGACGCGGCGCCGCTGAGGAAATCCCGGTCACGTCACAGGGTCAGCTGACCGGGATTTCCTCTATCATGCGCTGGGCGTCACGGGGGGCGGCGCTGGGCGGGCACTGCAGTGGGGACTCGGAGCAGAAGCGGCCAGTGGGGAGCACAAGCGGAGGCCAGTGGGGAGAAGAAGCGGTGGCCAGCGGGGAGAAGAAGCGGCGGCCAGTGAGGAGAAGCGGCGGCAGCAGCGGCAGCGCGGATCATCAGACAGCGGGGATCGTCTGCCACTGACAAATAGGTAAACCCCCTGTCCAGCCAGCCCCTGGATAAAGCTAAAGCTGCCATATAAGTTCAGGGGAGAGGAGTTAAAAAACGGTTATATGGGTTTAGGGGAGGGGGGGGGAGGGTAAGGACTGCTATATAGGTTTAGGGGAGGGTGGGGAAAGGGGGGTAGGGACTGCCATATAGGTTCAGGAGAGAGGGGAGGATAGACTGCTATATGGGTCCAGGGGAGGGGGGGGGGGTAGAGGCTGCAGCATTACACAGGGTGCTGTTTGTTTTCAGCCCCGTGGTTTGTTTTTTTTATTACTGGATTACTGTGTTTTTTGGACATATGTATTGTGCCTGTAAAAAAAACTATGTATTCTACGTAATGTATATTGTATTGTGGTGTGTGTTTTTATAGTTATATATACTATGTTTTTATAGTTATATACATAACTATGGGCCTTATTCAGACCTGATCGCTAGCAGGCGATTTTTGCACTGCTGCGATCAGGTAGTCGCCGCCTACAGGGGGAGGGGGTAATCGCTGTGCAGGGGTGCGATCGCATGTGCAAGAGAGCTACACAAACAGAAATTTGTGCAGTCTCTGCGCAGCCCAGGACTTACTCAGCCGCTGCGATGATCGGGGCCGGAGCTGACGTCAGAAACCCTCCCTCGAAATGCCTGGTGCCTCCTGCGTTTTTCCGGACACTCCTATAAAACGGTCAATTGCCGTCCACAAACGTCCTCTTCCTGTCAATCGGCTTGCGATCGCCTGTGCGATCGCTTTGTTCGCACCATCCCGGCGCTGCAGACTGACGTGCCTGCACATTGCAGTGTATGCACAGTTCAAACCCGATCGTCTGCTGTGCAAAAATGCAGAGCAGTGATCGTGTCTGACTTGGGCCCTATAGCGGGTCTTATTTTAAGTTGGTTGCATTTGCATTTTGCTGCAACTGCTGATTAAGGGGCTGATGCAGACTTGATCACTGTGCTGCTAATTTTGCTGTCCTGCTTTCGGGTAGTCGCCGCCCCCAGGGGGAGTGTAAATTCGCCTATGCAAGTGTGCGATCGTATGTATACGCAGAGCTGCAAAAATCTACTTTGTGCAGTCTCTGCGCAGCCCAGGACTTACTCCTACAAATATTTGTCATTCATATCAGTCCCCTCCCTTTTGACGCTTACAGTATGAATTCCGCAACACCTCCCAGTATATTTTTGTGGTGTGGGAGGAAAGCCATACAAATATCGGAGAACATAAAAACATCATACAGATGTCAGTAATGCACACCACTGTGTGAGTCTTGTTTATATTTATTGCCTAAATTTTGATTTTGATTTAAAATCAACAGACTAAGAAATGAGTTTCACAAAGAAAAGAAAGATAGACGGTGAATGCAGAAAATTCAACAAAGAATGGACTCCTAAATATTTTTTTTTCCATGTTGGTGAAAAAGCAGTGTGCTTAGTTTGTAAGGAATCCGTGGCAGTATTCAAAGAATATAATTTAAATCGCAATTTCGAGACAAAGCATGCTTTGAAGTATAAAAATGTATCTGCTGAAGACAAATTGGAGAAAGCCAATGAGATGGTTGCTCGAATCCAAAAAGAGCAAACATTTTTCACAAAATTGTCATCTGCACAGGATGGAATTACAAAGGTGAGCTATTTAATAGCACACAAAATCACCAAGAACAGTAAGCCGTTCACCGAAGGAGAATTTATAAAGGAATGTATGGTTGACTCTGCTGCAATATTGTGCCCAGACAAGAAAAAAATGTTTGAAAATATTAGCTTGTCACGGCGAACTGTTGTGAGGCGCATCGAGGACATATCCGAGAATATGGAACTGCAATTAAAAAAGAAAGTCAACAATATGTCATATTTTGCGTTAGCACTGGATGAAAGTTGTGATGTTAAAGACACAGCCCAGTTGATGATTTTCATTCGAGGTATCAATGAAAATTTTGATATTACAGAAGAACTGGCATCAATGCAGTCCATGAAAGATACAACAACTGGAAAGGATTTATTGGAGGCTGTAAATCAGTGTGTGTCCAAACTTGGAGTGGAGTGGAAAAAATTGGCTGGTGTGACAACTGACGGAAGCCCCAATCTAACAGGAAAAAATATTGGATTGCTATAAAGAATTCAAGACCAAGTCAGTGAAAAGAATCCAGAACTCAAAATTGTCTTTCTACATTGCATCATACATCAAGAGGTCCTTTGTAAAAGTGTTTTAAAATTAAGCAACGTTGTGGACACAGTTACAAAAGTGGTCAACTACATTCGCGCAAGAGGATTAAATCACAGACAATTTGTAGCTCTGCTAGAGGAGACTGAAGCTGAGCACACAGATATCCTGTATCATACCAATGTGAGATGGCTTAGCTTGGGGAATGTTTTGAAAAGAGTGTGGGAGCTGAGAGAGCAGATTGGGGTGTTTCTAAACATGAAAGGAAAAGAACCCGATTTTCCCCAGCTGAAAAATAAGGATTGGCTATCTGATTTCGCATTTGCTGTTGATGTTATGGGCCACATGAATGAATTAAATCTAAGATTGCAAGGGAAGGGGCTTTTTGCTCATGATCTGCATTTCAGCGTGAAGTCATTTATGACCAAATTGCTGCTTTTCTCCCGTCATTTAAGGAACAAGCAGTTCACTCATTTCTGCACTTTGCATCAAGTTGCTGTTTCAGATGAAAATCTGGAAAAATATGCATCATCAGTACTCGATTTACATGGGGAGTTTTCACGGAGATTCAATGATTTCAAAACAATAGAAAAAGATTTATCTTTGGTCTCCTCACCTTTCACATTTGATGTCGACAATGCTCCTTGTGATCTTCAACTTGAGCTTATTGACCTGCAGTGTGATGCTTTGCTTAAAGAGCAATTCAAATCAGTACCTCTTCCACGGTTTTATGCCTCTCTCAATGGTCAAAACTTTCCAAAGATCAAGGCTCATGCGCGGAAGATGCTTGTGCTATTTGGTTCAACCTACATATGCGAGCAGGCATTTTCTGTGATGAAATTTAACAAGTCAAAACACAGATCTTCCATGAATGATGAGCACCTTGCAGCTGTGCTCCGGATTGCGACAACAGAGATGATGCCTGACTTCGCTTCTCTGGTTAATGCGCATCAGAGGTTTCAATCATCTCACTGACTCTTTTATGTAATTGTTAATTCCACTTTTGATTGTTAGTCTTTTTTTTTTTTTTTAAACGGACACTCCATTTGATTGTACGAAGGCTTGAGTGTTTGTTATTTTTTCTCTCTCTTGTTTTCTGTCTTCTTTCTGTCTTCTCCTCCTCTTCCTCCATTTCTGTTCCTTGTACTCCTACCTAGACATTTACTGTTTTCTATATTGTATCAGTGTTCATTTTCTTATTCTGTTTGCTTTGTATAATAAAATATTTTTTTATAAAAATCTAACAGCATTTTTGTGATAGATATTGTATATACAAGATATTTTGTGTGTGGCCCTCGAATATTCGCTGGAAGTGTTAAGCGGCCCCCCAGCTGAAATAATTGCCCACCCCTGGTGTAGAGTAAACATGTTTCTCCCCCCACTGTCCCATAAACAAATTAGCGAAACTGGGTGCAAAAATAGTACCCATAGCGGTGCCGCACTGTTGTAGATAAAATTTTTCTAAAAATGTAAAATAATTGTGGGTTAAAATAAATTCCATTAGGTTGCAAATAAATTTCTTATGGGGTTCTGTGAGGGAGTCATCTTCATTTAGGTACTCTCTGCTTGCTTCAATTCCTTTATTGTGTTCTATACAAGTGTACAATGATTGTACATCGATAGTCACCCATAGGTATGATTCCTTCCATTCCACATTTTTCATTTCGTTCAGTACCGTGGTAGTGTCTTTAAGAAAGGACGGAAGTTTCTTAACGTATGGATTTAAAAAAATGTCCACATATTTGGATAGGCCGGACGTAAGAGAGTCTATCCCTGCGACTATCGGTCTCCCTGGAGGATTCGACATGTCCTTATGGATCTTTGGTAAAAAGTAAAAAATGGGGGTCGTGGGGTTGGATGACATTAAAAAAGAGAATTCATCTTTTGTAATAATATCCCTTCTCAGGCCTTGTAGGAGTAGTGATCTCAATTCTTCCACATATGAATCTTTGGGATCGTCTGGGAGCACACTATAGGAGTGGGAATCTCCTAGGAGTCTTTGTGCTTCCTGGACATACTTATCACGATCCATGATCACCAACCCCCCCCCTTTATCAGCCGGTTTTATAACAATCTGCTTATTCTTCTGAAGTTTTTTCAAGGCTACTATTTCTCTGTTGCGTAGATTTTTATTCATAACTGGTACAGGTTCCGTTTCACAGAGGTCTTTTTTTACCAAATCATAGAAGATACTTAGGTTGCTTCCTTTAGATTCCACTGGGTAATATTTACTTTTTGGTTTGAGTCCAGATTTAGACCTATCTTCATAATTTGATATAATGGCATGGTCTTTCTTCCTAAAATGTCTTTTTAGCGTGAGTTTTCGCACAAATTTATTAAGGTCAATGAAGGTGTCAAACTTGTTCAATCCTTCAGAGGGTGCAAATGACAGTCCTTTGCTTAGAAGGGTCTGTTCAGGGTCAGTAAGGATGTGGGAAGATAGGTTGAAGATTCCTTTATCTGCTGTATTTATAGGTTTCTCTTTTTGACATCTCTCCCTCCTACCGCCCCGTTTTCCTCTACTTCTGCGAATCTTCTTTTTAGAGGAGAAGCGTGTTTGACATCCTCGCAAATTGTGCTCCTGGGAGGGTTTTTCGGTCTTGCTCCTTGTCTTACAGATAAAAAATCCTGTTCGTTGTTTGATCTAAGTCGGTTCAAAGCAGTAAATCTATTGAAGGTTCTTGTGTACGGTGTTGATGGTGATTCGTCTCTCCATACGGGTCTCGTTTTTAACGGTATGGTTTTCCACTGATACCTGTGGTCCGTTTTCTTGGGTTTGTCAAAGGTTTTGAATCTGCTCCAATTCTTAGTGTTCCCTTGTTCATAGTCCCTTTTATCTCTGAGAAATTTTTTCTCTTTCCCTCGTATGACTTCCTCTGTGTTCCAGTTTCTTGTTAAGAACAGTCTCATTGATACGGTAGTCTTCTTTGTTCTTATGAGGTTCTAGCTCCACTTCCTTATCTTTAATCTCTTTCTCAAGTGCCACTGCACTACTCTTTCTTTCATTAATTAAAAGTTTCATTAAATTTATAGAGCATGTATGTAGGATGGAATCCCATTTCTCAATAAATTCAGGCTCAGTGTTTCCAAGGGTGGGTTGTTTCAATATTCTTAGTCCTCTTGGTATCCTGTCTACTTCAATTTAATGCTCTAGTCCTTTAATATCCCACCATGTTTTTATTTCTTTAAGCTAGTAACCGTTCCATTCCCCAAAACAGGTCATCTAGGTCGCCAGATGGGGGTGTGGTGCTGCTCTGAGTTTCTTCATTAAAAATCTTTTGGCACCAGTCATTCCGTTTGTTGGTGCGTTCATTAATCCTGAACATGCTGCAGATCTAAACACAGACACCAGGCTGCCTTACAAGTCTTATCAATTGGATTGGGTAGTGGGGGTATGGCGCCACAGGTATGTGTGAGCAGATACTTATTACAATATAATACTTTGGTTAAAGACACTCCTTTTAATAATATAAGGTGTCAGCTAACCCCTAAGTACTCAGCAGTGATAAGCTGCCTTTAGAGTTAAAATGTGGAAAAAAAGGGGGGATAGGGGTATCAGCGACTTGCAGTGTCTAATATCGTGATATAAATATGAAGAATATAGCGGGATACGGTTTAGAAAAAAAGGTAACAATATATTTATTTATACAGTTTGAAACATAATGATGGGATAAAAATAGAAGATAAAAGCTTGGTAATACAAAAAAAAATATATAATAGATAAAAAAATGTATAATTTAGCTAGAACCCAGAATCACATAAAATCAGTAAAAACAATATTGTACTGATAAAAAGTATTTTAGGATAAGAGAATAATGCTTATCTTTAAAAACGGAGAGTCAGTAGAGGTACACCCAACGCGTTTCGTCCATCAGACTTCATCAAGGGGTAAGGGACTAGTGTGCAAACACTCTTATTTATAGCAGCTATGATTAAGGATAAGTGACTGTGACATCACTTCCTGTTAGTACTAACATTCAGAATTCTAACACAAAGTTTAATATAAGTGTAGGTAAGGAGTAGGGCTACTAATGATGAGCCCAGATATAGTTTATCAAATGAAAAACAAGAGCAGTACATGGAGAAATAGTGAAAAATCGGCCAGGACGCTTCCTGCGTCATTTCCGCCCCACTTCCTGTGTCCTCAGTTTCTTATTGCGCATGCGCACCATGCGCTACTTCCGGTACAACGTCCTCATAATGTAGTTGTTTTGCCCTTCTTCCGGTTGGGCGTGTGCGTCCTTCTGCCCTTCTTCCGGCTGGGCGGGTACGTCATATCCTGCCACGGCTGGTCCCAGCATCTCTATGGTGATTGTGGTTTGGGGCTGGATATACAATGATGCGGCGGCCATCTTTAAGTTGGTTTTAGACTGTGCTTTCAGTCCATGCGGCGGCCATCTTTAAGGAGCCTTTGAATCGCGGACATTTCCTTACATTTAAGGTGCAGGAGCAGCTCAGATAAATGAAACAAATGCAAATATTAGTATTTGTTATTGTAATGAGCGTACATGAGCGTTACATTACCTTAGAAAGACTAATGTTAATAAATACGGCTTGGATATATTAAATGCATGGTGGTCCCAAAAGGACTATGTTATTTATACCCAGGATTTATATAGTGCTGATTCAGACATCCGGATATTTAGTAGAATTAGCATTATTGCGCAGAGAGTACTACATTTATTAGATGTTGTTACACCTTTGATTAAAGAACAAGGGGGATTTATATGCATATTAGGGATAAATTAGGTGAATGGTGATATAGGAGTGTCAGTATAGTATTACGTGGAGTAAAAAGACCATTAATTAGCTGGTGCAGAAGTGCTAGGATAATATGGGAGATAAAAAGATAAGGGGGAGGGGGTATGTGACAGAGTGCTTCCAGAGAAGAAATGAAGGTCGTCAGTCGTAAAACATTTATTAGTGGTGTGTCTGAAAATTGTGTATTTGTTTACGACTAGACGTTATGAATAATTAACGAGAATAAAAATAAATATAAATAAATATAAAAATAATATCTGTGCAGAAAGTGGATTGTACGTGTGTCAATATTCCCTACAATATTGCCGTTATGAGTCCGCTGGTCTACCCTTATACAGTACCCAATCTTCTCAAGTGGTTACCCACTTGGTACTGATTGGGCCCAACACTGCTTAGCTTCCAAGATATATATATATATATATATATATATATATATATTTATATATATATTTATTTATTTATTTATTAGGAAAAGGAGATAAGGTAATATTAAGCGACCAATGGTGTCATAAAAAATAGGAGACTATGTATAAATTATAAAAGTAATAAATAATTAACAGAACGTGGCACTAAAACAAAATATCACTGGATAAAATTAGTTGTAAAAGATCACATATGCATGTAAAAACTAGATGATTAAAAACAAAAAGTGAAAAAATATTAAAAAACACAAGATACATTAAAAAACAAGAGAGGAGATAAATATCTTAACTTATGAGGATGAGTTAGATCAAGTGGCAACCCACGCGTTTTGTCCTAACAGGACTTCATCAAGGGGTAGTTAGACAGTGAGACAAACCATATATATATCTAGTTTAATTGGGAAGTGGTCATTACATCACTTCTTGTTAATTGGTTAGAAGGTATAGATTTATTGAAATACACATTAATGATAAGTCACACAAAAGTGTGGTGTTATGGAGGAGGAATGCTAGCCAAGTGTCTTAAAACTAGCAATACAAAGTGGCTAAAACACATTGAATTCATAAATGCCACTGACTTCCTGCCTGGGCAGCGTGTGACGTCACATCTGCCCCACATCCGGTGTCCGTGGCCCTGCTGTGCGTATGAGCCCGCTCCATATAGCGGGATACAGGGATCTCCGTGTGTCTTATTGTCACGTGTGATCCCTGTATCCCGCTATACGGAGCGGGCGCATGCTAATACTTGTTTAAGCACTTATACCGGTTCTTAGTTAATTTAAGGTTTTAGCGGACTCCCTATGTTATATAGGGAGTGTCTACAAGAAGACATTATTTACTTATTATCATTTTGTGGTTCAACTACTAGTGTTTTTTAGTGGATACTGCATTTTGGCGCTGTTGGCCTTCTTTGTACATATATATATATATATACTGTATATATATCTCCAAACGAGAAATCAGCAGTCTCCTCAATAATTCATTTATTAGCCCTTAAGGATAAATGTATTATAGTGGCACACTTCCTGCTTTGCCTCATTAACGAGGTGAAGTAGGAAGGGACACTGACAAGATGCATTAACATCTTGTCTGCCGAAGCGGCTCCCCCCCCTCTGGCGAAGTCCCCCGAGCACACAACGCTACAGCTCAGTGCTGAAGCGCTATGTCTCCATGTCCCGGCCGGCTCCTCTGCGCATGTGCTGGATCTCATTACTCACGCGAGATCCCACACGCAGTCCGGAGCTGGCACCCACCACAGCCAGGGACAGCTCTGTCCCTGTTGTGGTGTATGGGCTTTGCCACCTGCAGCTGTAGAAATCAACAGCTGCAGGTGTTGCAACGGTGAGCGATGCTGACTGTTCATACATTGCTCACGCTTTTCGGCCTGCTAACTTTTAGGACGATAAGCATAGCGCCCCTGTCACCCTGCAGACACTGCTGCCTTCATACATGGGGGAGAAGCGCTAATACCGCTTCTCCCCCATAACGATGGGTAATACATTTACCCCTAAATACCTTCAGTGTCCCCGCTGTATTATGTTTGTTTCACTGTTTGTAATTCCAGTGCCTCACTGCGGGCGTCTGGTTGCGGTGGGGAGCAGCCGCAGTTGGGCATGACTGTGTATTCACCGGAAGTTTGGCTGGGGCTGCAGGAAGCGTGGTTGGTGACTCTGCATCTGCAGTGGGGACACTGAAGGTATTTAAGGTAATTATATGTCCACTTACTTGTTTGTGCTGCCTGAAGACGGGCTAATAAAGCCCGAAACATTGCTGAATACGCTGGCCTTTATGTGAAATATTGAGGAGACTGCCGAGTGCCATTTCTCGTTTGTATGCATTTACTCTAGTGAGCACCGCGGCAGGTTGTTAGTAGAGAGAGTGCGCACTGATCGATATATATATATATATATATATATAATATATTTGTTGATTGTGTAACCAATCAGCATAGTTATAGGCCGCCACAGCTGGGAAATTAATACCTCTGTTAGTTTTAGGCTGATATAGCTTCACAACATGCTGTCCCCATAGCCTCACACACACACTTTCGCTGTAGCCTCACACACTCTGCCCCCATAGCCTCACACACACTTGCTTTCCCCACAGCCTGAAGTACACACTTCCCCATAACGTCAGACATACTACCCCCATAGCTTCACACACACTCTACCCCCAGAACCTCACACACACTCTGCCCCCATAGCTTCACACACACTCTACCCCCAGAACCTCACACACACTCTGCCCCCATAGCCTCACTGCCCCATAACCTCACTTCCCCAATAACCTCACACACGCCCCCATAACCTCACTTCTACCATAACCTCACACATGCTGCCTCCCTAGCCTCACACACATGCTGCCCCCATAGTATCATACACACACACTGCCACAATAACGTCACACATGAACCCTAGCTTCACACACACACATTACCTCCATAGACTCACACACACTGCCTCCATAGCCTCACACATACATGCTACCCCCATGGCATCACGCACTCACTGTCCCCCTAGCCACATATTGAATAATATTATTACTGGGTTTGTATTTTTAGCATAATCCCTCACCAATTCTTTAGCATTTCTTATTTATTTTTATATAATTCCCTGTAACAGTTGACCCCAAATAGCACCCCCATCCTCATGTGATGATAGCTCCAGATATTATCCCCACACTTCTGTGGCATATTCCTATAGGTTTGATTCCCCCAGTATTATAACACCTTCCCCACCCCAGTGGCCATATATCCCTAGGGAATGATGTCTGCTCCACCCCATTGATTATAGATCACCCTATTTTGACCTCCTCCTATATGTGCATAGCAGAGCACTCGGAGGGGTAGATGATCATACTGTGAGTGTGTTATGCAATGTTTGCCTCCAGAATGCCGGTCACAAGACATTCGGGGGCGCACAAACCACATATGATGTCAGCGGTCACAGCGGCCCAGTGGAGGAGCAGAGCTTACAGTTACAAGTGATGTGACTGTGACAGAGAGATCCCACCGGCCTGTGTTCATACCCCATGGCTTGGGGCGCAAGGCTGCCCCTAGTGGCAGCCCTCCACATCTGCTGGCTCTGCAGTATAAATGACTGGGAAGTGGTGGAGCTTGATGAAGCAATTGTGTACCAGTGCAGTGATGTAATCAATAGATCTCCTTCAGTGCTATGGACACATGGGACTCCTCTTCATTAGGACTTTTGGATATATGTAAAGGATAAGTCCTACATATCCTTGGAATTGTAGACATTAAAGGGGTTGAATTAAGTGTATATACAAACCCACCACCACCACCCCACCCCACCAGTTCTTTGCTAGGGTCACTCCGTCACTTGTTCAGTATTAGTGACGGCATCCATATTCCTTCCTGGTTCCTGAAGAACATGTGCACATGGCGCCAGGCTAGTAAAGGGTGCTCACTAATGACTGAAAGAATGTTGCGTCTTTCCATCAGTAAGCCGATCATCATCTCTACCGATGTATCGGATCTTCGGGCGCTCAGCAGTGGTTGCAGAGGCTGACCAGCAGAGGTCTCCATTAGTTGTAAGAAACAACCCTGCGGAATTGAATAAAAGGCATTATTTTAGTTGGGGATGTTTAAAATAATGTAATGTGCAAAACCCCTTTTTCAGAAAATAATACATTTATCTTGTGAGTGGAAAAGTAAAGTACTTGAAATTAAAATCAGAATTATTTTAAAACGAACTTCTTTTTTTTTTTTTTATATATATATATATATGCTTACGTTGACTAGTGCACTACTGTAGCTTGGATCCTGGGCTTTTGGTACAGAAGGAGTTAATGTTCCCTTCATGTCGGACATTAGAAATGATGTTCTATTAAAGGTCATATAGTTTGTCCATTGTATTTGTTCAGCTTGCTCACTGCTGGTGGGTAATGTGAGGACAAGGTGACACAGCATGACTGTGTACCCCTTCCTGCATGGCAAGCATATTATGCCATTTTGGCAACAATGTGACTTGTTCTGTGCTGTGTTGCATCTTGCAGATGGAATGGTGTATGCTGCTAGTGTGTATTAAGGAAAGGAAGTGCTTGTGCCATTTTTCATATACCACTGTAGCACGTGCAGCCTGCAGGTTTCACATTAACTAGTGAATTTGTTTGCACTAATTGGTTTCAGCCATAATATATTGTGCTGGTGGATTTATTGTGCAGATCTAGTGTAGGTTTTAGCTATGTTGCTATGGCAGCAGCCAGCCTGAGCTACAGAATACGACACAGCTCCCAAAGGCCATTAGGTGCTCTGTTTTGCGGAATGTACCAAGTCAGGAAAGAAGAGGGAGACAGGAAATAGCTTATTAATAGGAGTGTACACATTTAGCTGCAGCAACGCGAGTTAACAAAACACAACACAGTATGCCTTTAAATATTCAAAAGTGTAAATGATCCAGAGACTCTCTGTAAGGCAAAATCTACATTCTCTTCCGTTTGCTGCTTACGAATGAGATTTTCTCTCTGCCTGGCTGACATTTCACACCCCACAGCTGCATAGTTTCATCCCAGATGCACGTCCCAGCAATGAAGTTATGTACGTGGGGCGTGCTTTAATTTCGTTATGCCTAGTGATTTCAAGAGCCAGGCTTTAAAATGGCGGCATTCATTATACACCCATGCTAAAGCCTCACCCAGCACTCTGTCTGTCTCGCTTAATGCTGCTTCTGCTTTTTCCATATGGCATTCTGCAGCTGAGGATTGGGTCTTCTGGGGTCACTGGATCAGCATATAAGCGTAAGGTAAGCAGGTCCCTAATTTCATACAACAAGCACGATGCTAGCTTCTGAGGGAAAAGCATCATTGCAGTGTGCAGAGGTGCCTCGGATTTTCCAGAGGTTCCCGTAGATGTACAGGGGGGGTGAGAGCAGCAGCATGTGGCATGTGCAGGGAGATGGTGCCTGCTTTAGTGGAACAAGCTGACAGAGACGAGGAATGGATCTCTCTCTGCAGAATTTGGAAAGTGGCTGATCTGCATTTTAGTCCTAAAATACCGTTTCACTAGGTTGCTGTTGGTCTGTAAACTATTTTATTACCTCCGTTTCTGCATGAAAGCTAAACAGGCTCCATGTTATTTCAAGTTTAATATTTACATGTCAATAAATAATATGGGAGTGTAGTGTTTGCTTTACGGGAATATTTTCGAGTGTGGTTTCACATTTTTCGTCGTAATAAGCCATATGTTTCTTCAGCACGCAAATCTTATTTTTTGTGTATTATGACCATTGATGCATTGCGGTATTTCCGTAGTCAGACCCATCCATTCTATCTCGTAATATTAGCAATGTTCCTCTACTTTAATTCTATTGATAGGTTTTATTTTATATGTGTGTGTGTGTGTGTATATATATATATATATATATATATAGAGTGTGTGTGTGTGTGTGTGTGTGTGTGTGTGTGTGTGTGTGTGTGTAATATGAAATGAAGTCCAAATGGAATATGTCTATTCTGACACTATTTTAAACTTATTAACTCTTTCAATAGTTTACCTGGCAGATATTACAATTGGAAGCATTATGGAATATTGTGTACTGTTCGTGCTGACATGACTTTAGAATGATCTGCAGAAAGTACCTAACTGATTACTTTTGGGAGATGTTTTTTTCCCCCCCTGAATTTTATGCATAGTTTCAGCGTGCATGCGCAGTATGGCAGAACTCACATCTGCACTGTAGTCTGCCTGGAAACAAAGAATGGGATCATAGCTAAGGTGAAGCTTGCATTGATTTAACCCTTGTAGCTGATTAGTCCTGTGCCGAGTATTGCAGAGCCTGGCTGGTGCAGACCTCTGCAGGTGTGGAGGAGTCATGTCACTGCCAATCACATTTGTTTTGGATAAGTCATTAGCTCATGTTCAGATCATTAGATAACTATCGAAACCATCACCATTTACCATGTGCTTTATTACAGCATATTATTTAACGCTGTTTCAGCTTGTTAAATGTCTCAAGAACACAATCATATTTAAATACAGCAGAAGTCTGTAGAAGCAAACTACAAGTCATCTAATTTAATTTGTAGATGATGTGGAACAGAAACGTTCACTCTACAAGTTCCGAAACTTTGCCTTTAATTTATGCAGTTTTAGCTAAATCAGAATAGATTAATGATATCCTTAATAAATGTGTTAACGGCTTTCTTGGTGTGGATTTAGTTTGCTACACGTGCAGGCGTGGACATAGTTCAACCAGGCTATTATTTTTACAGATAAGAGTTTGTAGTGCCAGCAATCCATCGTGTGTCAAACATATGGTAAATATATTGTTAATTACTCCGTTAACGATTTATTATATATTTTTCTCACATTTTATATTTAAACGCCCAAAACGCCCATTCTTGAAAGCAAAATGGTGTCCTCTTCTTTGCTGAATCATTCTAGGCTAGTGGTTTTCTGCCCAGTTTGACAAGTAGCCTGTATTATTTATCACTGCATTATGACATCCGTATTGGTGTTTATAATAATTCTATTTTTCTTCAGTGTATATAGCGTGCATGTTGTAGCAGTCTATTCACCAGCCCAGCATGATTAACAAATGCATTTCACGTTAAATACTTTACTTTGAATGTTAATATATAATATAACGGCAAAAGAACAGCATATGTACTTATTAAAAGCACATTTTATTGCATTTATAGTCTATACTTAACACGTGACATTATATGTAACCTAAATCTTTGTTATATTTAAGGAAAAAGACCACACCTCTTTTCCACAAAGCTCTATAACACGAGGGCGCTGTCTGTAGCATGTCTGGTTGTCTGAGTCTATAGTGAGCAACAGTCAGTACAATATACTGTACCTGGTTATAGTTTGCACTGTTTACCTCATTTAATGCGTAATGCAGGGGCCCTTTAAATATACTAGTTAGCGTTTAGTATAATATTGTTAGGAATAGCACATGATCAGCAGCCTCACCATTCTTTGTTAGTCATTATGATTGTCAGTATCACATTTGGCATGACTTGCTCAAGGTAAGACCTTAACCCTTCTTCAGAACCCCTCTCTGGATGTCACATATATCCTGCACTGTCAAATCACAGCAAAAGAGCAGACATCCATTTGGCAAAAGCATGTTGTCTTGGATCCAGATATCCAAATTGCTCACGCTCTAAAGATACAGCTCTCGGCCTGGAAACATCAAGTCTCGGTATGAAAGTTACCATGTTTGAGACTCCTCCTAAGATGCTACTGCAGTGTTTTATAAGTAGTGCAGAGATAAAAGACACACTCCTTTTACCTGAGTAAGTCTATCCCTTCCCGGTTCATGGACATCTGAAACATTGTTAGTCTATACTTTGTGACAGATTTCAAGCCTCAGGATTTTTTACTTACATATGTAATGCAGGGTTGTTAAACAGTACTTTATCTGCTTCCTAAATACATTCTCCATACCCTCCAACATGACCCATTCCGTACAAAATGTTCAGTTTATGGATTTCCTTGCCAGTGGCAGTTGCAGAGGTGAGGCTGCAGCACAGTCCAAAATTCAAATAGGTGAGCCACGCCAACTGCCAATAAGTTCCAGGAGCAGGTGTTTGGCAGTTTGGGGTGGCAGTTGGTGTGGCTCCCCTATCTGAATTTTGGACTATGCTGCAACCCCACCTTTGGGGCCGCCATTGGAAAGGACATCCAGGAACAGAGCATTTTGTACCTTTTATAGGTTAAGTTAAAAAAAAAATTACAGGAACTGACTGGTCAGTGCTTTATCTCTCTCCACTTGATCTCTCTCCAAGGTTTGATAAATCTCCCCCATTATGTAAAATGCACAGCTATTTGATGCTTTTCTGCTGTTGAATGTAATGGGAACTTGCTGCAGCTTATAAAATACAGCAATGGGCATGAGCACATTACACAGAATTTGTGATTGCCTTTCTGACATTGTGATAGATAAAACATTCGTATATAATATTCTGGGTAACTACAGCTAGTGGTTACATTTACATATGTCCTTAACGGACGTAGCACCATCCGCAACATAACCACACAATACAACATGACGATATTGATTTATGTGAATTCTATAATTATTCGATTATACCAACACGGGGTAATTCTGAGTTGATCGCATCAAGATTTTTGTTAGCAGTTGGGCAAAACCATGTGCACTGCAGGGAAGGCAGATATAACATGTGCAGAGAGAGTTAGATTTGGGTGTGGTGTGTTCAATCTGCAATCTAAATTGCAGTGTAAAAATAAAGCAGCCAGTATTTACCCTGCACAGAAACATAATAACCCACCCAAATCTAACTCTCTCTGCACATGTTATATCTGCCTCCCCTGCAGTGCACATGGTTTTGCCCAACTGCTAACAAAAATCCTGCTGCGATCAACTCAGAATTACCCCCATAATGCAGTGGAACATGTACTGAGAATTAACAATGAGTTGTGATTGTACATTATGAAAAAGGCAAATTGTCAAGGTCTAAAACTAAAAACTTCCGAGGATGACTTTTACCAGCCGCTATTGTTCCTGGCAACCCGGGCTACAGTAGTTGGTAATTCTTGGACAATAATGTTACCACTAACTACAGTGTATACAGCTGGGCCAAATAGTCAGTAGTAGGAATTTTCTGTAGACTGGTTGCTCAGTATGTATCCCTGCACCAGACTGAGTCAGGCTTTCTGCATAGCCAGACATTGGTTCCTATGAGCACAATGCCAAGAATCTATTGTTGTCAGTGAACAGAAATAACTTTTAAATGTGAAGTCCTTTCAGTCGTTTTTTTATTTCATAGCCCCATTGCAATTGGTCTTATTAGCATTTTATTTTTCAACCGCAGCACTAAGGGGTAACGATATTGCAGAGTGCAGCAACATTGTTTCAACAAAGCATAAAAGTGAGCAGTCTCCTGATTGGGGAGTAGTATGATTTGTTGACTACAATGTTAAAGCATCATGTTTAAAGCTATAATGCTTGAAATGGTTTAATTAGCATTAGCACCAGCATTATGCCGTAGTCATTATGCCGGTCGCATAGTAATTATCGACATTGTAAGTAACCGTCAACAAACCAACTACTTCCACCTGATTGCTCCAATTCCTCTCACTCCATTACAGCTCGCCCGTTTTGTGCTGTGCTGAAAAACAAAAGGTGTATGGTAAAATTATTTATGCAATGTAAGGTTAGCCTGCAATTAAATTAATAAAACAGGAGGTATGACTATCTTTTATAGGGGGTAATTCCAAGTTGATCGCAGCAGGAAATTTTTTAGCAGTTGGGCAAAACCATGTGCACTGCAGGGGAGGCAGATATAACATGTGCAGAGAGAGTTAGATTTGGGTGTGGTGAGTTCAATCTGCAATCTAAATTGCAGTGTAAAAATAAAGCAGCCAGTATTTACCCTGCACAGAAACAAAATAACCCACCCAAATCTAACTCTCTCTGCACATGTTATATCTGCCCCCCCTGCAGTGCACATGGTTTTGCCCAACTGCTAAAAAATATCCTGCTGCGATCAACTTGGAATTACCCCCATAGTATCTGCACCAAACGGAAACCTGCTAAATACTAAACAATATACCTAAACAGTAAATGACAATAAGAAAATAAACTGTGTTTGTTATTGTCATTTGACATTGAAAATACAAATTTAACATATAATATCTTATGTTTATCTTTTTAACCTGGATAAACAGAAAAAATGTAAATACTGCGCTTTGTTCTTTTGCGCCGTTTTCCTATTTTGTCTTCACTGTATGTCGTTTGAGTTTTATTCCAAACTCCTTTTTGTTTTAAAGCTAATTCCATATGCGTGTTTACTTACTGTTACAGTCTCTGAATGCTAATCCTAAAGTCTCCGTAATGGTGACTGAATTTAAAATAAAATGGTAATTAAAAAAAGAAAAGGTTTTGTGCATCGACCACACTTGCCATCAATTCTCCTGACAGCGGCTTCCATAAATATGGACAAACTACATCTGGCCACACAGCTGCTGCAGAAATGCTTTTTACCTGAGTGACAGGGCAGGATTGCAGAGGATGCTGTGACACAGCTCTAGAACTGTACCAGTCAGCAGCTTCGCCCTGTCTGATGGGAAAAGCTGACAGGAGTCATAGGCCATTATGTCAATAATTTGGAGCAGCGGCTGGACAGATTACAGTTCTCTGTGTCTGAGACAGTGAAAGGGATTAGACTGGATAGATTGTAGAAACAGCAATTCAGATCTCCATTTTGGTCAGGTAAGATGTTGATAACCTGTACATACGGTAGCTTTAGTAACATCTAGCTGAATTAGAAATTCTAATAACTGTGTACCTGGCTGGACAAAGCAAGTTGCAATGCAAATATATATATATATATATATATATATATATAAATATATATTATTATTATTATTATTTTTTTTGTTGCATGCAGGGTAAACAGTGGTTGCTTTGCATGTAGCCCACTAATGCTGGAAAGCTTTATATTTACACTGCAATTTAGATTTCAGTTTGGACACACCCAGGGACGGACCAAGGGGCAAAATCGTCCCAGGCATGTGCGCGCATGCGTGTGCAAATGCCAGGGGCACCCGCACCGTGAACAGCGACGCACGGGCACTAAAGATGGGGGACAGCCCCCCATTTCCATGGAGATGGGCGGGGGCGCATGACACGCACACAGGGGGCATGCCGCGAGTCAGAGGGGTGTGGACTCGCGGCACGCCTCCATTTCTATGGAGACGGGAGGGGGGGTGGGGGAGCGTCCAGACCAGAGAGCCGGTCTCTGTGTGACAGGACCGGCCCTTCTGGCATTTGCCAGAAGTGCCAGATAGGCAGTCTGGCCCTGGACACACCCCACCCAAATCTAACTCTCTCTGCACATGTTACATCTGCCCTACCTGCAGTGAAGCATAGTTTTACCAAGGTGCACAGTTATACCCCTATCAGACTTGCAGAAATATTCTGGATTACTGTACCTGAACGGGCAGCAACCCAGATTTTGTTGTTGTAGTCTAAAACGATCCTTTAAAAAAAAAAAAGGGTAGTGACCAGGGTTGAATACGGTGTTCGGGTAACCCGGGTCATTGCAACACACGACCCATTCACAACCTAGGAAGAGCCAGCACTTGAAGATGATCTGTGTGCAGTGATGCCACCCCTGACGCAAGCCTGAAAGGGGTCTCTGCCTTTCAGTCCCGTGTACAAAATCTCGGGTGTGACCCAGCTCCTGTAATCTGAAAGGGGTATCATTTGCTCTGTTTTACTGTATTCCCAACTCAGAATCAGGCCCATGGTCCCTAAGGTGTGTGAAATCTAATAAAGCCGTTTATGTGAAGAGCACCGTAGCAGGACATCTCTCTCAGAAAGAGGAATGACTGCCGAGTGATTATGTTATTGTCCTCTACCCAGGAGGAATAACAGTGCAATCAACAAGCTCTTCAATAAGTGACATGTTTGATGCCCGCAACACTTGACTTTTGACATTGGCTGATTGTTCCCTTTATTAAGCTTCTTTGATACAGATTGTATTCTCCCATATTATACAGGTCTCCCAGTTCTTTGCTATGTGCTCGCAGCTTATTAAGTCTTGATCCTCATGTAGTGCTGTGTCTCCATGTTGTGAGCCCCTAGTTACATTTTTTTTTTCAAAACAGGAGCAACAAATGAATACTATACCAAGAAAAGTTGGCATGATACTGATTGCAATAACATTATGTCCACATGAAACGGAAAGTAGCAGGGGGTTTAGGGAGGAGGAAATAATAAACAGAATCATAGAGCATTAAATACAATGTGTGTGTCCTAAACAACTTATGTCCCAAGTCAACGTTTGTTCTAAAGTACTCCAGTGATATCGCAGTCTCCTAGTGAATTGGTAGACTACATCCTCATTACCCAACACACATCAAAGGGCACGTCCAGCCTCTACTCCCGGGAGACACCTGTGTAATCTAGACGTATACTTGGGGGGGGGGGGGGGGAGAATTCAGTTGGGTGCGAGTGTAGCAAGGTAAAAAACCCTGCTGGCCTTGCACCCAATTTTGGATTACTGCAGGTGTGTGCGCTCCCGATACCCACGGTATACAATTTTTAAAAAATGGTCGCTGGATTTTCAGGGGTCACACACTGGGGGCCACACATATGCTCACACACACTAATGCATACACACTTTCAGACACACATCCATTACACTCACAGCTTCTGCAGAGGACTGGATCCTGACGCTGGAGGAGAAGACATTCCAATTGTTTAATTAGTCCTTAGGAGGGTGATGCTGGAGTCCCAGAGCAAGTCCTGGCGATTTGTCCTAAAATTAACAATTTTAGGAAAACTCTGACTTGCTCTGAAGGTGCGAGAAAAAAGACGCATTTTCAGTTCTCTAATTGATGCAATACCCCACGACGCCTGACGGCAATTTCATTCCTCCCTTAGTTCTGTGGAAATGGTAGTGCGACCACCTGCATATCAAGACCAAAAATGCTCCTTTCATCTCCTTTTACTAATCAGTCACTGCAAAAGAAAATCTAGTTTTGCGCGGGCCCAATAACTAGGCACGCAATTCCGGGGAATGTGCTTCTGCCAGGCTCCTTCCCCCAGCCAGCGCATACTCCCACTCATCTGCTAATAAACCCATGCACACCACTGTGTATCTATAATGGGTGCAGTGTGTGCGATGCACATGGGCCCCTGGACCCAGAGGGGGCCCACACCGCACACACTGCGCCCATTTCTTCTATACCTACCTTTCCGGTGTCCTTGTTGACCGTCTGTGGGCCCCCTCCTCTCACATAGCCGGCACCGCCGATGGTAGCGCACTGAGCACTAGAGATTCTGGCACTGTGCCAGAGTCTCACCACTGAGAGCGCTAACAGCGGCGCTGCCGGCTACGGGAGAGGAGTGGGCCCACACACGGAGTCTGCACACGGTCCCCTCCTCTCTAGATACCCATCCGCCTTAATAGAAATTATTAGTTGCTCAAATCAAAGTGTGTGGCAGGTTCAAGACTGAGTTGTGCCGTGGAGATGATGTTTTGCATTTCGTACAGCCATCCATTCTGTCATACTGCCTAATTAATTACTAATAATGTTTTTTTAGTCCCAAGTGTCTTTTTTGTTTTAAATCCTATTTTTATCTACAATATGCATTATTCATAGGAACACTTATTTAAATTCAACAAAGTACTGTATATTCTTAATGGAAAATTGGACAAGACAATGGATATTGAGCATGATTCAGACATACTGTAGGCAAAGAATCAATTAAGGGCGAGTCAGCTTACCCTGCGAGTAAGTGCCTGCATATACCCTGGACTTGCTGATTTTTGTTTGTAGCCACATAGGACTGCGTGCAGAGATCTGCGAGATTGGGGCGAACAATCCTCTATGCAAGATCTCCTTCACGGCTATTGTGTTAAAGCAGCACACAAGAGCCTGAGCCTCATGGCTAACTGGTTCTCCACCATAGGGGTCTATTCAGTTCTTATCGGAATTTCCGTCTTTTTTAGTTCGAATCTGGATTTGACCTATTCAAGTCCAGTGCCGTTTTTTTCCAACTTGTTGGAAATTCTAACTTGTTGGAAAGCAGGTGGATCGGCGAATTCGCCTGCCGATACACCTGTTTTGTTGAATTTGCGGGCATTTCCGACAGGTTTTTGGCCCATTTTCGACAATGCCGATTTGACTTTAAAAAAAAGTCGGATCGGCATTGTCGGAAACGAGCAAAAACTTGTCAGAAATGCCCGCAAATTGAATAGTGAAGTGATGAATCTGACACTAATTGCATATACCTCATAATCTGGATCCAAATCATCAGTTTAATCATTCTGGGTACAGATACGAGCAATGCAGCTTTTTACAGCTTTTGATTTGAGAGTTACTGGAAATTCTAGACCAGAGGTATTAAAAATGTTTCCCTCCAGCTGCTGTAAACTACACATCCCATCATGTTCAGCCACAGTTTTAGCATATCCTAATAGCAATACAGTGGTAGGGCTTGCTAGGATGTGTAGCAAGGCAGCTGGGGAGGTAGCTGCATGTTGAATACCCCTGTTCTCAATAATCAGAATTAAGTTGAATTTCCAGAATAGCATCATGTTTTCTGAAGCCTTTTGTGGGTATATCTTTTTTTTATTTAGCTACTTGTATATAAAGTGTTTACACTTCTCCAACTTTTGTTTAATTTCTTCTCTGTGTCATCTACAAACGTCAAATATCTGCTCAGCTTTTCTCTATGAGGGAATTCAATTGCTGGTGAATATCTCGCCTGGACGAATCAGCATGGCACCTGCTGCAGTTTACGGCAACAGGATCTCGCACAAAAGTGTTTGCTACCCTGCAGAGTCAGGGGTAGCAAACACGGCCGGCTTGGTGAAGGGTGCGAGATGGGGTGTATTTCCCGCATTTAAACGCCACGGCAACGCGAATTTGCACTCTTCGCCAGCAATTGAATTCCCCCCTGTGTGTGACCTTTTTTAACTATAATGATGTCTGGTCCGCTGGCACGTCTGAGGTATTATTTTTGTTCTTTCTCAGGATCATTTGTGAACTACAAACCCTGTGGTGTAGTATAGCAGTTTTTTCTTTTAATTTGCACATTATTCGCAGCGCAGACACAGCGAAACACCACTCAAAGTGTACTAGATATGCTGGGCTGCGACAATATCTGCACAGGAATTAGTTTTAAATACTGTATGTGCAAAGTAAGTAGAACTTGGCGTGACAAGCTGCGGCAACTGCATCGTAGCACTTTGTAGATTTAGACTCATTGATGTACAAGTGTTGCATGTCATATTAATCAGTGCAGTCTCGTTAATCAGTTTTGTCCCATCCGATTGTATAATTTGTGTGAATAAGATGCACATTACAGCAAAAATTACGCTCAACAAAAGCGCAGTTGTAACAGTAATAATTGTGCGTCACCTTGACCGTTTACTACCACCTACTATATTCACCCTTATATGCATTTCATCTCTTCGGATTGCGTTCTAAAGTACTTTTTGGTTTAGCTTAATTTTTGGCCTAGATAAATACTGAGCAGGATTGTTGTGTTACGCCTCACGTCAGCCTGTTTAAAGATTTTTCTTTATTACATTCCAGCGCATCTGGAAATGTGCTTTCCTGCAGACGTGCATGTGGAAAGAACAAAGTGTGACCCGTTCTAAATATGGGGTAGACCCCATCTCTGGGAGCTCAGCGGTGATGGACAATTCAGGACCTTTTGCAGACCATGTACATGTGTATTCTAAACCCCTTCATCCTGTATAAATGTTGTTCTGCACAGTTAAATCTTATTTTGCACCTCCGTATAAAAAATAGGTGAGCTCATGTGCCTAATAGAAAGGAACACCCTTAAATCACCCAACACCCTCCCAGTGCAAACCCACTTCAGATATGCATTTCCCTTATAAAATGGGTACAGCTGCGCAAATGTGGTGTGTGACGTCACAAGAGGGTATTTGCTCTGCCGCTTTCTACTTTTGTGCTTCTTATTTGAACTTTATGGGGTAAAGAAAGTGAAGGTTTTATACTAGTCCTCCTTGCTAGTGATTACAAGAGAAAAACCTTGCTTTCACCTCTATGGGGTGTAACCAGAATAAGCAAGGTTATCCTATCAGGATAACCCGCGTAGTATTATCATGCCAGGTACTGATGGAACCCTCGCCCCCTGAGTAATAACTTTATAACTGGGAACATAGGGGGTCATTCCGAGTTGATCGCTAGCAGAAAATGTTCGCTGTGCAGCGATGATGAAAAAAAAGGCACTTCTGCTCATGCGTATGCGGCGCAATGCGCACGCGCGACGTACTTTCGCAACAGCCGATGTAGTTTCACACAAGGTCTAGCAAAGCTTTTCAGTCGCACTGCTGACCGCAGAGTGATTGACAGGAAGTGGGCGTTTCTGGGTGTCAACTGACCGTTTTCAGGGAGTTTTCGAAAAAATGCAGGCGTGCCAGGAAAAATGCAGGTGTGGCTGGGCGAACGCAGGGCGTGTTTCTGACGTCAAAACAGGAACTGAACAGTCTGAAGTCATTGCAAGCGCTGAGTAGGTCTGAAGCTACTCTGAAACTACACAAAATAACTTTGTAGCCGCTGTGCGATCCTTTCGTTCGCACTTCTGCTAAGCTAAGATACACTCCCAGAGGGTGGCGGCGTAGCGTTTGCACGGCTGCTAAAAACTGCTAGCGAGCGATCAACTCAGAATGACCCCCATAGAAGGCTCCTTTCAGCTGTTCTAAACTTTGCTGCTAGCAGGATGCATAAAGTCATTATACACAGCCATATTAGCATTACTTGTCTCCTACCTGGTGACAGAGAAGGTGTGTTCTAGATTTTCTGCAGTGTTAAATTGTAGTTTAGTAATGGTCAAGTATCAGTTTACATATCAAGCAAGAGTCAATTACACTACATGTTGAACCTGTGATTTGATCCTGTAATTAGAGTGAATCAGCCACTCTTACTCACACTATTGAATGTCTTGCAATACTGTACTTGGCAGGGCTTGCAATGCTTACCTGTCTGAGATGCTGAACACAGTAACATGAACTTGATGCCAAATTCAATGATTATATGTGCATGTATGTAACATGCTATTGTTTTCTTTTTTTATATTATATAGATTGGTTTCATATAATATATGAGCGTATAACATGATTAACCCCAGAATGGATAGATTTATGTTTAGTCTTGTGACACTGACTATATTTCATCATCCAGTTTTTAGTTATTTTCAGAACACCTTCATTTTAGACACATTACACAATGGTTTAGCGCACACTGTAATCCTTTTCAGGTCAGTGATATCCATCTGTCCTCTTTTTTTGAACCGTTCATGTACTTTTGAATTCTAGGGCAGGTGATAAAAGTCCTGGAGAAAAAAAATTAGATACACCATACCTCCCAACACTTTCATGGCTGAATTCAGGACTCCTGCGTGCGTTTAAAAAGGGGAGTGGCCTTGGCAAAAGTGGTGTGTCTTTTCTGGATTGTCGCAATTGCGAGCTACGCCTCCCATTAGCTGTCACTTCTGGGGCATGACCAGCGCTCCAGGAACTGCTGGCATGCCTCCCATCATGCCTAACATGAATAGACACTGTGCGCACAACATCTATTCACCGCGTTCCTGTTCCCAACTACGCCCCCCACTACCACTCCCCACCACCTGCGGCGGGACATTGCTGCCCGTGGGTGGGATAGTTGGGAGGTATGGATATACTGATGTTTGCTTTTATATTAAACAAAGTTCAGAAATCCAACTTGTTTTACTTTTCTTCTAGCACCTCTAGATATATGCTCTGATTTACAGCCTTCTTGACAGACATCTGAAGATTTATTCTGCATAGCACTGCACTTAAAAACCTGGACTGCACCACACCTTCACTCAGATTTTTACCCCTGAATATCTTAAATTCCTCACCCTACCCCATTGCTGCTTACTTGTTTTGTTTACACAGCTACAGCATACCTCCCAACTGTCCAGTTTTTTTGGGACTGTCTCGCTGTCCCACCCGTGGGCCAGTGTCCCGGGGGAGGGGCAGTTGGGAGGCTCTGTCACACGCTGCTCTGCAGGGGTGAATAGACGCTGTGCGCACGCGCTCAGCGTCCATTCACTGTAGTCAGGGGGAGAGGGGGCATGCCAGCGGCTCACAGAGCACTGGGCATGCCCCCTCAGTGACGAAAACGGGGGCGTAGACTCCCGAAAAGCCACGTCCCCTTGTTGGAGGCAATGCCCCCTTTTCCCAGGGGGCACGGCCGCGCCAATATCCCCCTTTATGCAGGATGAAATTTGGGAGGTATGCTACAGTACTGCAAGATCTTTCAGGATGTGGTACAAGGCCCCGTATGTGTGGCCAAAGCTCAGTGTAAACATTGCTGGGGGAATGGATGCAATTCCTTGTCACGGGCATTTTAAGAGAGGAGGAGGCCCATGTGCGACCCATGCGCAGCCTCCTCCGCCCAAACCCCCTCCTCTGTAGCCAGAAGCACATAAGAGTCTCAGCACTAGGGGCTCAGACTCTAATGCGCATGCGCAGATCTCCCAGTTGTTTCTCTAGTGCGCATGCGCAAAATGCCGGGAAAATTCCCACCGCCGTGCCATTTTCCCTGTGATTATTTGAGTGCTTGCTGCCAAGATGGGGGACTCCAGAGAGGTGAGTATTAAAGAAGTGGGTGCAGCGTGTGTCGTGGGGGCCCCCCTGGACTCGGGCACCCACATGCACCACACACACTGCACCCATTATAAATACGCCAGTGCCTTAGGCCTGAATGTTTTGTATCTCCTCAGATCCCCTGTTTATTGGTAAATAGTGATATTTGCCCACTAAACCACTTGTCAGCATCTAAATTCTGGTCAATCTCATCCAAAGCACTCTTCTTTCCAATAAAGCAAGCAGACTTAAGGGGTTATTCAGGTTTGTTAGCAAACAAAAAAAAGGTAGCAATTGGGCAAAACCATGTTGCACTGCAGGTGGGGCAGATGTAACACGTGCAAAGATATTTAGATTTGGGTGGGTTATATTTCTGTGCAGGGTAAATACTGGCTGCTTAATTTCTACACTCCAATTTACAGTAGATTTCAGCTTGAACACACCCCACCCAAATCTAAATCTCTCTGCACATGTTACATCTGCCCCACCTGCATGCAAAGCAACATGGTTTTGCCCACTTCCTAACTTTTTTGGTTTGCTAACAAACCTGAATAAGGCCCTCTTATAGGCCCTACACACTTGGCGATATTCTGAAAGATATGAACGATCTCGTTCATAAATGAACGAGAACTCGTTCATATCTTTCAGTGTGGAGACTTAAGCGATGAACGATGCGCGTCCCCGCGCTCGTTCATCGCTGGTCTCCCGTCGGCTGTGCATGCAGGCCAATATGGACGATCTCGTCCATATTTGCCTGCACTTCAATGCAGCCGGGTGACGGGGGGAGTGAAGTAACTTCACTCCCCCCGTCACTGCCCCCCGCCGCCGGATCGCTCGTCGGCCGTCGGGCACCTCGGCGGCACATCGCCAAGTGAGTAGGGCCCATTAGTGCTTATAGGAAGGCAGACCAGGAATAGATTCAGTGTTCAGACAGTCAGGGTCAGCATGGTCACAGTCCGCAAGGTGCAGAGCAGATTTGGCAGAAAAGTAGTCAGGCTCAAAGCAGAGGTTAAAGCAGGTGACAAGCAATCTAAAACAAAGTAAAAGTACTTTCCAGGTGCAGTACTTACCACATGAAATAATGTATGAAGTTGTATAACATTAGCTGTGACTGCATGACTCCAGTGACTGCAATTTAAAAAGAAAAAAAATGTTGGATATTGTATTTTTTTATGGCCATAAGGGGTAATTCAGACCTGATTGTAGCAGCAAATTTGTTAGCAGTTGGGCAAAACCATGGCCCTCATTCCGAGTTGTTCGCTCGCTGCTAATTTTAGCAGAATTGCTAATAGGCTAAAATCCGGCAGTTCTGCGCATGCGTATGCACAGCAGGGCGCACGCGCTAAGCAATTTTAAACAAAACTATGCTATTTTACTCACGGGCGAATGAAGCTTTTCAATCGCTCTGCTGATCGTAGTGTGATTGACAGGAAGTGGGTGTTTCTGGGCGGAAACTGGCCGTTTTCATGGAGTGTGCTAAAAAACGCAGGCGTGCCAGGTAAAAATGCAGGAGTGGCTGGAGAAACGGAGGAGTGGCTGGCCGAACGCAGGGCGTGTTTGTGACGTCAAACCAGGAACTAAACGGACTGAGGTGATCGCAATCTAGGAGTAGGTCTGGAGCTACTTAGAAACTGCAAGGAAATTGCTTTCGTTAGCAATTCTGCTAATAATAGCAGAATTGCTAATCTTTCGTTAGCAATTCTGCTATGCTAAGATACACTCCCAGAGGGCGGCGGCTTTGTGTTTGCATTTCTGCTAAAAGCTAGCGAGCGAACAACTTGGAATGAGGGCCCATGTGTACTGCAGGGTGAGCAGATATAACATGTGCAGAGAGAGTAAAAGGCCCCATACACTAGAACGATAATGCCCGATTTCATCCAATTTCGGGCATTCGGACCGATATATCGGTTGAAATCGGGCATTTTGGAGGTGTTTCCGATCCGATCCTATGCGCGTTCCCGTGAGGGTCGGATCGGTTCCCTTAGATCGTTAGTGCTGCACTTGTGATATGACGGTTCCCTCAGGCACGGCTGGGATCGCATACGATATATCGCATGCAAAATGTACCAAATCATATGGAATCGTATGGAACCACTCCCGGGAAGCTCCTGGGAGAGTTAAAGGGAAATCGCCTCCGACTTCAGCCTCAGGACATATCGTTGTAGTGTATGGGGCCCTTTAGATTTGGGTGGGATGTGTTAAAACTGAAATCTAAATTGCAGTGTAAAGATAAAGGCATAAAGCAGGCAGTGTTTACTCTGCACAGAAACAATATAACCCACCCAAATCTAACTCTCTCTGCACGTTATATCTACCCCACCTGCAGTGCACATGGTTTTGCTCAACTGCTAACAAATTTGCTGCTACGATCAGGTCTGAATTACCCACATAATCTACAGAGCACATATGCACCTTCCTATAAGGTTGTGTTTCTGGACCATGGTGTTACAGTAACTCATTCAGGTCTCTGAGATCATTCCTAAAGCCAATTCTACAGAGGTCACTTGTGGATTGGGAACTGCCGTGACTGCCTGCCTTCCTCAGAGAAGCTACTACTGTACTTTGTATATCGAGGGTGGCATTTGTGGCAGCAGAAAGTACAGTAGCTGTACTAATTCCACTTCTAGATGGTTACATATGGCAGAGTAGAGTAAGCTTCCACTATTAATTCATACGTATATAAATATGCTGTAGAGAAAGCATGTTCTTTGTGCAGGATAATACATCTTACTGAACACAGAGAATGATATTGTGATATACAGTATATGATATAGTACTGTTGTAGTTCCTACATATTTGGCAGCTGGGTGAAAATACACACATGTATGAGATTGCAGCATAATAGAAAGCGTAACTCACAGTTGCATAAATCCTTTTATATCGCCGCAAATACCCCATGCTGTAGCCAGATGAAACAAATGTGATTTAAGGAGGTTTTAAGAAATTCTCATTTAAAAATCAATTTCCTACTTATGACAAAAACAAACACAGGAATTAAAATCTTAATACTGTACATGACACACAAATAAAATGGATTGTTCATTCTGAACTTTGTTTTATAGCTACAGAAATCATTGAAGTGGGTAAAAAGAAATCTGATATAGGACAAAAAGCTCAACTGGTAAAGCTTAGCATTATTTTTGCTATGACATGAGATAACTACCAAAATCTTTGTATTTGACTCAAACTACCCGCCTGTCCCTGAGGTCCTAGAGATAAAGTGCATGCAACTGTTTTAAAAAGCTTCAAACACGTGTTATAAGTGGCACAAAAATAATACAGTGTCTTCTCGCTGTAGTGTTTAACGAATGGGGTGGTTCTAAACTGGAGATAGGTTGGAGTTTGATGGGACTTACAGTATTACTGTTTTATGTCAGTTTTCAGGTGTATATGCCAACCTGTAAAGGTACGTGCAGATTGGGTTTACTGGGGTGCTTATAAAGACTTTACCGCAGTCATACAACTGGCAATCCACTTGGTAGACACATTTTAAAATGCATTGCAGGACCACACTTACTGAGTACTGTTATTATTACTGTCATTGTCAGGCAGAAATACAGTTACACATATAAAATGCATTGCAGGACCACACTTACTGAGTACTGTTATTATTACTGTCATTGTCAGGCAGAAATACAGTTACACATATAAAATGCATTGCAGGACCACACTTACTGAGTACTGTTATTATTACTGTCATTGTCAGGCAGAATTACAGTTACACATATAAAATGCATTGCAGGACCACACTTACTGAGTACTGTTATTATTACTGTCATTGTCAGGCAGAATTACAGTTACACATATAAAATGCATTGCAGGACCACACTTACTGAGTACTGTTATTACTGTCATTGTCGGGCAGAATTACAGTTACACATATAAAATGCATTGCAGGACCACACTTACTGAGTACTGTTATTAATACTGTCATTGTCAGGCAGAATTACAGTTACACATATAAAATGCATTGCAGGACCACACTTACTGAGTACTGTTATTATTACTGTCTTTGTCAGGCAGAATTACAGTTACACATATAAAATGCATTGCAGGACCACACTTACTGAGTACTGTTATTATTACTGTCATTGTCAGGCAGAATTACAGTTACACATATAAAATGCATTGCAGGACCACACTTACTGAGTACTGTTATTAATACTGTCATTGTCAGGCAGAATTACAGTTACACATATAAAATGCATTGCAGGACCACACTTATTGAGTACTGTTATTATTACTGTCATTGTCAGGCAGAATTACAGTTACACATATAAAATGCATTGCAGGACCACACTTACTGAGTACTGTTATTATTACTGTCTTTGTCAGGCAGAATTACAGTTACACATATAAAATGCATTGCAGGACCACACTTACTGAGTACTGTTATTATTACTGTCTTTGTCAGGCAGAATTACAGTTACACATATAAAATGCATTGCAGGACCACACTTACTGAGTACTGTTATTATTACTGTCTTTGTCAGGCAGAATTACAGTTACACATATAAAATGCATTGCAGGACCACACTTACTGAGTGAGTACTGTTATTATTACTGTCATTGTCAGGCAGAATTACAGTTACACATATAAAATGCATTGCAGGACCACACTTACTGAGTACTGTTATTATTACTGTCATTGTCAGGCAGATTTACAGTTACACATATAAAATGCATTGCAGGACCACACTTATTGAGTACTGTTATTATTACTGTCATTGTCAGGCAGAATTACAGTTACACATATAAAATGCATTGCAGGACCACACTTACTGAGTACTGTTATTATTACTGTCATTGTCAGGCAGATTTACAGTTACACATATAAAATGCATTGCAGGACCACACTTACTGAGTACTGTTATTATTACTGTCTTTGTCAGGCAGAATTACAGTTACACATATAAAATGCATTGCAGGACCACACTTACTGAGTACTGTTATTATTACTGTCATTGTCAGGCAGAATTACAGTTACACATATAAAATGCATTGCAGGACCACACTTACTGAGTGAGTACTGTTATTATTACTGTCATTGTCAGGCAGAATTACAGTTACACATATAAAATGCATTGCAGGACCACACTTACTGAGTACTGTTATTATTACTGTCATTGTCAGGCAGAATTACAGTTACACATATAAAATGCATTGCAGGACCACACTTACTGAGTACTGTTATTATTACTGTCTTTGTCAGGCAGAATTACAGTTACACATATAAAATGCATTGCAGGACCACACTTACTGAGTACTGTTATTATTACTGTCATTGTCAGGCAGAATTACAGTTACACATATAAAATGCATTGCAGGACCACACTTATTGAGTACTGTTATTATTACTGTCATTGTCAGGCAGATTTACAGTTACAGAATTTTTTAGCACAAAGTAAAGTACATGTTGCCTCTTTCAATACAATTGTGGCAACTGTCTCTGCTCACAGGTATCCACATCAGAACAGCCTCACACTCTGCTTGATACTTTATTTTCTGCTGGGCAAAACTGTCAGATCATTGGCTGCAATGCCCAAAAGCAATGGAACTTATTTGCTGGTTCAACTGTACTGCAAAACACTTGTTTAATAACAGCAATCAGTCATTGTTTTGTTGTTGTTTTTGTTTTCATTCCGTAAACTAGTTTTATTGTCATAAATAATTATTCAGTAAAAGTTACATACAATAAACTTAATGCACCTTTCACCTATACACCATGCAGGCAGCCACTGTGCTGGCTAATCAAACACAATGAAGTCGCAATACATGAAGTAGCCATGTCAGGCTTTCACTATCAGCTCTGATTCAAAGACTGTCCATCTTAGGAGGTATGCTAATGGGCCCTACACACTTGCCGATGTGTATGAGCGATATGAACGATCTCATTCAGTAATGAACGATAATATCGCTCAGTGTGTATGCAGTAACAATGAACGATGCGTGTCCCCGTTGGTTTTCCCTCGTTTAGCATAGCAAGCCAATTTGGACGATGGTCATTAATCGTTGAAACAAAATATGGCCCAAATCTGAAACATCGGCAAGTGTGTATGGCCCATAACAGTCAGTATTCATTAACCTACCATTATATTTATGAAGTGTGGGAGGAAACCGGAGTACCCGGAGGAAACTCACGCAAGTACGGGAAGAATATACAAACTCCACACAGTTAGGTCTGTGGTAGGAATCAAAACCAAGATCGTGAAAACTAGCAAATAAAATTAGCAAAAAACAAAACATCATTATCAATTTCATGTACAGATTCTGTGTAACCTACAGAGTCCTGCTGGTTGGAAAAGTGGATTCATGTAGAAGCAAGAACCGCAAAGTATTTCTTTGTGATGTTTATAATAATAATAATAAAAAATATATATTTGCTTTTTTGTTTGTTTTCTCAAAATTTCAAAAAATAATATACATTTTGTTTACATTTCATTTGATGTGTTAGAGCAAAAAGATTACTGGTATTTCTGGGAAAATGCATTGTCTTCTTAGCAAAAAAAAACAAGTTACAGATGTGTCCTCACTTCTCACACACTATTGCCACAGTCGCGTCAAACAGCCCCTCTCGGAAGGCCAGGTCCTGTGCGACTCAGCTTACGCCAAGCAACTTTTTTTTTTTTCTACTCGAATGCGCGACAAAACCACTTAACGAGACCGCACTTGTTAATTTAAATTGTGACACTTGTACATCTGTATGTAAACGAGTCTGAATCTGTATACGAGGTGCTATAATGTAGCGCCTGTGGCTTTTTTCACATCAAGTTCCGTTGTGCCTCATCTGTGACTTTGTACATATTGAAAACTAATTCCTGTGCGGTTAAAGTCGCAGCCTGGCGTCTCTAGTACAGTTCTAATGGCCTTTTACTGCAGTTGTGGAGTGAATAAGAAGCAAATTGAAATAAAAAGTCACTACACTACTACACTGCCTGGTGCAGCTCAGTCCCACCAGGCGTCTCGCACTGCGCCGGATACTGAGGCTTGGCGTATAAAGACACATCTGTATCATTTGTGTGGGTACTGCAAATTGGTGATATAGATTTGGAATATGATGAACGCAAATATTGATAAGGACTGAAGAAAACCCTCAGCAGTGCAGGGGTTAAGCCCCTGGGCGCTGCTTTCTGATAATGAAAAAGGAACAGGCACTACAGTGGAGCTGTATTTACCATGTGCTGAGTCTTTGAGTTATGACGAGGTTTAATATTTATCACTGGAGAATTCACACATCTGCCCTTTAATATCTTTCTAAAGAAAACTGACAGGCTCCCAAGCCTAGCGAATTATCCTTAGATCTACACTTTTTAATGCCAACTTATCTCTGCATAGGAGATGAGGATACATTTTGTAGTCATTTAGCAACAAGAAATGCATGTGTCAAGCAGCATCAGGATGTCTGAGGTATTGCTTTGATCAGTGCTGCCTGTGCACATACATATTTTATTGAATTCATTTTGATGAGTGAGCCTATAAAACTGGCTTAGCAAATCTGTAGCTCTCCAGCTGTTATTGGACCAGAACTCCCAGCATGCTCTGGAAGCTATGGCTGCTGTAAAGCTGCATATGTGCATCACAAAGAGTTAAAATATAAAGACTATATCTAATACTTAACAAGGTCTCCATGACAACGATTTTCACTCACCAAAGCAGATACCTCTGTAGGCCCTGTGTAATAAAGAATTTCTCTGTTTGTTTGTCAAGCAAGTCATTTGATCAGTGATGTAATGTGTGCAAGAAGGACGCATTGTTTGTGTGTTTGTTTTAGGCAGGAAAATTACACTTGAGGGTGATGAATGGCAGGTCTTCAGGTATAGCGTTACATAATTTTATCTTGCTGACTAAATATCTCATAACTGCAAGATGCCATCATATAGTTTTATTCTATATTATACAGTATGAATGGAGATTGCAAACAGATATTCTGTAGATTCAAACTTCATAATAATATATGGTTTTGTGGAGTCGTTTTGGCCAAATACAACACCAGTACTTGCCTGCCCTGAAGGGTTTTGTGTTCTAAAGCTGTTACTTGACAGAGCCAAGAACATAACCAGTTTATCTGTACGAGCAGTTGTCCAGTGTTGTACAACACCTCCCTTGAGACCCTATGGGATGGTCAAACCGTGAGACTTCCACCATTACTTGTACTGAAGCTCTGGTCAGCGACATCCATAGGCAAGTGCAGGAGGAAGGGGGGTGTTTCCAGTTGCCCGGGTCCCCCCTTTCCCACATTCTGGCCAGCGGCAACTACATGCAGTATAAAGGGTGGAATGGAGCTACTGCACCTGCCCATTGCCAGATTTTCCTAACAAGGCTGGTGTGTGTGTGTGTGTATGTGTGTGTGTGTGTGTGTGTGTGTGTGTGTGTGTGGTTCTGAGTGCACAATCATTGCACCAGAGAGGAAATCTGGGAAGTGGCTAACCGTGATCATTGTGCCTGCCTGAAGTACTGTATCACATAAACTGCACTTTGTTTGGATAGACAATAGCTTATTACATGCTAATTATGCATCTTTCATGGGCTGGCGCAATCTCTCTAAAACCAAACATTTGGAAACTCCCTTCCAGAATTCTTTCATTTGCCCTTGATGCCTAACAGTATAGAGAGGAAATGGGTGACGTAGAAGATTGAAACTATGTATTGAGTGTGTCTTAGTAGTGAGTGAGGCATCTGGTTAGACAGGAGCCAAGGCCAGTCCAGTCATGTGTCACATATGATGCACACACCCCGCACTACCTTCGTAAATAGCTGGACAGTTCAGTCTTGTAATAGCCATTGATGGCTGGGTGCTGTACAGATCTAAGACATCAGGCTATTGGCGATGTTCTTCAACATTGTTACTGCAGCATCAGTGGCCTGTCATTGATTGAAAAACACTTGCCATCTCCAACAGAACACCAATGTTTGCAAAATCATCAATGGTCGATGGCCACCCTTAGTTCAGTCTGCTACTGCTCGTGGCTTCTTTCTTTCCATCAGTCTAAACTGTACAATATTTAACTAACCTAATTGGGGAATGGTACAATGGCCACACATCATTGCTATTTAATAAGATATCCACACAAGATTGAAGATGATCTCATATCAGCAGTCATGGTCACCATTGGGGGGGCTCTTGTGATTGGGAATCATAAAAAATTCTTGCTAAATTTCACCCAGATGTTGATGTTGGCTCTATGGACGATGAACTTTGACAGGGGAGAGAGGATAGGAAACTGTGTGACAGATATATTTGTTATGTTACGGTCATCCCCACAGGCACCCACACCTTGAAGTGACAGGGAACCAGGATAAATATTAAGAGTAGTAAAAATAACGGGAGCTTGCAGGCAGTTATATTATATGCATGACAAGTTTTAATACAAGGGCTCAACTTAGGTATGCCTATTGTCTTATAAACCGTTGTGGTGGATCTATACGTATTCCTTGTTGCCTGCTTACACATCTGATATGACAATAATGCTTACAGGAATCTGTGCTTGTACACCTTTGCCTGTACAGTGTAATTCTATTGTTTTACTTTCTTCTCATTTTCTGTTGTAAACATTATTTTATAGAACCTTTTGAGTGTATACAGGGGCGTAACTAGAACTTTGTGGGCCCATAGCAACATTTTGAAATGGCCCCCCTTCTACAGACAGGTTGTCACACACACACACACACACACACACACACACACACACACACATGTAGAGGGGGGTCTATATTACTATTATTTTTTGTTACTGTTTATTTTGCTCCACCCCCTCCCTCAGCTTTGCTTGCTGACAGGCTATAGGGCACAGGGAGGGACCAGACTGACCTCAGGTACCATGACACAGCAGCGACCTATGTCTGGTGCCAGGCAGCAGGAGCCCGCATCTGGCCATTCCTGAGGGCACCGTAGTCCTCCCTCCCTGTATCTGCCCCCTCCTGAGGGCACTGCACACACCGCATGATAGTGAAGACGCTGAGACTCCCTGGCACCGCCAGCAGACCTCTTCCGGAGCAGCATGGCGTTGGGCAGGGGGACGGCGATGAAGCCTCGCTGGGCCCACATGAAGGGAGATCAGTAATAGCAGAAGAATGAACAGAGCTAGGAGCCATCCTCAAGTCTCTGCTTCTCTACAGACTGGGAGGGATCAGCCCATGCAGCGTGCTCTCGGGAACAAGCGCAACGTTTTCCTCTCTTCTCTCCTAAACCTTGGGGCCAGTACCCCCATGCCTGCATGGCCCCGGAGCAGGACCGTTTCTATTGGGGAATGTGCAGTGTTACTGAGTGCAGGGGGTGCAGGCCCTAGAGGCAGTCCAGGCCCCATAGCAGCTGCATCCCCTCCACCATGGTAGTTACGTGACTGAATGTATATGTGTGAATAAGATGGGTTTAGGATATATATTTCAGATTGACACTGTATGCTTTGCTTGACATCATATTATTTTATGACCTATAGAAGAGAAGCATGGTTGTCATGGAGTGTTACTGTTGGTTATTTAAGATGATATACTGTCATAATATTAATTGTTTTAAGTTGTATCAATGACAGTAAAGGTCATTTTTAAATATGAGGACTCTGCACATTTATACACAGTGATGCACACCATCTGTTGTTTATAAATATGCAGTGCCATGATCCATCTAGCATTTATTGTGCGAGATCATTGTGGTTCTGAAGATTTAACTGAAAGGTGCATGTCATACATAAATCATACTTTCCAACTGTCTCTCATTCAGCAGTACATGTCATACATGTCATACATGTACATGTCATACATAAATCACACCTTCCAACTGTCTCTCATTCAGCAGGACATGTCATACATGTGCATGTCATACATAAATCATACCTTCCAACTGTCTCTCATTCAGCAGGACATGTCATACATGTACATGTCATACATAAATCATACCTTCCAACTGTCTCTCATTCAGCAGGACATGTCATACATGTCATACATGTACATGTCATACATAAATCATACCTTCCAACTGTCTCTCATTCAGCAGGACATGTCATACATGTACATGTCATACATAAATCATACCTTCCAACTGTCTCATTCAGCAGGACATGTCATACATGTCATACATGTACATGTCATACATAAATCATACCTTCCAACTGTCTCTCATTCAGCAGGACATGTCATACATGTGCATGTCATACATAAATCATACCTTCCAACTGTCTCTCATTCAGCAGGACATGTCATACATGTACATGTCATCAGGGGCGGAAGTCCGGGAGGCAGCGGAGTCGGCTGCCGCCGGGCTCCTGACCCGCAGAGGGCGCCTCGCAGTGGCGCCTCTGACATTACACAGATTGACATGCGGACGAGCGCCCGCATGTCAATCTGATGTCTCCCTCCCTGCTGTGTTGGAGGGACATGGAGCGCATCGCGCGTCTCCTGTGTCCCTCCCTGGCTCTCTCCCGGCCGGTCTAAGGAAGTGCCATTCGTGAGCTCTGATTGGCTCACGAACCGGCACTTCCTGTATTAGACCGGCCGGGGGAGAGAGCCAGGGAGGGACACAGGAGACGCGCGATGCGCTCCATGTCCCTCCAACACAAGGTGGGAGCAGGCACTGGGGGCATATACCTGGTACTGGGGGGCATATACCTGGCACTGGGGGGGGAGGAGACCTGGCACTGGGGGGCATATACATGGCACTTGGGGGCATATACCTGGCACTGGGGGGGAAGACCTGGCACTGGGGGGCATATACCTGGCACTGTGGGGTATATACCTGGCACTGTGGGGTATATACCTGGCACTGGGGGGGGGAAGACCTGGCACTGGGGGGCATATACCTGGCATTGGGGGGCATATACCTGGCACTGGGGGGGGGGAGACCTGGCACTGGGGGGCATATACATGGCACTGTGGGGGAAGACCTGGCACTGGGGGGGAAGACCTGGCACTGGGGGGCATATACCTGGCACTGTGGGGCATATACCTGGCACTGGGGGGCATATACCTGGCACTGGGGGGGAAGACCTGGCACTGGGACGGGGGGCATATGTGGCACTGGGGAGGGGGGTATATTTGGCACTGGGGGCATATACCTGGCACTGTGGGGGAAGACCTGGCACTGGGGGGCATATACCTGGCACTGGGGGAGGAGACCTGGCACTGGGGCGGGGGGCATATGTGGCACTGGGGAGGGGGGTATATTTGGCACTGGGGGCATATACCTGGCACAGTGGGGGAAGATCTGGCACTGGGGGCATATGGGGGAAGATCTGGCACTGGGGGCATATACCTGGCACTGGGCGCATATACCTGGCCCTGTGGGGGAATATCTGGCACTGGGGGCATATACCTGGCCCTGTGGGGGAATATCTGGCACTGGGGGCATATACCTGGCACTGGGCGCATATACCTGGCCCTGTGGGGGAATATCTGGCACTGGGGGCATATACCCGGCACTGTGGGGGGAATATCTGGCACTGGGGGCATACACCTGGCACTGTGGGGGAATATCTGGCATTGGGGGCATATGCCTGGCACTGTGGAGAAATATCTGGCACTGGGGGCATATAGCTGGCACTGAGGGGGCATAGGTGGCACTGTGGTGGAATATTTGGCACTGTGGGGGAGTAGGCACTGAGGGGGCATATGTGGCACTGTGGTGGAATATTTGGCACGGGGGGGAGCAGGCACTGAGGGGGCATATGTGGCACTGGGGGGGTATATTTGGCACTGGGGGCATGTACCTGGCACTGGAGGCATATACCTGACACTGTGGGGGAATATCTGGCACTGGGGGCATATGTGGCACTGGGAGCACGGCCCTAGCAACACGCACTACCCCCTAGCAATGAGCATGACACCCAGTGCATGAACCCCCTGGCAACGAGCATGACACCCTGAGCATGAAACCCCTGGCACCGTGCATGGAACCGCTGGCAACGAGCATGACACCCAGTGCATGAAACCCCTGGCAACGAGCATGACACCCTGAGCATGAAAACCCCTGGCACCGTGCATGGAACCAAGAGCATGAAACCGCTGGCAACGAACATGACACCAGTGCATGAAACCCCTGGCAACGAGCATGACAACCTGAGCATGAAAACCCCTGGCACCGTGCATGGAACCAAGAGCATGAAACCCCTGGCAACGAGCAGGTAATTTAAAAGTAATTAGAAGCCTTACTGTAGAACTTAATGTATAATGGGCATTACGGTGTGTGGCATAATGTATCACGGACATTGCGGTGTGTGTCATAATGTGTCGGGCATTACGGTGTATGGTATACTATATCGCGGGCATTGTGATATGTGGTATAATGTCTCAGGCTCATTGTGGTGTGTGTTATACTGTGTCAAAGACATTGTATGTGCTATAATGTATCAAGGGCATTGCAGTGTGTAGCATAATGTATAACGGGCATTGTGATTCCTGTCATAATGTGTCACAGGCATTACGGTGTGTGGTATAATGTATCAGGGGCATTGCAGTGTGTAGCATAATGTATAACGGGCATTACGATTCCTGTCATAATGTGTCGGGGGCATTACGGTGTGTGGCATAATGTGTCGGGGGCATTATGGTGTGTTCATATTGTGTCATGTGCATTATTGTGTGTGGCATAATGTCTAAGGGCCACTGCAGTATGTGGCATAATGTATACTGGGCATTACTATAAGGAGGAAAAATTACAAATAATGTAAGGGGCATGAATCAGGATTAATTTTCTTTCCCGCCTGGGCGTGCAGGTTGGAAAACTGGGGTATAACGCAGTCTTTTCCTGCAATGTTACACCCCTTTATGGTAAGCCACGCCCGTCCCAATGAAGCCACACACTCTATACTGCCAATTATGGAGGGGGGGGGGGGGCGAATAATTTTTTGGCTTGGGGGAGAAAAATTTCTAGTTACGTCACTGAACTGACTCATTCCTGTAAGCCGCCACTACAGCGCAAACCCCAGGAGAGTACGCTGGTGCGCGCCTGCTGTGGGAGGTAGGAGAGGAGCTGCTGCTACCGTTGCCCCGCTGCTGTGGGGAAGGGGGGGACGGGATGGATGGACACACGTGCGAGGCGGAGTTTAAGAGCTGGTACCACGCTTGCCTTGGATTACACTTCTTATTGCGCTCTGCCTCTGGTAATTGGGGAGGAGAGAAGAGCCTTCTTTCACTACACAAGGTATCCATCTATGCTCCCTTTCTCCCTGCATAAGTGCACTGCCAGTATACTGTATGTATGTTTGTATATATAGATTGAGGTAGGGGTCTGGCACAGCCACATAATAGACTAATACATTGGGTGCCCTCACAGCAAAGTAGTTTAGCAAAATAGAGGTGGTGCGGCACTCCAATGATTTGCACACTGACACCAATTGAAGTAGTGCAACGTTTCAATGCCCGTTCAATGAATCTGCATTTTTGTCATATATACAATGACCCCCATTCTGCCTCATCCCGTCCTCCAGACCTCTGTTACTCCATCTGCCCCCCCCCCCCCCCCATTTGCCAAGTCCTTCTGCCCGCCCGCGACCATCCCTCCCCATCTTCCTCCCATAATTAATTGTCCTCCCGCAGGGAATACATATGTTTTACCGACAGACGGGATGCCGTCTGTCAGCATCCTGACAGCAGCATCCCGTCCGTCAGAATTCTGGCAGGGGGCGTGCGCAATGAAGGCCCTTGCTTGTTGCGCTCGCAACGCAGTGGTCTCGGTGGTTCCCATCCCACTCTATTGGTGTTGTGGACACCCACGAATGGGAATAAGACCTGTGAGACGGTATTCTGGTGTCGGTATCCTGACCGCTAGGAATCCCGACAGCCAGCAAAATGATTGCCTCCCCTCCCGCAGTATCGGTCACATAATAGACTCACTTTCAGCTCCAGGCCCATGTGGACCCCAAACTGGCACTGGTCTGCAGGGATGTATCATTGGCACAAGGTTAAAAATGCAGCCAAACCTCCAAAAATGCAGTTTTCAGAGGTTTGGCGGCTTACTACTTATCCACCAAGCCTAGACCCCAGGGCTTGGATGCGGTGGGCAACACCATCTTTAGATGGGCTTCTATCACATTACCCATTGGACCCCTCCCAGCACCCCCTAGTGGGGCGCATCAGCCCACGCATGCACAGATAGGACTCCGGATCATACACCGGGAAGTTCTACTGTATCATGGCAAAGAATAGCTCTCACCGCAAGAGCTGTCCTTTGGAAATTTCTTCATGCATACGCCATTATGCTTGCAAAGAATGGCAGGATATATATATATATATAAATATATATATAGCCTGCAGGATCAATATTGGTGTGGTGTGTGTGTATGTATATATATATATATATATATATATATATATATATAAAAAAAAATTTTTTGCCTCTATATAGGGGGGCACCTGTATTTATATTGCCTCCGGGCGTCTAGGACGAACTTACGCCACTGCATGTCATACATAAATCATACCTTCCAACTGTCTCTCATTCAGCAGGACATGTCATACATGTGCATGTCATACATAAATCATACCTTCCAACTGTCTCTCATTCAGCAGGACATGTCATACATGTACATGTCATACATAAATCATACCTTCCAACTGTCTCTCATTCAGCAGGACATGTCATACATGTGCATGTCATACATAAATCATACCTTCCAACTGTCTCTCATTCAGCAGGACATGTCATACATGTACATGTCATACATAAATCATACCTTCCAACTGTCTCTCATTCAGCAGGACAGTCCCATTCCTCCCGCAGGCCGCAGTGCCCCACTGGGGGAGGTTTTGGGGCGGGGATCGCTGTCATTGCACACCATCTATTTGCAGTGCAGAGAAAGCCAAGGGGCAACCCAGCATCTCAAAGAGTACTGGGCACGCCCCCACAGTGACGCAAACAGGGGGTGCCACGAGACTCCACCACTTTCCCATGGGCTCCGTCCCATAGTCCTGAATCTAGAGGCACCAATGTTTGGAAGTATGCATAAATAAAAACATCCCCATAAAGCATTTCCTCCGCACGCCCATTTAGTTATACGTCTGAGCGTTTCTCATTTGGACTAATTTATGTTTGATTTATGTTGCTAATTTATTTATATTGTGCATTTGTTGCACCCAAACGGCACAAGGTACTTGTTTGGTTATACCTCCCAACTTTGCGTTGGACAAGGGAGGGACATCCTCGTGCGCCTCCGGCGTGTGGTCAAAATGAGGGGGCGTGGCTTCACGGCAAGTGCCATGATCGCAAGCCACACACCCCGTTTTCATCATTATGGGGGCATGAACAGCGCTGAGAGAGCTGCAGGCCATGCCCCCTGTCCCTCCCTGCTGCGCATAGCATCTATTCACAACTGCTCTGCTCAGAGCAGCGAGTGGCATGGGGGGAATCTCCCAACTGCTGCCCCTCCCACCAGCGGGACACTGCGACCCGTGGGTGGGACAGCAGGACAGACCGTGAAAAACTGGACTGTCCCGCCAAAATCAGGACAGTTGGGAGGTATGGTCTGGTATTGATTGGAAAAAGTACTGATCTGACCATCATCCTGCTTACAAAATACAATCATCTCAGGAGCAAATTGTAGTTTTGAGATTTTTAGCAAAACTACATCTCTTGCTGAATTAAGCCCAAAGGCATACCTCCCAACTTTCGCCTGGATGGAGTCGGGACTAACGCGCGGCTACGCTGCGCAGTGATCTGGAAAGGGGCGTGACCCCAGTCATGAGGGGTGTGGCCTCACCCAAGTGGCCTCATCAGACAGACCGTTTTCCAGCCTTTTGAGGGCATACCCAGCACTCCTCGAGCAGCCGGGCAGCCCCCTGCTCCCCTGCACTGAATACATGCCGTGCGCACAGCATGTATTCAGAGATCACTCGCTGCTTTGCAGAGCAGAACAGCGGGTGATCAAAGGCTCCTCCAACTGCCCCCCCGCCCGCCCGCGGGACAATGTTGCCTGCAGGAGGGACAGCAGAACAGTGTCCGAATAGCAGGACTGCTGGAATCGGGACAGTTGGGAAGTATGCCAAAGGGCCTTATTCAGGTCTGTTAGCAAGTAATAAGAAATAGCAGTTGGGCTAGACCATGTTGCACTGCAGGTGGAGCAGATGTAACATGTGCAGAGAGATTTTGATTTTGGTGGGGTGTGTTAAAACTGAAATTGTAATTGCATTGTAAAAATTAAACATCGAGTATTTAGTATGCACAGAAACAATATAACCCACCCAAATTTAAATCCCTATGCACATGTTACATCTGCCCCACCTGCAGTGCAACATGGTTTTGACCAATTGCCAACTTTTTTTTTAGTTTGCTGACAAACCTGAATAACCCCCTAATTCTTGTATTTGATCCTGTAGTCACTGTGCTCCAAACAGGCAATATCAAATTTGAGTTTAATGTCCTTTGTGTTTTGCATATTATTATTTTTTTATTCTGACAGTATATTATACATTTCAAAATTTCCTAAACTTTTATGGTGAGCCACACAAAGTAAAATAATGGCAACTCATATTTTAGATCATGACTCGTAAGTTGAAAACCTGCTTAAGGTTTGTGTCAGCTGGATAGTGAGGGGAGGGGTTTCAATGCTGAGTGAGGACCCACCAGACATGGAAACATATAATATGATGGCAGATAAAGACCATTTGGGCCATCTAGTCTGCTCTAAACACATGTACATGCACACACATTCGCCCTAGGGTTAATTTTTGTCGGGAGACATTAACCTACCAGTATATTTTGGATTGTGGGAGGAAACCGGTGTACTCGGAGGAAACACACACAAGAACTGGGAGAATATACAAACTCCACACAGGGTCATGGTGGGAGTTGAACCCATGACCTCAGTGCTGTGATGCAGTAATGCTAACCATTACAACAATATCCAACTAAGCACATTAACATTTAATATAGTGGGCTATCATTCCTGCGCACCTCTGTTTGTCTTTTCCCGAGCTGTAGAACATTTTCTGAGCATAAACAATCCCGTGTTACAGGGAATAACACTCCTGTTCCCAGCTCCATCAGCAGTGACACTCTTCTAGCTGGAACATTGCCAGTTGCCAGTGCAGCACCAGGTACATAGACACTCTCACTTTTTTAAATGTGGGCTACATAAGTTTTTAACGTTTTTGAAATGATTGTTAATGTGTCTTACACAATAAATCCTTGTTTCTTGTATTATCATAGCGATAGTCATTATCACTTGTGTTGTGTTACACTTTTTAGAATTAAAAAAAAAACACATACGTAAAAAAAATGCCAGCGGGTGGGTATGTGGCCTGAGTGAATTCTGCTTATTCAAAGGCCAGAATTCTGTTTATTGTTACTGAGTAGCAACTACACGGTGCACTTCAGCTGTGATTGGTGTTAAATAATGTAGCAAATGTTTAGAATTCTGCTTCTCTTTGCTTTACTGCGAGTACCTATGTGCATATCAGTCATGTGTGCACTGTATAAACACAGGTCACTTGTGCAGATTTATTTCATGAGCGCTTAAAAATGTATTCTGGGAAACATTGTATTTTATGGCTGTCCCTAAATGCAGAAAGAGAGAGACTGTAATTTGATATGTTCTTGAAAGCTTTGCTGAGGATAGCATGCTGCAGACATAAGCTGTGTCAATAGGAACTCTATTCAGTCTGTGCAAACAGCCTCATGACCCATGCTTGATTGGCAGATTGTACAAGGGAGGGCCTTTCTTTAGAACCAGCTCTCGTTTTTTGGCGGCACTTCTGACTGACTGATTTCCTGACTGCTTACTTACTTTCTTTTCCCCGGGACTGTGAGACCTTGTGCACACTAATATTTCTCGCTTCTGTGGGTTATCGCTGGAATACAAATTATTGGAGTTTGCAGAAGATGGTCGGTTGTTTTTGTTCATGCTAATCCCTGGAAAATGCAGTTTGGCGAATGAGAGGCTTCCAGTCGCAGAAGAGAATGATGTACAGGATCACTTTACCAGACCAGTTGCCAGGTGTGTTTGTATGGGAGCCAAGAGCAGAAATACACATGTATACATGAAATGTTTAGACGGCAGTATTTACACGTTAAGGGGAGAGAGAGAGAGAGAGAGAGTGTGTGTGTGTGCACTCATGTTCTGTAGGCTGGTCAGACATCAACTTTTATACAGCATATATTCATCTACAACAGTGATCGGCAACCTAAAGGTGCATACACACGGTGCGATGTGTACTTACGATTTTGACTCTATAGTCCAAATTGTAAGAAAAGTTAGCACATATCGCACCGTGTGTATACAGCTTGTGTTACCTATGCACGCTCCGGTGGGGTCAGTTTCGCAAGAAAAAACAGACTGTGCAGGCAAGGCAATTTTGACTATATTGCGTACAATCTAGTTTCTAGTATAGTTAAAATTGTATATAGTCAAAATTGCACATAGTCAAAATCGCAAGTAAATATAGTCAAAATTGGAGGTTCTGGACTCCGGGGATTTCAAGGGAAAGCGTATAGTCAAAATTGCCACTTAGTCTATATCTCACCATGTGTATGCACCTTAACACTTAACGTGCCGCGACCCACTGCCACTCTTCCCTTAATATCAGTAATAAGTTAAAGCAATATATTTAATCAAAGAAAGCAACAACTATTTGTAATAACAGAGCAGGAAATTAAAGTGTTACAATCTATAACAAATATGACAATGAAACAGCGTGGCACGTGAAGGGCTCAAGGGCCATATTGGGCCCTAGGGCCACCTGTTGCCCTTCAGTGATTTAGAAAGCTTAATCTGCACAACTCCACTATAACTGGAGCAGCAATACTTAAAAGCGAGTCCTGGTCCAAGGTAATAGCATAAAGAATATATTACACGCTGAACAATATCCAGAGACACTTTATTAGAATTGCATTGTTCTCTCCCTCTATAAGCAAACGGATGCATATACATTATACACACTTACACATCTGTTTTGAAGGAGTTCATATTTAGCAATATAGATTTTTACACATGCCCATATGGAGAACTGACGAACAATTTGTGTATAAATAAGCACAGGCTTCCCGTATTGTCAGAACATGTGCTCAGCAAGCCTCCCCAAAATAACATATGTGAAAGTGTTTGTGTGTGTGAGAGTGTGTCTGCCAATAGTACGTGCTTGTGACACAACATTAACTTGTTATTTTACACTGCAGGGAATACCTGCTCCTGTTAGGTGTGTGTATTGTTTAGCAAGCCCTTTCAGTGCAGAAATAGTAATGCCAAGGCGACACAAGCTAAGGAGGGGTTAATGAGACGGTCTGGTACCTGTAAAAGGAAGGGCGCTTTTAGAGAAGATTTTATTTATTGTTTTGTTGTGGAGCAGGAAGTGCAGCTATGAGATCCAGCGTGAGCGGAAACACTGCTCTGTGTGTGTGTGTGTGTGTGTGTGTGTATGTGTGTGTGTGTGTGTGTGGTGTGTGTGTGTGTGGCGCTCACATAAAGGTTGTCTGTGAGGCCACAGCTGGGTGGCTGTTTCTCACTTCCTCTTTTCGCAATATACGAGCAGTGTAAATGTGATCTCTTTCAGGTGCACGTTAAGGGCTCGTTCACAACCATATGCTTGGTGTTATCAGGTGAACACATACAGTAAAACCTTAGGAGAATAAGGGGGACATTTACTAAGCAGTGATAAGAGCGGAGAAGTGAGCCAGTGGATACGTTTCCCCATCAACCAATCAGCAGCTCTTTCTCATTTTATAGTATGCAAATTATAGATGTTACTTCAGTGCGGATTGGTTGCCATGGGCACTTCTCCACTGGCTCACTTCTCACTCTTATCACTGCTTAGTAAATGTCCCCCTAAGATTTAGAGCACATTTTATTTTGGAAGCATATACTTTACATGTGGTAATCAGGAAGTCATTAAACAGAACAAATGAAAAAATACACAATGATGGATTGGCAATGAAACGCGCTGTATTGTATATAAAGGACACATAAATGTTGAATAGGAATCACTGGAAGAGGCTCATCCAAAGAAACTTTACACACCTGGGTTATGTGTTTCACATTTTAACCTCCTTGGGGGCCATGTGCTAATTGTTTTGGTGTGGTTCTCCCATTAGGCTTTGTGGTTGGAAAAGTCACGAAAATCATTGTTTACTTGCTTGTTTGGAACCCCCTCCTCCACTCCTTACATTTAACTTTTTGTAATCTTATCATAATGAACTGCTTGTATAACACTCATTAAGTTATTAACATGGAAAAAAAATCTGCTTTTGTGCTAGACAATTCTTAATACACTGAGGGGTCATAAACCAACATCATAAATTGATTTCAAAAGTGCAGATTAGGTAAAAATCTATCAAGTATTTATTTTATTGATATTCCTCAATGGTAATAATACAGGTTGAGTATCCCTTATCCAAAATGCTTGGGACCAGAGGTATTTTGGATATCGGATTTTTCCGTATTTTGGAATAATTAGATACCATAAAGAGATATCATGGTGATGGGACCTAAGTCTAAGCACAGAATGCATTTATATTTCATATACACCTTATACACACAGCCTGAAGGTCATTTTTGCCAATATTTTTTATAACTTTATGCATTAAACAAAGTGTGTCTACATTCACACAATTCATTTATGTTTCATATACACCTTATACACACAGCCTGAAGGTCATTTAATACAATATTATTAATAACTTTGTGTATTAAACAAAGTTTGTGTACATTGAGCCATCAAAAATCAAAGGTTTTACTATCTCACTCTCACTCAAAAAAGTCCGTATTTCGGAATATTCCGTATTTCGGAATATTTGGATATGGGATACTCAACCTGTAATATATTTTAGCTAGAATTTTATACTGTGAAAGGAACCAGTACTTTTCATACTCAGGGCAGGATGTACAGTATCAAGCAAATGAAACTTACCGAATATAAAGCGGGATAAATAACGCTGGTATGCATGTAGATTTGTGAGTAAAATCGCAAAGGACATCTCTAACAATAAGCGCTGTCCTTTGCGGTATAAGAGACATTTATGATCCGTGAGTCCTTCTGCACATGCACCAGCCGCAGGGGACACTGGGAGGGGATCCTGTTGGATTCCTCTCAGGGAACAATGTGGAAAGAACCCCATAGGCTTCTATTTGGCAACACTATATATAGATGGCGTTGTTCATTGGGTACCAGCTCTGGAAAGTTTCATTTTCTGGAGCTTTGTACATATGGGAAATGTAGTTAAACATTGTTTTCAGAGTTTTGATGCCATTTTCAAGTTAGTACATCTCACCCTCACGCTGATAATTAGGTACTGCCTTTTTATAGAGCTTTGTATTTAGTTTTTTGCCTTGTTTGTCTTATTTTTATTATGATTATTTTAGTTTCTTTATTTTTATTTCTCAGTGTCCTAGTATAAAATAATATGTACAAAAGAAACATTATAACAGTAATATAGTGGTATTAAGATAAACAGCAAGAAATTAATTTGCTAAGCATGTAACATTCAGACGAAGACACTTTGCAGCCATTAAAGGCCCGTATTCAGATGTGGCCCGTATTCATATGTGGCCCGTATTCAGATGTATTCCCCCCGCTCAGCACAGCGCGTTGTGTGCTGAGCGTGCGGGGGGACGCTCATTTCACCCAACGGGTGAAATGAGCGATGTGCTAGATTGAGCCTGCATGCAGGCTCAATCAAGCACCAGCGATAGCGACGCGCGGGGCAGCGCATCGCTGTGTGGGGTACACACGGACAGATCATGCTTAAAATCTAAGCAATCTAGTCAGATTGCTTAAATTATCGCTTCGTGAGTATCCCCCTTAACACTGCTAATCTTCCCCTTCATCCTATAGAGTGAGCAGAATGATTAATGAGGTTGGGGTACTGTATTCTACCATGAAGCATAAACATTGCAACAGTATATCATGGAGTATTGAATCCCCCCCCCCCCCACCACCACCACATACTGTACAAGGTTACGTTTTTCATGATTCTTAGTAGTGCCTAACTAGTGATGTTGCATTAGTGTAGTTATAGAAAGTACAGTTTATCTTACATTGGCCCGGTTTTCTTAAAAGTATAACATTTTGCTACTTAACAGCTGCCTGGAAATGTGGAGAATTTGTGTTGGGTCACACAAACGGTTCCATTCCCAATATCAAACTAATTGGTTCCTTGTTTATCATCTTGCAAATGATCCTGTGTTGTCTAGTAGAGGCAGACGTTTCATAGGCAAACGCGCGGAGGGGGGTTCTGGCTCCCCGGAAACCTCCCTCCGCCTGGCCAGCGGCTCAAATTATGACCACAATAGCAATAGTATATAATACCAACACTAGGGTTGCCGCCACAACATGCAGTTTAAGTGACAGAGCAGAGCTGCTGCACATGCCCAGTGGTAGATGCTTCTTCTACAAGGTTTGCCGTGTGTGTGGATTTAAGCTCTCAGTCAGTGCACTGGATAAGAGAGTAGCTGCCAGGAAGCACAAACAGGCACCTTACAATGAGGTGGGAGAATGTGTGCTTAGAAAGTGCAGCTCTGTCTTACTGGTTCTATTATGTTTATGTATGTATTTATTTCCTAGGGGATGATGAACCTTTTCCTGACGGCTTATGTTATTTATTTTAGTTAAATATGTTTTATACAACTTATACTACAGACCATATATAGTGTTAATTATTAATATTGTAATCCATACACTATCCAGTGTATTTAAAAAAAATTAGGTCTGTACTAAGTTATTCTACTGCTCCACCATACTGTCACACTTAGGGTCTACTTCAGATCTGATCACTGGGCTGCATTTTTTGCTATCTTGCGATCAGATTGTCGCTGCCTCCAGGGGAAGTGTATTTTCGCTGTGCAAGTGTGCGATCCCATGTGTACACCGAGCTGCAAAAATCCACTGTGTGCAGTCTCTGCTCAGCCCAGGACTTACTCTGCATTTTTCCGGACACTCCCTGAAAACGGTCAGTTGCCACCCACAAACGGCCTCTTCCTGTCAATCACCTTGCGAACGCCCGTGCGAATGCATCCTTCACACCAATCCGTCGCTGACCGCCAATGTCCTTTGTTGCCGTCCGATGCGCGTGCGCATTGCGGCTCTGATGCATGCGCACAGCAGCAATCAGATCTGAATGACCCCCTTACTCCATTGTTCCGCAGAGTGGGAGACTGTGGATTGCATTTGAACCCCCCCTAGAAATCCTGCGTTTGTAGGGTGAACTAAAGAGCATGTAGCCAGCTGTTTACTGCCAGTGATCTCCCTGACTCATAGTAACTGAGCTGATACTGCTTCCACCTCTTTGCAGCAAAAGGCTCATTTTGCAAACGAGTTTAAAAAAAAAAAAAAAGGTAATTTAAATCTTGTGTCAATAACTTTGGCAGCGGTTTTAAATGTGTGTTTAAATAAAAGGGCTATTGTTGCACTTTTCAGGAAGTGAGTTTACAGTACTAGCAGTTCTAAGAACCTGGTGCCCGAGAGACGTTTTACCTAGTAAGTATATATAATGAGTTTGATACTGTTTACCGACAGTCTTTAACCAGTTAAAAAAAAATTCTAAAAGGGAAGCAAGCATTATTGGTTACAATGGAATCAATTACATATATAAAATTACAAAACTCATGCCAATATGTATTATCAGAACTGCTTTTCATGACGTTCTCACCTATAACAACCCTTGTTACAATTAGTGATGTGCACCGGACATTTTTCGTGTTTTGTGTTTTGGTTTTGGATTCGGTTCCGCGGCCGTGTTTTAGATTCAGACGCGTTTTGGCAAAACCTCCCTGAAATTTTTTTGTCGGATTCGGGTGTGTTTTGGATTCGGGTGTTTTTTTCCAAAAAACCCTCAAAAACAGCTTAAATCATTGAATTTGGGGGTAATTTTGATCCCATAGTATTATTAACCTCAATAACCATAATTTCCACTCATTTTCAGTCTATTCTGAACACCTCACAATATTATTTTTAGTCCTAAAATTTGCACCGAGGTCGCTGGATGGCTAAACTAAGCGGCACAAGTGGCCGACACAAACACCTGGTCCATCTAGGAGTGGCACTGCAGTGTCAGGCAGGATGGCACTTCAAAAAAATTGTCCCCAAACAGCACATGCTGCAAAGAAAAAAAGAGGCGCACCAAGGTCGCTGTGTGACTAAGCTAAGCGACACAAGTGGCCGACACAAACACCTGGCCCATCTAGGAGTGGCACTGCAGTGTCAGGCAGGATGGCACTTCAAAAAAATAGTCCCCAAACAGCACATGATGCAAAGAAGAAAAGAGGCGCACCAAGGTCGCTGTGTGACTAAGCTAAGCGACACAAGTGGCCGACACAAACACCTGGCCCATCTAGGAGTGGCACTGCAGTGTCAGGCAGGATGGCACTTCAAAAAAATTGTCCCCAAACAGCACATGATGCAAAGAAAAAAAGAGGCGCACCAAGGTCGCTGTGTGACTAAGCTAAGCGACACAAGTGGCCGACACAAACACCTGGCCCATCTAGGAGTAGCACTGCAGTGTCAGGCAGGATGGCACGTCAAAAAAAATGTCCCCAAACAGCACATGATGCAAAGAAAAATGAAAGAAAAAAGAGGTGCAAGATGGAATTGTCCTTGGGCCCTCCCACCCACCCTTATGTTGTATAAACAGGATATGCACACTTTAACGAACCCATCATTTCAGCGACAGGGTTTGCCACACGACTGTGACTAAAATGACTGGTTGGTTTGGGCCCCCACCAAAAAAAGAAGCAATCAATCTCTCCTTGCACAAACTGGCTCTACAGAGGCAAGATGTCCACCTCATCATCATCCTCCGATTCCTCACCCCTTTCACTGTGTACATCCCCCTCCTCACAGATTATTAATTCGTCCCCACTGGAATCCACCATCTCAGGTCCCTGTGTACTTTCTGGAGGCAATTGCTGCTGGTGAATGTCTCCACGGAGGAATTGATTATAATTAATTTTGATGAACATCATCTTCTCCACATTTTCTGGAAGTAACCTCGTACGCCGAGGTGAGCAGCTGCACTAAACACTCTTTCGGAGTACACACTGGAGGGAGAGCAACTTAGGTAGAATAAAGCCAGTTTGTGCAAGGGCCTCCAAATTGCCTCTTTTTCCTGCCAGTATACGTACGGACTGTCTGACGTGCCTACTTGGATGCGGTCACTCATATAATCCTCCACCATTCTTTCAATGGTGAGAGAATCATATGCAGTGACAGTAGACGACATGTCAGTAATCGTTGGCAGGTCCTTCAGTCCGGACCAGATGTCAGCACTCGCTCCAGACTGCCCTGCATCACCGACAGCGGGTGGGCTCGGAATTCTTAGCCTTTTCCTCGCACCCCAGTTGCGGGAGAATGTGAAGGAGGAGATGTTGACGGGTCACGTTCCGCTTGACTTGACAATTTTCTCACCAGCAGGTCTTTGAACCTCTGCAGACTTGTGTCTGCCGGAAAGAGAGATACAACGTAGGTTTTAAATCTAGGATCGAGCACGGTGGCCAAAATGTAGTGCTCTGATTTCAACAGATTGACCACCCGTGAATCCTGGTTAAGCGAATCAAGGGCTCCATCCACAAGTCCCACATGCCTAGCGGAATCGCTCTGTTTTAGCTCCTCCTTCAATGTCTCCAGCTTCTTCTGCAAAATCCTGATGAGGGGAATGACCTGACTCAGGCTGGCAATGTCTGAACTGACTTCACGTGTGGCAAGTTCAAAGGGTTGCAGAACCTTGCACAACGTTGAAATCATTCTCCACTGCGCTTGAGTCAGGTGCATTCCCCCTCCTTTGCCTATATCGTGGGCAGATGTATAGGCTTGAATAGCCTTTTGCTGCTCCTCCATCCTCTGAAGCATATAGAGGGTTGAATTCAACCTCGTTACCACCTCTTGCTTCAGATGATGGCAGGGCAGGTTCAGGAATGTTTGGTGGTGCTCCAGTCTTCGGCACGCGGTGGGTGAATGCCGAAAGTGGCCCGCAATTCTTCGGGCCACCGACAGCATCTCTTGCACGCCCCTGTCGTTTTTTAAATAATTCTGCACCACCAAATTAATGTATGTGCAAAACATGGGACGTGCTGGAATTTGCCCAGATGTAATGCACGCACAATATTGGTGGCGTTGTCCGATGTCACAAATCCCCAGGAGAGTCCAATTGGGGTAAGCCATTCTGCGATGATGTTCCTCAGTTTCCGTAAGAGGTTGTCAGCTGTGTGCCTCTTCTGGAAAGCGGTGATACAAAGCTTAGCCTGCCTAGGAACAAGTTGGCGTTTGCGAGATGCTGCTACTGGTGCCGCCGCTGCTGTTCTTGCTGCGGGAGGCAATACATCTACCCAGTGGTCTGTCACAGTCATATAGTCCTGAGTCTGCCCTGCTCCACTTGTCCACATGCCCGTGGTTAAGTGAACATTGGGTACAACTGCATTTTTTAGGACACTGGTGACTCTTTTTCTGAGGTCTGTGTACATTTTCGGTATCGCCTGCCTAGAGAAATGGAACCTAGATGGTATTTGGTACCGGGGACACAGTACCTCAATCAAGTCTCTAGTTGCCTCTGAATTAACGGTGGATACCGGAACCACGTTTCTCACCGCCAAGGCTGCCAAAGCCTGAGTTATCCGCTTTGCAGCAGGATGACTGCTGTGATATTTCATCTTCCTCGCAAAGGACTGTTGGACAGTCAATTGCTTACTGGAAGTAGTACAAGTGGTCTTCCGACTTCCCCTCTGGGATGACGATCGACTCCCAGCAGCAACAACAGCAGCGCCAGCAGCAGTAGGCGTTACACTCAAGGATGCATCGGAGGAATCCCAGGCAGGAGAGGACTCGTCAGACTTGCCAGTGACATGGCCTGCAGGACTATTGGCTTTCCTGTGTAAGGAGGAAATTGACACTGAGGGAGTTGGTGGTGTGGTTTGCAGGAGCTTGGTTACAAGAGGAAGGGATTTAGTAGTCAGTGGACTCCTTCCGCTGTCACCCAAAGTTTTTGAACTTGTCACTGACTTCTGATGAATGCGGTCCAGGTGACGTATAAGGGAGGATGTTCCTAGGTGGTTAACGTCCTTACCCCTACTTATTACAGCTTGACAAAGGCAACACACGGCTTGACACCTGTTGTCCGCATTTGTGTTGAAATAATTCCACACCGAAGAGCTGATTTTTTTTGTATTTTGACCAGGCATGTCAATGGCCATATTCGTCCCACGGACAACAGGTGTCTCCCCGGGTGCCTGACTTAAACAAACCACCTCACCATCAGAATCCTCCTTGTCAATTTCCTCCCCAGCGCCAGCAACACCTATATCCTCATCCTGGTGTACTTCAACAGTGACATCTTCAATTTGACTATCAGGAACTGGACTGCGGGTGCTCCTTCCAGCACTTGCAGGGGGCGTGCAAATGGTGGAAGGCGCAAGCTCTTCCCGTCCAGTGTTGGGAAGGTCAGGCATCGCAACCGACACAATTGGACTCTCCTTGGGGATTTGTGATTTAGAAGAACGCACAGTTCTTTGCTGTGCTTTTGCCAGCTTAAGTCTTTTCATTTTTCTAGCGAGAGGATGAGTGCTTCCATCCTCATGTGAATCTGAACCACTAGCCATGAACATAGGCCAGGGCCTCAGCCGTTCCTTGCCACTCCGTGTCGTAAATGGCATATTGGCAAGTTTACGCTTCTCATCAGACGCTTTCAATTTTGATTTTTGGGTCATTTTACTGAACTTTTGTTTTTTGGATTTTACATGCTCTCTACTCTGAGATTGGGCATCGGCCTTGGCAGACGACGTTGATGGCATTTCATCGTCTCGGCCATGACTAGTGGCAGCAGCTTCAGCACGAGGTGGAAGTGGATCTTGATCTTTCCCTATTTTAACCTCCACATTTTTGTTCTCCATTTTTTAATGTGTGGAATTATATGCCAGTATCAATAGCAATGGCCTACTACTATATATACTGCGCACAACTGAAATGCACCACAGGTATGGATGGATAGTATACTTGACGACACAGAGGTAGGTACAGCAGTGGCCTACTGTACCGTAATGCTATATATTATATATACTGGTGGTCAGCAAACTGTGCAAAACTGAAATGCACCACAGGTATGGATGGATAGTATACTTGACGATACAGAGGTAGGTACAGCAGTGGCCTACTGTACCGTACTGCTATATATTATATACTGGTGGTCAGCAAACTGTGCAAAACTGAAATGCACCACAGGTATGGATGGATGGATAGTATTCTTGACGACACAGAGGTAGGTACAGCAGTGGCCTACTGTACCGTAATGCTATATAGTATATACTGGTGGTCAGCAAACTGCAAAACTGAAATGCACCACAGGTATGGATGGATAGTATACTTGACGACACAGAGGTAGGTACAGCAGTGGCCTACTGTACCGTACTGCTATATATTATATACTGGTGGTCAGCAAACTGTGCAAAACTGAAATGCACCACAGGTATGGATGGATAGCATACTTGACGACACAGAGGTAAGTACAGCAGTGGCCTACTGTACCGTACTGATATATATTATATACTGGTGGTCAGCAAACTGTGCAATACTGAAATGCACCACAGGTATGGATGGATAGTATACTTGACGACACAGAGGTAGGTACAGCAGTGGCCTACTGTACCGTACTGCTATATATTATAATATATACTGGTGGTCAGCAAACTGTGCAAAACTGAAATGCACCACAGGTATGGATGGATAGTATACTTGACGACACAGAGGTAGGTACAGCAGTGGCCTTCTGTACCGTACTCCTATATATTATATACTGGTGGTCAGCAAAATTATGCACTGTACTCCTACTATATACTGTCTACAATGCAGCACAGATATGGAGTGTTTTTCAGGCAGACAACGTATACTGGTGGTCACTGGTCAGCAAAACTCTGCACTGTACTCCTCCTATATAATATTATACTGGTGGTCCCCAGTCCCCACAATAAAGCAGCACACTGAGCACAGATATGGAGTGTTTTTTTCAGGCAGACAACGTATACTGGTGGTCACTGGTCAGCAAAACTCTGCACTGTACTCCTCCTATATAATATTATACTAGTGGTCCCCAGTCCCCACAATAAAGCAGCACACTGAGCACAGATATAGAGTGTTTTTCAGGCAGACAACGTATACTGGTGGTCACTGTCAGCAAAATTCTGCACTGTACTCCTGCTATATAATACAGCTGCTCCCCAGTCCCCACAATTAAGCAGTGTGAGCACAGATATATGCAGCACACTGAGCACAGATATGGAGCGTTTTTTTCAGGCAGAGAACGGATAACTGGTGGTCACTGATCAGCAAAACTCTGCACTGTACTCCTCCTATATTATACAGCTGCTCCCCAGTCCTCCCCACAATTAAGCAATAAAGCACAATCAAGTTCAACAATAAACGGAGAGGACGCCAGCCACGTCCTCTCCCTAACATTTCCAATGCACGAGTGAAAATGGCGGCGACGCGCGGCTGCTTATATAGAATCCGAATCTCGCGAGAATCCGACAGCGGGATGATGACGTTCGGACGGGCTCGGGTTAACCGAGCCATACGGGAGAATCCGAGTATGCCTCGGACCCGTGTAAAATGGGTGAAGTTCGGGTGGGTTCGGTTTCCGAGGAACCGAACCCGCTCATCACTAGTTACAATAGAACACTATGGGGTCAATCCTATTAGGTGATGAGTGGGGGAAGAATTGCCTTTGCAGTGGTACGAAAACACCAACACTGCAGCTCACCCCCTCGCACTCTGATTTCAGGTCTTGCAGACTTTTGTACGCAGCCCTGCAGGGTTGTAAACAAAAAGAGAGTCTGGAGGTACTGTAAGTGCGGTAAATAGTCTCACTTAAAGCAGAGTCCTATTGTGTTAGAAAAGGGAATAAGAGGGTGCTTAATATTGAAGCTCTCGGTTAAAAAAAACCCCATAGATATACGCAATCTACTGCTATAAATCGGAATAACTTAGTAGAACATGAATTATTAATGTTGAAGGATAGTTACAGTAGACCTAAGAAACTTAACTTTGCTGGATGAGATGCATAACGGATGGTGAATGTGGAAGGGCATTGCATGTTACCCTATTAAGGGAGTCTACCGAAATGTTATTTTAAAACTTCCTTGTGTCCTTATACATAGATAAATGGTGAAGGTGATACTAAATAAGTGCTCATTGGCGTTAGTTCTATGTCACCCAGAATATTACAGTGCAGTGCGCAGGAAATTGGGTATTAATGTATGGTAATAGAAAAGGCAACAAAGCACACTAGAGGGAGAATTCAATTGGACGTGAGGTTTAACGAGGTAGAAAACCATGCATACCGTGTGCACAATTTTGGATTACCTTATGCATGTACCTGATAACCGCGGTATCCAATAAAAAAAAAAATTGTCACTGGGTTTCCAGCGCTGAAATCCCACGGTGCCTGCATGGTAGTCTCCCCTCCATCCATCCATGGTGGTCTCCCATCCATCTTCTCACTGGGTAGGTGGCTGATGGCTGGCTCAAAGGCTGCTGGGAGATATAGTTCTCCCAGCGGCCAGCTCCAGGGGGAATGACACTGCACGAGGGGTCACACACACACCAAGGGTCACACACAAACACTTAAGGGGGGTACACACGGAGAGATCTGACTAGATTGCTTAGATTTTAAGCACGGATCTGCCGTGTGTATGCCCCCCAGCGATAGCGATGCGCGGCCCCGCGCATCGCTATCGCCGGTGCTAGATTGAGCCTGCATGCAGGCTCAATCCAGCGGGTCGCTCACTTAACCGTTATGTGAAGTGAGCGGCCCCCTGTCGTCGCCCCCCACCCCCCTCTCACTCAGCACATCGCGCTGTGCAGATCGGGGGGAGAGATGTGTGCTGAGCGGTCTGTGTTAAGATCGCTCAGCACACATCTCTCCAGTCAGTACCCCCCTTTACACACACTCAAACAACACTACATACTCAGTACTGCTGCAGGGGACCATATCCTGATGCCGTAGGAAGAAGACACTGGTTTGGAAGGTGAGTAATTACAGACTAATTAAGCTAACTGGAAACTTCAAATTGCTTAATTACTCATTTGGGTGCGGTCGGGGGACCAGAGCAAGTCTCGTGATTTTACCTAAAAATAAAAATTTTAGGACAAATCAGACTTACTTGGGAGGTGCGAGGAAAAATATGCGATGATTTCTAAATTTCAGTCCTCTAATTGAATTGGGAAACCCAGCGGCTATGGGACAAAAACCCACGCCGCGTGAATCCTAGTAAATGTCTTACAATGTGATTGCAGGCTTCACATGGGCTCTATAGATAGTTACCTTTACCTCCATTAGAACAAGTTGTAGCCTCTTGTATGCACTGTGGTCAGTATTGTGTACACATATGTTAAGGCTAAGCTCTGTGCTAGGCTGGGCATTAGTTTGTTGTATATATTACTGAACATCTATCTAAAAATAAAGTAACCAATATCTGTAAGGGATTTGTTTTATCTGTGGAAATCAGTTCTATAAAAGTATCTTGGACTTGTTTTGTCTGCACAGCTATATATATATATATATATATATATATATATATATAAAACATATTACAAAACATATAACCTACATGTAACATACATACACTGCAACTGTTTATACATATACATTGCATGGCCAAGTACATCTGTCATCTGTCATTGTTCTCTGTGTTTTACGCTTTGACAACTGGCATAAATATGGTTTCGGTCCATGTACAACAGGAAGTCCTTGTCAATATATTTATAGTAATTTCTAAGTGTCAGAGTTGTGGTATTGACAGATTCTGGTCTAGACAGTGTCTCTATTTCAGTATTGCCCTTAAGTTAGGGACTTGGAGAGGTCAAGTCTAGATCAAGGTTTAAACAGCTGATTCCACTAACAAATGTGGCATCTCTTGTCTATAATGAGCCTGCTATGTACGGGTCAAATTTGATTGCCCTTCCCCATCCTATTTCCCTGTTGCAGACAAAAGGTTATGTGTCACTCACTAGTAATTACAAAGTGCTGCCTGTTGCAGGTTTGGCTATACTTATAGGGATTTTCATTCTGGTGCTGAAAAATATTTTTGTGGTCATTTTAGAACTGATATTCTTGAAATTGTTATCAGTGAGAGATGTACTTAACTGGTCCCAAGCTCCATATTTACCAGTCAACTGTTGAGATCCTTGTCACCCCCAACTGCCAGCCAGATACCTGTTTTGCAAAGGGTCCCACCATATCAAGCAACTTAACAGTGCTGTTCTGAAATCAGGGGCTGGCTGGCAACTTTCAGCCTGGGGGGCAGACTCAAGCAAGTGCCCTATATTTCCACAGGGAATCTGTAGTCAGTTGGCCCTGGAACACTTAAATTGCCCTGGTCGGGGGGGGGCAGATGGCACCCTGCCCTCCAGCCAAGCAAGCCCCTGTCTGAAACACCCAGCATCTCCACGTAGCTCTCCCAGATCCTGAGTGGAAATTGTTTCCAAATTCAAAATGTGTAACATACTGTAATAACTGAGCCCTTGCAGAGTATACACAAAGTGTAGCAGAGTGCCATCCACCTGCAATGAGTGGGGGTTTCCCTTTTGTGGGCTGAATCACTATCCATGAGTGAAGACAGTGATTTTTCACTAATTTTGGTGAATAACTGGCTCCTGACCACCTTTGTTTCAGCATTGCAGGGTAGCAGGCAGAGCACTGACTCAGAGCACTGGGTTCAGCAAAGCTATGGCAGCCAGGAAAGGGACTGGAGTGCAGGCATGTGTAATGTTTATTGCTCAGTCATAAGTAGTTTTTATAAGATCTGTTACACATCCTGCACCCTACACACTTCCTCAGACCTTCACCTACTCAGACTTGTGGCTTGGTCAGTGACATGCATCTCCATAAGCTGACTTGTGGTCCTTATTGCAATCCATGTCTTCCCACACTGCCCCATCAACCAGTTTAAACCCTTAAATAAAATGACCCACATGTTTCTATGCTCTCTCCCACTCCTCTGCAGTGTAAGCTCTCATGGGCAGGATCCTCTCTACCAGCTGTCTCGTGTGTGTCCACTATTTGTCTGCCCATATGTCCTGTGTCATGTCTGATGCTGATTTTCTGTATGCCTTGCAATCTCATTAGTTAATTGCATCCTTGCATTTATTATTCAGCTCACTTCAGTGGTGCAAGTAGAAATATTTTTTTAGTGGTACTGAGTGCCGAAAAATGGGCGTAGTCGTGTGTTGTGAGGGGGCGTGGCCACATGTCACTAGTGGGAGTGGCTAAATGACACTAGCACAGACCCTTTTCTTTGGATTCTGGGGGCAAGGATAGAAATATATAGTAATGGCTCCAGGATGCTTTGTGGTGCATTATAATTGTGTTAATGGCGGTCAAGTGTGCAAATTGTGTGGCAGGTGGTACTGCGTACCCGCTGCCAAATTTTTAAGGGCACTCCGTACCCGAGCGTACCCGCATACTTGCACCACTGGCTCACTTTAACTAGCTGCCTGTTGTTATTCTTACTGTTTTATGCATTTCATATGCATTAGTAACTATGGAATACAAATTACAATAAAACTATGATGATGATGATGATGATGATGTCATCCCTATGCAGTAAGGATTATACACCCAGAAGTACAATAGTGTACACACAGAATACAGCGACAAACCCAAACCAGCCACATACATTAAAATAAGCACTTGAAAAACTGCACCAATCCTAGTGGATGCTTTTACAAAGTGGCTTATCTGGGAGAAATGCTAGACGGCACCGAGCCTGCTGATCATGACTACATTGGGATGTTGAACATAGTAACCAATCAGATTCTACTTCTCATTTATCTAGCACCTCCTAGAAGATAATACCTGGAATCTAATTGGTTGCTATGGGCAACATTCCATCTTAAATAGAACTCCCATCTTAGTAAATTTACCCCCTTGTCTGGTCAAATGGGGTGGAACTTTATACTTATGACATTTATATATTCCATTAACAGATGTGATAGTAGACATTTCTGACCCTAGAGTAAACCATCTGACATGTAGATCTATCTCAAAGAATGAGTCACAAACTACTCGTAGAAGGTGCTACACAAGTTGAGTCGCTAGTGGAAAAACTAGGAAAATAATTATTTTTGGGGGCTTGTTTATGAGTGTTCAGCATGTGATCACTAGCATGTTGTAAAAGACTTTACTTAAAACCACAAACAAAAACACAACAACAAAAAAACAGCAAAATTTTGGAGCAATTGAAGAAAATGTTTTAGGGAAACAAACTACATGTGATTGAAGATCCTTTTCTTCCTACACTATACTTTAGATCATTGTTGAAAGGAATTGCAGTGCTACTTTATGGAGCGTTACAGTGCAGCCAGCAGCCGGGACAGTTATTGTATATAATCTCCATAGAGTTTTTTTTTTAGCAATTGCAATGTATGAAAAAAATTCAAAGAATGCGCAGAAAGAATGCATAGTCAGAACTAGGCATTTCTCTATATTCAGCTGAGATTCTTAATCCCACCATTTCCGGTCTGTTATTTTACTACACTACTTACAAGCCAAGTGTTGGGAAAATAACAGATCTGTCAGTTATTGTCAAGGGGCCTCATTCATATTTTTACGCTAACCCGATGGATTGCATACAATCACAATGTTTGTGGGTCTGCGTTGGTGCAAGACCCTTTCTGCGCATGTGCAGTACGGGTCTTGCAATATTGTCCGCAGTCCCCTGTCAGCCGCCGCATGATTGACATGTTGCAGCGGTTTGGAGGCCGGATCGGGAGTGGCGGATCAGGAGTGACAAGACCCTTTCTGCGCATGTGCAGTACGGGTCTTGCAATATTGGCCGCAGTCCCCTGTCAGCCACCGCATGATTGACATGTTGCAGCGGTTTGGGGGCCCGATCGGGAGTGACTGGTCCAGGGTCTGCATCGTAGGATGCATACTTCCTGGACACGGGTGTCCCGAACCTACGGCCAGCCTGAGTAAGCTTCAGCCTATGCAGACTGGGAGGTGCCTGTAACCATCATGAATCGTGACAGATCTGAGGCTGCGTCCTCAGCTGCAGTACTCGGAACAGACTCCTATCTCCAACATACGCCTCTTGCTGCGTTAGAATTGTAATTAGATGGAATTGCACAGCCGCTTCCTTCCATATAGACATGAATCGGGCCCGGTGTTTGTTGGATCTGTTCTGCTCCTAACCAAGAACACCTTGCCATGAGCTGCTACTTACAATAGTTTTCTCCTGTTAACAGGATGGCTTGGCACTGAAGACTGGTTTTAGCTTCAAATATGGAACAGAATGTTAAATTCCACAAACTGTATCTCTTACACTTTCTATATAAACTATCCAGATTTCAAAGATGTACTGTAAGATTCCATTTTTTTTTCAAGTGTGTTATTTTATTTTTTGCTCCTGAATTAGATGATGAAGTCAGTAAAAAGCGCTTGACCAGAGCATTTTTAAAAAGATGTCTATAAATAATAACCAACAGTTGGAGCCCCATTCTTGGTTTTAACTATGTACAATATAAGAGTCAGGAAGGAAGCTAAGAAGAGTCGGTTCCACGCTTCCAGCTACCGCTTCAAAATGTGCCCTCCGTCTGCATATAGTGAGACACTCTACTGCTCATGAATGAAAATCCATGATGGAACTTTCCCATTAGACAATAATATCATTAGGAAGTTTAGGAACCAGTAACATCAATGAAGCTATTCTTGGCTAATTATCTTGAGAGACTATTTCACACAGAACTGATAGCCCTCATTCTCATGAATATTTTTGTACTGTAGCCACAATATGGCCACCGTCACTGGGTGTGCGCAATGGACTCGCCTCTTAAGCTAAGTGATTGTGTTTCTGACATCCTGTCTATAGATTCATGGTGGTAGCAAATTAGCAATTGTATAATTCACCCCACACAGAGACCTTGTTGTTCAGAGACTTCTGTCCATTATGACTACACTATTTAAACTAGATCACTTGTGACTTGGTAACTTAGGATGACTTCATTATTATTTTTTGTTGTATACCTGATCCCAGCCAGGTTTTGGCTGACGACTGATACAGTTTATATTTTAATCACTGTGTGGTCAGCGTCTGAGATGAAATTAGGCAGCCAAAAAATAACCTATGTTTACCACATTTTCTCACTTTCTGATAGATAAATAAATATGCTTGCTTAGTAGAAGTGAGAGCCACGGAGACCCCTAAGGGTACTGCAATTCTTGGAGACTCTCTTCCAATCTCAAAGCATACCGACGCTGAGATCCCGGCCGCTAGAATGCGGGGGAAAGCACAACGAAGCCCCTTGCGGGCTCTGAGTGTCGTGGACTCCCACGAGTGGTGTGACCCGGGATCCCGACTGACGGCAATGTAACTACAACCCCAGTGAAGTATTGACTACGTGGAGACATGTGAGGCAACTCGGATATATCTTCATTTTTTGCTCGGACAGCATTCACAGTTTGCATTTTGGATCTAATATTGGGCTTAATTCAGACCTGATCGCTTTTGTGCAAAATCACACAGCGGATGATTATCGAATGACTGCGCCTGTATATGCACCACAATGCACACGCGTGAGCCCAAACTGGTGTACGCAAGGTGATTGACAGGGAGCCGATGTTTGTTGGTGGTAACTGGCCGTTTTATGGGAGTGTCAGTAAGAATGCAGGCGTTCCCAAGTGTTTTCAGGGCGGGTGTGTGACATCAGCTCCGGCCCCGATCAGCTGTTTCTTTCGCACTGTAGTGGTCATTCTGAGTTGATCGATAGCTGCCGTTGTTCACAGCGCAGCAATCAGGTTGTGCACAGGTTCTAGCGAAGTTTTCAGGCGCACTGACGGCCGCAAGAAGATTGACAGAAAGGGGGCGTTTCTGGGTGTCAACTGACCGTTTTAAGGGAAGGTTTGCAAAAACAGAGGCGTGTTTGAAAAAAACAGGTGTGGCTTGGCGTTCACTGGGCGGGTGTATGACGTCAAATCCGGACACGAATAGGCTGAAGTGATCGCAAGCGCTGAGCAGGTTCAGAGCTACTCTGAAACTGCACAAACTGTTTTTGCAGAGCTCGGCTGCACATGCGTTCACACTTCTGCTAAGCTAAAATACACTCCCCAGTGGGCGGCGGCATAGCGTTTGCACGGCTGCTAAAACTAGCCAGCGAGCGATCAACTCGGAATGACCCCTTGTAGGAGTAAGTTCTGGGCTACGCACAGACTGCAGAGAATAAAAAAATCATTCGATGGTGAGTGAGTTGCAAACGGATTTCCAGATGTCCGCTGTCTGGCAAAGTTTTTGCACGGCGTACGCATGCATTCACAAACTTGCACGGGGTGCATTTTCACTCTCTTAGGGCAGCGACTATCTGATCGCAGACCTCTGCAAAGGAGCGATCAGGTCTGAATTAGTCCCCAGGCCCATTGATTTACCAACACATTGTGTAAAAATTCTATCAGTGTGTTCCATACCACAGGAGCCAACTTTTTTTTTAAATGAATGGGGGTGATTACGTTACCGCACCCCATGTGACAGAAAAATGCCATGCCTTGGCAATGGTAATGACTGCACAAATATTGAGAATACTCAAGCACCCGCACAGCTCCTATGTTCCATACTAAATTAACCCTTAGGGCCTCATTCTCAGTCAGATGCTAGTCAGATATTTGCACAAATGGTGGATGTTTTTCCATCTTCACCATTCATGCATCCTGATTTTGAACATACAGAGTCACAGTACAGATTTGGATACACTGTAGCAGAAATGTAAAGGATGCTGCTGGACTGTGACTGGGAGGTAACAAGGGGTTGTCCATGACAGGGCTGTAACAAGGGGTTGGCTGTGACTGGGAGGTAGCAAGGGGTTGGCTGTGACTGGGCGGTAACAAGGGGTTCGCTGTGACTGGGAGGTAACAAGGGATTGGCTGTGACTGGGAGGTAGCAAGGGGTTGGCCACGACAGGGCTGTAACAAGGGGTTGGCTGTGACTGGGAGGTAGCAAGGGGTTGGTTGTGACTGGGAGGTAACAAGGGGTTGGCTGTGACTGGGAGGTAGCAAGGGGTTGGCGTGTCACGAGCATGTTGCTGATGCATGCAGAGACACACCGCTACTTACATGAATGGCTATCCTGAAGCATAAAAACAGCACCTTGCCATAAGGCAGATGCAAGTATCGATGGTGCATCTAAAAAGTGGTATTTCAGTGTGTGTGGATGCTGACAGTGGGCGCCTCATTACTTGAGAAACAGATCTACACCAGCGAAGGAGATTGTAGTGGCATTATCATAACGATGCAGACACGACCACATCATCATCAGACCCCTGGTGTGGTAGCACTCCGTACTAAGGGCCTGATTCAGACCTGACTGCAGATCTGTGTCAGCACGGTCTGTTCTGCTCATGTAGAATGGGCCTTGCAATCTCGCCTGCACTTCCCCAATGCAGCGGCGTTGAGGGAGTGTGGGAGACATGTGACGCCCCCATTTTCAGAGAGGGGAGAACCAGTGGTCTGTGTGTTACCACGCAAACGTCCTGTCATCGCAGTCCCTGCTTCCGCGGGGGTGCTGAGTAAGTTTTGATGGATCCCAACTTGTGGTCACTATGCTAAGATCGCAATTACATGTAGGAGATGTCTCTTCTACTGACTCTGTGTTGATTTTGTACACTGTGGAATGATTTTTTTTTTGTCATTGCACATGCATGTTAGTCACACTGCACATGTGCTGCTATGGTCTTGTGAGGACAGTCGCAGTGAGGATTTATTTGCAAAGTGATTGATAGTCAGGCACCGATTGTTGGAGCTAACCAGTAAGTGGCACCTCAAACACAGGCATGCCGTGACATTTTGGGGGCGTGTCACAGGGCACCGGTGTCTTACATCCAGCAGCCATGCTGCACAATCATAAGGTTACTCTGAAGGTAACAGAATTGCGTCCAATGGCTGCGTCTTTGTACACCACCATCGTCTCAATACAAATCTTGGTGGCTATGACATTTGTATACTCTCGCACAGCTGCTTCGTACAAATTCCCAGCTGTGAATCAGGCCCTAAATTCTCACAATTTCACTGTATATTTGGTCTGCAGTCTGCTTACGTTATGATTTTGACTCCTTGATTTGTTTTTTTTATATGTTTTTTATGTTTTTCTGTTTAGATTACGTTTTAATAAATATAAATGTATTAATATTAAGCTACATAGATTATTATTCATAGTCAAAGGAGATGGAGTTTAGTTGTAGCCAACCTATCAAAACTTGGACATCTCTGAGGTATGAGGCATTTTTAAAGCAGTACTTCCACCACCATCAAACTCTTACTGAGCTGCCTCTCTCCCTAATCGGAACCCTAAGAACTGCTACAAGCCTCTGTCTTTCCCAGGGCTCTGCAATTATTCAAATACAGAGACTGGCCAAGATGTTTAGTTCACCTACTTGAAATTGATTGCAGCTTATGATTGGTCTTCCCGCTACTCTGTGCAGCAGCATTTCCTGGGGCTACAGCTACTCTCTCCCGGATTTCCGGGATTCTCCAGGATTTGGTGGCAACCCTCCAGGAGGCTTTTCCCCTCACCCGGATTCAGGGATTCTCCCGGAATAAGGGGACCCTGGGAGCGGAGAGCAGGCGCAGCGTGTGGCTGGCAACACACAGACCTGTTAGTCTTAGCGCGGAGAGCTCCACCTCCAGCCCACAAAGCAGTGCTTGCGGAGGGACTGCTGGGGGCGGCGGTGCACACATAGGGGACAGACATCACGTCAGCCCCCAGAATGTGCAGTGCAGGTGCGCTCTGAGACTGAGCGGCGCCACTGTACGTTAAAGCCTCTCTGTAGCTGCTGAGCACAGCCTGGCATAGGCGGCATCCGCACCGCAGGGCGCCGGTATTTTTGGTAAAGTTAATTACATTGCCCTGCTCCACCCCCCTTCATTTACTTGATGTGTCCTATATACTGCTCCTCATGAGCTTCTCAATTTAGCATCCACTGGAGGCGCTGCTTATAAGTTATCACACCAGTTTGTCACACACTTGTGCAGGTTGTGCTCCATTTTCAGCAATGTTCTCTTCTCTTCCAATTTCATGTGCGTCCTCTGATTTGTGTGTGGCATATTCCTGTGTCATTATGTTGTAGCCAGAAGTATAGGTCTTGTTCCTCACACACTGTGCAATGTCTCTTTAAAGATGCGGAGTATCACTCCATTGTGTGGTGGAGAATAGTATGTCTCCATTAGTCAAACATAGTCTATATGAAAGTAGTTTTTTCAAAATTTGGTGTATTTCTAATAAAATACATATTTAGTATTTTATAAATATGGTACATTATTTTATGTACACGAACATTGCTTGGTGTCGGGAGGGGGTGGTTGGGATTGGGGGGGATCTCCAGGAATCGATGATGCATGAGGTGGCAACCCTAGCTACAGCTGGTGTAAGGGGGGACCCTTTGTACTCTTACTAGATGGTAGTACAGCTTTAAGGTATGTAATGAGATCTTAAAGGTTTGTATTAAAATTCTTACTCTTGTCAATCAACTTGTGCTCGATATTGAAGCCATGGCATTGGGACTACCAAAAAAGTTTACACAGAAACAGGCCACATTGGTATTTGTTGCACAGAGGGGGTAAATTTAGCACAGCTACAATCACTTACACTGACATGCGGGGGGGACGCCCAGCACAGGGCTAGTCCGCCCCGCATGTCAGACTGCCCCCTCCCCAGCACACAAGTACAAAAGCATCGCACAGCGGCGATGCTTTTGTACTTGAAGAGTAACTCCTGGCCAGCGCAGCTCCTGCGGCTGGCCGGGAGTTACTCGTCGCTGTGTGTGATGTCACGCTGCTGCTGCGGCCCGCCCCCTGCACGGTCTGGCCACGCCTGCGTTGGCCAGACTGCGCCCACAAAACTGCGGCCAAACGCCGCCGTGCCGTCCCCTCTCGTCCAGCGACCGCCTCTGCCTGTCAATCAGGCAGAGGCGATTGCTAGGCAATGACAGCCATCGGCTGTCAGCCATGCGCCGGCACACTGCGGTGCCGGCGCATGTGCAGTTCTGACCTGATCGCTGCGCTGCAAAGAACTGCAGTGAGTGATCAGGTCAGAATGACCCCCCAGATAGGCTTGTTTTACTACAATAAACATAAGTGCTCTGTAGCTGCCAGGTAAAGGAAAGACTAGGATGTGGTTTGTGCTGTGTAGACAATTCACCTCGGGCAAGATATAATGTAAATACTGCCCTGCCCACATTTTTTCGCAAAACAACTTTTTGGAAACGGCTGAAAGGAATGTACACTTAATAAAAGTAATATTGTCTACAGGCCCAGGCTCTGGCCTAATGTATTTCACCAGTGGATGCTTCCCATGTTACTGAATTTACCTGTTATGGGTTATTAATGCGCCGTGGGACTGATTTGTGCATCCCTCTGTCCCCTCCACTAATGGCTCCCAATGTAACAGAGGTCACACTAGTCATCATTATGATGGTGTCAGGTGTCTCACTAGGATGATGGTGCACCTGTCCATGTGACTCAGTGTGTGCTTGTGTGTGAATAGAACGTGCAACAGCATTTTTAGTCGGAAATGCATCCAGCTTGGCGTCAGTCCCGCTGTAAGTAAAGATTTCAGAGCTGATTCTTATGACTTAAGGCCCATACACACTAGAAGATATTGTGAACATTTTGGGCTTTATGAGCAATATCGTTCACAATATAGTCTAGTGTGTATGCAATGAACGATGAATGATGCGTGCCCCCGCCCGTTGTCAGCTAGGATTTTTATCTTCTGAACACGCAATTTTGGCTATATCTTTCATGTAAAAGTATCGTTCAGTGTGTACGCGGTGAATGATGAACAACGGACGATATGAACGATACTCATCATAATAGCCACTCTCTCATGTCAGCCCATTATTTCAATTAGCCACCATTAGTGTCCCAGACGATGCTAGCAATATCGTTTATCGTTCATATCGTTTGAAAAATCGTTCAGTGTGTATGCACAATATCTTTCATCAAGTATGCCTGGGAGCTCAAGGGAAATCGTTCACCAATATCTTTCATCGTCCATATCGTTTAGTGTGTATGGGCCTTTAAGTATGGGGGAAGCATTCCCTATTGACATCATACTGTCATTATACTGGGAAACTTCGCTCATTCTTATGTGTGACAATAGTATTATTATTTCCATTTTAAAGGAAACTCCCACCCTCATTTGTGAAGGGATTCCATATCATCATGAGACATTGGGCTTGATTCTGAGGCGGAAGTAACTGTGCACCTGGACAAACCATGTTGCAATGCAAGGGGTGCATATACATACCTTTTTTGCATGCATGGCAAATACTGGCTGGTTTTGCATGTAGCCAACAAATGTTGAACATATTTATTTTTACACTGCAATTGAGATTTGGATTCGCCTCTCTGAAATCTAAATCTGTGCACATTTAAAAATTTGCCCCATCTGTAGTGCAACATGGGGGGGGGGGTCATTCAGATCTGATCGCTAGGGAGGGATTTTTGCTGTCCTGTGATCGGATAGTCGCCGCATACAGGGGGAGTGTAGTTTAGCTGTGCAAGTGTACGATCGCATGTGTAGCAGAGCTGTACAAACAGATTTTGTGCAGTCTCTGCGCAGCCCAGGACTTACTCAGCCGCTGCGATCACATCAGCCTGTTCGGGACCAGATTTGACGTCAGACACCCGCCCTGAAAACGCTTGGACATGCCTGCGTTTACCCGGACACTCCCTGAAAATGGTCAGTTACCACCCACAAGCGCCCTCTTCCTGTCAATCTCCTTGCAATCGCGCGTGCGAATGGATCCTTTGCACAATCCCATCGCTGACCGGCGATCCCCATTGCAGTCATCCGTTGCGCCTGCGCATTGCGGTGCATACGCATGCGCAGTTCGGATCTGATCGCCCACTGTGCAAAAACGCACAGCAGAGATCAGATCTGAATGACCCCCATGGTTTTGCCAAGGAGCAGAGTTACTTGCTGTGTTTTTTGCTTTACTCCCACCTCAGAATCAGGTCCATTGTGTGTGGGGTCCTGAACCTAGGAAGCTGTGGATCTGTTACTTGGAGAGAAAGGGATTGTTTTTATTATTATTATTATTATTATTATTGTTGTTGTTGTTGTTGTTGTTGTTGTTGTTGTTGTTGTTATTAGTAGTAGTAATAATAATTATGTTGTTGTTGTTAGTAGTAGTAATAATAATTATGTTGTTGTTGTTGTTATTATTTATTTATTATTTAACAATAATAATGAGATTTTTTTTTTGTATTATCTGTGACTCAGTATAAGGAGTAAATCATGAAATGATCTAATAATGGCTGCTGTTATTCGTTCCAAATTTGTGCAAAACATTTTTGAGGCCCACAATTTAATGCAGGGTGTATAAAATATTGCTTTCATACAAGTGGCTCTAAATAAAAAATGAGCAGAAAAATCATTAATTTGTACATTTGGCTTTGATGTGAGGGATGAGGATGGAACAGGAAGTTCTAGAATACCTTCTGAAATACATTTAGCTGACAAAACTGACATCTCCCTCACAAATGCCCCCAGGTGAGGGAGGGACATCATGAAGCATTAGTCCTGTCTGAATGCTTGTACGACTAAATCTGCTTCAGTTTCAGTGCATAGTCAGGACATGTAAATGCAGCTAATAAATGACGTGTAGGTTCAGTACATGAGGTGATTCTACAGAGTCAATAACTTTTACAGTCAACTCCTCAATGTTACATGTTGCCGGTTTAAGTCTTCCATAAGAAATGTATTTATTTTATTGGGCAGAATCTTTCACTTAAATATGTTCGTTTTAGAGGAGAAATTGTTCTAACAATCTTTGACATACAGGTTGTGTCTCCGATATCCAAAATGTTTGGGACCAGAAGTATTTTTAGTTTTTGGACTTTTCTGTATTTTGGAATATTTGCATACCATTAAGAGATATCTTTGGAATGGGACACAAGTCTAAAGATGAAATGCATTTGTTTCCTAAGCACCTTATACACATAGCCTGAACATGATTATATACAATATTTGTAATCATTTTGTGCCGGAAGCAACGTTTGTGTACAATGAACCATCAGGAAGCAAAGTTGTCACTATCTCAGCTGCACTCAAAAATGTTGGGATTTCGGAATATTTTGTATATCTGCTTTTTCGGCTATGGGAGACATAGGGGTGTATTCAATTAGGGTCGGATCCATTCCGACATGCATTTGTCGGAATGGATCTGACAACCTCTATTCAATCTCATCTCAATTCGACTTTTAAAAAGTCGAATTGAGATGAGGGACCCAGAGGAGGAGATGGGGGGGGAGCCGCAGGGAGACCAGTGGGGACAGCCGCGGGCAGACTGGAGGAGATCAGTGCTAACAGCAGCGCTGCAGGAAGATGTCACACAGCCGCCCGACCTCACGGCAGTGTCCACCCGGCTCCAGCAAGCGTGACCTCACTTGCTGGAACTGGGTGGACGCTGCAATGAGTGGCGTGGCTGTGACACATTCTGCTGCTGTGCTGTAGCGCTTCTCTCCCCTGTATGCCCGCGGCTGTCCCCCGTCTCCCTTCGGCTCCCCCCCCCCCCCCTCTCCTCCTCTGGGCCCCACATCTCAGTCCGACATTTTTTTAATGTCGGACTGAGATGGTCGAAAAGGTGGCCAAAATGCCCCGTTTTCGACATTCCGCTATTCCGCCGATCCACGTGCTTTTCGACAAGTCGAATTCCTCGACTTGTCGAATATATTGAATAGGTTGGAACCCCTTTCCGACCTAAAAAAAGTCGAAAACTGACATCTCTTCGACAGACAGCAGATTTCGACGTCAATTGAATATACCCCATAATCTGTATAATTAATGATAATTATAATTGTCTTTTACATTGAGTATGGGTAGTTCGACAAAGTCACTGTTCTGGTAATTTATTTGTTAGATATAAAGGTGGGAGTTTGGGACCCACATTGACCTTATCAGCACAGGTGCCTTTGGGTAATGATAGGTAATGTTAGTCAAATATCACAAGATAGTAGAAGTGTTGTACCTTCCATGATGTCACGACTTCATATAAAGACAATATACAAAGATAAACCCATGCAATAAAAATATAAAAACTTTTAACTCTTGAAATACAGAACACTTATGTAATGAGCTACATAATGAATAAATGGGGGGTGGGTCAAATGAACAGGATGTAGTTGGCATCCCAAAGGTGACTATACGGACGGTCAAAATACCGGCATCAGAATCCCGACAGCGCTCACAATACTGTGTATGGGATCCCAACGGTCACAATCGTGAAGGTAAGTATTAGGGTCAGGGTTAGGGTTAGCACTAGGGGAATGGTTAGGGATAGGATGCAGCGGCGGAGGGTTAGGTTGCAGGAGGGGTGGGTTTGGGGGAGGGTCATGATTAGAGTACTTACCAAAATGTGCCTGGGTTTCTGACCGTCAGCATACTAGCTGTCGGGATCGGGTATCCGACCCAAATGAACTATATTTTAAGGGGGCAAGGGGAAAGTTAAAATGAATTAGGGATATAATGAATGTGATTATTGGGTATACTTCGAAGTGAGATTTATATGTTTGCAGACAGGCGTCACAGTATGCTGTTGCAGCTTCCTTAATTACATCTAATGACCGAGACTGATGAAAGAGCTAAAATAGTGTTTCATTTTTCAGGACTTATTTGGACATGGAAAAACTGGATTTCCAATTACAATTTGATTACGTCTGTAACTCTGACTTTTTATTTAATGGGCGGGATGTACTAATGTACATCGCCGCCCATCGCCGCCCTGCGCCACGATGCTGATCACATATGTACTAACATATGCGATCAGCATTGCGGAGGACAGCTTTACCGATAAGAGCTGTCCTCCGCGATGCACAGCGGCAGCCTGACTTCCAGGATTCGGCCCCAGAAGTCAGTCTGCGCATGCGCGGGGTGACGGGGGCGGCCGCAGGGCATGCTGGGAGGGATCCGATCGGATCCCTCACACAGCGCCGCGGAGAGAAGCCCATAGGCTTCTATGGACTATCGCCAGCTAAAGCTGCCGAACCCCGCCGAGGCGCTGACCTGGCGGCCGGGGGATAGTACATCAGGAAAATGCGGTAAACAGGGCGTTTACCGCATTTTCCTTTTAGTACATCCCTCCCAATATGTGGATGGAAATGACCACATAGGGTATTCTATGTAAGTTGTAGGTAGCTGCCCATCTGACTGATAACAAATGTAGAATTGGGCGGCTGAGTTATAACGGAACGGAGAGCGCGGTGATTTCTCTCCATGTGTGTAGGGCTATTGAGATAAGCATGATAAATCTATTAAAACACAGGGGAATGATCGTCAATACCTTCCAACAAGATTCCATTAAAATGTCAGCTGCTTCTGATCATTGTGTTTATCCGCTGCCAAATGTTAGATTTGAAGATATTTTGGCCTTTGTATTAAAAGCAACGAAATCAGATGATGCACAGTGCATATGGATTTGTGTATTATTATTTTTTATTCTTTTGCCTTCTTTTTTTAAATATTATGACACATTCATGGTGATAGAGCATATGTTCTGGCTTCTTACAGTTCTGTTGTTTCAAGCTATATAATACGTTGTTTACTGCTATGCAAATGTGACTTGTTTTAACAGGCCGGAACATGGCTGAGCCAGTTCAATGTTCTATTTTTTGTTATTTGTTCTAAAATTTGAGAAATGCCATTGAATGTTTCAGTTTGTAGAAAGGGTTCTCTGTAGCACTTCAGCAATCTAATCAAAACCTGGTCAGTTTGAGCATCTCTAGAAGGAACAGTGTTTTACTATTTGCTGCTTTTAAAAAAAAAAGTAGATGAATATATATTAAGAAATTGTTCATTTAACCACTGTATTATTGTGGTGGAGACTGAACCATCCAGACGTAGAATAAAACCAACAGGTTTCTAACAGTGCTGGCTTCAATGTGATAAATCACTGCAGATATCAGATGTGTCCTTTTTGCAGGCTCCCATGCTGATGCCACAATGTTCTCTGTGTTATCGCGTCTGATCTAATGTTACCATTCTCAAACTGCACTCGTTAGCTCCTAGTCCTTTCTCCTTGAGCTTTCATTAGTGCTTTTTGTCTTATTTTGTCTTCGTGCCAGCACACTCGACATTGCCCATGTAAAAGTCTCCGGCCTGTGCTTCATTGTCATTGATATGCACTTTGCAAGGAGATTCATTTACCCAGAGCGCAAAGCAGATATGGAGCGGGAAGAGGGTCAGATTGGCACAACTGAAGCCACAGTGTATGAGGACACTGGTATTTCTGTATTTCACTTTGATTTTGTAAAGCACACTACTTATGTTATGTAGCTGTTGTATTATTTTTGGGCTGGGGAGGAAGGGAGGGATCAGCGATATATACATTCAAAAAGAATAATCAGTCCCATTTTCCCATGTTGGTTATAAGGCATGATGATCCCTATGGCCAAAGGCGTAGAGAGCCACGCGAGGTAATGAGCAGGCGGCGTGACCTAAAAAGCCGCATCCACACTCCCCCAAAAATAACAGAATGTTAAAAATTAATAATCACACAATAGAGGGAACCTAATGCAGGGGGGGCTGGAGGGGGCCCAAGGGAGGACACCCGCTTCCTACCTTGCTTGTGGGAAGCGGGGCCCTCCTCCTCGGCCAGCGCTGCCACCCTCAGTGTACACTAGAGAGCAAAGGCTCTGGAACAGTGCCAGAGACTTTGGTTTCTATGTCTGGGTGCCATCTTTCAAAAGATATCACTGGGAAGATGGTGAGAAGAAATAACTGTCATTTTAGATACCATTTTCCTTTAATGTTATATTCCTGTTTTGTTACCTGAGTGCCAGGAGCAGAGTGATCTGTGCTGTACCCCACCTACTGAAGCTTGCACTGACATGTCATTTGCAAGTGCAGAGGGAGAGATCATGGTGTTTTTATACTGTGCTAGGTTGAACGGCTTCGAAGATTAACACGTACACACGCAAAGAAATGGTTTTGAATTAAATCAAAACAATTTGGTGTTATGATTTTCACTTTCAGGGGCAGATGTATTAACCTGGAGTAGTCATAAGGAAGTGATAAACCAGTGATATGTGCAAGGTGATAAAGGCACCAGCCAATCAGATCCTAACTGTTAATTTACATATTGGAGCTGATTGGCTGGTGCCTTTATCACCTAGCACATATCACTGGTTTATCACTTCCTTGTGCCTTCTCCAGGTTAATACATCTGCCCCTCAGTTCCTTATATTTTAGGTCTAAGGATGTAATTCCTTTCCAGTTTGGACTGGTAGCAAATTTGTCTTGCCGATTGCAGATTTAGATGCAAAATGTACGCGTGGCCACATTACCCAACCAAAATTGAGCTTTTATCTGTATTGTGCAAATAAGACAGTGAAACTGTCTGATTGGTAAATATGGTTAAGCACCAATTTTTAGCCTCATTTCTTCCACCCTGGTAGTAAAAGCCTCTAAAATATAGAGGCAGCAATTTTGTCTTCCAAGTGCTATCCAATCTAAATGAACAATTCCATTGGCTTTGTCATTAGCAACTGGAACCACTTGCTTTAGTGTGGTGAATGTGGCTGCTGCATCACCTCTTTAATGGTGACAGTGGCTGCGTGCTTCTACTGGTGATTGTGGCTGGGTGCTCCTGCTATCAGGAACAGTGGGTTGCAGCTGAGTATTGACTCATGGGGGGGGGGGGGGGAATCAATTGTTAACGCAGCCTGATCTCCCGTCTAAAGTGATGGGAGATTGTAGGGGCGATATTGAATTGATGCCCATTATCCCTCCAATTGCGCCCATTAGTCCGAGTTTAGCTGCGTAAAGCAGCCAAACCCATCAAAACTACTGGGCGCGATTGCGAAAAGTGCCATTTGGGCATCCAAACAGGTAACTTTTTCACACATTTCTGCATGCCACCCCCAGGGGCTGTGAGCTGAAATGCAGGCGCCCGGCAGCTGTTGTTCCATTAAAAAGCTCAGTAGGGCGCCCAAGAGTGACAGCTGCTGGCGCTATCAATTAAATCCACCCCCCTCATGGAGCCAGATACAACTCAGGGCGGCTGGGGGATGAATTAAAGTGTTAGCACTTATCAGTAGGTCACCGGAAGTTAGTAAGTGTGGCTGTCTTGCACAGAAAGAGCAGTAGCTTATAGAATAGTATTGCCTTCAAAGAGCTGTTACTCATTTACTTTCTGTGGAGCTTTGTACAGTTATTACACATGTTGACAAAGGTATTTCAGTCCCGGCCCGCCCCATTAACCACTCCAGTCTGATTCACTTATTTCTACTCAACCTGGATTTTGTTCACACTCAGTGGCAGCAATATGCGCTGCCTTGTTCACGCACTATGGTCCTTATTCATGTTTGTACGCAGATTTTCGCGATGGAGCATTTATCAGCAGACTGACACTATCACACTGCGCACACACTGAGATCACAGGACACAATTCAGTAGTTTTTTTTTGTGCTGATTGCGCCCAGATAGGTTGGGTTTAGCCACGTAAAGCGGCTAAACCCGACTTAACTAATGGGCGCAATGCGATAAGACCCATTTAAGTGTCACTTTTCTCGCATTTCAGATCACCATCCCCGGGGATGGTATGCGGCCAAGATCCCGCCAGACGGAATCCCGGCGGTCGGAATACCGACACCGGGATCCCGACCGGCACAGTCCCGACATATTCTCCGTCTGTGGGTGTCCACGACACCCACAGAGGGAGAATAAATTAGTGTGCCCGCAAGGGGCTGTGTTGCGCTCGCCCCCCTGTCGGGATTGTGCCAGTCGGGATCCCGACCGCCGGGATTCCGTCCGACGGTAATACGTACTGATCCCCCAGGGATGCGCGCTGAAATGCTGGCACCAGTAGCTGTTCACGCCTGATCGGAGCTCCATCTGCTGGCTGCCGGTGAAAATAACAATTTAATTCCCCCCTAAGTGTGTATGGGGTGGTGCCTCCCTTCACCATGGCATTAATAAGTCTTTGCTGTTTTTTTTTTTTTTAAGGGGCACTCATCAATATTCGCATCTGCATTGAGATCTGGGCATGATAGTAGCGCCCAAAATCGCATTGTAGGATGCGATTACACCACTCAGATGTATGAATGAACATACAGTATGCAGAGACAGGGTCTCCGAAAAGGAGCCTGTCCCTGCAAAATATACATTTCAATGCTGGGACTCAGTGCTGTCTACTGACCACGTATGCGCGACGGCCATTGCTGGGGTGGGTACGTTTACAAAGCTAAGTTTATGAAGTGTAGCCCACAGGCTGCAACAGGCTAATGCTATCTACATGCGGCATTAGCTGCGAGAGCAAATCTTGGTAAATCTGACAGCATTGCATCCCCCATAGAAACCTATGGAGCCTGCGTCTGCTGTCGTAAATGTAGAGACTTCAGCAGATATCTCTCCTTTATACATGTGGGTGATACTGAATATTTGTTGCTATCCCCCAAAAATGGGTGTTTTCTGGTAAAATGCCAAATTATTTATTGAGAAATGGGTCCCTAAATCTACCACATAATTTATCCTTCAGGAAACCTGTTCTGGGGAACAGGGCAGTCGAGAGCCGGGCTTGGCCCAGGTACTTTTCAAGGGACGTGGCCTTATCACAGGAGGTGTCGTCATGTAACCTTAGAAAGAAATACTGAAAAAAAAAATAGTATTTTAAGCACCTGCATGGCCACACTGCAGCCCAGTACACAGCAGAGTGTGCTGGGCTGAGGAGAAGAGCTGCGGCTGCTACTGCCAGGTAAGGGGGAGGGGCCCCGGGGCCCTACTGGACCCTCACTGGTCCCCTCCATTAGACCTGGGCACTGGTAATTTGTACCCTCTCCCCCCCCCCCCTCTCTTGGCACCACTGCTGGGGAATAGCAAACCTGTAACCTCCTCATGCCAAAATCTGTTCCAGATGGCTGCAGAGACTTCCAGCGCTACCTTGTGCGAGAGGGTAAAGAAGCCCAACCAGGCCTGGACCACTGGCTCTACTTTATACCACCAGGGATGGAGAACACTACTAACCTTCAGGCTTTGTATTTAAGGATTGTAGGAATCCTGGCCCTCATTCCGAGTTGTTCGCTCGGTATTTTTCATCGCATCGCAGTGAGAATTCTCTTAGTGCGCATGCGTAATGTTCGCACTGCGCATGCGTCAAGTAACTTTACTAAGAAGAAAGTAATTTTACTCACGGCTTTTTCGTCGCTCCGGAGAACGCATTGTGATTGACAGGAAATGGGTGTTACTGGGCGGATGTACGGCGTTTTAGGGGCGTGTGGCAGGAAACGCTACCGTTTCCGGAAAAAACGCAGGCGTGTCTGGAGAAACGGTGGGAGTGCTTGGGCGAACGCTGGGTGTGTTTATGACGTCAGCCGGGACCGAAAAGCACTGAATTGATCGCACAGGCAGAGTAAGTCTGGAGTTACTCAGAAACTGCTAACTCGGTTTTGATCGCAATATTGCGAATACATCGGTCGCACATTTAAGATGTTTAGATTCACTCCCAGTAGGCGGCGGCTTAGCGTGTGTAACTCTGCTATAATCGCCTTGCGAGCGAACAACTCGGAATGAGGGCCCCTATACATTTAATGCCATATAAATCTAATTAAAATATTAGATAACATATAACTTTTTTTTATTATTAGAAGTGTATTATGTTATTGTCTGCTAGTGTTATCTTTTTGCTAATTAAGTTTGTGGATCACTATTAGTCATTCATTTAGTTCCTTGAGAGACAGAAATAGCAATGATAAAAACAACCCGCCTAAAATGCTGACCAAAAAAAGCAAACTATAATAAACCTATATGCTGATGGTACTCCTCTGAGCAGTCTGTAATGTGTGGGAGTCCCATTCCAAGCATTGCAGCAGTGTTAGGTTATGTTACCGCAGGTGTTCTGTAACTCCCGTGCTCTTTTGCTCTTTTATTAAAGTACAGTTGGCACAGCCTGAAACACGATTTGCAGTGTTGGTAATTCTCAAGCTACCTTGTGCAGCACCAGTTAAGCAGAACACATTATACTGTGTGGTGGTGGTGGTGGTGGTGGTGGTGGTGATGATGTGATTTTTTTATCCCCCCCCCTTTGTATCTCCAGACTTAGTACATAGCAAATTGTTAAAAATAGTAGGGACATCCAAAACTCTAGTTTGCCAATTCTGCCCGAAATTTGGACATAACTTTGTAATAACACTTATTTTGTATTTGGATAGCCCTAAGTCAATTGCATTAAAAAAATTAAAAAAACTGCCTGTACTAGACTTCAAAACCTTGCCATGAATCTTCTACTTTTAGAAGTAGCACTAAAAGTACTAGCATGTCCTGCCACCTGCCTAGTGGCAATGCAAGCTGGGTCATTTTACATTAAGCCACTATTTGCATTTGCCTAACTCCAGTCTTGAATTAATTACAACTACTGTATAGCTACATTCCACAAACAATGAAAAAGTCTGAGGATAATGGCTAATGACACTGTATATGATGAAGGGCCAGTCTGCTGTCCGTCGTACTGTTGGCAACCAGCAACCTCCTATCCCTTACCACCCCACCCCATCCCTCTCACCAACTCTGACATCTTTCTCCCATGTATCTGGTGAGTAAGTTATGGCCCTCGTCCCCACCTCCCCACTTGACCCTATCCCCTCCTGCCTCCTCCATTACCTCTCTCCTTCTGCCTGTTCCAATCTTGCCCACCTTATCAATCTCTCCCTCTCATCAGGCACTGTTCCCTCTGCCTTCAAGCATGCACTCATCTCTCCTTTTCTTAAAAAACCTACCCTTGATCCAAACACCCTCTTCAATTAGCGACCCATCTCTCTCCTCCTTTTTGCCTCCAAACTCCTTAAGGGTATTGTCTACAACCACCTTACTGCCTTTCTTTTCTCCCACTCACTGCTTGACCCATTCCAGTTTGGCTTCCGTCCTTTCCATGCCACTGAAACTGCCCTCAGAAAAGCCTGCAGTAACCTCCATGCTGCCAAATCTAAGGGCCACTACTCTCTGCTTATTCTTCTTGACCTCTTTGCTGCTTTTGACACTGTAGACCACCCTCTCCTTCTGCAAATACTTCACTCCCTTGATCTGTGTGATACTGCCCTCTCCTGGCGGTCCTCCTATCTCGCTGACCTTCTCTGTCTCCTCTCATGACGCCACCCCCCACACACACACACACTTCCACTAACTGCAGGTGTCCCCTAAGGTTCTGTTCTTGGTCCTCTCCTTTTCTCTCTCTATACGCCCTCTTTAGGTGAACTCATTAGCTCTTTTAACTTCCAATATCATCTCTTTGCTGATGATACTTAAATTGACCATTCCTCCCCTGACCTCTCCCCTGCTCTCCTCACTCCTATCTCCATCTGTCTCTCTGCCATTTCTTCTTAGATGTCCCAGCGCTTTCTTAAATTCAACATGTCTAAGACTGAGCTGATCATCTTCCCACCCTCCCGCACAACCTCACCTGCCACAACTTCATTCTTTATTGATGGCACTACTATCTCCTCTAGCCTACAAGTGCGCTGTCTTGGAGTAATCCTTAACTCCTCTCTCTCCTTCAAACCACACATTTAGCACCTCTCACAAACCTGCCATTTTCATCTCAAAAATATTTCCAGGATCAGACCCTTTCTCACCCAGGATGCTACTAAAATCATTATCCACTTACTTGTCATTTCCAGTCTGGACTACTGTAATCTCCTCCCAACTGGCATCCCTGACAAATGCCTCTCTCCACTCCAATCTATCCTCAGTGCTGCAGCCTAGCTCATCTTCCTCACCAAACACACTACATCCACTTCCCCTCTCCTACAAGCCCTTCACTGGCTTCCCTTCCCTTTCTAGAATAAAATTCAAACTTCTCACACTCACTTACAAAGCCCCGACCCACTCCTCTCCCATTTACATCTCTGACCTTATCTCCCTTTACATTACCACCCGTCCTCTTTGCTCCGCTAATGCACACTGCATCTAGTGCCTACTGATTACTTTCTCCCACTCCTACCTTCAAGATTTATCATGTGCTGCTCCCTTTCTCTGGAATTCTCTACCTCTCCCCCTCAGACTCTCCACCTATCTACAAAACTTCAAATGGACTCTCAAGACCCCACTTCTTCACCAAACCCAGCCTAATCTCATCCTAACCCTCTGTTCCACACTCACTGTCTACCCCATCTGTGTCACCCCCGACTGTTTGTCTGTCTTTAAAATGTAAGCTCTTACGAACAGGACCATCAACCCTCATGTGCTTATCTTTCAATTACTTAAACCATCTTTGACGGCACCAAATCCCCCAGTTTTCTGCCACCCTGTCAGTTTCGTCTGCTGATGTAGCTATGTTTATCTACCCTGTACTTGTCCTATATTGTCTTCAACTGTAAGTCACTGTTTTCCTGCTTTAATTATTAGTTTATGTACTCTGTAATTGGGCGCTGCTGATCCCTTGTGGTGCCATATAAGTAAAGGATAATAATAATAACAACACAGTATAATAAGTGCCTACAAATCCCAGATATTGGTGGTTTAGCTTTAGCAGCCAGAACAAAAGCTACATTAATGACAAATACTTCTCAAAAAAAAACAAATGTCCAATATCATAGCTTTTTGGAAGCGAATTTACAGCACTTTTCCTGCAGTTTTAGTATCCAAGAGGTTAAACAGGAATAAAACTTGTCTCTGACACATTGGGGCAGTCTGTGCCAAGAGCTCATGAATCCTCTGAGCAGAATTGCGTAACTTTGCATAAAACACACAATTCTCAAACAACAAGCAAAGTATGTGAAACCATGCTCACTGCCAGAGGAGTCTGCAGTGTTATGCCACTTGGCATAGAATCGTCCTGGGAATGCATTAGTTAATTTGTGACCAGCCTTGGCAACTTCTGCTTTTCCTTATAAGAATATTAATATGTGGTTCTGCTTAATAGAATGTGTTAGCAGCCCAATGAGTTGCTTAAATGTACAATGCTACCAAAATGTATCGCATCTCAATGACACGTATTCATTACCTTAACAAATAATGGGGATGTTTCATTTAGCTAAATCCTACCAATGATTGCAGCTACTGTATGTACTTTTTACAAATGACGGGCACAGTTATGAAAATGGGTGCACACATACAGTATTGATGCAGTAATGCTACTGTGGTCAGAGCCTTGCTTTGTACTAGAAAATGACATTTAGAATCTGCTTGCTATGGGTTAAACTCTGCATTATCTGTCATATCTGTCAATTTAATTGCGGTTGCAGCAACTGTGGATGACTCCCTGCAGCTAGGCTGCGTAAGCAGGCAGTCTGCCGCCATTTTCTTGATCATAGCGGCAGCCGCCCCCTGTAACTTTCTGAACCCAGCACACTCCGTGAATGCCTCTTCCTGTCAATCAGGCAGGGGCGTTCGCAGCCAATGCGATCAGATCGCATGCGCACTAGCACTGCCAACAGGGTTATTGCGGTCGCATCGATTAGCGATACAACCTTAAATACGCAGCAATATTATATAAGTTGTATCAAGTGTTCTGCAGTGTTGTTGTACTGTTAGTCTGTTGCACTTCTTGTTTTGTTTGCACTGTTTATGTACTGTGTAAGACGCTGTGAACTCCTTGTGGCACCATATTACGGGTAATAATAATACTGGAATGTAGTTCAAAATGTGCAGTATAAACTTATACCCCTTTTCCACTAGCTCAAAAAACACGGGTAAATTCACGGGGACGCGCATTTACCCGTGTTTTATGCTAATGGAAAAAGGTCCCCCCGCAAAAACCCAGATCAAGTGACCCGTGAATCCTACCCGGGTAAATACCTGGGTAGGACACAGGAATGATCCGGGTAGGGTTGTAGTGTAAACGTAAGCCGTGTCGATGCGACACGGCTGCCGTTTACACTGTATGGAAGGGCGGTGCTGGGAGATCATGTGATCTCCCAGCGCCGCCCCTGCCACGTCACTAGCAGCGTCACCAACCCGGCAATATTAGGCTAGGATCTACCATATACCCAGAGTGTGCCTCTGTTTCATTTCAAGTGTATAGGTTTGCAGAGCAAGGAGGCAGCAACCGCAGAGCAGCAGCACAGGCCGAGGGAAAGCAGGGGCGCCAGAAAAATTTGGATTTAGAGAAAAAAAATTTTGAGTCATTTAAAAACTAATTTCAATATACACACTAAATTAAACACAAAAAATGAAATTAAGGGTAGAGCACATTATAGGGGTTCCTAGCTGTGTGGAGGGGTTTGTTTGCACCAACTCAGAGCTGGTAGTCTTCAAATCTCTTCCTACATTTATAAGGGGACCCATTTTTCTACTTTATGTTGCACGTCATCAGCACATTTACAGGCATACTATCAGCTGATGTAATGAAAAGCTTAAAAAATGAAAACAGTCTCATGATTTATTATTGAAGTCATAAGTGAGGCTGAACTGAGGAGTATGGTAGGAGAAAAGCTGGAATGTTTTATTTAATGAATTAGGTGGCAACAAAGTTACAGTATATCCCTTTTATATCAAAAACCCAGGTCCGACCTGGGTATTTGAATGTGGTATCAAATTGTTTCACAGCAGCTTGATACCCCGTTCACACTGCAGGCTGGACCTGGGTTAATAATATAAAAAGGTAGCGATACTTTTCAGGTACATGAAAGGGAAGGGCTATTCTGAACAAGAAAAAGAGAAACATTTTTCCCCAGCACACCAAAAAGCATCAGCAATAAGACTTGAACACTACATGATAATAGAAGATTCAGAGATCTTACTTTCATATATTTGCAAAGATATTCTTAAGCCATCAGGCCTCGGCAAGGCTTTTCTGATACTGGCGGGCCATATAATTGCTTATTGTTATGCTACGTGATAATGGCACATACGAGAATATATCTGAATTGAGAGCCAACTCACCTGTAGTCACCCCTGGATCCTCCAAAGGTCACTGCAAGAACCAGCATGCCCCCAAATGTACCTAAGCTAGTGGCAGGTCTTCCTCCTCCATAGGCTTTTAGCATGATCTGGTTTGAAAGACGCGAGTCGCCCGTTTACACCGCAGGCTACCCGACTTCGACCCTTATATCTACCAGAGTCGGATTCCCGGGTAACCCTTTTACACCAAACGTTAAAAGGAAAAGGGGTATTATAGGATGTTGGACTGTGACACTCACACTTATGTGAAGTACGGGGATGCATTTAGTTTCCCGTCTGTCAGAATCCCGCCGGTCAGGATACTGACGCCGGAAACCCGGCAGCGGGTGACATGCAGGGGCACGGAATCCCGACACACTCCCAGTATTCCCCCTAGAGTGGTGGTCCACACCACCACCGAAGGGGGAATAAAATAGTGTGGCGAGGAATGCTCGCCACCGGGCAGGGATTACACCTGTCGGGATTCTGACCGCCGGGATCCCATACTGAATCCGATGTATGTATCCAATTTCAGACAGACTTCCAGATGGTAGATGATCTCACTAGAGCTGGAGAAATGTCATATTGTTATCTGTGCACTGGGCGGACGTACATCAGATCACCATCCTAAAATCATAATGCATCATGTGTGCTATGTAAACGTGGATAAATACACTTAAATATGACGTTACTATTACAGCTTTTCTTTTTTATTATTATTATTATTATTATTATTATTATTGTTGTTGTTATTCTATTACTATTATGATATTAATGTTTTTGTTGTTTTTACCGTGATACACTCGTTAAATAAAGTCAATATGTCGCATGATAAAGTACTTCAGTGTCAGTGGAATCTCATTTTTTTCTGCCCAGCACATACAACACAGAGTAATTCAGACAGATGTTATTGCCCACCCATGTGATAATAATTGTAACTTAGTTTGCACAAAGGCAGATTCCTGTATCTGCATAGCGCTTCATTGATTTTGTGCCACTGTTTAATACAGAGGTTCCAAAACTCGGTCCCCAAGGTACCATAGCGGTCCAAGGGCCTAATTCAGAGTTGATCGCAGCAGCAAATTTGTTAGCAGTTGGGCAAAACCATGTGCACTGTGGGGGGGGGGGGGGGGGGGGCAGATATAACATGTGCAGAGAGAGTTAGATTTGGGTGTGGTGTGTTCAAACTGAGATCTAAATTGCAGTGTAAAAATAAATCAGCCAGTATTTACCCTGCACAGTAACAAAATAACCCACCCAAATCTAACTCTCTCTGCAAATGTTATATCTGCCTCCCCTGCAGTGCACATGGTTTTGCCCAACTGCTAAAAAATTTCCTGCTGCGATCAACTTGGAATTACCCCCTTGATCTGCTCAAATCCTCTTTGCATCAACACACTGCCATACTTACCAACATTTAGACATACAAAATAAGGCACACACCGATCTGCCAAAACTCCAACCTGATCTACCCGGAAATGCCCATTTTGAGGTCCGCAGACTGGGACTGTCCCCTCCAAATCAGGTGCAAAAAAACAGATGAGTTGAAGTGGCTGTATTTGTGTCATGATTGCTTGCAATGTTCATCAAATATAAACAGTGCACAATTTCTACTAGTTAGATTTGGGTGGGTTATATTGTTTCTGTGCAGGGTAAATACTGGCTGCTTTATTTTTACACTGCAATTTAGATTTCAGTTTGATTACACCCCACCCAAATCTAACTCTCTCTAGTGCACATGTTATATCTGCCCCTCCTGCAGTGCACATGGTTTTGCCCAACTGCTAACAAATCTGCTGCTGCGATCAACTCTGAATAACCCCCCAAGTTTTAAGGATATCCATGCTTTACTACCTTAGTCATTTTGATTTAACCATCTGTGATCAGCCATGAATATCCTTAAAACCTGTACTGTTAGGGTACCTTGAGGCCACGAGTTTGGGAACCACTGGGTTAATGTGTATCCTGCCTTGCTCTGTACTTATCTGGTTCCCCAATCCTGTGGCACTCAGCCGCCAACTGAAGGATAGATTCTGCTAATACAGCACTTATGTATTATCATTTCCTTGCCTATTTTCTATTTAGAGCCAAACACAGTCCATACCTGGATATAATCAGTCTTAAAATTATTATTTAAAAAATCAGAGCACGTGTTAGACACTAGGCATTCTCTTACTGTGCAGCGAGGGGGAAAAAAAAAAAAAGATTGCCTGCCAAAATAGATTAGTATACATCGAACACTACTATTGGGCAGCAGCCCAGCCTTCTATTGCTACAGGGAATGCAATTGGCTCCTCTGTTTCACCATGCGCAGATACATGTAGGAAATGCCCCTTTTCTATCTACAATGCCTGACTGCACTGTGCTGTAGTGTCAGTATCTAGGAGGTTTAACTTTTATTTTTATTTTTAAAGATCCTTGTTTTGTTTTTTTTATGAGCTGGTGATAAAACAAAAGTTGTTCCTTTTTCTGATTATATATATTTTATTTGCTCTTTTTTTGCAGGTTGCTGAAACGTGCCTTTTTTTCCGAAGCTAACGCTGCTTGGATTTCTGTCTAGTGCTGCCTCTGTTTTTCTTTTTTTCTCCTTTTTTTTTCTTTCTCTTTGCCGTTGCTTGCAGACCAAACCCTGACGGCAACTTACTTTTAATTCAAATACAACACTTTGAAACGAAAGTCAACACACTTTCATTAATAGTCACGTCTGTGCCCGATTGTAACAATATTTTATTCATCTGAACTAAAAAAAAAAAAAAAAGAAACACGACAGTTTGTTTGAAGAACTGAATTTCTGCCAATTGCTGATGCATTTTCACAACCATAATTGGAACCATTAAGTGGAGAGCACAGAATTATTTTAAAAGACTGCATATTCTAACCCCCACCGATTTCACAAGTGGCACAAAAAGCCAACACATTCAAACTTTGACATTTGCACTTTTTTAAGAGCTGGCCTCGAATTAGATTTATTTTTATTTTCAATTTATCTGATAAAACATCTATTTTATGGTTGGATTTTTATGTTTTATTCTTGTCTCAACAACAGATACAAATTGACTTAAAAAAAAAAACAACAAAAAAACCTTAAGTGCTGACAATTTTTTTTTTACCAAAGTGACAAAATAGTTATTTTATTCATTTAAACTTGAATTCCACGATTCCTTGTCCCACTTATTTTAAGAAGAAAACGATTGTAGTAAGAAATAAAGTGTTCTCTTAGGCTTGGGCAACCTATCTTTTAATATGGCCGTCAACGTCTCATTGGTGCGTGACACAAAATGGTTGACATTGGAAGTATGTCGGGAATTCCAGAGAGGCACTTGTTCAAGGTCTGATGCAGAGTGTAGGTTTGCTCATCCATCACGGAGTTGTCACGTGGAAAATGGGAGAGTTATTGCCTGTTTTGACTCACTGAAGGTAAGAGAAACCTTTGTGTGTTTTATATAATTTTAGAGCTAAACCATTTGATTGTATTTTAAGATTTATTACAGTGTAGCCATTGCTCTCATGTAGTGAAGGCAGCCATTTTGTGGCCTGAACCAATATTCATGACAAGTGACATCACTGAGGGTTAGCCCACAAAATTCTCTTAAGTGAATAATAATTTGCTGTAGCAACTTTGTGTATTGATTTGATTCATTTCCACTGTTTTGAACCAAAACAGACCGATGTTTGTACTGTAAAGATTTTCATGGTTTCATAGAGTTAAGCAAGGTGTGTTTTGTTATTCATAGACATATTTGTTAACGTGCTACATATGTGATATTTTTCTTCTGCAAAACTGCATACAGAGGAAAAGGGACAGATAACAATAAGGAAAATACAGCTAAAAATATGTACTATAGGACAAGGTTTTACTCTTTTTCTACTAACGCAAACCAAAGTAGCCAAAAATAAAAATGTGTGTGTGTGTGTGTGTGTGTGTATATATATATATATATATATATATACACACACACATATATATATATATAATAATAAATAAGATAGAGAATATGCAAGCGCCACAAATGTTATAAATAATACACCCAACTAAAAACACTCCCAATGATTTTGGGCGTCTGCCGTCCCTTAAGTATGCAGTAGTGGTAAATTACTGTAGTAATGGTTTATGAGCAATTGGTATAAGGGTTCTGGCGACCACCGGTGTTTTAAAAATATGTATCAGTCCATGTATATAATAAAATAAGATATACAAATTTATTTGGTACAGATAAAATACAAATAGAGTAACAGTAAAAAATGTATAATACTAAAAAAAATGTACTCTTAAAAAAGTGGGAAGAGGGGATGGATTGTGCTATAAAAACACATAAACAAGGTTCTAAAACCAGAAATTACATAAATAAATAAAAATGTTCCAATAACTAGAATGAATAAAGGAGAGTCTTAACTTTTAGGTAGAGGGTCACAGAGGGAGAGCCCAACGCGTTTCGTCCTGATGACTTCTTCAAGGGACGTCATCAGGACGAAACGCGTTGGGCTCTCCCTCTGTGACCCTCTACCTAAAAGTTAAGACTCTCCTTTATTCATTCTAGTTATTGGAACATTTTTATTTATTTATGTAATTTCTGGTTTTAGAACCTTGTTTATGTGTTTTTATAGCACAATCCATCCCCTCTTCCCACTTTTTTAAGAGTAAATTTTTTTTAGTATTATACATTTTTTACTGTTACTCTATTTGTATTTTATCTGTACCAAATAAATTTGTATATCTTATTTTATTATATACATGGACTGATACATATTTTTAACACACAGGTGGTCGCCAGAACCCTTATACCAATTACACATATATATATTATTATTATTTTTTGCACATTCTGCAACATAAGTAAGAATATTCATATGTACTCCACACTAACCTTGAGATCCAGTTTGTACAGAATGAAAGTAAAATAATAATGGCAAGCCATTGAGACTTAGTATCTGACAGGGTTTTTCTGGGAACTCACTAGACAGCGCCGACACAGAGGATCCTTTACAAAATGACCAAAAAAGCGGACCAGTATTGCTTCTATTTTTTTTCCGCCTAGTGCAACAAATTGCCCGAACAGGGCCTTTCGAGCTGTAACTGCCCTTGAAAACAGGCATCCTTCCACTGGCTTGCTGATGCACCTGAAAATGTGCGTGGTGTAAGCGACACAAAAGTCCAGCCTGCTACTGCTTTAGGACTGCCCACCAGGGCCGTAACTAGGGGTGTGACCCCGCATGGCCGCAGCCACTGTCAATACTCCACTGTCTTCTGCCGGCCGCTGGAGCCCGCCGGGACTCAGATGAGGGTGAGTATAACTATCTCTCTCCCCCCCCCCACATAAAAGAGGGACTGTCTGCCATAATGTGTAAAATAGGGGGACTGCCTGCCATAATGTGTGAAAAAGGGGGACTGCATGCCATAAAGTGTAAAATAGGGGACTCTGCCTGTCTAATGTATCAAAAAGGGGGAATCTGCCTGCCGTAATATATGTAAGGGGTGCTCTACCTGCCGTAATGAGTAAAAGGGGACTCTGCCTGCCGTAATGTGTAAAAGGGGACTCTGCCTGCCATGCCATGTAAAAGGGGACTCTACCTGCCGTACTGTGTTAAAGGGGGCTCTGCCTGACGTAATGTGTAAAAGGGAGCTCTGTGGCCACGCCCCTTCCCCATGAAGCAACGCCTCCATATTTTTTGTGCGCGCCTGCAGCACGCACTGGCCCTTATTTGTATATGGAGGGTGCCGATGCTGTTTCTTGCACACAGCGCTAAAATGTCTAGGTACCGCACTGCTGCCCACTTATTAATTTTAGCTTTTCACGTTGTTTTGTAGACTGTTCTGATTAACTTAATTTCAATTATTCTTGAACGTGAGGGGATAGTGGTGTCACTTTTGTGTAGTTTGAAAAATTTTATTACGTTGGTTCTAGAAATACGCTTTCCTTAAGGCACAAAAGGGATTTCCTTAAAGTTTAGGACAAGGTCTGGTTTTACACCACCGCTGATTAGAGCAGAAATTCATTTGTCGTGGAAAAGACAGTGTGCTCCCACCTGTAGTTCTTGGTACACCTTCCTCTGTATGCCTCCTCAAGCCCCGCTAGCTAATGTAAATAATCCCATATTGCAACAAAATAGCATTTTCCCCACATTTGTGTGCATATCAAAGCTTAAGAAATCTGTACATGGTGGGTAATTCCAAGTTGATCGCAGCAGGATTTTTGTTAGCAGTTGGGCAAAACCATGTGCAATGCAGGGGAGGCAGATTTAACATGTGCAGAGAGAGTTAGATTTGGGTGGGGTGTGTTCAAACTGAAATCTAAACTGCAGTGTAAAAATAAAGCAGCCAGTATTTACCCTGCACAGAAACAAAATAACCCACCCAAATCCAACTCTCTCTGCACATGTTATATCTGCCTCCCCTGCAGTGCACATGGTTTTGCCCAACTGCTAAAAAATTTCCTGCTGCGATCAACTTGGAATTACCCCCTTGATCTGCTCAAATCCTCTTTGCATCAACACACCGCCATACTTACCAACATTTAGACATACAAAATAAGGCACACACCGATCTGCCAAAACTCCAACCTGATCTACCCGGAAATGCCCATTTTGAGGTCCGCAAATTGGGACTGTCCCCTCCAAATCAGGTGCAAAAAAACAGATGAGTTGAAGTGGCTGTATTTGTGTCATGATTGCTTGCAATGTTCATCAAATATAAACAGTGCACAATTTCTACTCTAGGCAATCATATAAATGAACACATATTTGTTAGGTAAACCCATGATTATGGCAGTTTTAAGTATTCTGCCAATTTAACAAATGTCAACGTCAGGAAATATCAGAGATGTGCAGAAGATCAGAGTCAACATGATTCTCAGTTCCTCAAGCTCAGCTTTTCTGAGCTCGACCCTAGTAGCTATCATCAGATGGCAATAGCAGCTGTTGTCTGATGGCTAAAGTTTTACTGAGGGGGATCTTTGGATCTGTCCTCAGCTACCTGGAAAGGGTGCAAGCAGGTTCTGATGGCTGCGAATGTACATTAGAAGCTCCTCCATTGCTGCAATATTAAGCACTTTCTATCAGAACCCCTGTCCAGGCTTGATGTCAATGGTAAATTGCCAATTAATTAATTAATTAATCAATCAATCAATCAGGTATGGTAGAGCTTAAATAATGGGGCAAAATGACAGCCATTAATAAATAATTCCCATTATACCTTAATGCCAGAGGCTGACAGGTCATACTTGCACTCAGGGTTGCTGTCTGACGTGCTTTGAATGTTAGCCCCTTTCCAGGAAAAAAGTGACAATTTTTCATTGCTCTTAAATAGCTCTGTGCTGACAGAATGGAATAGGGAAGACTTATCCCCTATCACATGGGAGTGATTGAGTTCTGAAGATGCTGCATGCAATATTTTCGGCATAACTGCTCCCTTGTGTCATGGATGAGCCTCCTCCAATCTCTCCAATGTATAAAACAGGGAAGGATTTGCACTTGTATTTTATAGCTGAAAAAGAGCTAGCATTCAAAGTGCCCATCCAACACCAGCCTTAAGTTTGACAAAGCTGGCGAGGCACTTGTAGAGGCTTGGGAGGTGTGCTGAGACTTATGGCCCATACACACGGTGAGATTCGGGCTATGCCCGATTCTCACTATGCGACAGGGGCTAGGTTGGCACATAATCAGTATCGCAAGCACACTCATTATGTGCTTGCGATACTGACTATGTGCGATTTTGGCTAAGTGTCGATTTTGACTATCTCTTCTATAGAGATAGTCAAAATTGACTTGCCTGAACAGTCTATCTATTCTTACGATGGCGACCGCGCGGGACAGTGAATCGAATCGGCATGACAAGGTGACTTTCACCTTGCGATCTGCACTAACTTTTCTTACGATTTTGACTATATAGTCAAAATCGTAAGAAAAAAATCTCACCGTGTGTACACGCCATTAAATCATCTGTGGTTCGGTAGCTACTATGGAACTGTACCTCCAACTTCGCATATTGGAACACCGTTCCTTGTAGAGGTTGGCAGTGCCTGTATGGATTTCAGCAAAAGCTAGAGAGCCACAGAGCACACTGATACTTATGGTACAAAACCTAGAGAGCCATCGGTTATGTACCTCTGCATTGTGTACATGGAAGAATTTTAAAAAAGCATGTTTACCCTTTCTACCTACACAGTATATCAAAGGCTATGTAATACTGAGCTGAATCATGTAACTGAAATGACTAAAGGCTATAGAAGTCCAACATTCTCTGTTGCCCCTCTGCAGCAGGATGACATGCTGGCAGGGTGGTACTCCTTAACTGTGAAAGGCAGAGTGTAAATGACAGACGTATTTTGCAGAAGAAAGTCACTTTTCCCCACGTCGGGAGTGAACTGGACACTGCAGACTCTCATTCTGCCAGTGACATTAAAGTAGCTCAAGTGACTGCAGTCTTCATTTTTCATTAGGGTGTAGGAGGGTGGGGTGGAGAATGGATTTCCGTTCTCTTGGGTTCTCTCATATGCTGCTGCATTGAGATACATGATATAGCTATACATGGGGTTTCTTACCACTTAAGATGCACAGCTCTTACACAATACATTTCATGGACACTGTCAGATGTAGGGAGACCAATCCCAGACCATTTTTTCAATCCCGGGTATTGGGATTGAAAAATTGTCAATCCCGGGATTCCCGGGATTGGCGTTTATCTGTGTGGCCGCCCCCCTCGCCCCGCCCACCACGCACAAAACACCATACACCAGGGGCGGGCGGGGCGGACACATCTTCTCCTATCTCCCAGCGGCTCCCAGCAGCGTATGACGGCGCAGCGTGACCTCTCGCTGCGCTGGGGAGCTGCTAGGAGGAAGCCGGGCAGCGTCTGAGTGTCCTGAGGACACTCAACATTCATCCCTTAATCCCCGGGATTGGAGTTTACAATCCCGGGATTGAATCCAGGTAATTTTTGGGCCTAAATCCCTGGATCCTGCCGATCCCGATCCCGGGATTGGCCTCTCTAGTCAGATGTGATCAGCCAGTTTAGTAGATCTTGACCAAATTGGGCTGCTACTGATTACTGTACCATGGGGGTGATTCTGAGTTGTTCGCTCGCCAGCAGATTTTAGCAGCATTGCACACGCTAGGCCGCCGCCCTCTGGGAGTGTATTTTAGCTTAGCAGAATTGCGAACGAAAGATTAGCAGAATTGTGAATAGAAATTTCTTAGCAGTTTCTGAGTAGCTCGAGACTTACTCCTACACTGCGATCAGTTCAGTCAGTTTCGTTCCTGGTTTGACGTCACACACACGCCCCAGCGTTCGCCCAGCCACTCCCCCGTTTCTCCAGACACTCCCGCGTTTTTCCCTGAAACGCCTGCGTTTTTCCGCACACTCCCAGAAAACGGTCAGTTTCCGCCCAGAAACACCCACTTCCTGGCAATCACACTCCGATCAGCAGAACGATGAAAAAACTTTGTTACGCCGTGAGTAAAATACCAAACTTTTGAGCTAATTTACTTGGCGCGCTGCGTACATTGCGCATGCGCAGTTTGCGACTAATCGCTCCGTAGAGGAAAAAAATAACGAGCGAACAACTCTAAATGCCCCCCATATCTGGCCTACCAGCCACTTAATCTATATCCATTCAGATTTAGATGAAGGACAATGTAGTCAGCCGGTAGTCCTGAAATGCCTGAGTGTGTCAGAGAGTTTTGGCCATCCAGAATGCAGTGCTTTGCTTACATGATCATCTGATTGTTTGGCCAACAGTCTATGGGGTATATTCGATTGAAGTCAGATCCATTCCAACATGCATTTGTCGGAATGGATCCGACCAGGGCTATTCAAATGGCCATCTCAATTCGACATTTAAAAAGTCGAATTGAGATGAGGGAGCAGAGAGGAGGAGACGGGAAGGGTGGGGACGGGTGAGAGCCGCGGGGAGACTGGGGAGAGCAGCGCTACAGCGGCGTTGTAGGAGGATGTGGCACCGCCGCCAGACCTCACTGCAGCGTCCACCCGGCTCCAGCAAGCGAGACCCCGCCGGGTGGATGCTGCCGTGAGCGGCGGCTGTGACACATCCTCCTGCATATTCTGTGCTGTAGCCGCTGCTCTCCCCCGTCTCCCCTCGGCTCTCCTCTCCTCCTCTCAGCTCCCTCATGTCCCTCATCTCAATTCAACTTTTTTTAAAGTTGGATTGAGATGGTCGGAAAGGGGGCCAAAACGGATTTGGACCCATTTCCAACAGAAGCACTCGAATCTGCAGCTATTCCGCCGATCCACGTGCTTTCCGACAAGTCGAATTCCCCAACTTGTCAGATAATTTTGGGGTATATTGAATTGGTCGGAACCCCTTCCGACCTAAAAAAGTCGAAAACTGCCATCTTTCCGAAAGACGGCAGCTTTCGACTTCAATTGAATATACCCCTAAGCAAAATACCACACAAGGACTTAATCGGGTGAGATGTATTCTAGATGGGGTGTTAATAAAAATATCACCTATGTACCAGCTCTGAATTCGGTAAGCAGTCGTATGGTCGGGTGAGGCTACGGTTAGTGTTATGCTGTGGTTAGGGTTATGCTGCAGTTACAGTTAGGCTATGGTTACAGCTAGGCTGCTGTTACGGTTAGTCTGCAGTTAGGGTTAACTAGTATTGACGACATTTACACCATCAGCAGGCATAATGTAGACATGTTGAACATGTTGAGATTACATCAGTGACGACCTTGTAAATGTTGACATGTCATTTGTCGACATGGAAACTCCTTTGACATTCAGACCATGCTGACATTCTGATTGTTTAACTCGTATACCACACCCCTGAATTCATACCCACAAATCTGTTTCATCCTAAATAAATCTGGATGCATGTAACCAATAGCGATTGATAGCGATGCATAAAGCATACTGTATGCATTCAGTTTCCACTCAGCAGAGGGGAATCTGTTTTGCTGAGTGAATATAATACAACACCAGGCTCTAGTTTCAGGCCTCCTTTGCTGGTAGGCTCAGAGCAGTACGATGTGCTACTGATACAGTAGTCACATCCAACTGATCCTTTTTGGTAAATACTTGTAGATCATTTACAATATACTCATATGCCAAAGGGAAGCTATGTGAGAGGGAGGGTCTACCAAAATGATATACAGAGTAGTATGTTTATGTGAGCAAACAGAGCTGAACATATAAGGATTGCTTGAATTCGCACTGCGTATGCTCAGGAAATGAGTGCATGCAAATACAAGAATGCGGAGTCAGTCGCATTATAGGGGTCATTCCGAGTTGATCGCTAGCTGCATTCGTTCGCTGTGCAGCGATGAGGCTAAAAAACTGCACTTCTGTGCATGCGTATGCGGCGCAATGCGCATGCGCGGCATACTATTACAATGAACTATGTAGTTTCACACAGAGTGATTGACAGGAAGGGAGCGTTTATGGGTGTCAACTGACCATTTTCAGGGAGTGTTCAGAAAAACGCAGACGTGCCAGAAAAAACGCAGGGCATGTTTGTGACGTCAAATCAGGAACTAAATGGTTTGAAGTGATCGCAAGCGCTGAGTAGGTTTTGAGCTACTCTGAAACTGCACAAAAAACTTTGTATTCGCTCTGCGATCCTTTCGTTCGCACTTCTGCTAAGCTAAAATACACTCCCAGTGGGATGCGGCTTAGCGTTTGCACGGCTGCTAAAAACTGCTAGCGAGCGATCAACTCGGAATGACCCCCTATGAGCACATCTTTACTTATGAACAGAAAGGTGAAATGGGCGTGTCAGGGCATTCTCACAGAGTTATTGTTCTAATTCAGGGCAAGCACATTAGCACACACAGATGTGTCCTCATACACCCAGCATCTATATGCCACATGGCGCAAGATGCCCAGTGCGACAAAGCAGCTCCGAGAGGTGTAGCGTACAGGTTTTTTCATTCAATTTTACAGCTTATTTGCATTGCAGACACTGCAAAACACTGCTCAAAGGTGTACTAGAGACGCTATGACTTTAACCACACAGGAATTAGGCGTGAGAAACATAAAAGTTGTGGCTGCTGCATGTCAGCACTTGGTACACAGATTCCAGCTCAATCGCACACAGATGTACAAATGTTTTGACTCTCCCACTTGTTTTATTTATCTAAATAAGACGCACATTTTGAGCGACAAACATGCTCTGCACAGCCCAGCCGCCCGGGACTTAGCATGCCGAGAGTGGCTGTTTGGACACATCTATAAGTGTATATACAGTACACCTGTCACCAACTAGTAAAAAGACTATTGCGAATACACACTGATAACGATGAGGATCAGGCACATATGTTGCCTATGCAGAGGTGTCGGCATCTGGAGATTTATACAGGGCTGCCTATTTTCAGAAATACACTATTTTTATGTGCATTGTTTCTTTTTCAGTATTTTATGCCCATTTTACTTCCAGCTGGAGCCAGGCCATTGTCCTTGAGACGTCAGTTCTGCAATATTCCAAATGAAAGGATTAATCATTTACTTAAGGTTTGCCAATTACTTAGGCAATTTAGAATTAGAAGTAATACGTGTGCTAAAGTTTACCCCAAACATCAATGACAAAATCTGCAGATTTCCCAAGAGCAAGATTCTATAAATAGGACGTTTTTCTTCTTATAATGTAAATATTGATTCATTGCTGTAGTGCCTTGTCTGTCATCTTCTATAGGTGTAATAGGCCCTACACATTGAGCGATCCGCCGCCTAGCTGCCCGACGGCGGATACGGCCGTCGGGCGACCCAGCGGAGCGGGGGCGGGGCAGTGACGGGGGAGTGAAGAGTCTTCACTACCCCCCCCCCCCCCCCCCCGTCACCCGGCTCCATAGAAGTGCAGGCGAATATGGACAAGATCGTCCATATTGGCCTACATGCACAAGCGACGGGGCACCAGCGATGAACGAGCGCGGGGCCGCGCATCGTTCATCGCTGGTGCCACCACACTGAAAGATATAAACGGTATCTCATTCATTAATGAACAAGATCGTTCATATCTTTCACTAATATCGCGCAGTGTGTAGGGCCCATTAGGCCGGACACATGTTAACTGCAACACATCCATTCCCCAGATTTTTCAAGTGTACTTGTTATTATCACAGTGGAGGCAGCCATTTTTTTGTGACACTAACATCAATTTTTTAGGGAAGTATTCCCTCTGACCTGATTAATTTTAGGTGAGCTGATAGGCTGCAGTTTCATGAAGCTTATGTAAGATATGTAGGAGCTGCCTGCGAAGTGGTCTGTGTACAAATCACCACAGGACTCTGGAGAGCGGCAGAAATGTGACTTTACTAGCTGCAGTCATGCTAAACAATGGCTGTAGAGGCACTTCCTAAATAACAAATGGATGTTATTGATGTAACTTCCACCGTCCACATTAAAGCAACACAGCATACATCTACACTGCTGCCTATACACATTCACTTTGGCTGAAAACTGGCTCAGCCCACTATGCAGTCACTGGAAAGACATCACTGAGGTATGAGGCACTACCATGAACATTTGGTTAGCTAAAAAATGTCTCCAATATAATTTACAGGTGCTTATCATGAGAGAGGCCTTTAATCTCTATTATCTAGACCTTTCATGTTTTGCAATCATTGTACATTTTTAAATTATTTTTTCCCCCTCAAAATTCTACACACAATACTTCATAATGACAACGTGAAAAATTTAACATAACACAATGTGGAAAAAGTGAAGCGCTGTGAATACTTTCTGGATGCACTGTAGGTGATAAATGCAGCATAGAGTCCAGAAAAACAAAATCAGAGTAAGAAACAATAAAAGGTGAATAGGTGAAGTTCAAAGGTCACCTGTCTGTGCATTCCATCAGTGTCATCAAGTATGCTGGGGTATGTACCCAACCTTAGTCATTAAGATGAGACGCCACCATTTTCACATTTTAACGTCCAGTATTGAAAGAAAAATTAAGTAATGACTTCAATAATAAAAAGAAAATAAATAGTAAGAAGTGTACTTGAGGAGGAGGGAGGAGGAAAGAAAGGGAGAAAGGGTGGGAAAATGGGGGAAAAAGGGAAGAGCCATGCACGCCTAGGCCCAGCACCAACACTACCTCAAGTGTAGACAGTTGGGGAGTCTTGTAATACAGGTTGAGTATCCCTTATCCAAAATGCTTGGGACCAGAGGTTTTTTGGATATTGGATTTTTCCGTATTTTGGAATAACTGCATACCATAATGAGATATCATGGTGATGGTACCTAAATCTAAGCACAGAATGCATTTATGTTACATATACACCTTATGAACACAGCCTAAAGGTAATTTTAGACAATATTTTTTGTAACTTTGTGCATTAAACAAAATGTGTCTACATTCACACAATTCATTTATGTTTCATATACACCTTGTACACACAGCCTGAAGGTCATTTAATACAATATTTTTAATAACTTTGTGTATTAAACAAAGTTTGTGTACATTGAGCCATCAAAAAACAAATGTTTCACTAGCTCACTCTCACTGAAAAAAGTCTGTATTTCGGAATATTCCGTATTTCGGAATATTTGGATATGGGATACTCAACCTGTACCAGTCTTGTTTCGTACCATTGTGTTGATTTAAAATAATGTTGTACTTATCTTTTGATATCAATATTTAAAGTGTCACTAAAGCTGTCCTAAATTGAGAAAAACTGTGTTGTCTTCTTTTCTTTATAGAGGGAAGATTCTACCCAATCCATTTTGAAAACATAAAATAATGTATCTTTGAACATAGCTAGAGAAGGGAGAGTAGGATAACTCCAATGTGGAAAATAATTTTTTTAGCTACAGCAGAGGGGATCTGGTCTCTAAGTCGACAGTAACTAGGTCGACAATGTCTAGGTCGACCACTATTGGTCGACAGTAACTAGGTCGACAGGGTGTCTAGGTCGACAGGGTCTTTATGTCGACATGTTCTAGGTCGACAGGTCAAAAGGTCGACATTAGTTTTTCACAATTTCTTTCTTTTTTTGAACTTTTTCATACTTATCGATCCACGTGGACTATGATTGGAACGGTAATCTGTGCCGAGCGAATCGGTAGCGGAGCGAAGGCACCATGCCCGAAGCATGGCGAGCGGACGCGGTGCACTAATTGGGGTTCCCGGTCACTCTACGAAGAAAACGACACCAAAATAACATTAAAAACTCATGTCGACCTTTTGACCTGTCGACCTAGAACATGTCGACCTAAAGATCCTGTCGACCTAGACACCCTGTCGACCTAATTACTGTCGACCAAGTTACTGTCGACCTTCAATACCACACCCACAGCAGAGAGGATCAATAATAGTTTTTTAGAGCCCATAGAAAAACTAGTCGTCCCCGGGAGATGCCCCAGCACTGCCCATTCAAGTGACAGCGGAACATAATCAACTAGTTCTCTCCTCGTTCTTAAAACACACTGCCAGATTCCTGGCCAAAACACTGCCCCATTAAATATGAGGTTCTAAGCTATTTATAGCAGTGACCCTTCCATTTTTCTACAACTTTGTGCCTGTGACTTTTACCCTATAGCTGCTTGTTCTTTTTAAGGTGCTAGGAGTCCATCCCAGCATGTGATGGTCACATACACCCTTGCACAGGAGGGGCGTGATTCACCACCTGTGCATTGTTAACTTGTTTCAATAACCCCCACTCCATCTGTACTTCTGATTATGTTTAGGAAAGGAAACATGTTCAAACGTTTTTTGGGGGGGTTTCTGGGGTTGTTGTTTTTTTTGGGGGGGGCAGGGGGGGGGGGTGATGCTGGGTGCAAGCAGATATTCTACTTTCCCGTTTGTTGTTTTATTAATTAGCTACTGAGTTTATACTGGGCTACTTTGTTCTTTTGATGTCTGAAGTAACGATGGAAGTGCAATATGCTTGCAGAATGTATTTGCTTACGCTGTTATGGTATTATGGTATAGGGTATTACAATTAATGTTTAGGATGAAGTTTAGGTTAGGGTACTAGGGTGAGGATTATGGTAAGGATACAGCATCTGTTTTGGGGAAGGTGGTGTAACCGGGGATGTGGACCTGTTTGATTTAGGACTTCCTAGCACTGCAGGCACTCTGATCTTACCTGCACACTTGGATGTCCATGTCTGTTGTGGCTCGCTCTTTACAAACAATATATATTTTTGAAAAAGACACCAGTTTCTTGTTGTGAAACTTGACTTCGTCTCAGCCCTTAGTCAAGCTTCACACACACAAAATAAAGGAAAATTCCAAAGGATAAATGATACTCAGTCCACTGATGATACTTAGTCCAAATGGCAAATGTCAATTGTCACAATACTGTAAACTTCCACAATCTGTTCTTCTCTTTTTAATATGTTATCATAAAAGAATAAAAACAATTCATGGTGTAGTATGTAATCTAAACCCTAAAGACCTGTACACAATAGTTGATAAAGTAAACAACTTCGCACATTTTGACCCTTTCTGAGCGATGCATGGCCCCACAGGTCATTAACGCCCCTCGGTGTAGGCTGTGCATGCAGCTCAATTTGGACTCATCGTCCAAAGCTGCATGCTCCAGCCGGCCGCGGCATGACGTCACTGTGCGATATCACACACTGTGTATACCCGCCAATCAGTGAGGCCATTTCACTCCCATAACAGTTTCTTTGGGCAACACACCAGTATCCCTATTTGACACAGCCATTATGGCCCAGATGCTGTGAACCAGAAAATGGATAACTAAGTCAGTGCTAAGTTTTCCACTATTTTTCAGGATGAAAACGACCTAAGTAAAGGTTGTAACGCATTGGTATCATCACGCCTAAACTACTGCAATGCCCTCTACTTTTGGTCTCCCACTATAAGAATTTGCCACGCTTGCAGATGGTACAAAATGCAGCGGCCAGGCTACTGACCAACCAGCCCAGTTCCAGCCACATTAACACCCATCCTCTACTCCCTTTTTCACTGGCTACCTGTAAGATGGCGAATCATTATCAAGATTGGCTTACTCACTTTCAAAGCCCTATATGACCAGGGCACAAGGCACTTGAAGCAGCTTCTGATTCCTTCCTGTCCCACTCGATTACTATGATTTGTAGATGAAGGACTACAATACATAGAATCTCCGGCAATTCATCTGGGGGTCGAGCTTTCAACTTTTTGGCTCTGACTCTATGGAACTCTCTACCCCGCACAGTGCGAGAAGCCTCCACTCTAGAATCCTTCAAAAATAGACTAAAGACTTTCCTACTTACTCAGCAGTTTACTAATGTCTACTGTTAAGATTGTTTTGTATTTTGTGTTGTAAAGACAAATGTAAAGCACCTTGAGTCCTATTAAGAGAAAAGTGCTATATAAATATTATTATTTCCACAAACCATACCACTCAGGGGGCTTTGAGGACCAAGTTCGTCTTAATCATCTAACAGTCCAGGTTAGTGCTTGAGCACTGGAGACCTAATTAGTGTCTCAGTTATTTTGCTTTAAACATCTGTACTCAAACATGGATATCCTCCAAGCTTGGAGTGGTAGGTGGCTTTCAGGGGAAGTAGTTATGTGACCGGCAGTCAGGACACAGTACCTCCCCCTACATCCCGCCCCTTTAGAATCCCGACAGTTGGCATGCCGACTAGAAGGGACTATTCCCACCCCTTGCAGCTCGCCACGAGCCTGCAGCATGGCGACCACAGTGAGCATGCAAGGGGGTTGATTCCCTCACACATCCCTGCCGCCCGCGCCCCTCCCCCCACGAGCCATCTTGATGCCGGATTCCTGACGTCGGTATGGTCACGCGTACCCAACCCGCTTTGAGGCCAGGTTTGTGAAACACTGATCTATAGCTGTGACAGTCATTCAGCTGTTCAACTGCTAGTTCCTTGTGTTCTAAAAAAATCTGCAGGGTTACATGAAAATGTCTAGATTTGAATACAAATGTTACCTGTCATTTCATGCACCCTGTAGACCAGTGGCTTAACTAGGAATGTTTCTCCCCCAAGCCAAAAAAATTCTCTGCCCCCCCCCCCCCCCATACTAGTAAAGTGCCGAAAGGGGGCGTGACCTAGCTAAAATGGGTGTGGCTTCACTGAAAGGGGTGTGTCATTGCAAGAAAAGACTACCTTATACCCCTGCACGCTGAGACGTTAGCCACCACAGGAAAAAAATAATCCTGATTCATGCCCCTTACATTATTTGTCAATTTTCCCCTTACACATTAAGCCACACACTGCAATGGTCCTTAGACATTATGCCACACAACATGATGCCCATTGTACAATATGTATGTCACATACCATAATGCCCCTGACACATTATGACACACACTGTAATGTCTGTGACACATTATGCTACGCATCGCAATGCCCATTATGCATTATGCTACACACTGCAATGCCCCTGAGACATTATACCACACACTGTCATGCCTGTGACACATTATGACACACACCGCAATGCCCGTTATACATAATACCACATACCAGAATGTCCGTGATACATTATGTCACACATCATAATGCCCGTTACACATTATGCCACACACTGGAATGCCCATTACACATTAAGCCATACAGTAAGGCTTCTAATTACTTTTAAATGACCTGATCATTGCCAAGGGTTTCATGATCTTGATTCCATGCACGGTGCCAGGGGTTTTCATGCACTGGGTGTTATGCTCGTTGACAGAGATTTCAATGCTGCCCAACCCGCCCCCCCCCCCCCCCGCTGTTTAGTGAGCCACGGGCAATGCTGCCCGATCCCCCTTTCCTGCTGAGGGTTATAATGAGCCACGGGCACGGCTGCCTAATCCCCCTGCTGCTGCTGCAGCCAGAGTTTAAAGTGACCTGCGGGCAATGCTGCCCGCCCCGCCCTCCGCTGTTTAGTGAGCCATGGGCAATGCTGCCGGATCCCCCCTCCCCCATACACTGAGCTGCGGGCATTCATGTCCTCCACCCCCTCCCTGCGCAGGTTACAGAGAGCTGTGGTCTATAATGCCCGACCCCACCCCCCTCAGATTTCTGTGCAGCCCCACTAACCCCTCCCCCACATCCAGGATACACTGAGCAGCGGGCATTCATGTCCTCCACCCCCTCCCCACGGAGGTTACAGTGAGCCGTGGACTGTAATGCCCGATCCCCCCCCCAAGGTGGCAGGGTTGCAGGGTGCCCCGGCCAGCGCCATGCGCTCCCAATGGTCCCGGCACGTCCTAGACGCTAGAGGTCAAGTATGACCTCTAGCATGTCTCCTCCATGGCAACGGCCATTTTGGAAGGGACATTTAGCAGATTGACATGCGGACAGCTAGTCCGCATGTCAATCTGTTCTGAATCACCGGTGGTGCCCCCACAGCCCTGCTCCTCCAAGCCTCCGCAGTGGCTGCGGGGGTGGTAGTTACGCCACTGGTGTAGACTACCATCATGTGGACAGAACTAATAATTCCAACCATCAGTTCACTAGCACTTTGTCCCATACCATAATGATATGTTACCTTTACATTTTTATCGGTTGGGTTACAGAAACATTTATTTTCCTTCTCCTAACAACTCAGATAATATTTGTACTGTTAATGGACAATGAACTATGGTGGGCAAAGTCCAGGGGAAGGCGTGTACTCATACAGGAAGATATCCCCAACAGTCCGACAGACAGAAGCCATAAAATCTGAGGCACTATGTTTACTTGGCTCTTTGGATTTGTTGAACCTGGCACAAACAATGGGAACTGTGCCTGGTTGCTATCTGAACTTATTTCCCCTGTGGTAGAAACAGCTCTGGGAGGGCATGTCTCCTTCACGTGTGGAGCAGATGCAAGATAAGGGGAAAGTTGAAGCTTTGTATAAGCATGGTTCACACGAGAAAGCGCAAAGTTGTGTCATAAGGGACTGGCTGTAATTTGTCCTCTTGCATTGTACTAGCTTCCCTGCTTGGTCGCAAGTATCACGAGATGGGGCTTATTTGAAACCTGCTGTATTAAAGATGTAAAATTATCTGCTGATATAGTCTTAAATTTAAACATCAGAGCAAAAATGCTGTATATCATTTTCTATAGTGAACCTTAATCTGCCGCATCTGTGCATTTGTTCAGCAGTATGGAAGTTCTAACACTCCAGGCATACGGCTCACCTTGTGGCCAAACATTTTTTTACACAGGAGAAACTTCTGGACCAAGAAACTGTCAGACATAGGCCTGCATCTGTTGTATTCACAAAGAGCTGCATAACGATAATAACATAATGATTTTAAAGCAATACATATGTATTTAAATTGTGTTATGGTGGAAGTCTCTTTTAGAAAATTAGTGGAATTGAAACTTATTAGAATACACATTTGATTTTGTTTTAAGATTGTTTTGTATGCACATCAGGCGTTTTATGGCTCTCATTCCGAGTTAATCGCTCGCTAGCTACTTTTAGCAGCTGTGCAAACGCATAGTCGCTGCCCACGGGGGAGTGTATTTTCGCTTTGCAGGAGTGCGAACGCCTGTGCAGCCGAGCGGCAGCAAACACATTTTGTGCAGAACAAGACCAGCCCTGTAGTTACTTATTCTGTGCGATGATTGCTGCGACGAGTGACACGTTAATAACGTCAGATACCCGCCCAGCAAACGCCCGGCCACACCTGTGTTTTTCCAAACACTCCAAGAAAACGGTCAGTTGCCACCCAGAAACTCCGACTTCCTGTCAATCTCCCTGCGTTTGCCAGGGGTTCAGTATGGTATGCCGGCCGTCGGGCTCCGGGAGACCAGCATACCGGAGCCGGGAGCCCGACCGCCGGCTTACTGACAGTGTGGCGAGCGCAAATGAGCCCCTTGCGGGCATGGTGGTGCGCTATGCGCGCCACGCTATTTTATTCTCCCTCCAGGGGTGTCTTGGACCCCCACGAGGGAGAATAAGTGTCTGTATGCCGGCTGTCGGGATTCCGGCACCGGTATTCTGTGCGCCGGGATCCCGTCAGTCGGCATACTGAAGACCACCCGTTTGCCAGTGCAACTGAAAGCGTTGCTAGAACCTGTAAAAAACCATGATGCTCTTTGTACCCGTACGCCGCGTGTGCACATTGCGGTGCATGCGCAGTTTTGCCATTTTTTTAAATGAGCGCTACGCAGCAAACAACGGCAGCTAGCGATCAACTCGGAATGAGGGACAATGTCCATTAAAAGACACTGAAGTCAGGGCCGTCTTTTTGTATGGGCTCAATGGGCTCTTGCCCAAGGGCCCCAGGAGTATAAGGGACCTAGGCTGATAGCTGAGGGTCCCCTCTTTCCAGGGGTACCAGATTTTTGAAAATCTGCCCTGGGGAACCGGAGATATCCAACTTGATAGCAGTGGTCCCCATCCATGCTTGTTAATTGCTTTTCACAGCCAGATATCTCGGGTTCTGTCTGATTTAGGGTTTTTCTGAGACTATAATCCAAAAGCTGTGACTCTCCCCTTTTGGTGGACACTGGCAGCGTGTCTCTACTATGCCCAGAACCAGAGATATCATCCTTCCAGCAGCTGGTCCCTGCTCCAGCTCCACACGCCTAATATGCAGTTTTAGATTTTCGTTGGTGAATTGCTCTGGCTCCTGAACTCTGATCCCCAAGTCCCCAGAACCTTCTGAAAGGTGGAACTCTTTAGGTTTTTATCCCATTCAAAGCTAAGAAATATATTTTCAGAAACTGGAGATATCTGCAGTCAAGCAATCTGCCCTCCCACCGGAAAATTATAAATATTAAGCCCACTCCACTATCCACCCCTCCCCTACATATTAAACACCCCATACCACCCTGGAAGTCATGTACAAGGGCTTCTTCATTCAGCCCAATGTCCCCTTTTACAGTTTACCCCCATCTGTGCAGTAAAGGAGTAATTAGCAGAAATTACTGCTCCAGGTCCTACATGCTGAGCGGTAGATAGAACACCCCCTACCGCCCACAGGTAATCAAAGCAGCCACTGATAGCACCCCTTATCCCTACCGCTGGAGAATGGGTAGGGGGCCCAGTGCATTCCTGTGCCCAGGGGCCTACACTGCTGTTAAGACAGCCCTGACTGAAGTCAGGCAGTGAAATGGCTGGTTACAGAAGATAAGAAGCTAACAGGTTGCAGTTAGTGAGATAAGGTCATAGAATGCAAGGGACCAAAATGGTTGAGTGGTGCGTGCCCCCAACGTTTCATTTGCAGTCCATGCTAAGTAGTTCATGCTAAGTAGTTCTTAACAAGTAGCCTCACTGTTCACCATACTGTGGGCCTGATTCTGAGTTGGGAGTAAAGTAAAAGAAAAAACACAAGTAACTCTGTACCTGGAACAAACCATGTTGCAATGCAAGGGTTACAAATGCATTCTTTTTTTTTTGTATGCAGGGTAACTAGTGGCTGCTTTTGCATTTAGCCCACAAAAGCTTCAGTTTTATTTTTAAATTGCAATTTAGATTTGTTTAGACACGCCCATCCCAAATCTAACACTCTTTACACATTTTACATCTGCCACACGTGCAGTGTAGCCTGTTGCCAAAGTGCAAAGTTGTTGTTTTTTGCTTTGTACTTAAATTAGAATTGGCCTCTATAGTTGTCTGATCACTCTTCACAGAATTTTAGTTTTCTAGTCCGTCTGTAAAAGAGCAGTGAATTAAGAAAATTAAAGAGGTTGGACAACCCCTGGTCATCTGTTCCCCCATTACCCTTAGTATGTAAGCTCCTATACATGTGACTTTCTCCCTTCTCTCCTTCTCCCCTTCAGTGACTGACACTGTTGCCCACACATGTGTTGGGTACGTACAATGGGGGTAATTCAGAGTTGATCGCAGCAGCCAATCTGTTAGCAGTTGGGCAAAACCATGTGCACTGCAGGGGGGCAGATATAACATGTGCAGAGAGAGTTAGATTTGGGTGGGGTGTGTTCAAACTGAAATCTAAATTGCAGTGTAAAAATAAAGCAGCCAGTATTTACCCTGCACAGAAACAATATAACCCACCCAAATCTAACTCTCTCTGCACATGTTATATCTGCCCCCCCCCCCTGCAGTGCACATGGTTTTTCCCAACTGCTAACAAATTTGCTTGTGCGATCAACTCTGAATTACCCCCTATATCTTTTGAGTACTGAATTCACTTCCTCCCCGCCACTCACCACATGTTGAGTATGGGTGACTGGCGTTTGGGATCCCGCCAGTCACCATACCAACGCCGGGATCCAGAGGTTTAGATTGCTGGGGGGTGAAGGCAACAAAGCCTCTTGTGGACTTGCTGCACTCGCCACGCAGCGGGCTCGGTGTCTTGCGCTCGCCACAGTTTCTATTCCCACTCTATGGGTGTAGTGGACACCCACGAGTGGGATTAGTCCCTGTTAGTCAGCATACCGACTGGCGGGCTTTCAAGTGTTCGGGATCCCGGTGTCAGTATAGTGACCGGTGGTTTCCTGACCGCTGGTCGTGGTCGCATAAGTACCTCCCCCCCACCCTTGCCCCTGTTACTTGTCCTACATGTCTGATGTCATAGTGATGTATCTACCTTACGATAGGGTTACCTTTTGCGTATTGTACTCATGCTTGTAGTCACCATTATTTTGCAGAGTTTTTATATTTACCTCATGTATGGCTCTGCAAACACTTTGTGGCACCTTAATAATAATACAGGTTGAGTATCCCATATCCAAATATTCCGAAATACGGAATATTCCGAAATACGGACTTTTTTGAGTGAGAGTGAGATAGTGAAACCTTTGTTTTTTGATGGCTCAATGTACGCAAACTTTGTTTAATGCACTAAGTTATTAAACATATTGTATTAAATGACCTTCAGGCTGTGTGTATAAGGTGTATATGAAACATAAATGAATTGTGTGAATGTACACACACTTTGTTTAATGCACAAAGTTATAAAAAATATTGGCTAAAATGACATTCAGGCTGTGTGTATAAGGTGCATATGTAACATAAATGCATTCTGTGCTTAGATTTAGGTCCCATCACCATGATATCTCATTATGGTATGCAATTATTCCAAAATACGGAAAAATCCCATATCCAAAATACCTCTGGTCCCAAGCATTTTGGATAAGGGATACTCAACCTGTAATAATAATAATAATAATTTAAAACCATTGGATCAACCTAGACATTGGCTAAAAAAGGTGTCATTTGATTCATCTTTTCTTCAATAAAAACAGATTGTACTAAAAAAAAAAAAAAAAGGTGTCACTTGAGTGGGTGACATCACGTAGTGCACACAGCCATATATAAACCTCCCTCTTTGGCTAGGATCGCCCTCTGTCTCCTGACTGTTGATAAATCTTGCAATAGTTCAGGGGTACTTTAAACGCTTTATCAATATATATAGGCTATATCAACTTGCTGTGCAAGGCGTATTTTATAAAGATGGAGGACTTGCACACAAAGGGGCTCAAGTGGCGTCTGGCCAAATTTCCATTTGAAATACCGACCGCCGGTATTTCAGCTGGTGTCAGGATTCCGGCATCGGTATCCTGACTGCCATGATCCCAACAGGCGGTTAATTGACTGCCTCCAGCGCCTGCTTAACTGCAGGAGAGAGCAGTAGTATACGTGCATGGTTTAGGCCAGGATATGTGGCTTTATATTTTAGCTTAAACAGTGTTTAGAGTGTTGTTTTCTTTTTCTTTTTTCTTTCAAAATATAATCACCATTAAATGCCGCACTTTCTAACTGGTGCTAGCATCACTTAGGCAAACTCCTAGGGAGAAAAGTATCAATCCTTGGAGACAGTGGCGTTTCTAGAGAGGAGGAGGCCCATGTGCAGGCTCCGTCTGGCCCCCCTCCTCTCTAGCACGCAGCACTGTGGGCACTAGGCTCTCCACTGTCCCAGAGTCTACAGCGCATGCGCAGATCTCCGGGAAAATGGCGCAGTGGCCATTTTCCCAGTGATTTTCCTTCTGAGCATGTGCGAAACACCTAAAAAATGGCAACGCACCACTTTCCCAGAGATTTCTGCAGCGCTGCAGGACTCCGGAGGGTAAGTATTAAAAACAATGGGTGCAGGGTATGTGGTGTGGGCCCCCCCTGGACCCTGGGGGCCCATGTGCACCTGAAGCAAGATCCAGGACACGCTCTCCACAGCCTTTCACCTATTACGGAACCAGACAGCTTGTACCAATCAGAAACAAGCAGCCAGTCCTCCTATACCAACACGTTTCGACATGACTGTCTTCCTCAAGGTAATATCTCTACTGGTCATTAGTCCCATTATACCGTCCAAGGATCTCACCCCTTTCTTTGGGATGGGCATTAGAAGTTTCAAATGTGATCTCTAAACTACATATATTACACACAAGTATATTCATACATTCATAACACAAAGAAAGGGGTGTGATCCATGGAGAGTTTATAATGGAACTAATGGCTAGTAGAGCTATTGCCTTGAAATAAGGCACAATTAGATAATGTTTCTCATATTCTTAATCTGGGGTGGTGTGTAACATATGTTTGGTACAGTACATGTTTCCACTTGAATGTTATAGAGGTATGATGGAATGCTGGATGATTGATGTATCTGAGCGGTCTCAGTATGTCTGACTGGTGGACAGGATGCCGGCAGTCACAATACCGATGCCGGAATCCCGATCTGTAAAATCCCGACAGGGGTGAAGTAAGAATACTATACTCTAACCCTCCCTTCAAGCAACCTAACCCTAACCTCCCCCCTAACCTACCCCCAATGGTGCCTAACCCCCCCCCACACACACACCCCAGCAGCCTAACACTAACCCTCCCCCAGTAGTGCCTAAACCCAACCTACCCCCCCAGTGGTGCCTAACCATAAACCGCCCTCCTCGCGCAGACTAACCCCTCCCCTCTCCTGCAGCCTAACCCCCCTGGGTGGTATCTAAACCTAACCCCCCCCCCTCCGATCCTAACCCGCCCGCTACACTTACAGTCTCCTGACTCTGTCGGTATGGCATCAGCATTCTGATGGATGTTGGGATTCCAGTGTCGGTATTCCAACTGCCAGGATCCCGACAGCAGGTATCTTAACCATGGGCCCGATCGCTAGGCTGCCTTTTTGTACAGCCTGCGATCAGGTCTAAACTGCGCATGCTTATGCACCGCAATGCGCAGGCACGTCGCGCGGGTACAAAGCAGATCACCGCTCAGCGATGGGTTTTTGCGAAGAATCCATTCGCACGGGCATTCACAAGGAGATTGACAGGAAGAAGCCGCTTGTGAGTGTCAACTGACCGTTTTCTGGGAGTGGTTGGAAAAATGCAGGCGTGTCCATGCGTTTGCAGGGAGGGCTTCTGACGTCAATTCCGGTCCCGAACAGGCTGAAGTGTTCGCAGCGGCTGAGTAAGTCCTGGGCTACTCAGAGACTGCACAAAATCTGTGTGTACAGCTGTGCTACACATGCGTTCGCACACTTCCAAAGCGCAAATACACTCCCCTATGGGCGGCGACTATGGGAACGCAGGACTGCAAAAAAAACCCTAGCGAGCGAACAGGTCTGAATTAGGCCCCATGTCCCATCTGAGCTTTACCCTAGTCACCCAAGCAAAAAAAAAAAAAAAAAAAGACTTTGTGCAGACAAGCTGTATAAATGAACCACAAGGGGAGGAGTCAGGGTAATCCTGAAATTGCATTTTCACCATGCAAATTTATACATTATTTTTTTAGCCAACTTGTATATGCTTTAGACAAGAGTTTTCGGAGGGGGTCATTTACACATCCCTGGGTGGAAATACAGCGCAAATAGACTAATGGATGAAGTAATGCTCACTACAAATAGGAAAGCCCCGTTGTCACCTTACTACCCTGAGTTAATGAATACATATCTGATGTGTACTGCTAGCAATTTATTGTTGGAAATCAGGTAGTGTTCTATTTAAAGAGTGGGTCAGGAGGTGGTGGGGGTAGAATGGGAAAGAGAGCACAGTGATGTGAGCATACTTTGCACCACAGTGCACAGGAAGGGGTGTATTTATAAAATTTTGAGTAAAGAACCCAAATGGAAACTGTTGACAAAGCTGGTGTCACTATAGGTGACTTGCAACTTTGCTGTAGGATGTTTTGTTATAAATATAGTCTTATTTGGTAATGGCAACTCACAATGGAAAAGCAATATCCCAGTCCATAAGATTCCAGGGTACTGAGAAGCACCAGCTGGACCATACATTTGTCTTACTGGCTTCTACATCCTACCACAGGTTTTCCTTCAAGTTGGATGACAGAACTTTAGAATATACAATGTTGCAAACATTCTCTCTTCCTGGACATGCCTCTGAATTTCTCTCTTCCTGGACATGCCTCTAATTTCATGCATATTTTTGCATTTGTCAACTTATATACAAGTTCCAGTTTGCTAGCAAATGCAGATACAGTAAGACAAGGTAAATGGCTATAGTGTGTGCCTCTACTCCACAACCTCTCAACTCTGGTTGTGGAGGTCCCAGAGGCAACTGCAGAGGCTGTAGTGACACCATGAAGTAAGTAATCTCATGTTCCTACTGCAAAGTGCCATTAGCTGCATTTCCCAGCTGTGTGATTGACCACAATGACACCACAATTCATGCCATGAAGGCACTGGCCACTTCCCTGTAGAAGGAATGTGGGAGGTTTGTCTACACTTCCACGATCCCTGGAGAGTACCTTTCAGGAGAGCAGGCAAATACTGCATGTCAATGGCTGGATCATAATAGGACCATGAGTTATTTATTGGTTTTGGCTTGTCCCTGATTGCAATTAATCCATCCTCTGAGTTTGAACTACTATTTTAGTTTAAATTTAAATTGTAATCATTCTCTAGTATTGATATATATTTAATGCCATACATATAGAGTATTTTCAAAACAAACTCAATTAAATATGTAAACCGCATTAATGAGATCTTATTGCTGGTGTATCCGCTTCCCTGGATTTTCAGCATAATGAATCCCTGTAATTATTCACTTTCAAAGAGTCCCAACTCTTAAGGTGGGTACACACTAGGCGACGTGGGTGGTACATACTAGGCGCCATGCTCGCATAGTGTTTTTCCTCTCGACCCGGGAGCGCTCGGCGGCCGGGCATACACACTGAGACGTCACGCAGCGGCTGGGCAGCAGCTCTTGAACAACAGTCCAAATTGAGCTGCTTGCACAGCTTAAGGCCCATACACACTTGACGATGCACACATCGTTAACGACCGTCGTTAACGACTTCCCTTGAACTTCCCTTGAACAGCTGAGCAAACGACATGAGCATACAAACTACCAACGACCAAAGACGAAAGACCAAAGACGAAAGACCAAAGACCATTCATCGTTGAAGCATCCAAGCTGAACAGTTTATTAAAATAATGAGCTGGGAACAGGGCTGGTGAACAGTGGCTTGGTCGTTGGTCGTTGGTCTTTCACACCATACACATTCAACGACGTCTCTGGTCGGTAACGACCATAGTGGAAATTGAGCATACATGCTCCACAGATAAGCGAGGGTCGTTAACGTCCCACGGGGCCGCGCATCGGTGGTCGTCGGATGCATACACACTTGACGATATAATGAGCGACGTCGTTGATGAGGGCTGAAATGAATGACGTCGTTCATTTTATCGTCAAGTGTGTATGGGCCTTGACAGTGAGGGTCGTTAACGACCCGCGGGGCCGCACATCACTCATCGGTAGCGGCATACACACTTGCTGAGAAAGTGCACAACGCCGCTCAGGAAGGGTGAAAATTAGAGACGTTGCTCATTTTCTCTGCAAGTGTGTATGCACCTTTACAGAAGAAGAAAATACAGAGAAATACATGATGAGGTAGAGGAGTGCCACTAGTTGATAATTTAAAAAATAAAATAAAAAAGTGCAGAGTGCATACCAAGCTTATTTCCTGAAATTCATTGTTATGGAGTAAACGTCTTTATCAAGACACATAAAAGAAACAATATAAAAATCACGTAAAACCAGGAGTGTTTCTGAAAATTGGTTCACCTTTAAAAGCCCTAAACTATCAGCATGGTTCAACATGCATTCCTATTAACTTCAACATGCTTTGCTATTGACTTACATCTACTTGCTACATGCTTGTAAAAGACTCCATACTGCACTTCTGGAGGGGGTCACATTGCACTTGGGAGAAAATTCCCCCTTTTGACTATTTGTAACTATTTTTTTGTGTACAATTTATTGAATAAACAATGACACTGTAAAAATATCACAAGGGACAGAAACAAATATTTATCCCTCTATGAGTTTTTCTTTCTATCTAATTATGCATGGTATTTTGTCTGGGGGGGGGGTGTAGGGGGGGGGGAGTTAGTTTTAGGCTGCGGGAAGGGAGGATCAGGGGTTGGTGGGGAAGGTAAGTATACTTACCCGTCCCCTGTCAAGATCTTTTCCATCAGGATGCCGCTGTTGCTCATATGACCACTGGTAAATTGTATCACACTTGTATATGTGTTTAGTGCTACACTGTTTGTCTATTTGAGGAAATGTTGTATAGGGTTGACCCCTGTACTTTGATTTATGAAGAAGGAGGTGAGGACAGTGTAATTATATTACTGATACTGGCCAGACTACACTAGTATTTGCATATAGAGCACATTGGTTGTACACAAACTCAGTGTCTAGCCCTTGGTTATTGTTGAGCCATATGAGGGTCTTTATGTTCACTGGCAAAAGCCTAAGAAGTGTACCTGCGGAGGCAGCCATTTTGTGGTATGCGCCAATATTCATGGGCCTACAGACAATTCTAAGATGCCATCACTGGTTCCTATTGAATTGATGGGATGATTGGTCCCGCACACAGAATGGCTGCATCCAATGCATGTCGGGGTACACATACAAATCTGTGTCTGTTCTAATTAATATTAAGACTGATTGAGGCATATATTTTGCTTCTCTAAAGTCTAAAGTTATATATTTTGGTGTTTGTACCATTGTCAGAAAAGGCAAATCGCTTCCTAAACAATAGATTCTAAATTGTCTAATTTATTTTTTTCAAAGTTTAAAACAGTCTTTCCTTTCCAATTATTCTTCTGTACTTATCTAATTCTGTGGTGAGGATTCCCGAATAAATGAGTATTTAATGCGCTATGACAAAATGTAAAAAAAGGCAGAGCTGCACAAATCTGTCAGATAAATAGAAACAACGCAAAGCTATTTCCTAGTTTATTGCAAATCAAAAATGGTCAAGTAAATACCCCTGTGTTTTAACCCTTGTTTTAATACTTGATAGAAACACCTTTAGCTGTAATTACGTCTAGGAGTATGATTGGCTACCAGCTTGCAGCACTGTCTGAGCTCCAACGGATTGGATGGGAACTACAGTAGAGGTCAACCAATGAATCATTACACAAAATCTCCTGCTGAATATACATTTTCTTCAAGTCTTACAGTACATTACTTGATGACTATGGGGTCAATCAGAGATGAACCAGGATTGCTGCGAACCTAGCCCGATCTGCGTTCATCTCCTCACATGCTGGAGCTTGCCTTGCACGTGGGAGGTCATCCAATTAGATTGCGGACCCATCAGAACTAAGGTTGACCCCTGGCGTCAGGCAGTCACCGGACTTTTTTTTTTTTTTGGGGTGGGGGGGACGGATGCATGTGACATCGCACAGCCGCCCCAAAAATGGTCCCAGCCCCTGTTCGAGATGCCTTGCCCCCCTCAATGCCACAATGCTGCCCGCCGCTGTCAATCACACTGCGGCCGCAATGTGTAGGGTTGCGCACACGCACAACGGCCGGTGCATGTGCACAGACCACCTGGATGCGGCCGCTGCGAGCGACCTCCGGCTGCGTCATGGTCAGAATTAGGCCCATAGCAGGTTTCCTCCCAAAATTGTTCTAGATCTTCTTTCCTACATCCATTTTACTTTTTTGTTTCTTTACTTTTTGTTGGTCAAGTTTTTCAGACACTGAAGCAGAGAACATCCAAACAATGTTTTCAGAATATGCACAGTACTAATATTGAGGCCAAAATGTTCAGGTTTGGGGGTAGATTTGCTAAAGCTTCTAAAATGATATTATTAGCTGCTATGGTGGTGTTGCCCATAGCAACTAATCAGATTCCTTCATCATTTTCTAGAATGCAATAGAGAAATTCTAGCTAGAATCTGAGAAAAACTTCATTTGTCATGTTTAGAAAGTATTTTAACTCTACCCTTTGGTCTCAGGAGACTGAGGGGTCTATTAACTAAGCCTTAGATGGAGGTAAAGTGGTCATAGATAAAGTACCAGCCAGTCCGCTCCTAACTGTTAAGAGGTGATTGGCTGGTACTTTATCTCCGTCCATATCTGGGTGTCCGCCCGTATCTCCATCCTTTATTTCCTCCGTATCTGAGTGTTTCAAACACCCCAACTCCCACCCCCTTCAACTGGGGTGTTTTTTGCCACCCTCCCATAAACTGGATATATATGAAGCTGCAAGGCTTTTTCCCCATGGACATTGTCTCTAATCTCTGCAATGGAGACTGTGCGATAGGTTCTAAAAATAAAAACCTTAAATCAACTGTTCATTTTGGACAACTGATTAGTTTGTGACCTGTTCTAGACATTTACAATTGTGCCATATTCTCTCCACTTCTTCATAACTAGAGGCTGAGGGCTATTAAATCTTAAGTCTATATGGTATGCAGTTAGCATACCGCTCATCGGGATCCTGGCAGTCTTAATACTGATGCTGGGATCCCGACAGTGTCACCATACAGCCGCTGGAATAGAGGCGAGGTAGGTGATTCCCCCGCATGGGGCCTCTATTGCTCTTGTCTTCCCTGACGGCATTTTGCGGCACGGGATCGCATACTGATCCCGTCTACAATATATACTTTAATTCCTCTGATTTATGCTTTTCTATAACTTTTTTTCTTAGATATACTTTGAATGTTCTTTAATATTCATGATGAAGTTCATATTAGCAAATGCACTAACCTGGGGTGTCTTTCAAAGATAGGTGTAAATTATTTGTAACTCAATTAAAACTTGAATTTTACACAGATGGACCCTAATAAATGAAGTATGACTTTTGCAGACAACTTATTGTTCTAAATTTTACCCTGGTGCTTTTACGTATGCTATTGTTATTTTCTTCTATTCAGTGCTTGAAGTGTGCTGGTATGAAATGAACTGGTATGGCATACCAGCACTTCACTTCGGCGGCCAGCGCTGGGACAGTGACAGTATGACTGTTCCCAATGCTAGTTAAATGTGACGTTTTAATTTGGTGCCAGTCATGAGACAATTATGGCATGCGAATCAGGGGAAGCTGGTGGCATTTTGAATTTGGCTCCAGCCGTGAGTCAATCATGGGTCGTGGATTGGCAGCTGGCGGATGCTCCTGATTAGTGGCTGGTATGGGAGTCGTGTTTGTTTTTGGTCTCATGGCCTGCGCCGAATTCAGAATGCCGCGAGGAGTAGGGCTGTCCCAACTGCCAAGGGTGACTGTGAAGGTGAGCTGTTGTATGAGGGGAGCTGTGGTGTAGTGCGGTACGGGGAGCTGTGCTGCAGTGCGGTGAGGGGAGCTGTGTGGTGAGCAGAGCTGAGGTGTAGTGCAGAGAGAAGAGCTGTGCTGCATTGCAGAGCAAAGAGAAGAGCTGTGCTGCATTGCAGAGCAGAGAGAAGAGCTGTACTGCATTGCAGAGGGGGGAGCTGTGCTGTAGTGCAGAGAGGGGAGCTGTGGTGTAGTGCAGGGAGGGTAGTTGTGCTGTAGTGCGGAGCATCATACAACAGTTGCCATATTTCTTTAAGTTTCAACTGGGATAATAGTTTACTTCACATTACATCAGTGTTTCCGGGGGCCATGCATGTTTTTCCTTGACATTTATCATCCAGAAATATTTTCTTTGCCTTTATCCCTTGCAGACAGCGAGCATATATATTAAACTCCGTATGACCTTATTAGCACTAATAGTCTATCTAATTATAACTTGCAGTGTAAGCAGGCCATCTGCTCCAACATCATGTACAAACCTTGAAAAATGCAGCTGTTTAGTTCATTTTACTTTTAGACAAGGTGCAGGCCGCAAAGCCTAGAGCTTAACATACAGAAATATAGGAAGGGGCAGCCTGAAACTTCAGGCATAGGACAGTTAAAGAGCCGACATACCAAATAGAGAATAGTCACTTATTCTCAGCGTTGTGTTGGTTTGCAGGAGCGTACTAAGGGGGTGATTCAGACCTGATCACTCTTCTGCTAATTTTGTTGTCCTGTGTTCAGATAGTCGCCGCTCAAGGGGAGTGTAAATTTGCGTGTGCATTTGCATATGTACGCTGCGCTACAAATGTCCCTCAGTCAGCGGACAGCTGCAGATCTGTTCGCACCACACTCACCATCGAATGATTTTACCACTGTTTGCAATCTGTGCGCAGCCCAGGACTTACTCCTACAGTGCGATGAGAACAGGCTGATCGGGTCCGGAGTTGACATCACACACCCTCCCCGAAAACGCTTGGGTACGCCTGCGTTTTTCCGGACACACCCAGTAAACGGTCAGTTATCACTCACAAATGGCCTCTTCCTGTCAATCACCTTGCAAATGCCTGTGCAATCAAAATTTTCACACCAGCCTGTCGTTGTTTGGCAATGCCTGTTGTTGTTTGGCGATGCGCGTGCGCATTACGGGGGAATATGCATGCACAGTTTATCAATAATCGCCCGCTGTTGCGAAAACGCACAGCAGCAATCAGGCCTGAATCAGCCCTAAGAGAGAAGGGGCACATGAGCAGCCTCTGTCTGGACTCCCTAGCCAGAGGCACAAGCTAGTAGACTCTGGCCCTGTGCCAGAGTCTTCAAGAAAATGGCACAGCAGGCATTTTCCCAGTGGTCTTACTATTGCACATGCCAAATCGACAAAAAAAATGCCCGCTACACCATTTATATGATGATTTGTGAGGCACTGCCGATGCGGGATTCCAGAGAGGTAAGTATTGAAGAACAAGGGTGCAGGGTGTATGGTTGTATGCTACAATGGAGGAATCTGTACAACTCTTGATGATAAATTGTGAGATGACATTACACAATGCAATGCTCTTCCCTGTTGTGCTCTCGCCGTTGTGTTCTGTTGTTGATTTGGGAAAACTATTTTTTGTTGTCCTAGTCACACACCTGACTTGAGATATGTATGGAGATGTTTATGTTCAGCAGTCGACTGTTGCTGATATTCTCAGTGCTTGTCAGCTATTTTATAGACAGTTGGGGGGAATGTAATAGGGCAGTGGTTACCAAACTTTTTTGAATCACTGCGCCCTAGACTAGAGTATCAGAATTATTTCACGTCATCCCTAGGCCAAAAGTTTCTTATTGAGAAATGTAGAAAAAAATATTAAATTAAGTAAATGATGTTTATACTGTATGTCATCAAGGTTCACTTATGTGGTGAGGAACAAGATCTGCTTCTGTTTGTCTACATATTTTATTATTGTCAGCCACCAGCACTAGTTTTGCCTATTATATTGACAATAGTTTAAATTGGTCCTGGAGCACCAATCTGAGTCACCCCTACAAGTGTCCCATGGCACCCCAGGGTGCCACGGCACACAGTGTAAGGACCTCTGTAATAGGGTGTAAGAATCAGGAAGTGAGAGCTTTTGTGGGAGTTCTCCTGTTTTTTTTTTTTTTTTTTAAAGTGGCAATCATGTACATTGCAAAATCAACCTGGTTTTGCAATGTAAATGATCACCACTTTAAAAAAAATAAAATAAAAAGGAAAAAATCTTTCCCTTCTTGATTCTCACGCCCTATTACCCTATTACATTCCCCCCTTTGTGTCAAAAAGGGAAGATACCAAGCAAATAGCTTGCAATGACAATTTTCAACAGCGTGGACAAGCCTTATTCTTTTATTTAACAGTAATGGTAAATTATTTCTTACATTACAGTATGTATAAGTTTGAATATAAGCTGGTTGGTATGACATGACTACTCATAATAAAAGTGTTTGAAATATATCAATTTCACTCGCAAATTATAAATTGATATGTTTTTAAATGCTGTTTAGAAATGCGTTTCGTTATGGCTAGGGAGGGATTGAATAGGCAGTGTACAGAAGCCTGAGCCTAATACCACTTTCAGACAGAAAACCCGGAAATTACCGGGTCGTTTTGCCGGGCTCTGTCTGACCCCTCCCCTTCACATAGACAAGCAAATTACCGGGTTGAGAATTTTGACCTGGTAATCTGCAGATCAACACAGGTATTTTGTCTGTGAGAAAGGGTCAACCTAGGTCGAAATTCCCAGGTCTCCAACCCTGGTCGAAATTCCAGGGTCGAAATCCCGGGAATTTCAACCCCGGTTGACCCTTTCACACAGAAAAAGGACACGTGTTTTTCATTAAATTACCGGGTAGAACTGCGTCACTTGGCAATTTCAGTTTCTGTGTGAAAGGGGTATAAGTTTTATCTAGGCTGCCTACTTTCCTGATCCAGTAGTACACCTCAAATAACTGTTGAACCTTTTTTTGGTGATTTTATTCTCTTATTAATGGATGGTGATGAGTTTACATTGTATCACCAAAGTAGTATAAAGTAGAAGATTTTGGACATCTCAGGGTTACACAATTGTTCCTCTCATTGCTTTTTCCGGACACTGACATATAACACAGAAGTGCCATTGTGTGCCCAAGTGCTGAATTCTCCATCCAGGCCAACATCAGATGCCAACCAATTATTGCATTCAACTCAACAGCTTAGGCAGCAAGAAAAGAGACAGCCAAAACCCGGTGCTAGGGAGGGGCAGACAAGTTGAAAGCTGTATTTTGTGGCATTCATTGAGAAACCTTTCATTTCTGGAACATAAAACTAGCACAGCCTATAATTAAGTAGCGTATATTGACTGTAGGAAGCCTGTCATTTCATGTTTCCCCTGTCTTAGTGTCACAGTGTAAAATAATGATGATAACACATTTATGCATTATTAAATTAATGCCAGTCTGGATCCTGCTATTTAATACACTTACAGTATTTACATTTGGAGACTTAGCAATAGGAAAAAGCTTTTGTTACAGAGTTTTAATGAAGTAGACCTGTTCTCTCATCTGTGTATTATCATGTAGCTTTTTGTATTCAGGAGAAATGTTTATTTCCCCCAAGTGGTTATTCTTACATAGCAGTAACAGACCTGAGCGTAGAATAAGAATGATGGAAAGTGTATTCTTTCCTCCAGCCACGTTTTTGTATTTGTATAGATGTGTGTTTTGTTAGGATTACATTATTTAATTTTACTACTGGCGTCTTATATCCAATGTCCCCAGAACAGTGACGCCACCTGCTGGTTTCCCAAACTCAGACACGCGTATAATATATATAGGTGCATGAAAGTAGAAGGTGTTTTACTAGGATCTGAACATTATTTTGTGGGTCCAATTCAGCAAGGATAGCTAGTCTGAGAAATTGCAGTTGTCTGTGAGTAGAAAGGCGCCGCCCCAACAAGAAGAAAAAACGCCCCGTGCCAGTTTGCAAATGCTATCACTCACAGATGCATACGCAATTTCCAGAACATTGAAGATCTTTTGCTGTGTGAGTAAATGTAAGTACAGTTGGTCTGTGGCTGCAATTAATCTGCAACTGAGACAGGCTGGAAGTGGTCTGCGCTGATGTCAGAGACCCTCCCCAGAAAACGCCTGGGCACATCTGCACACCCAGAAATGCCAAAACGCCTGGGCACGCCGGGCACACCCAGAAATTGCAAGGTTTCCGCCCAGAAATGCTGGCTTCCTGTCAGTCAAAAGGTAACCACATTGCGTTTACAATCTGTACGCATTTTCTGTCGTTATTACCCCTCGCACTTGCGCAGTTCAATAATCGCTTGATTTGCAAATTCTCTCATGAATTGCCGAATTAGGCCCTGTGTACAGTCTTTGGAAGAAATGTGTCAAACCTTCTAAGGAGTAGAGAAGTTGACAAGTGAAGAAGTTGCCCATAAACCAATCAGCTTCTAGCTAGCATTTATCACATACATTCTATATGATAGTTAGTAGCTGATTGCTTTGGTCAACTGCTCTACTTGTCCACTTCTCCACTTTTTAGAAGGCTTGAAACATGGATACAGCAACTGACAGCCAACCATATAATGAAAATGTTTATAGTATCAGCCTCAGGAGATGAGTCCCTATAAATAAGAACACAGCTGCATGTGACAGGGACAGTGTCTTCAAGCGATGGGGGAGTGGTATGGATGCCAGTGAAAAGTCACAGACTGTAGAAGGAGCAGGGTCGCCAACAGAAAAGAGGGGTTCCTCCACAGTACGGAAAGGAAGTGATGATACAATGATCCCCAAATAATAACCCTTACTCATACCATGCAGGACCCATTGAAAAATCCACCTTCACCACCATACCTTCATCATATGTAACCACCTCCAGAAGGATGCAACCAACCAGGCTTATCAGTTTAAATTAATGTTATTCTCCCATTAGGTATCCTCAGCATCCCAATCAGCAAACACTATTTCTCAACCACTACCAAAAAAAAGGTACTATTGCCATTTTACATAATAGACACATTCCTCTTCACCAGCATTGCAAGTTACCAAACGAGTGACGTCATACCTACTGTATGCTGATCAGAGAAATGGCTGGGGATAGAAAAGAAGTGCAAGCTGGCAAGGGAGTGTGGGGGAGCCAGCCGAGCAGTGGAGGAAGCAGGTGGAGAATGCCTTTCCCTGCTTTCCTCCATTTCCACAAGTAAGAGGACATCTACAGATTGCATTAGTGGCGGAACTTGCGAAAACAGGTAGAGACAGTGAGTGATGGGGAGAGGCAGAGGGTGACATGGAGAGACAGAGCGTGACACGGAGGAAGTGGGTGACTGAAGAGGCAGTGGGTGATGAAAAAAGGTAGAAGGTGGCAGGGAGAGACAGAGGGAGACGGGGGGGGGGGATGCAGTGGCTGACTGGGGAGGCAATGGGTGATGGGAATAGGCAGTGGGTTACAGGGAGAGACGGTGGGTGACATATATTTACACAGTGGTAAGCTCAGCGCTGGATTTGTACATAACATACAATAAATAACTTTTGTTCAACAGTAATCTGTATATGAATATGTATGGTACTTTGCTGTCAATCTCCCAAGGGTTTTTTGGTGCGCTTCATATTGCAAATGGAAATGACACTTACAATAAATCCCCCTTGGTTTGTTCCAATAATGGTATCTTTATCATCAATGGGACTTCTCTCTTTCACCACTTAGTCTCTTATACTGCAGTGTTAGTAACCCAACAGCCTAAGTATGCCGTGAATGTCCTCACTTAATCAATGCTCTCTTCATAGCATGGAGTGACATAGAGAGGCAGTGTGTGATAGAGAGAGGCAGAGGGTTATGGGAATAGGTAGTGGGTGACAGGGAGAGACAGTAGGTGACAGGGAGATAGTGGGTCACTGTGTGTCTTTTGTGTCCGGGGTCTGGGCCCACAGCAGAGCAGCGTGGCTGGCTCAGTCTGGGAGAAGGGCACAGGAACTACAGACAGGGGCAGGGCGATTCCTCCTAACCGAACTGCCGAGATCATGTTGTCATCCAGGCAGCACCTCCTCCACTTCGGCATCCAGCCAGTCCCAGCCACTCAGGAGACAGAGAGGATGAGTCTGGGAGAGATGAATGGAGGCCTCCCTACCATTCCCATACTCCACGTCCTCCTCCTCTGGCCAGAATGCATCCTTTCTGTCATGGTCCACGGTGAGTCGGCATACTATTGAGCCAATTTGATGCATTATGTAGCCACTGGCCGTGGGCCTATTAATAGTAGCGGGCGCCTATACAATACACCGTCAGACTACAACACTCTTAGTTACGCCCTTGTGTGTTATGTTTTTAAAAACAAATTACAGAAGCTTCTGCTTCTCCAAGCAAGATTCCACCAAGCATCATGGTTTCCTTCCACGTTTGTTCATCTGTCTCCTGCTATGTGACCTGCACACCAGAACTTCTCCAGCAGGATGGCTGGGATGGTCACTCTATGATAGCTGATGCATCCATGGAACAGCATCAGTACCGGCATCAGGCAGCATTGTGCATGTGACGTATGCACAAATATTGTATGGTGAAAAAAATACTGTATGTCAAACTATAAGCAAGGTATTATGTCATGCCTTCAATAGAACTTCAGCAGCTTCAACCGCGCCAGCACCAAAGGTTATGTACCAGAGTGTATGGTAATGCGGCACTGAATTTCTAACTGAAATGTGTTACAAGCTAGAGGTAAAGTTGTGATGTGTGATTTATACATTGATGTCACACGGCTTTGGTACACACTCACTGCTACATACAAATGACCAAATTGAATTATGTTGGGGAACTTGCATGCAGGCGTTGGAAGGGGCAATGGGTATATAAGTTATGCCTACCAGTATGGGTCTTGTGTGTCATTTATGTTGTTCTGGCTCACAACTGTGCATCTAGAACACCAGTAATAGGCAGCATAGAGCAGACACAGAGGGTGATTCAGGCCTGATCGCTGGGCTGCTAAATTTGTTGTCCTGCGTTCAGATAGTCGCCACCCAAGGGGAGTGTATATTTGCCCGTGCAAGTGTGAGATCGCATGTGTACACCGTGCTACAAATATACCTCAGTCAGCAGACAGTTGCAAATCCGTTCGCACCACGCTCATCCATCTAATGATGTTACCACTGTGTGTGCAGTCTGTGCGCAGCCCAGGACTTACTCCTACAGTGCGATGAGAACAGGCTGATCGGGTCCGAAGCTGACGTCAGACACTCTCACTGAAAATGCTTGGGAACGCCTGCGTTTTCTCTGACACTCCCAGAAACGGTCAGTTACCACTCACAAATGGCTTCCTCCTGTCAATCAGCATGCGAATGGCTGTGCAATTTAAATTTTCGCACCAGCCTGACGCCGCTCGTCGATGCCTGTTGTTTGCCGACGCGCGTGTGCATTGCGGTGCATACGCATGCGCAGTCTATCGATAATAGCCCACTGTGTGAAAAAGCACAGCAGAGATCAGGTCTGAATCTGGCCCATAATACAAGTGTAACATACTTAGATCCATAGGTATATACAGGTATACTAGAATCATACACCATCTGCCAAATGTAATAGCCTTTGAGTTCTGAAGGTGCGGGATTTTGGGGGTCATTCCGAGTTGATCGCTAACTGAAAATGTTCGCTGCGCAGCGATGATGCAAAAAAATAGGCACTTCTGCGCATGCGTATACGGCGCAATGCGCACGCGCGATGTACTTTCACAACGAACTATGTAGTTTCACACAAGGTCTAGCGAAGCTTTTCAGTCGCACTGGTGGCCGCAGAGTGATTGACAGGAAGAGGGAGTTTCTGGGTGTCAACTGACCGTTTTCAGGTAGTGTTCAGAAAAACGCAGGCGTGCCAGGAAAAACACAGGCGTGGCTGGGCGAACGCAGGGCGTATTCGTGACGTCAAAACAAGAACTGAACAGTCTGAAGTCATCGCAAGCGCTGAGTAGGTCTGAAGCTACTCTGAAACTGCACAAAATTATTTTGTAGCCGCTGTGCGATCCTTTCGTTTGCACTTGTGCTAAGCTAAAATACACTCCCAGTGGGAGGCGGCATAGCATTTGCACGGCTGCTAAAAACAGCTAGCGAGCGATCAACTCGGAATGACCCCCTTTGTGCGAATCTGACCGTTTTTTTTTTTTAAAGCAGCAATCCTTTACAAGGCAAAACCAGGTTGGTTTTGCCGTGTAAATGATTGCTGCTTTATAAAAACGGTCATACTCGCACAAAATTCTCACAGCTTCAGAACTGGGAGGCTATTACATTTAGCTGTATAAGTTCATTAATGAACTGCTATACTACATATGTGGTTTATTTGATCACGTGCATCTGTGTTTAGTTTGTTTAGGACTAAAAGGAGATAAAGGATTTCTCAAAAAGAGTTTTCAAAGCAATAAACATTACATTTTACCAAATTAAGTGTGACATAGTTTATTTAAACCTGTAATTACCAAACACCATGTAATCCCTGTTACAACCATCCTAGCATCAATTATGTAGTGTAAAAGGACACATTTAAAACCTTGTATCAAAGGGAGGATTTTCAGACTGAAGACCATCAGATCAGAGGTGCTCAACAAAACCAGATCAGCCTTTTAATCATAAGAGTTACAGTACTTTGTTATATAGGCCTTTCTTACTTTGCTTTGTTACGATTCTAATTTAGTGATCAAGTGTTAGAACTTTATTAAAGTGAGTTATTTATATTATTTCTCAATGTATAGGTTAAACTTTGCCACATAATGTGTGCATACCTCCCAACATGACCCTCTCCAGGAGGGACACAATGCTCTGCTTCTGGACTTTTCTCTTAAGGTATGATTGCCGGCACCTGTGTTGAACAGGTTAATGGATAAGAAAGGTGTTTCGGCACAGGTGATGGCAATCATAAATTAAGAGGGAAGTCCAGGAGCAGAGCATTGTGTCCCTCCTGGAGAGGGTCATGTTGGGAGGTATGTGTGTGTGTGTATAAGTAACAGAGGTACCTGTAACCCTTCTTTTCTCGTGAGTGCCGCCTCTTGTCCATTGTCCTGTCCACAATTTATTTGTACATTTTAGTCCCTTACTTTGTTTTTGATTTTTTATAACCCATTATTTGTGATTCATGTTTTTATAAATCTTATTGTTAGTTTTCTTTTGACCTATGTAGAATTGCCATAATGCTAAGACACCGCCTTTACCCTTGGTACCACTATTGTTCCCATCAGTTTGTGGCTATATAATGTTCTACACCTGTTTTTTTTACGCTTGAAAGTTTTCCATTTCCAAACTCCCTCCAGAGCGATCTCTCGATATACCCTCAATGTACTTATCATGTCATTATCATCTTTGCCAACCAATCTCTCTTTTGCTTAACCAAACTGAAAATCACCTCCACTTTTTCTTGTAATCACCCACTCAGCACGCATCACTTTTAGTCATTATAGATTCTCTCCACCTCTTTTCATCTCCACTTCCCACCAGATCACTTGTTTGCATTTATACATTTCCTCCAACCCCTATTTTGTTTTTCACCCCTTCCGATAGCTATTAAAATGCATGGTTTTTTGTTGTTTACTTATTAGGATATATCCTTTATTTATAAAGCGATGATATATATTAGTGTTATAGCCTAACACAATTAAATGACACACAATGCCATGAACAGTAGGTTATACATGAGTACTACTCCAAAGAAAGTGTGTTAAGGGCCCTACACACTGGCAGATAAAATGCACGATATGAACGTTCTCGTTCATCAATGAATGAGAACTCGTTCATATCATGCAGTGTCTAGGCACCAACGATTAACGATGCGCGGACCCCCGCTCGGGCAGCTCGGCGGCGGATCTGCCAGTGTGTAGGGCCCATTACGCTATCCAAATCTCCAGTAGTTTACCAGCTATCATGCCTGCCATTGCCAGACTTTTTTTTAACTCTCCCCATCTTACCCCCATCTCTCTATCTCTCCACTTCTCTTATCCCATCTCCCCATTTTCTCCCTCCCGTATTGCTCTCTCCCTCACTCTTTCATTGTCTGTCTCTCTCCCCCTCTTCCCACATAGCTGGAGGACACATGGCTGGAGCCCTGGTCATCCCACCGTTTGGGCAATATATAATAGCCTGCGATGTGCACGTGGTTTGGGAATTTCTGCGGGTTTGTCTATATTTGGAAATCTGAAATAATTCCCAAGGCAAAGCCAGGCAAAAAAAACGGGCAGACTCTCAGAAATTCCCAAACAGCTTGCACATCGCAGGCTTTTACATAATACCCTTGCTCTTCTTTCAGCATGTAAATCTTCATCTGATAAACGTTATAATTTTCTCATAATCTGCCTCTGCCGTAACACAGCCCAACAAGTGAATAAATAATGTAATATGGGCGATCACTAGTTAATGGGATCAATTACTATGCCTTAGGGAAGACAAAAGATTAAAGTTAGGTAAGGTGATTTTTCCCACACATCTGGACCTGCTTAGGATGCTTAAAATCTGCTGCTGTAATAATTTATTTTTGTTGTATGTGCCTCAGTAAGTTAGTCAATAAACCAGTGAGTTATTGGATTTTGCCTATTAGAATGATTACAATAAGCAGTATGAGTATGTTACTTTCTGTAGGTTTGCAATTGTACTGTATGTCTACTTTCTCTCTCTCTCTCTCTCTCTCTCTCTCTCTCTCTCTATATATATATATATGGTATGTAATTTGTGAACAAATATATAACACAATTATTAAACTACAGCCAGGGTATATACAGAATAACAACAGATCCTTCCTTTTTAAGCAAGAAACTGTACACGTACTGTGTAATTGCCATATGCTGCTGGTACACCCTCCAAGGACATTATGAAATCTAGATCTCGTGGTGAAACTTGTGCCTATTCCGTGGTCACATCTGTATATTTGAAGGGTAGTTTATTTACTAGGGTAGTTTGTTTAATATCCCTATAGTAGTTTTATGACCTTGTTAATCTTATCACGTACATATTTTGAGCTAACTGCACTTTCCCCATGTCATTCCTCAGGGTCGGTGTACGAGAGAAAACTGTAAATATCTGCACCCTCCTCCGCACTTAAAAACTCAGCTAGAAATCAATGGACGGAATAACCTTATACAGCAGAAGACCGCGGCTGCTATGCTCGCACAGCAGATGCAGTTCATGCTCCCCGGCACTCAGCTACAGCCAATTGTGAGTAACTTGTCTATGCAGCATATTTACCTTTTAATAGAACTATAGTCATTAGAAATAGTAGGAAAGGAAACTTATCTTACTACACTGCACGACGCAAATTAGGAGGAACTGCCAAAAATCGCTTTTTTGTGGGGAGAGTTGGCAAATCATTAACACAGCAGTGCACATCTTGATCAACCATTATTCATATATAATAATTCTATACCCTAGGTCAGTGGTTCTCAAACTTTTTTAAATCACGGCATCCTAGAGTATCAGAATTTTTTTCACGGGACCCCTAGGCCAGAAGTTTCTTAATGAGAAATCTAGAAAGAAATATTAAATTAAGTAAATTGTGTTTATATGTCATCCTTAGGGTCAATTATGTGGTGAGGGACAGGATTCCCTTCTGTTTGTCCACATATTTTATGATTGGCAGCCACCAGCACTGGTTTTGCCTATTACATAGACCATAAATAATTTGAATTGGTCCTGGACCACCAACCCGAGGCACCCCAACAAGTGTCTCGTGGCACCTCAGGGTACCACAGCACACAGTTTTGAGAACCACTGCCCTAGGTTTTATTCCTTGTACACCTGTTTTGACTTGTTAACGTGTTCATTGTATTCTAGCTATTATTCCAGTGCTGCTTTTCTGTTATTGCTAACATTTTGCAGATTTATTTAGTTGGTTTAATTGTTAATTATTACTTCACAGATACGTACGTATTCTTATTATTATTCCAGAATAGCCAATATGAATAACATAATAGCCATAATGAGTAACTTCAAACTGGAAGTGTCGTACTTGCTTATTTGCGAGACCTCTGCATTTCAGTAGTGAATGTCCCTGCCAATATTATTTTGCATTCTCAACCCTTCACCTCTGTCTGCCTCAGTTCCCCTGTGTAACCCTTCTATTTCTGCTGCATGCTGGTATTTTCTCCTTTAGGCAGTGGTTGCTGCAGTGTGTCTTGTTTTTCGCCAACTCAGGCAATGATAAATGTCCATCTTGTCCCAAGCATTCCTCATACTTTAATATGGGCAGATCTACAGGCTTTTATACAGTTTCTAGGCTGTTTGGGCACTTTGTGTAAGATCTCCCTGTATTCCTACAAGCATATACTGGAAAAAATCCAAAGGTTATGCTTTAGTCTTATCTGCACCTCCGCTAAGTATTTACTAAAGGGGTGTACTGACTGTGCGGAAAAAGCTGATTACATTTGCTTCGTTTTTTTCGTCAGTTTGGTGAACACACCGGACTTAAAGTCTAACACCCCAAACCCCTCCCCCATGTGCTTTGGTTAGATTTATTAAACTTTTTTTTTCTGTAGTCTCTGTTTCCATGTTTAACTAGGGGCATTCCTCCCACATACCGCAAATAGCCATCACTGCAGCTCATAACATCATGGGCAAGACTCCGAGCTACCGTCGTTGGGTATATGTGATGTGATGATGAAGCATCAGTGTCCTTAGCTAATTAATTTAAGTTCTGAGCCATAATTAAACTGTAAAACTATCCAGGTGATTTACTGTACATAATGAATATACAGCTCCACTGTTATACGATTAGACGTGCAGAACAGCCTGGAAAATTCAGGGATTTGTTATTTTGAGGGAACCTTGAATATCAGTAATTGTGGATAATTGTGTAATACCTCCCTAAGTTGTACAACGCTTATGGAGAACTATTAACAGTTGGGGAAGGTGTTTGGATAGCATACAGGCCCACTAGTCAGCACCTGTCAACACAGGATTCATTTGTTAATAATTCTAGCTGGTAAAAGGCTACAGAGCTTTATCAGACTCATTGGGTGTTCTACACGTTGAACACTTATTACTACTATGGATTACATACACCAGATATGGGAACAGAGACACCCCATCGCCCTGTTCCAACAAACACTATTTTGCTTAAGAAAAGGTCACTCCAATGTGTTATACTGAACAGTATCTAATTCACTGTATATGTACTGTATCTAATTCACAATGTGGCCCTGTTGTTAGAAAAGTAATACTGTATCAGGATTGGACTGGGCCACAGGGGAAACCACCGGTGGGCCCCACTGCCCTGAGCCCACCTCCTCCTCTAGGAATAAGGTTCCAGACTGTGCTCTTAAACTGTACATTATAAATATGTTATATACTGAACAGGACTATGGTGTATTCTCTACAGTGCATTGCTGTTATTACACTGGTACATTATCATGCATGCACTAGCAGCATTTACTGTATACATATTTATCAAGGGGCCCAGCGCATGCACTTTCTGATGGTTAGGCAAACCAATTTGGTGGCTGGCCACACCTCTAAGAATGAGCCGTACCACTCCGTTCCCCCAGTGGGCCCTTCATGCCTCAGTCCGACACTGTACTGTATTATGGGTTAATGCTGGAGTGATGCACAATAAATAATGTCTTCTTATTTCATAAGCTTTAAGAATTTGGTAGAAGGAAAAGATCTACAGAAAAATACTTGGGGCAGATTTAGTTGTGAAGCTGCGAACAGAATCTTCCTACTGTCAGCGGCAGATAAATGCACAGTGCAAGCAGCTGACAGCAGCTTATGTTGAAGTGGATCTTAGCGGAGATTATTTATTGTAAAATGGGTAAACCATAAGCCATTATCAGAGCACCCGATTGCCCTCATGGTCCCTTAAAGATCACAGGAAAACGCTGATGAACTGATGTGTATAAACAAAACACTGATCCTAAAGCTACAAGTAGTGAACAAACAAAATGGAAACACTTTGGTAAACTAAAGCACATTGAAAGCAAGTGCTTCCATACAGGTGCAGGTCATGTACTGGTTAGCTACTTTCCCTCTCTTTCAGGCTCATGTATAGAACAGCTTGGGCTGCCCATATTGCCTGTAATAATGGCTGGCATGACTGCAAAACAAGACCTTGGTAAAGAGGACTGATTGCAAGGCATATTTAGCACTAGCATCGGGGACCAAGATAGCTCAGTTTGATAATGTTTCATAAAGAACGGTGTCTAAGGAGATGTTGGCATGGAACTCTGAATTATAAACATTGGCAAAGGACAACAGTGGGTAGCAGTGCACAGCACACTCCAGGTTCTTGATATTCATGCATTAATTCTAGTGCAAAACACGCAAGCAATTGCAGATCAATTGACTACACATTTCAACCTCTTGCACGCCCAGCCAGTTTCACCAAGAATTTGTCTGACAAGAACGTCACAGAGCAGAATATTATAGCCTGGTTGCATTATAAAAACCACTGGTCATACTAAGCAATGCACTTATGTCAGCTTAATGGTGCAAAGAGCATAGCCATTGGACAATCAGACAGGAATTTTATATGATCAGATGTATTATCCCTCTGTGTTCTTGATATATGTACAAGTGCACGTTGTGGCACCAACTCAAACAACTCTACTGCCTTTGTTTTCAACATAGTAGTGTTGAGGTGTTTTTGTGGAGTTGTGTTTGCATTTTCGTGGCACGGTTTGGGTGCACTGATTCCTTTAACAGCTACGATGATATTGAGTGATCCTCTAGCACCCATGATGCTGAATATCTTTCCTGCCGAGAGTGGTATCTTCCAAGACGATAATGAACAATGCATAGAGCACATGTCGTTTGATGAGCATGATACTGATGTTTTCCATGTCTTAGTCTACTCAGTCACCACATACAGTATAAACCCAATTGACCATTTATGGGATATTCTGGAGTAATGCCAGATGTAAGTGACTTTCTTGAAGAAGAATTCTCCTGCACCCCTCCAGCTCAATTACAGACTTTTGTAGACTCAATGCCTGAGCACAGACTGGCAGCACCCTATTCAGTGACTTTAACTCAAATGTTTCTATTTTTTTGTCCACTGCCTGTAGAAGACTCTGAATTTCAGGGTCAGACCAGAAACTGTCCAGCTAAACTAGTTGGCGATCTAGAAAATCATCACAAAAATGTTTGCTTTGTTGGCCTCCTTGAGTCATTTAAGGCCACAAGCCTATGAAACTTTCAAAATGAAATACACTGAAATTATTAAAACATGAAGCGGCCCAGAATTAGATAACAATGAGAGGGTACGGGTCGTTGGGTCAACTCAACTTAGGTCGACAGTCATTAGGTCGACAGGGGCAATAGGTCGACATGGTCATTAGGTCGACATGTACTAGGTGAAAAGGTAGACATGGGCTTTTGGACTTTTTTTGGTGTAGTTTTTTTTTCGGAAAGTGACGGGGAACCCCAATTAGTGCACCGTGTCCCCTCGCATGGCTCGCTTCGCTCGCCATGCTTCAGGCTAGGTGCCTTGCCGCGCTCAGCATACGTTATCGTTCCCAATTGTAGTCCACGTGGATCGTCAAGTATGAAAAAGTAAAAAAAATGAAGAATTTTTTTTTTTTAGAAAACTCATGTCGACCTTTTGACCTGTTGACCTAGTACATGTTGGCCTAATGGTCATGTCGGCCTATTTACCATGTCGACATAATGCATGTCGACATTCATTGGTCGACCTAATGACTGTCAACCTAAGCTGTGTCGACCTAACGGCCGTATCCCCAATGAGATAAACCTAGTTACAGAATACTGTGTCCTAACAGCATAATGCACAGAGGGAAATTTGCAAGTGGGAGAATAGAAGTAGTCTGGATGATCCTGTGCTTCTCAACTGTCTTAAATATGGTCTAGTTTCCAAAAATGTCTGCAGTTTGCAAATCACATTTTACTAATAACAAAAAGATTGCCTTCCTTTATCCGGCTAATCTAAGGGTCTCCGACAATAGACACACCAAGCTGTTGGCCTGCATAAAACCAGATCATGTTTTTTTGTGGGCTCTGCAACTTCTAAGTCAAATCCTTAAAGTATCTATTGGATACACAAGGGATGCTACTGAAGACATAGTTGGTCATTCCGAGTTGTTCGCTCGCTAGCAGTTTTTAGCAGCCGTGCAAACGCTATGCCGCCTCCCACTGGGAGTATATTTTAGCTTAGCAGAAGTGCGAACGAAAGGATCGCAGAGCGGCGGCAATTTTTATGTACAGTTTTAGAGTAGCTCAATACCTACTCAGCGCTTGCGATGACTTCAGACTGTTCAGTTCCTGTTTTGATGTCACAAACACGCCCTGCGTTCGCCCAGCCACGCCTGTGTTTTTCCTGGCACGCCTGCGTTTTTTCGAACACTCCCTGAAAACGGTCAGTTGACACCCAGAAATGCCCACTTCATGTCAATCACTCTGCGGCCAGCAGTGCGACTGAAAAGTTTTGCTAGACCTTGTGTGAAACTACATCGTACGTCGCGCGTGCACATTGCGCCGCATACGCAGAAGTGACTTTTTTTGCCTCATCGCTGAACAGCGAACGAATGCAGCTAGCGATCAACTTGGAATGACCACCATTATGCTCTAGCAGTATTTGGTGATAAACAGTCTAAATGGTTATATGAGTTGACATGTGTAAAAAATAAAAACTTTTTTTTAAATCTAACTTGTATTCTTCTATTTTGTAAGTATCTGGCCTGGCACGGCCGAGACATGGTCCTAGGGAATAGGAGGGACGCATCTCCTGCTTGCTGGGACGGGGGATCCCCTATACCTTTTGAAGTTCAGCATTCCTTTGCACACCACAAAGTAGGTATTGGATAAGCATGCAATCACAACCCCATGACACAATCTCTCAATACATTACATCTTCATTTCGTATTGTTTCATGGAATGAAACTGCACACTCCAGCCAAAAGGGAAATAAGTGCTAATACTCGCCATATCATAGCCCCACACCCAGATATAGTCATGTAATTATATTAAACTGCTCAAGAATGGCACGACAAAAGTCTGCTAAGAAATACAGAGGGGCATATGTATTAAGCCTGGAGAAGTGATAAAGCAAGGATAAGTGAAAGGTGATATCGCACCAGCCAATCAGCTCCTAACTGTCATTTTTCAAACCTGTAATGATTGGCTGGTGTGTTATCACCTTCCACTCATCACTGCTTTATCACTTCTCCATACTTAATACATCCCATAGTTTCAAAATGGTTTGACAAGTTATCCCTTCATTAAATGGGCAAGTAGAGGAATCTAATCCTTTAGAATTTTGATAGACCGCTTAACTAAAATAAACATTGTTGTATGCTCAAGTCATAAACAAATGACATTTTCTAAACTTTTTCTTGAAAGCAGCATTATTCCATATATAAAAATAATAATAAAAATGTTGTTAAATTTCCAATAAAGACATTAGAATTAAAACAAATATATCAGAATAACTTTAGATTATTCCCCAAATACTTTATCAGCAAATACCGTATAGGTAATATACAGCTTGTAGACTTTCTGATATGTCCTAAATGCCATGCACAATAAAGCCAATCTCTATCAGTGTTTGTGGAATTGCCCTAGTATGAAATGAGTTTTAACAAAAAGAACACAAAATGCAACGGAGACATAGAATGATTTTGGACGCAAATAAAATAATATGCGTATTCTATTTAGTTATATTCCATTATCCCCTCAATTACCTGTGCTAGGTCACAGAAAACTGACATTACCATGCACTGATAGGAGGAAACATATTCTGCACATGTGGATGTATAACTTATTACCAACTGGATGTATTGACTCCCGAAGTCGGTGGCCGTGCGAGATACTGGCTGAACTCAGATGTTTTTTTTAAAAGGGCAATCACTTACAAGGCATGTTTTTGCTTTGTAAGTGATTGCCCTTTTAGAAAAACGTCTGAGTTCGGCCGGCATCCTGCACAGCTATCGAACACGGGCGTCATTACATAAGGCTCATTAACTTTGTTTAAACAATTTGTTTATGTATTCTGCATGGATTAGAGGCTCTTTATTAAGGGAAAATGCATGTGATTTTTTTTTTTTTTCATAATTACGTTGCAAGTATCCAATGCACTTACTGCATTATTAAGAGACGCCATAGGGGGTCAACCTTGACAACTATAGAATAATCCATTTTACCACACCTCTTCTTCTTTTTTTTTTTTTTATATTGTTAACATTTAAAAGGCTTTCCACCTGAGTAATACTCGGCCGTGCCAGCCGATTTTGTCCATTGTAAGATGCTGATTTTTCTGTTTGTGATATTATCAGTGGTTATTGCTATGTCTATTTTTCTTATGTATTGTCCATAGGATTTAGAATTGTGTACTTGTTAATGCAAATAAAACATTTTTTTTTTTCTAAAGAGGGTACTGTACCATTAATCAAAAATAATATAAATATGGACAAAGACAAACATTTTAAAAGTAACGGGAGCGTAGAAATCAAAGCTAATTATGTACTAAAATGAACCAACCTTCACTACATTTGGGACTTTTGGTGGATTGCACGTGGGATTGTGTTGTAGGTTATAAAGAGCATTCTGGATGTAGAACACAGAATCGTGCCTTTTACTCACAGTAAACACATAATGATTATGCCCACCCACACAAATAAGAGCATAAATATGATAGATGTCATTACTGCAATGTAGCAAGATGGAGCACAGTCATCAGCTACTGCCTAATAAATGGGACTGTTTTGTCTGCTGCGGCTGTACGAAATCATGAATAATCATTTGCATGGATCCCACTTAACCTCCAAACCGCCTTCAAGTTGTCTATTATTTTTAAAGCCTTGCACTCAGAGCTTATCAGAGCCTGAGCGAGGGCTCCCAGAAAGCAGCGCCAATTTAAGATAATGTCACTAAGTGATAAGTTACATGCACAGAGTTGCTGTAATTAGCTGTTCAATTCATTTAAAATGCGCCGATAATGCTGCAGTTTGCATTTGTCAGTTGTGCCCGCTGTAAGTAATGTGCATATACGATGATCGTTTAGTGCTACGTACTCTGTTTATTTAGCTGGGCAAACCCGCCTGCCTGGAAACGTATTCATTTACTGATTTACATTTTCCTTATACCCGATGAGAGTGGAGAGGAGATTTTCTGTACTGTCAGACACTTGTATAGTGTATATACATCAGATGAAGCCATTTAGGATATGACTTACCTGCTCAGTACGCGTCTTTTATTGTAATTACCTGTAGAATAATGTATAGAAATGAACACAGACGTGAGACAGGGGATGAACTTGTTTGAAGTAACATCAAAGGTAAAGCAAAGAAATGTGAATTGTATTGATTTCATTTATGAACATAGGGCCTGATTCAGACCTGATCACTACTGTACTTTTTTGCACAGCGGGCGGTCAGCTATTAACTGCACGGCAATGCGCATGCGCGTCGGCGAACAACAACGGGCGACATGCCGGTGTGAAATTTCTAATCGCGCAGCCATTCGCATGCTGATTGACAGGAAGAGGCCGTTTGTGGGTGGTAACTGACCGTTTTCTGGGAGTGTCAGGGAAAACGCAGGCGTTCCCAAGCGTTTTCAGGATGGCTGTGTGATGTCAGCCCCTTGGGCGGTGACTATCTGATCGCAGGACTACAATTTTAACAGCCTAGCGATCAAGTCTCAATCACCCCCATAGATTGTACAGGTAAATGTGTAGAATAGAAGGTGTCCATATCAACCAATCACATTCTAGTTGTCATTTTGTAACTAGTACAACATAGAAAGCAAATGGCGGTTACCATGGGCAATATTATAAGTGTATAGACAAAACCTGATTAAAGACAAAGATTGTAGTTTGATCATCACTGTGGTTTTGCTAAACCACAGTGATGAGTCTGTGATCATTTATTAAGAGCAGCGAGTGCCGCATCTTTACGCTGTTATCCAGTTACTATGGGGGCACCGGCTACAGTTACCCTGCTGACATAGGAGTGCCAAACACACACACACACACACACACACACACACACACACACACACACATATAGTTGTGCTATGTTCCCTTCGTGATCAGGACCAGGAAGTGACAGCACGTGAGGGCAGTAGATACTGTAACTTCCGCCCTGAGGTTATTTTGTTTCATCTTTGCACCATTGTCCCCTCGCGGGCTCGCTTCGCTCGCCACAGGCTATTCCAAATGGTTAGTGACATGGACCCAGAGGCTTATGGGAAAGGTCCTTTCTACGAAGGGTAACTAGACGCTCCATATACATACATATATATATATATATATATATACATACATACATACATACGGGTATGGGTCGTTGGGTCGACTCAACTTAGGTTGACAGTTATCAGGTCAACCATGGAAGGTCGACATGCATTAGGTCGACAGGGACAATAGGTCGACATGGTCATTAGGTCGACATGGGTTTGACTTTTTTGGTGTCGTTTTCTTCGTAAAGTGACGGAGAACCCCAATTAGTGCACCATGTCCCTTCGCATGGCTCGCTTCGCTCGCCATGCTTCGGGCAGGTTACCGTTCCAATCGTAGTCCACGTGGATCGTTAAGTATGAAAAAATCCCCAAAATTATTATTTTTTTTTTTAAACTCATGTCGACCTTTGACCTAATGACCATATCAACCTATTGACCATATCGACCAAATGCATGTCGACCTTCAGTGGTCGACCTAAGGTGTGTCGACCTAACGACCGTATCACATACATACATACATACATACATACATACATACATACATACAGTACATACATACATGTTTAATAGTGCATGGATAGGATTTGGATTTATGTCTGGGATTGTCTTGGTGAATTTTGGTATCTTGTCTTAAAGAAAGCACTGACAGTAATAAGCTCTGGTCCAGTGGGGCCAACTGTCTCAAATAAGGTCATTTGTTTTATTCTCTCATAGTAAAGCGCACCAGAGCATCACAGGATGATGAAGCTCTAATTGGTGTTTGGACAGTCCTAAAATTGTACGGATTTAGATAAGTTCATAACCATCTGTTTTGAAGTACGTGTGCTATTGGATATTGTGTGATTGATATTTGTGTTCTGCTGAGTACTTTTCCCGCTCTGTAAGCCTTTCTTTTGAGAAATACATATTATCATGGGTGGATTTAGGGGTGAGGATGCCCCTAGGCACAATAGTAACGGCGCCCCGCGTGCCTAATTATATTATTTTTGATTATGTATACATATGTATACAAGTAGGACAGCTTACAGGGTCAGTATGTGCACCTACCCATTGACGCTCCATTCAAGATGGCATATGATACAGTACAGTGGAAATATTTTGCAGTTACTGGTACTTTTTGGGCTGACATTACCAACATAAGCATCCATGTGCCGCCCCCAAACAAGTGCCGCCCCTAGGAACGTGCCACATATGTCTAATGGGAAATTTGCCACTGCATATTATACTTATGTAATACAAATATAGCTGCATTTAATCCCCACCCCATTCCCTCTTATTTGTGATAGTTATCATCTAAATATAAAGACCACAAAATCACAGGTTTAAAAAAAAGAAAGAATTATGGAGATGTGGAGATGGTTTGAGTGCTTCCTTTCATCATACGTTTTGTGTTGTTTTTAGTTGCATTTATATGTGTTAATGATCATATTCAGCAGAATGATCATCTGTTTTTTTTCCGGGTGATTCTTTGATAAAACAATTGGTATTTGAAGAAAATTATAGGGAAACTACAAGGAATCCAGTCTGTATTCCAGTTCTCGTATCATAGTCATTGTGAAATCAAATGCCTGAAAGAATGACATTCATTATATGAAGATAGAGATATAAAGATGGGAAAAAGTCAATCTTTTAGGAAGCCTTTGTTCTTTTAATTTTTTAAAATAAAATGACAAATATTTTTCATTTCTGAATTTTACTGCAAAAGGGATTTTTTTCCAAGATCATATTCATTACCGTAAAGGAAAAGCTTTTATGAAGGTAAAAACAAAAGCTAAATATATTGTAGTCCTTTTTACCCATCACACCTCTAGGTATAACATACGCAAGGGCGTAGCTACCATAGGTGCAGGTAGTGCAGCTGCTATGGGGCCCAGACCTTATGGGGCCCACCTTCCCTGTCAAAATTACATGTGTTATACAGTATACATTTTTCACCATTTGTAGATACACAGGGGCACTTACAAACTTTTACCTTGGGGGCTACAATATATCTAGTTATATTGGTCCCCTGGATCTGCTCATTGTAATGTAGTATAAAATGAACTGGAATGTATTATACTGTTACATAATATAAACTAAAGCACTGTAATGTGGCACAATATAAAGTGGAGGCACTATAGTGTGGAATAATATAAACTGTATCATAATGTGAATTAGGGATACTGTGTTGCATAATGTGTACTGGCAGCCCTAGAATGTGAATTAGAGCACTACTGTGGTTCATAAAATATACTAGGGCACTACTATGGGGCATAACAGTAAATAAGGCTCTACTATGGTTCAGAAAATGAACTAGGGCACTATTATGGGACATAAAATTAACAACTGCTGTGGAGAGGTGTCTCTCTTGAAGCATTGGGACAGGGGCCCTTCAAAATGTTGCTATGGGGCCCATTAACTTCTGGCTACACCCCTGAACATACTGTATATACAATGAGGGTCCAAATGTAGATTTCAGCTATTTGTCCTCAAGACTATGGGCCAAATGTGACAGAGTGAGAGTCTCAGAAAGTGAGAGATTTGGTAAGGTTTTTCAGGTTTTTTTTTAAGTGGCAATTATTTACACTGCAAAACCAGGTTGATCTTGCTGTGTAAATGATTGCCACTTTAAAAAAAACTGCAAAACCTTACCAAATCTCTCAGTTTCTGAAACTCTCGCTCTATTACATTTGGCCCTTTGGGCTAGATTTACTACTTTTCAGTGGATTTGATCACAAAATTTCTAACTGCACTAATATTAAGTGCAAAATAGGCTGCGCTTTGCCCTTAATATTAGGGCAACTTTAAATTGTTAGTGCCAAGGGAAGCTATTTACACCCTGTTTTTTTACTGGAGCACAACAGAACCAGCAAAAATCTTAGCCTGGATTTTGTGTGGGCTGTAGACGGGACTCCTGGAAAAGCGGCACCATTGACCAGATCTTGTGTCTTCAGATAGGGTTTTGGTGGTTATACTTTCACCTTTTACTAGGTTAAGCTTTAAGCACCGAGTCCTAAACTCATTCAGTTTTGCTTCCTAGAGCCTTGACATGTATCCATGATAAGATTTTACCTGCGCTGAGTGAGGTGTGGTATACACACATATACACTGTAATATGTACTGTATATTATACTAATAACATGATTTTATATATATAATAACATCGTATTTGACAGCAGATAAGAACAACTTTGCCCATCTAGGCTGCCCTTTTTTTAACCATATTGTTACCTCAAACCCTATTTGATCCTTATTTCTTTGTAAGAATTTCCCTATGTGTATCCCATGCATGTTTAAATTGCTCTACTATGTTAGCCTCTACCACCTTTGATGGGAGACTATTCCACTTGTCCACTAACCTTTCTGTAAAGAAATATTTCTTAAAATTTCCCCTGAACCAACCTCTCCCCAATCTCAATCTCATGTAAAGTGTGAGAGTAAATAACTATTTGGATTCCAGATAAAATGAAGGATTGGGATTAATAAACCGGGTGAGCCGAGGGGGAGGATACTGAGTAACCTGGCAGGGGCTGCGTGGGCCATAGTCCCCCTTTGCAGCACTCATGAGGGAAACAAATATCTCCCGTTGCATGTCGTGGCACAAGCATGGCTATGCTTCCAGATTTGCTCGCCCACGTACCTGGGCCCCGTTCAAATCTCAACGACTCTGTGTGCAGCAGATCATATTCTATAGGGGACACTTCCTGTGGCATCATCTAAGCTTCACCCCAGTGCCAACAGATATCAGTCTGGCCATTTGAAAGTATTTCAAAGCTACAGACTAATGTGGCAGGAGCTTACTTTCCACTTGTGGTCTTCTATCATGGAGGCTCAGTTTCATCATGGGGGTACAGTAGGTATATTTGCAGAAGGTCTTTATAGTTACAAATATGGCATTTCATTGCAGCAGTTCTACACTGATATTTAAGGTGTTGTGAATCAAATGCTTTATTATCCCTAAAGCACTTGCGGTTCAGTAGGTTTCACATCAAAGTTCACATTAGCATGGCCAGATAATTCTGTAACCAGGCATGGGTTGGTAATTCTGGCACAATGGGCCTAATTCAGACCTGATCGCTGCTGTGCGTTTTTGCACGGCGGGCGATCAGGTCTGATTTGCGCATGCGCCGGCACCGCAGTGCGCTGGCGCATGCCAGAGAGCCGATGGTCATCTCAGCCCTGCGATCGCCTCTTCCTGATTGACAGGCAGAGACGTATGCTGGGCGGGGGTTGGGGGGGGGGCAGGCCGGCGGCGTTTGGCCGCCGTTTTGGGGGTGCAGTCCGGGCAACGCAGATGCGCCCGGACCATGCAGGGGGCAGGCTGCGGCAGCTGCGCTGGTAGGTAGCTACTCTTCAGGTACCTGTGCGGCGAAGGAAGGGCCAGACATGCAGGGCGGACTAGCCCTGTGCTGGGCGTCCGCCCGCATGTCTGTGATACTGATCGAAGCTGTGCAAAATTTTGTACGGCTACGATCAGGTATGAATTAGGCCCAATGTGTGGAGTGCATAGGTGTATCTGCGAGCTGGACACCAAAACATTAAAACAAAAGTCACACCTGCATTTAATAAAACTGTCACAGCCTGAAGGCTGGAGCCCTCTCTGACACTAGGCAAGGCAAAACGACTGAATTCAGGCCCATGAACCCCGACTGGTGTACTTTTTTTATGCAGCTGCTACCCTGATATTACTGATTTCTGTTTGCAGATGTTATGTAGTTTTTTGTTGAATATCAGTGTTTTACCACATTAGCCTGACAAAACCATTTCATGATTATAAGGTTTTAATTCTTATATTAATGTGTATAATATACTGATAAAAAGAAAAGGAATACTCTGTTTCCATTGATTGTAATGAAGTTTACCATGGTATGGTGAGCAGTATGATTATGGAATAATGCAGTCTTGTTTCTTTCCGCAGACCCCTTTCCCTGTGACCCAATCCCTTGCAACAAGCCCATCAATGGCTTTTAGCCCATACCTGAGTCATGTCTCTCCAGGAATGGGTCTGGTTCCTGCAGAGCTTTTACCAAATACCCCTGTCCTGGTTTCTGGAAATCCGGCTGTTACAGTACCTGGCTCTGCTGGTCAGAAACTGGTGCGCACAGACAAACTGGAGGTATGTGACAGAATGGTCTCATGCATGTAAAATTGGCTTGAAGGGCTTCTTATCCTCAGACAGACTAAAAGTAATAATTGAAATGATCAATTACAGAACTATTTGTTCTGCGAGTGACTGTAGGTCTGGCCAGAAAATACATTTGTCACACTCACTCTGATGTGTTTTATTAGTATTAGAACCTGTCAGTTTTGTAGTGCTTGTTTTTTTCTGATCAAGTCTCCTCTAGCGAAGAGTTAGGACATTTAATAATGGGTTTTAAAGTGAGACCATGACACTTTCATTACGCTATGTAATCCACATACTGGAAATACACCCCTTTCACTTTAACCAGTGCTGGATTTCTCATCTAGACACTGGAGGTGCATGCCTAGGGGCACCAATTGTTGGGGGTGCCACACCAGTCATCACTGCATCAGAGCTTCTTAGTACCCTAATTGCAGTATCAGATTACTGTCCACATGGGCCTAGAGCTGAAATGATGAAAAGAGCCTATTGTGTGTCACCACAGGGGGTATGACCAGTACCCCGGGGATTGGCTAGTGATGGATGGGGGTGTATACACGCACTTACATATATACACGCACATAAACACATATGTGTTTGTGGTTACATAGCATAGATACCAACATTCTGGCTGCCTCATCTGGGAGGCGTAACTGGGAGGAGCAGGGGGAGTGGGAATGAGACTGCACCATCGTGGCCCCGTCCCCGCTACACTATGCCGAGATTACCGGCATAGTGGGGCAGGGGGCGGGATCACGATTAGGCAAATCGTGTCATAGGCACCCCCGCTGCGGGGGATACATGAGTATTTCCCCAGGTGGTTGTAGACGAGTGATGGATTATTTTAAAGATATAAACACACACATAATAATTTTGTGAGGTCTGCCTTGTCTCCTAAATGCATATGCAGTGGAAGCCTAAGCGATTGGGGGTCAGAACAGCAGAGACAGGGGTGAGGCCAGCCACAGCAGAGGGCGGTACGCGGGCGGTGAAGACTGAGGTTACCCAGGTCCATTATGCTAGTGTGTGTGTGTGTGTGTGTGTGTATATATATATATATATATATATATATATATATATATATATATATATATATATATATAGACGTATGTGTGTATGTTCCAGCATAACTCCAGAATGCCTGGAGCAATTTACACCAAACTTGGTACACATATGCCTTACAATCTGGAAAGAAATAATTTGGGGGTAAGGCACCCCTAGCATCCTTAGAGGTGGGGGTGGGAAGGGGGTGACATGTAGAAATCCATAGTTTTCGGTAGGGAGGCAAATCCCGGGCAATTTTTTCAATCCCGGGTATCGGGATTGAAAAATGGTCAATCCCGGGATTTGGCTTTCCACTGTGTCCACCCATCCCCCACCTCTGCATTCAGCCGCGGTGATGCAGGGGGAGCCGGGAGGAGGTGGCGGGTGACAGCCGCCATACTATCGGGCTCAGCAATTGGTGACTGCGCAGCGTGACCTCACAGTCAGAGGTCATGCTGAGCAGGGGAAGCCGGGAGGAGGGAGCCGGACAGCACGCTCAATGCTGCCCAGCTTTAATGGCCCGCCTGATCCCACTTTCCCGGGATTGGAGCTTCCAATCCCGGGATTGAATCCCGGCCTATGTTTGGCCTAAATCCCGGGATCCTGCCGATCCCGGCATAACTCTGGAATGCCTGGAGCAATTTACATCAAACTTGGTACACATGACTTACAATCTGGACAAAAATACTGTGGGGGTAAGACACCCCTAGCACCCCTAGGGATGGGGGTGGGAAGGGGGTGACATGTAAAAATCCATAGTTTTCGGCATAACTCTGGAAGGCCTGGAACAATTTACACAGAGGCACACATGGGTAGGGAAGAGGCACCCACGTGTCAGGGCAGAGTCACCCATGGGTAGGAGCAGTGGCACCCACAGGAAAGGATAGAGGCACCCATGCGTAGGGGCAGAGGCAGACACGGGTAGGGTCAGAGGAACCCACAGGTAAGGATAGAGGCACACATGGGTAGGGGCAGAGGCACACACGGGAGCGGCAGAGGCACACACGGGTAGGGGCAGAGGCACACACGAGTAGGGGCAGAGGCATCCACAGGTAAGGATACAGGCACACACAGGTAGGGACAGAGGCACACACAGGTAGGGGCAGAGGGTAGGAGCAGAGGCACCCACAGGTAAGGATAGAGGCACCCACAGGTAGGGGCAGAGGCACCCACAGGTAAGAATAGAGGCACACACGGATAGGGGCAGAAGTACACATGGGTAGGGGCATAGGCATACGGGTAGAAGCAGAGGCACCTATGGGTAATGGCAGATTCACACACGGGTAGGGGCAGAGGCACACATGGGTGGGGGCAGAGGCATACTTTAGTGTGAAAGCTAAGCAAGAAGACCTAGGGCCCTTTGACATACAGTAAGCCTGCAAACCTAACATATTAAACATACAGCGGGCAGAGCTTGGCCTGTCATCCCAGCATTTACAGCACTGAGCAGGGCAGCATCAGAGGCAGGACGGGGCACAGAAGGAGGCGGATTATTCTCCTCAGCACCAGTATTTTGACAGCATCACTCCGGGGAAGCCCAGAGGTGCGGCCTGAGAAAGATTGGCATTATTCTTTAAATTTCGTAGCGAAGCACGGGTATATAATGGCACTGCATACACAGGGGCAGCGTACATCACTCACTACACTGAGGATCAGGCTAAGGGACATCACGTTCCCAATCAGAAGCAGCAGCCAGACAGCTCAGTCATGATGACCCGGGCTGCTTTCATGGAGCTGAGCTTAGCTGCTGTTGGACATGATGGTCAGACGGTGCTTGTTTGACGTCACGCAGTGTAATGTCACATGGCAGGGCATATAAAGCCTTCCACTGCCTCGCCATGCCAGTATTATATCAGGTGGCATTTGAAACACCGATGGGCGAGCTGGCAGGGGGTTGTGTTTTCAGTGGGCAGGTCTCGGGTGGCTGCAGATAGCCAGGCAGCAACAGGAAAACATTTTATTCCTGTGTCCAGCAGCACTGTGGGCGGCAGCCGTGGGCCTATTTTGATGGGAGGACCATTGATAATCCGGCCCTGCCTAATTGAGCAGTGGCTATTTGTATATAGAACAAAGGCTACATCCCTAACGGTGCATCATGGGGATTCTCAGGAGCCAGCTCGTGCAGTCCAGGGGCACGAAATATTAGGCTTGTATAAGAGGGGGGGTCTCGGGAGCATTTGCATGTGCAATCTGGAAACCTGGAAAAGGAGATTCTTAGCCGATGACAGAAGCCCCATGCTTTTATCGTTTATTTCTCTAACGTCCTAGAGGATGCTGGGGACTCCGTAAGGACCATGGGGAGAGACGGGCTCCGCAGGAGACATGGGCACTTTAAGAAAGAATTTAGTTCCTGGTGTGCACTGACTCCTCCCTCTCTGCCCCTCCTCCAGACCTCAGTTTGATTCTGTGCCCAGAGGAGCTGGGTGCTTTTCAGTGAGCTCTCCTGAGTTTGCTGATAGAAAGTTTTTTTTTTGTGAGGTTTTTTATTTTAAGGGAGCTCTGCTGGCAACAGACTCCCTGCATCGTGGGACTGAGGGGAGAGAAGCAGCCCTACTCTCTGAAGCTAGGTCCTGCTTCTTAGGCTACTGGACACCATTAGCTCCAGAGGGATCGGTACGCAGGATCTCACCCTCGCCGTCCGTCCCAGAGCCGCGCCGCCGTCCCCCTCGCAGAGCCGGAAGACTGAAGCCGGGTGAGTATGAGAAGCAAGAAGACTTCACAGGTGGCAGAAGACTTTGTGATCTTCACTGGAGGTAACGCACAGCACTGCAGCTGTGCGCCATTGCGCCACACACCTACACATACTCCGGTCACTGTTAGGGTGCAGGGCGCAGGGGGGGGGGGGGGGCGCCCTGGGCAGCATTTGGGACCTCATTCTGGCAAATGAACACATATATACAGCTGGGCACTGTATATATGTAGGAGCCCCCGCCAAAGAAATAAAATTTAAGCGGGACAGAAGCCCGCCGCCGAGGGGGCGGGGCTTCTCCCTCAGCACTCACCAGCGCCATTTTTTCTCCACAGCACGCTGAGAGGAAGCACCCCAGGCTCTCCCCTGCTGATACACGGTAGAAGAGGGTTGAAAAGAGAGGGGGGGGCACATAATTAGGCGCAAAAAAGTATATAAACAGCAGCTACTGGGTTAACATTAAGTTACTGTGTTATTCCTGGGTTATATAGCGCTGGGGTGTGTGCTGGCATACTCTCTCTCTGTCTCTCCAAAGGGCCTCGTGGGGGAACTGTCTTCAGAAAGGCTCCGCCGACGGCGCCGACACCTGATTGGATGGATATGTGGAAGGTTTTAAATGATAATGTAAATTCCTTGCATAAAAGATTAGACAAGGCTGATGCATTGGGACAGGCAGGGTTTCAACCCTTGCCTGATCCTATGTCACAGGGACCGTCGGGGTCTCATAAGCGCCCACTATCCCAAATTGTTGACACAGATACCGACATGGTTTCTGACTTCAGTGTCGATTACGATGATGCAAAGTTACAGCCAAAGTTGGCTAAATCACTCCGATATATGATTATAGCAATTAAGGAAGTTTTGCACATCACAGAGGAAACCCCTGTCCCTGACACAAGGGTTTATATGTATAAGGGAAAGAAACCTGAGGTAACTTTTCCGCCCTCACACGAACTGAATGAGTTATGTGAAAAAGCTTGGGAATCTCCAGATAAAAAACTGCATTTTTCCAAACGGATTCTTATGGCGTATCCTTTCCCGCCAACGGACAGGTTACGATGGGAATCCTCCCCTAGGGTGGACAAAGCTTTAACACGCTTATCCAAAAAGGTAGCCCTGCCGTCCCAGGATACGGCTACCCTCAAGGATGCTGCTGATCGCAAACAGGAGGGTACCCTGAAGTCCATTTATATACAATCAGGTACCTTGCTTAGACCGGCAATCACGTCGGCCTGGGTGTGTAGTGCAGTAGCGGCATGGACTGATACCTTATCAAAGGAGTTTGATACCCTAGATAGGGATACTGTTTTATTGACCCTGGGGCATATTAAAGACGCTGTCCTTTATATGAGAGATGCTCAAAGAGACATTAGTCTGCTGGGTTCTAGAATAAACGCTATGTCGATTTCTGCCAGAAGGGTCCTGTGGACTCGGCAATGGACAGGTGATGCCGACTCTAAACGACATATGGAGGTTTTACCTTACAGGGGTGAGGAATTATTCGGTGAAGGTCTCTCGGACCTGGTCTCCACAGCTACGGCTGGAAAGTCAAATTTTTTGCCTTATGTTCCCTCACAGCCTAAGAGAGCACCGCATTATCAAATGCAGTCCTTTCGTTCACAAAGAAACAAGAAAGTCCGAGGTGCGTCCTTTCTTGCCAGAGGGAGGGGCAGAGGAAAGAAGCTGCACAATACAGCTAGTTCCCAGGAACAGAAGTCCTCCCTGGCCTCTGCAAAATCCACCGCATGACGCTGGGGCTCCACTGGCGGAGTCGGGGCCAGTGGGGGCGCGTCTTCGGAATTTCAGCCACATGTGGATTCACTCCCAGGTGGATCCCTGGGCAATAGAAATTGTGTCTCAGGGTTACAAGCTGGAATTCGAAGAGGTGCCTCCTCGCCGGTTTTTCAAATCGGCCCTACTGTCTTCCCCCCTAGAGAGAGAGATAGTGTTAAATGCAATACAAAAATTGTATCTTCAGCAGGTGGTGGTCGAGGTTCCCCTCCTTCAACAGGGAATGGGTTATTATTCGACCATGTTTGTGGTTCCGAAACCGGACGGTTCGGTCAGACCCATATTGAATTTAAAATCTCTGAACCTATACTTGAAGAGGTTCAAGTTCAAGATGGAATCGCTAAGTGCGGCCATCGCCAGCCTGGGGGGGGGATTTTATGGTGTCACTGGACATAAAGGATGCGTACCTTCATGTCCCCATTTATCCACCTCATCAGGCGTACCTAAGATTTGCGGTACAGGACTGTCATTACCAATTTCAGACGTTGCCGCTTGGTCTCTCAACGGCTCCGAGGATTTTCACCAAGGTAATGGCGGAAATGATGGTGCTCCTGCGCAAGCAGGGTGTCACAATTATCCCGTACTTGGACGACCTCCTCATAAAAGCGAGATCAAGAGAGCAGTTGCTGAACAGCGTATCTCTTTCACTGAAAGTGTTACAACAACACGGCTGGATTCTCAATATCCCAAAGTCGCAGTTGGTTCCTACGACTCGTCTGCCTTTCTTGGGCATGATTCTGGACACGACCCAGAAAAGGGTTTATCTTCCGATAGAAAAAGCCCATGAACTTTCTTCCGATAGAAAAAGCCCATGAACTTATGACTCTGGTCAGGAATCTTTTGAAATCAAGACAGGTGTCCGTGCATCATTGCACTCGAGTCCTGGGAAAGATGGTGGCCTCATACGAGGCCATTCCCTTCGGCAGGTTCCATGCGAGGACTTTCCAATGGGATCTGTTGGACAAGTGGTCCGGATCACATCTACAGATGCATCGGTTGATCACCCTGTCCCCCAGGGCCAGGGTGTCGCTCCTGTGGTGGCTGCAGAGTGCTCACCTTCTCGAGGGCCGCAGATTCGGCATTCAGGATTGGATCCTGGTGACCACGGACGCAAGCCTCCGAGGTTGGGGAGCAGTCACACAGGGAAGAAATTTCCAGGGTCTTTGGTCAAGTCAAGAGACTTGTCTGCACATCAACATCCTGGAACTAAGGGCCATATACAACGCCCTACGTCAAGCGGAGGCCTTACTTCGCGACCAACCAGTTCTGATCCAGTCAGACAACATCACCGCAGTGGCTCATGTAAATCGCCGAGGCGACACAAGGAGCAGAGCGGCAATGGCGGAAGCTACCAGGATTCTTCGCTGGGCGGAGAATCATGTAAGCGCACTGTCAGCAGTGTTCATTCCGGGTGTGGACAACTGGGAAGCAGTGGATGGATGCAGAGTGTGCAGTGTGGGCCCTGCTGGACCACCAATGGCTACCAAGCACCCTGCACCCATTATAAATACGCCTGTGGTACTTAGTACTCTTGAGATGTAACTTAGAAGTGTGCCTAGGCCGTGGAGAGGCAGAATGTGACATAAATGTGCATCCTGCTACGTTCATATAGAACTTTTCAGTTTCTCTCCTAGAATTCTGATAATAAGAGTCAGAAAAGGCCAGGGTTGAAGAGAGAGACACTGTAGTTCTGCTACTTGGTTGTTTGGTGCATTCAAACTGATCTATTTTATAATCAGGAACATCACTATAGCTTACTGAAACATAATGGCTGTACCATAGTAAATTGATAAGCTCCATTATTGTGACCACTGTTTTAGCCACAAGATGGCTGCCTGCCTTACGTGGTGGTGAATAGTGCACTGTAATACACTGACATGCATCTCCTGCAACTCTTCCTACAACAAGTGTCATTTATTTGTAGATTTGTTCAAAGTTGTAAGACAGTACAATCAGGGGCGTAGCCAGAACTTTATGGGCCCCATAGTAACACTGTCCCAGTGCTTCTAGAGAGACACCTCTCCACAGCAGTTGTTAATGTTGTGCCCTAGTTACTATTTTGCCCCATAGTAGTGCCCTAGTTCATATTATGTCACATTGTAGGGCTGTAAGTACACATTATGCCACATTAGAGTATCCCCAGTTCATATTATGCCACACTATAGTGCATCTAATTCATACTGTGTTATATTACAGTGCCCCAGTATATATTATGCAGCATTATAGTGTTATCCAGTTCATTTTATACCACATTACAATGAGCAGGTTCAGAAACATAATACATTTATTACAGGCCCTAACATTTGTAAGGCCCCTATGAACTGTATTAGAGAATGGTGAAAACATATATAAAAACACATGTGACAGGGAAGGTGGGCCCCTTTTAGCTTTGGGCCCAATAGCAGCTGCACTCCCTGCACCTATGGTAGCTACACACTTGAGTACAATACTTTTTTCTTATTTCCCCAACCAATAGGACTCCCTATTTATATACCTGCAATCATCAAAAGAGAGCACTTACATCAACTCTGTGCTAGTAGCAAAAGAGATGCTTCCGAGTTGATCACTAGCTGCATTCGTTCGCTGTGCAGCGATGAGGCAAAAAAACGGCACTTCTGCGCATGCGTATGCGGTGCAATACGACGTACTTTTACAACAAACTATGTGGTTTCACACAGGGTCTAGCAAAGCTTTTCAGTCGCACTGGTGGCCGCAGAGTGATTGACATGAAGTGGACGTTTCTGGGTGTCAAATGACCGTTTTCAGGGAGTATTCGGAAAAACGCAGGCGTGGCAGAAAAAACGCAGGCGTGGCTGGGCGAATGCAGGGTGTGTTTGTGATGTCAAAACAGGAACTGAACAATCTGAAGTGATCGCAAGCGCTGAGTAGGTTTTGAGCTACTCTGAAACTGCACAAAAAAAAAAATTGTAGCCGCTCTGCGATCCTTTCGTTCACACTTCTGCTAAGCTAAAATACACTCCCAGTGGGAGGCGGCATAGCGTTTTCACGGCTGCTAAAAACTACTAGAGAGCGATCAACTCGGAATGACCCCCATAAACCGCAGTTCTGTCAACGCCCTCTCTGTACTTTCTCTACCTGGCAACTGCATTCCTATGAATATTGATTGGTTTAGACAAATATTTTATTTTGCTATAAAAGTTGAATATGTTTTGATTTCTCTTACGTCCTAGAGGATGCTGGGGACTCCGTAAGGACCATGGGGTATAGACGGGCTCCGCAGGAGACATGGGCACTATAAAGAACTTTTAGTATGGGTGTGCACTGGCTCCTCCCTCTATGCCCCTCCTCCAGACCTCAGTTAGATTTTGTGCCCAGAGGAGATAGGGTGCATTACAGAGGAGCTCTCCAGAGTTTCTCTGAAAAAGAATTTTGTTAGGTTTTTTATTTTCAGGGAGCACTGCTGGCAACAGGCTCCCTGCATCTTGGGACTGAGGAGAGAGAAGCAGACCTACTTAAATGATAGGCTCTGCTTCTTAGGCTACTGGACACCATTAGCTCCAGAGGGAGTCTGAACGCAGGTCTCACCCCGCCGTTCGTCCCAGAGCCGCGCCGCCGTCCTCCTCGCAGAGCCGGAAGATAGAAGCCGGGTGAGTATAAGAAGAAAAGAAGACTTCAAGGCGGCAGAAGACTTCAGATCTTCACTGAGGTAAGCTGCGCGCCATTGCTCCCTCACGCTACACACACAGAACGGGCACTGATGGGTGCAGGGCGCAGGGGGGGCGCCCTGGGCAGCAATAAACCTCTGGTCTGGCAAAAACGGGTACATTAGGCTGCGGAGGCAGTAAATGAAGAGATCCCCCGCCATTTTTTGTATATTGAAGCGGGACCGAAGCCCGCCGCTGGAGGGGGCAGAGCTTGATCCCTCAGCACTAACAGTGCCATTTTCTCCACAGAACGCTGCAGAGAAGCTGGCTCCCCGGACTCTCCCCTGCTGAACTCGGTGACAGAGGGCTGAAAAGAGGGGGGAGGGCATGTTTAGGCGCAGTGAGTGTATAACATTGATTATATATATAAAAAGAGCTATCTGGGTTATTCCAGCGTCAGTTTGGCGCTGGGTGTGTGCTGGCATACTCTCTCTCTGTCTCCCCAAAGGGCCTTGTTGGGGAATTGTCCCCTTATAGATATACTGTATCCCTGTGTGTGTGGGGGTGTCGGTACGTGCGTGTCGGCATGTCTGAAGCGGAAGGCTCGTCCAAGGAGGAGGTGGAGCAGATGTGTTGTGTGTCTCCGTCGGCAACGCCGACTCATGATTGGATGGACATGTGGCATATGTTAAATGCGAATGTAGCCTCATTACATAAAAGACTGGACAAAGCAAAGTCCAGGGAGAAAGCAGGTTGTCAATCCACGGATTGGACTGGGTCACAGGGCCCTTCTGGGTTTCAAAAACGTCCCCTATCCCAAATAGTGGACACTGGTACCGACACGGATTCTGACTACAGTGTCGACTACGATGATGCAAAATTACACCCAAGGGTGGCTAAAAAGTATTCAGTGTATGATTATTGCAATAAAAGATGTTTTGCATATCACTGATGACCCCTCTGTCCCTGATACGAGGGTGCGCATGTATAAGGAAAAGAAACCTGAGGTAACCTTTCCCCCATCTCATGAGCTTAACGAGTTATTTGAAAAAGCTTGGGAAACTCCAGATAAAAAACTGCAGATTCCCAAAAGGGTTCTTATGGCGTATCCTTTCCCTGCACAGGACAGGGTACGTTGGGAATCCTCTCCCAAGGTGGACAAGGCTTTAACGCGCCTGTCCAAGAAGGTGGCGCTGCCATCTCCGGACACAGTAGCCCTCAAGGATCCTGCTGATCACAGACAGGAGACTACTTTAAAGTCTATTTATGCGCATACGGGTGCTTTGATCAGACCGGCAATAGCATCGGCGGGGGTATGTAGCGCAGTTGCAGCATGGACAGATACCTTGTCAACTGACCTTGATACCCTAGACAGGGATACCATTTTATTAACCTTAGCCCACATTAAAGACGCAGTCTTATATATGAGGGACGCACAAAGAGACGTTGGGCTGCTGGGTTCCAGAGCCAATGCCATGGCTATTTCTGTGAGACGAGCTCTATGGACCCACCAATGGACGGGTGATGCAGTCTCGAAGAAGCATATGGAGGTTTTACCTTACAAAGGTGAAGTGTTGTTTGGGGAGGGGCTCGCGGACCTGGTTTCAACAGCTACCGCGGGTAAATCTAAATTTTTACCTTTTGTTCCCCCACAGCAAAAGAAAACTCCACAGTATCAGATGCAGTCCTTTCGGTCGCTTAAGTCCAGAAGAGGTCGGGGCTCCTCCTTCCTTACCAGAGGTAAGGGTAGAGGAAAGAGAACAGCTGCTTCGGCTAGTTCCCAGGAGCAGAAGTCCTCCCCGGCTTCTACAAAATCCACCGCATGACGCTGGGGCTCCCCTAAGGGAGTCCGCACCAAAGGGGGCGCGCCTTCGACTTTTCAGCCAGATCTGGATTCTTTCAGGCGTGGATCCTTGGGTGATGGAAATTGTTTCCCAAGGCTACAAGCTGGAATTCGAAGAGGTGCCCCCTCGCCAATTTTTCAAGTCGGCCTTGCCAGCTTCCCCCCCTCGGAGAGGGAAGTAGTGTTAGCTGCGATTCAAAACCTGTGTCAACAGCAAGTGGTGGTCAAGGTTCCCCTGGTCCAACAGGGAAAAGGGTATTATTCAACCCTGTTTGTGGTCCCGAAGCCGGATGGCTCGGTCAGATCCATTTTAAATCTAAAATCCCTAAACCTGTACTTGAAAAAGTTCAAATTCAAGATGGAATCGCTCCGAGCTGTAATATCCAGCCTGGAAGGGGGGATTTGATGGTGTCACTGGACATAAAGGATGCATACTTTCATGTCCCCATATACTCCCCTCATCAGGAGTACCTGAGATTCGCTGTACAGGACTGTCATTACCAGTTTCAGACGTTGATAAAGGCGAGATCGAGAGACCAGTTGTTGAAGAGCGTGTCGCTCTCCGTAAAAGTGCTACAACAGCCCGGTTGGATTCTGAATCTGCTAAAGTCACAATTGGTTCCAACGACTCGGCTATCATTCCTAGGCATGAAAAGGGTTTTTCTCCCATTGGAAAAAGCCCAGGATCTCCAGAATATGGTCAGAGACCTGCTAAAACAAAAAAGAGTGTCTGTTCATCAATGCACTCGAGTTCTGGGGAAAATGGTGGCTGCCTATGAGGCCACCCCCTTCGGCAGTTTTCATGCGAGGACTTTTCAGTGGGACCTTCTGGACAAGGGGTCCGGGTCCCATCTACAAATACATCAGAAAATACCCTGTCCCCCCAGGGCCAGGGTGTCTCTCCTGTGGTGACTACAGAGTGCTCACCTTCTAGAGGGTCGCAGGTTCGGCATTCAAGACTGGGTTCTGGTGACCACGGACGCGAACCTCCGAGGATGGGGAGCAGTCACACAAGGAAGAAATGTTCAGGGACTATGGTCAAGCCAGGAGGCTTGTCTACACATCAACATACTGGAATTGAGGGCCATATACAACGGCCTACGACTAGCGGAGAATCTTCTTCGCGACCTACAGATTCTGATTCAATCAGACAACGTCACAACCGTGGCTCATGTAAACCGCCAAGGCGGGACAAGGAGCAGAGTGGCGATGGCGGAAGCCACCAGGATTCTTCGCTGGGCGGAATATCACGTAAGCGCTCTGTCAGCTGTCTTCATTCCGGGAGTGGACAACTGGGAAGCAGATTTCCTCAGCAGACACGATCTCCATCCGGGAGAGTGGGGACTTCATCAAGAAGTTTTTGCAGAGGTAACAAGTCTTTGGGGAATTCCTCAAATAGATATGATGGCATCACGCCTCAACAAAAAGCTTCGGAGGTATTGTGCCAGGTCTCGGGACCCTCAGGCAGTAGCAGTAGACGCCCTGGTGACACCATGGGTGTTTCAGTCGGTCTATGTATTTCCTCCTCTTCCTCTCATCTCAAAAATATTGAGGATCATAAGACAAAGAAGAGTGCAGACAATACTCATTGTCCCAGATTGGCCTCGAAGGGCCTGGTACTCAGATCTTCAGGAAATGCTCACAGAAGATCCGTGGCCTCTTCCTCTCAGGGAGGACCTGTTACAGCAGGGGCCCTGCGTGTTCCAAGACTTACCGCGGTTACATTTGACGGCATGGCGGTTGAACACCGAATCCTAGCTGGGAAAGGTATTCCTGAGGAAGTTATCCCTACTCTGATAAAGGCTAGGAAGGAGGTGACGGCAAAACATTATCACCGTACCTGGAGGAAGTATGTATCTTGGATGTGAAACCAAGAATGCTCCTACGGAAGATTTCCATCTGGGCCGGTTTCTCCACTTTCTACAGACAGGAGTGGATATGGGCCTGAAGTTAGGCTCCATTAAGGTACAGATTTCGGCCCTATCTATATTCTTTCAGAGGGAATTGGCTTCTCTCTCAGAAGTCCAGACGTTTGTGAAAGGAGTCCTGCACATCCAGTCCCCCTTTGTGCCCCCAGTGGCACCGTGGGATCTTAATGTGGTGTTAAGTTTCCTGAAATCTCACTGGTTTGAACCTCTTCAAACAGTACAATTAAAATTTCTCACGTGGAAGGTGGTCATGTTATTGGCCTTGGCATCTGCAAGGCAGGTGTCCGAATTGGCGGCCTTGTCCCACAAGAGCCCCTATTTGATTTTCCATGTGGATAGAGCAGAGTTGAGGACACGTCCTCAATTTTTGCCTAAGGTGGTTTCTTCATTTCATATGAACCAACCTATTGTGGTGTCTGTGGCTACGGGGGACTGGGACTCCATGTCCCTGGATGTAGTCATGGCCTTAAAGATTTATGTAGCCAGGATGGCCAGCGTTAGGAAAACAGAGGCTCTGTTTGTGTTGTATGCAGCCAACAAGGTTGGCGCTCCTGCTTCTAAGCAGACTATTGCTCGCTGGATCTGTAACACGATTCAGCAGGCTCATTCGACGGCTGGATTGCCGGTACCAAATCCGGTAAAGGCCCATTCCACTAGGAAGGTGGGCTCTTCTTGGGCTGCTGCCCGAGGCGTCTCGGCATAACAGCTTTGCAGAGCAGCTACTTGGTCGTGTTCAAACACTTTTGCTAAATTCTACAAGTTTGATACCCTGGCTGATGAGGACCTTGCGTTTGCTCAGTCGGTGCTGCAAAGTCATCCGCACTCTCCCGCCCGGTTGGGAGCTTTGGTATAATCCCCATGGTCCTTACGGAGTCCCCAGCATCCTCTAGGACGTAAGAGAAAATAAGATTTTAAACCTACCGGTAAATCTTTTTCTCCTAGTCCGTAGAGGATGCTGGGCGCCCGTCCCAGTGCGGACTAAATCTGCAAGACTTGTATATAGTTGTTGCTTACATAAGGGTTATGTTACAGTTGGAATTGGTCTTTGACTGATACTGTTTTTTGTTCATACTGTTAACTGGTTGCATATATTCCAGGTTATATGGTATGATTGGGGTGGGCTGGTATGAATCTTGCCCTTAGATTAACAAAATCCTTTCCTCATATTGTCCATCTTCTCTGGGCACAGTTCTCTAACTGAGGTCTGGAGGAGGGGCATAGAGGGAGGAGCCAGTGCACACCCATACTAAAAGTTCTTTATAGTGCCCATGTCTCCTGCGGAGCCCGTCTATACCCCATGGTCCTTACGGAGTCCCCAGCATCCTCTACGGACTAGGAGAAAAAGATTTACTGGTAGGTTTAAAATCTTATTTTTTCAGCGATGTTTCTCTAAATTTGCCTCGTGTACATATACTAGTGTATAATCAGGCATGTACGCAGGCAAACTGGTTATTTGTTTTTACTAGGTTCCCTACTTTATTTCAAACTGTATTTGCTGGCTTTCCAGAAGTGATTTCAGTGTCCTGCACAGTGGGGGAGATCTATTAAATCCATACTTACCTACATTTTATTTCTCCTCTCCGGGAGAAGCCCGGAGAGGAGACGCTGCAGGTGTCTTCTGGGGGCGGGGGCGGACTGTGACATCACTAAGACCCGCCCCCGCATCGGGAAATGCCGCGATTCGCGGGTCCGCGGGAAGGGGGCGGGGCTAAAATGATGCGATTAGCGTCATTTTAACCCTTTCTCCACCCGACGGTTCCGCGAATGCGGGAGGTTATCTCTCCATCCTGCTCGCATCACTTGGGTGCGAGCAGGATGCGGGAGACCTGCCCACTCTTCCGGGGGTGCGGGGGGCTACCCCAAAAAACAGGAGCCTCCCGCAGCTTCCGGGAGAGTAGGTAAGTATGATTAAACTACCATTTTATGGAATGTACTAGGTAAAGGACAGCTAAAAGCTGCTTGGTTACTATGGGCAACACCTCCTCTTTTCCTCTGTAAAAGGTTTGCTATTGCTACCTATTCCCCAGTGTCTCTGATTTGGAACAGAATGTGCATGGGGGCAGATGGATCCCAAACATGCAATAGCACTTTACTTAAATGAGCCCAAAAACATGTTTTATTTCTTTCCCTAGCATTAACATCTCGCACTAAGGGGGTCATTCCGAGTTGTTCGCTCGCAAGCTGCTTTTAGCAGCTTTGCACACGCTAAGCCGCCGCCTACTGGGAGTGAATCTTAGCTTAGCAAAATTGCAAACGAAAGATTAGCAGAATTGCGAATAGACACTTCTTAGCAGTTTCTGAGTAGCTTCAAACTTACTCGGCATCTGCGATCAGTTCAGCGTTTGTCGTTCCTGGTTTGACGTCACAAACACACCCAGCGTTCGCCCAGACACTCCTCCGTTTCTCCAGCCACTCCCGCGTTTTTCCCAGAAACAGAAGCGTTTTTTCGCACACACCCATAAAACGGCCAGTTTCCGCCCAGAAACACCCACTTCCTGTCAATCACATTACGATCACCAGAACGAAGAAAAAACCTTGTAATGCCGTGAGTAAAATACCTAACTGCATAGCAAATATACTTGGCGCAGTCGCACTGCGGACATTGCGCATGCGCATTAGCGACTAATTGCTCCGTTGCGAGAAAAAAATACCGAGCGAACAACTCGGAATGACCCCCTAAGGGCCTAATTCAGCATGGAACATGGTACGAATGCGTTCGCATGTGGAATCTTTCTGGAGTGTGCGCGTGCGCAGAAGCCGCACAGTGTGATGCAATGGCACCTGTCAACCAGGCAGAGGCGTTCGCGTGGTGGGAGGGGGCGGGATTTTATGGGCGGCTTTGGGGGGGGGGCGCAGTCCGGACAATGCAGGCGTGTCCGTACCATTTGCGGGGTGGGCCACAGCGACGGCATGATGTCACACGCTGCAGGTTGACGTCTGCCTTAACAGCTAGGCTGCATAGGCAGAGGGCAACCCTAAACATGTGAGAGCATTGCTGCTGTGCGATGCACTCGCATGTTTGTGAGGGGGAGCTAGGACCTGGCATGCGGGGCGGAGTTGCCCTGTGCTAGGCGTCCCCCCCTGGATATTAGTGTGCCCAGTCGCTCCCTCTCTCTCTGGGCTGTAGATGTGCGATGTTTTGCACATCTACGACTCATGCTGAATTAGGTCCTAAGTAGTATGAGCATTATCTATATAAATATTATACATGTATAAATTATAGTGACCATTTTATCCCTTTTACCTGGGACGCTCATGGATTACACAGGTTCTGTGACTGATTAAAACCAGCTGAAATGTAGGCTTGAAGTCAGCCAGCCACAGAGCCGTGTAATCCATGAGCATCCCAGACAAAAGGGATAATATGGTCACTCTAGTATAATAAATAAAAAAATCTACTAATAAAAGAACCTAATTTGTTTATTCCTGTTAAGGTTTGCAGAGAATTTCAGCGTGGGAACTGCACCCGTGGTGAAAATGACTGCCGCTATGCGCACCCGATAGACATCAACATGATCGACACCAACGAAAACACTGTAACAGTTTGCATGGATTACATCAAAGGGCGATGCTCTAGGGAGAAATGCAAGTACTTTCACCCCCCTGCACACCTGCAAGCCAAAATAAAGGCAGCTCAGCACCAGGTGAACCAAACAGCAGCAGCTGCTATGGTAAGGGCTTGCCCAGTCGCTCCCTCTCTCTCTGGAGCCTTAGTGTCTGGGGGCTAATTAAAATGTACTTAACCCTTGCAGGACTTGCAGCTGTTAGGTCGTATCTCCCTGATGAAACATGGTATAGGATAAATAATTCATCATTTCCTATTTATGTGTATTTTACTATATGCATGTGTTTGGGAAATCCAGATGTTATCATAACTTTATTTGTTTCAATAGAAAAATGCATTGTTTAAAATTGTATGAATAGTTTCCGAGATGCCCGTCATTAGGTCGACCACTATTGGTCGACATTGACATGGTCGACATGGACACATGGTCGACACGTGAAAATGGTCGACACGTGAAAAGGTCGACATGGTTTTTTTTACTTTTTTTTTCTTTTGGGGAACTTTTCCATACTTTACGATCCACATGGACTACGATTGGAACGGTAATCTGTGCCGAGCGAAGCGGTAGCAGAGCGAAGGCACCATGCCCGAAGCATGGCGAGCGAAGCGAGCCATGCGAGGGGACGCGGTGCACTAATTGGGGTTCCCAGTCACTTTACGCAAAAAACGACACCCAAAAAAGTAAAAAAACTCATGTCGACCTTTTCATGTGTCGACCTTTCATGTGTCGACCATTTTCATGTGTCGACCATGTGTCCATGTCAACCATGTCAATGTCGACCAATAGTTGTCGACCTAATGACTGTCGACCATAACATGGTCGACCATTCATACCGGAACCCCGTCTTGAATACTAACTTTTTCCTACAGTCTTCATGTGTCAAACTGGCTACTCTCTGGAACTTTAATGATTACTTTTTTTAACAAATGTATTATTTTGAATCAACTAGAAACTGGTAAAACATACAGGGGCCTATTCAACCACCGATAATAAAGTATTCTACTTACTGCCAGTGCTGGAGCAATTCAACATTGATCTGAAGATCAGCTGTCCCTGCAAATCTATTTTACCTTAGTACTGTGGAGCCTGACTAAGCAGTGTTAGTGCGCATGCGTAAACTTGGGTTCATGCACACACGACTTCAGGTGGAAGGAGCCGAGCAGTGGCGGATGGATCCCTCTTCGCGAACGGGACTCCTACCAGTAGGTAAGCAGTGGGGATACGGGAAGCAATGTCATCTGATGATGACAAATGCCCCCGCAGTTAAGCTCTGAAAATGGGATGTAGTTAATATTAGAGATGAGCGGGTTCGGATTTACTCGGTTCTTAACGCCAGAATTAACGGAAGTTCAGATTTTCTGGATTTTTCTTATTGGCTAACCAAAACACGTGACATCCGAGAGCCAATAAGAAGATCCGGGTAAATCCACGTAAAACCGAACCCGCTCATCTCTAGTTAATATCCCAGCTGAATCCCGACAGACGAGAATGGCGACAGCCTCGCCAGGGCTATTCCCACTCATGGGTGTCCACGACACCCATAGAGTGGGAATAGAACCTGTGACGAGTGCAGGTAGCCACCGAGTCCACAGCATGGCGAGCGCAACGGCCTTCAATGGTCTTTATAGCGCTCACCTCACTGCCAGCATTCTGGCTGGTGGGATGCCGCTGTTGGGATAATGACAGCCAGGATCCCGTCCGCCGGGATTTCATATCCAACCCCTGAAAATGTTGTATTTTTGAAGCTTGATAAATTTAGCTTCCCATACTAGTGTATGGCAGGGATGAAAGGGAAGCAGGAGATATCTGTGATATTCATGATATCTACTGGGTTACTTTTATAATAAATGGCACTGATATTTAATTCATACAAAAGTTGGCAAAACGTTCATTTTCATCTACTTTTGTATCAGTGAAGTGATGAATAGACCCCATAATAATTTCATAGTCCTAACATTAGGGGCGCTGCGTCAGAAATTCTGTGGATTTCACAAAATCCACATAATCTCTATTATGCAGGAAGCACCAGTGGTCATGTGACTGTATTTTCCTGCCTGGTATCAAGGACGTACTGTGATGCTTTGTGGGTAAGGATCCTTAGGACACTGTTTTCCCTTTATGACTAATTATCACCTAGCTGCCCCACCACGCTATTACAGAACATTGTCTGCATGAGCCCTGAATGAGTACCCCTGGGAGTACTGGTATGCAGTAGCGGATCTTGCCACGGGCAAGCAGGACTTTTGCCCGGGGCGCCGCCTTCCGGAGGGCGCAGGGCGCCATCCGGAGGGCGCCGCACCAGGGCAAGATCCGCTGCTGCTGTGTGCCCCCCGTTGCCCGCTGCCCCCCTGCTGCCGCTGGCCGCTGCCCCCCGCTGCCGCTGGGAAGGAAAACTAGACGCGTATGCGTCTAGTTTCCCTTCGTGGAGAGGTCCTTTACTGTGCGGTGCGCGATGACGTCATCGCGCACCGCACAGCAAAGGTCCTCTCCACGAAGGGAACTAGACGCTACGCGTCTAGTTTCCCTTCGTGGAGAGGACCTTTGCTGTGCGGTGCGCGATGATGTCATCACGCACCGCACATCATTTCAGTCTGTACAGGGGGCGTAAATGACCACGCCCCCTGTACGAAGCCACACCCCCTAATGCCGCTCGGGGCGCCAGAAGCCCCGGAACCGGCCCTGCTGGTATGCTACGTAGATAAAGCTGCTATGATGAGCTTTATAGGGGTCGTTTTCTTTTTTTTTCTACTGTCCTATTTTTTAAATAAATGGTATAAGTCATTCTGTATGTTTGCAGCTAATTGTGTTCCCCATGCAAGTAACAAGCACACAGCCCCCATTATTTCTGAGTTTTAGAACAGTCCCAGTAAGAGTGCTCTGTGTTGGCAATGTCTTAAGGTGTGTACACACGGTAAGATCTTTTCTTCCGATTCTGACTATATAGTCAGAATCGGAAGAAAAGATAGTGCAGATCGCAAGGTGACAGTCACCTTGCGATCCCGATCCGATGCGCGGCCCCGCGCGGTCGGCATCGGCCTAAAAAATAGGCTGTGCAGGCAAGTCAATCCTGACTATCTCTATAGAAGAGATAGTCAGGATTGACAGCCAAAATCGCACAGAACCAGGATCGCAAGCACACTAATTATGTGCTTGCGATACTGGCTAAGTGCCGACCCGGCCCCCCGTCGCACAGTGAGAATCGGATAAGTCCGAATCTCACCGTGTGTACACGGCCTTAAGATACGTGTCACTTGTGTGTATATTTAAAAGTATACCTGGACATTGCAAAAAAACATTTGATTGGAGGTACTCCCACCTACTGTCCAGCTTTACTCATCACAAGATGTTATATTTTCAACCCAAGCAGACACAGCTACCATGGTGCAATAAGCCCCATGCTTTCATATAAAAATGGATGCTTTTGTGCAAAAATAAACACACAGGGGCCAATTCAGAGTTGAAAGCAAGTTGGCTAAGTGTAATGAGGATATATCAATGTAACTACAAGGGATTATATATACGTTTTACCGGCGGACGGGATGCCAGTTTTCAATATCCCGACAGCGGCATCCCACCCGCTAGAATGCCGACTGCGGGGTGAGAGCTAAGAGTTCCTTTTCAGGCTCGGTGGCTCACTGTGCTCGCCACTGGATCTATTCCCACTCTATGGTTGTTGTGGACACCCACGAGTTGGAATAGCCCTGGTGCGCTGGGATTCCTCCTGTCGGCATTGTCGGCTGTGAGGATTTCGACGTCGGTATTCTGCACGCCGGGTTCCTGACAGCCGGCATTGAATTGTACTTGAATAGGATGGTGCAGTCACACAACTGCGTACAGCTCAGCATACAGGTGAATATACGCATTTGTCTCTGTACACACAGTGGAGGCGTAAGTGCACAGCAGACTTGTGTTCATCTATAAATCTGCCCCATGGTGTCACAAAACAGCATTTGCACTGCCAGACTGCTTGAGGATTTTTACTGTCGGAAAAGACCTGTGATGTTAATGTAGACAAGAGTGGCACCTACAGGCTAGAATATTCCCACACGGACTACTAGATTATTTACACTGTACGTCTGAGTTTAACCAATGGGATAATCCTTACAATATAGGGGGTAATTCTGAGTTGATCGCAGCAGCAAGTTTGTTAGCATTTGGACAAAACCATGTTCACTGCAGGGGGGGGGGGGGGGGGGGGGGCAGATATAACATTTGCAGAGAGAGTTAGATTTGGTTGGGTTATATTGTTTCTGTGCAGGGTAAATACTGGCTGCTTTATTTTTACACTGCAATTTAGATTTCAGTTTGATTACACCCCACCCAAATCTAACTCTCTCTAGTGCACATGTTATATCTGCCCCTCCTGCAGTGCACATGGTTTTGCCCAACTGCTAACAAATTTGCTGCTGCGATCAACTCAGAATTAGGCCCATAATTATAATTTTAAATAAAACAATAGAATAATGTTTAATTAATTCACCAAGTCCGGTGTGCATTCACAAAAGTATGGGCCTTGACAGATCTAGCTATGTGAGATTGTGCTAAAGACAGGATGCAATGATTGGGATACGGTCGTTAGGTCGACACAGCTTAGGTCGACAGTCATTAGGTCAACAACTGTAGGTCGACATGGTCATTAGGTCGACAGGTACTAGGTCGACAGGTCAAAAGGTCAACATGAGTTTTTCACAAAAAATGTTTTCATTTTTTGAATCTTCCATACTTCACGATCCACGTGGACTATGATTGGAACGGTAACCTTGCCCGAGCGAGCCATGCGAGGGGACACGGTGCACTAATTGGGGTTCCCTGTCACTTTACGAAGAAAACGACACCAAAAAAAGTTCAAAAACTCATGTCGACCTTTTCACCTGTCGACCTAATGCCCATGTCGAACTTCAGTGGTCAACCTAATGACTGTCGACCTAAGTTGAGTCGACCCAATGACCCGTACCCCAATGATTTGGGATTAATATGTTTACTGTGGTTATGCTCTGAAATGTTTAAGGGAATGTCATACAGCTCTGCCTCTGACTGGGTGTGGTTCAGTCAGACCCCAGTGTCACAGGATCATGTCCTAAAATGGTTACCACAGTACAGTACTGCTCCATTGTATAATGTATAATGTATATATGGGCAGGCGTGGTTAGACATTAACCTGCCCGCTGCGCCATCCATTCATTTGATATGTTAGTCTAGCCCCAGTACATCCTTTTGAAACTGCTGATCTATTAATCCTCTCTCACAGCCATGATTGGCTGACTTGTACTCACCCCTTGGGGGAAAGGTGGAATTAGAGGGAATATACATAGAGGAGATATTGTTCCTGCTGAGTTTAACAGGCAATAGAACACATCAGTATATCTGCTACCACCACAACATCAAAATCCCCAAACTTGTGGTGGCCACAGAACAAATGCCTGATTGCCAGACGTGGTCATAGTAATGACGCCACAGAACCAATGCACAGGAGAACTGAGGGAATATCACATGTGCAGGTGACAATGGCATGATACTACACACTGATTTTCATATACCTTATGTTCTGACAAGGCACATGGTTGCGTTATCTGAAATGCAATATAGCTTTGCTGCATGAATACATCTTTTGTTATAGATAATCATTAGACATGTCTTTATATCACCCAAAACATACTAAAATATTGATGTCTTTTGCTACCATTATCACTTTTAAAATGGAACTAAACACAAAAAAATCGTATCTTAAATCTACCTGTGGTAAAATTATTATTATCATTTATCTAGCACTAGCTATCTGTATAATACTGTGTGTGTATGTATATATATATATATATATATATATATATATATTTAATCGATAGGGATTATCACTCACAACCAGTACACCGGCTCATTAGTTAGCCCCTGCTGGGTGAAACCCCAAACTAACCAGTACAGTACTCGGAGTGTGTAACTCGATTAATAATTTGCATCACCCAGTAGGTGCTAGAAGTATGGAGACGCTGGCCACTGCCTACTCTGTTTCCACTCATGGGGCAAGTGGTTGATGATGGAATTTGCTTCATGTCTGATATAAGCTGTGATTAAAAAAGTCCATCATCCATGCTGGCAAGTGGGCCCTCTGCTGGAGATGTGCTTACTGTCACATGGGAACATATCCCAGGAATTCCAGGAGAGTAGCAACTATGTACTAACGGGGGGGTCCCACCAATCACCCCAAACGCAAGATCTCCTTAGCCAGCTATTTAATGAATTGACACACCCCCTCCCTGACAACTCATCCATCATTTAGTAGCAGGAGCTATATATTCAGTAAGTTTGTGTGTTTAGTTCTTTTTTAAGAGTAAGAATTGTTGCCGGGAATATTTCGCTATTTAAAATACAATAAGTATTTAAAATGTGTTTTAAAAGAAATTAATTATCTTAAAATGTATTCTTTTCTTGAGGGGGAAGGGGGTGGGGTAAATGAGATTTATTACGATATTGTGTGAAATAACATACATTATGTACATTTCATCCTTCCACATTGAAGTTAACTCTTTGAACGTGAATGTGTTTTAGTTATTTGTCAGCATAAAATGTTTTGCATATCTTACAGCAGCAACCTTTTCTTCATCCCTATCTCTCTAGAAGCCTGACTTACTTTACAAGCTGCTGATTCTCTGCGGGTTTGACCCCGAAATGAAACGCATAACCCAGCGTGTTTTGCATCTAATATTACTGTTTTAAATTTCAGTGTCAAAATTGCTGCGAGTCAGTGGCTTGCAAAAGCTGCCGCTTAGTAAATCTTTCCCTAAGTTTTAACAACTCTATTATCCTAACCTAACTTCTAATGATTGTCACAATTAACTGAGGTATTGATGTTCACAGGAGATTATTAAATGGTCACTCAGTACACACTTATACAGACACATACACCTAATTGATTTCCTCTAGATTAGGCACATGCATTTTTTTTTGAAGTGTTAAAAGTGACAATGATGTGTGAGAGGATGCAATTGGATTGGCAGTGAAGGTTGAGAGAAGACAATTGGATTGGCAGTGAAGCATGAAAGGAGGCAATAGGATGAGAGGAAAGTGTGAACAGAGGCAATTGAAATGGCTGCGAAGCGTGAGAGGAGGTAATTGGATTGGTTGAGAAGCATAAAGCAGGGTACACACGGAGAGATGTGTCCCAGTGATGTGTGCTGAGCGTTCTAGCACAGATTGCTCAGCACACATCTTAGGACACTCAGACATCTTAGGACACTCAGCACACAGAGCGGTCTGATTAGATTTGGCAAGAATGCCAATCTAGAGTCAGCAATAGCGACACGCGGAGCCGCGCATCGCTATCACAGATTGCTTAGAAATTAAGCAAACATCTCTCTGTGTGTACCACCCTTAAGAGGAGGCAATTGGATAACAATGAAGCATTAGAGGAGGTTGATAGCAGTGAACCATGACAGGGTGCAATTGGAAGCAGTGAAACCTAAGAGGAGGGAATTGGATGAGAGTGAAGTGTGAGCAGATGCAATTGAATTGACTGAAGCATGAGGGGGGGGGGGGGGGGGCAATTGGATGGCAGTGAAGCATGAGAGGAGAGAACTGGATAGCAGTGAAACATGAGACTGTATAACTGGAGGACAATGACCTAGAAGGGAGCAATGAGGAGGGGCATTGAGCTATATGAGGGAGGCAATGAGATATAAGGAGGCATACAGAGACATGAGGAGGGTAATTACAGGGAGAATAATGTAAAAATATAAAAAATGTAAATTATAGTTAAAGGTTGCATTTCTGCCCAACCACATACAGTGATATAGAATAACCATCTAGAATTCCTTACTTATTTATTTATTTTGGCCCTTGTTAGCCATTCTAGTTGGCCTGAATGAGGCCTACGTGGCAGCCACATCTATTTATCATATCAAAAATGTAAGATGGCTTTATTATCTTCTAGTACATCGCCTATACGAACTCTGTGAGCTAAAGAGTAAATCAAGAACAGATGGAATGTTGTGGGTTGCTGCTCTCTAAGAGAAAGCAAAATCAAGCTTGTTTAGTTTTATTATACTGCATTAACAATAGTCACCATTCCGTGCATGTCTGGCTTTAAATATATTATATAATGCATTCTTTTTTTTTTCCTTTTCACCTCTTCACAATGTTACTACTCTTATGACATGCCTCTGCTTGCTGGTCTTTGTTGTTGTGCTTGACCCCTTTCGGCCCATTGCCATCATGTGCTCCCTGCCTGCTAATTAAGACTCAGCCAGCTGTTACATCACTGAAGCGATCCCTCAGCACCACCCTTGACCTGGTACTTGAACCTATGACCTTCTTGCTTTGCATGTAACCATCTTCAAGTGCATGAATTCTTGTTTGTGTTATTATCTACATGAAAAGCTGTTAACATACATTTAATGTTGTCTGTTGGTTTGAAGCCAATGTATTAATCTTAAACTTACCCAAAACTCCTATGAATTTAATGTTAAGCAATCTGTCTCATTCATACAGAGGAAGCAGCCGTTTTATTGGCTGACCAAATATTAGACCTGTTAAGAGAAGAGAGAAAATGATCTAGGAATGAATAAGTTCTTTTATTGTTAGTCTCCAAGCCCAAATGATCTTACTATCTGATACTAATTTGCTAGGGAATAGGGGGTACTGCCACAGACTAAACGAGACACGTGAGGAGAAGAGGAAAAGGGCCTGTTTGAGGCACACAAAATATTAAGATTTAACATTTGTTTAAAAATGTACATACATATAGATAGTATGGGGTATATTTGCTAAAGTGCGGCGTTTCAGATGTGGAGGGTACACTTTTTAATGTCCTGAACAAGTTTAATGATGTTCTGAAGCAGGTTAGTATGCTGATCCGGGGGGTCCCATGTTCTGAACTTGAACCATATATGCCCATTAATTAAATTAATTGTTGACGTAGTCTAAAGGTGCCCATACACTTATGCTGCCCATACACTTATGCGACTTCTCCGAGGGAGAAGTCGCATAAGATTTCCCTTGAACCGCCCGGCAGCTTACCGGGCGGCAGGATCGCATACGATACATCGCATGCGGTCCTTTTGCATACGATGTATCATATGCGATCCCAGCCATGCCTGCGGGATCTGGCATATCTATAGTGCAGTACTTCCGATCTAGGTGCTCCGATCCGATGCTCACGGGACCGTGCATCGGATCGGATCTGAGGTAAAGCACATGCGCTTTGCCCGTTTTCATCCGATTTGTTGGCCTGAAACATCGGAATCATATGAAATCGGGCAAAATCGCACTAGTGTATGGGTACCTTAAGTCTATTGCAAGAGCCTAAGAAATTACCTACAATCCTCATATATACACATGTTCTGTACTTTAAAAGAAGACCAAACATGGGCACACAGTTGAACTTTATTACATTTCATTTCATTTCACATACAGTATATTTCGAATCTTTACAGATATCTAGTATTACTATGTTTTACTAAACATTTTGCTATCTGTATGTATGTTTATTTTTAAACAAAAGTTATGTTTAATTGGTATTTTGTGCACCTCAAACAGGCCCTCATTTCAGATATTAGGCCCGCCATTTTACAGAGAACCAGTGACATCAGAGAACTTATACTTAAGTGATGTCCCTAGTTCTTACAGAATTAATAGGCTGTATTCTCCATGTTGGTTCAGCCAAACAAAATGGCTGCCTCCAGGGACTATTGCTGATAGCTACATTTTATTAGTAATGGGAGGATGTTGCTTTTTCATAAACTATTGGAAACTGAAAGCAAAGTCTCTATTTAGTGAATGGCTAAGAAGTCTAGGTTCTGTGCACAGCATACATTGTTCCTTACACTGTAGACTAGGCGTAGGTAATGTGTAGAGCTCCTACTGCTGTGGAATCAAATGTCCCAGCATATCCTGCCACAGTTTTGCTGTTAGGCTTGCTAAAACTATGGCAGGGCATGCTGGGACATGTAGTCAGTGCCAGATAAACCACAGGATGGCAAGGTTTCCTGGGGTCTCCATACTGAGCTGCATCTCCAGCATGGGAGGTATTATGGCATATGTAAATTAGGGTTTCTGTTGTGTGTCATAATGTGAACTCGGGTCACTGCAGTGTGTATAACACATTTGCGGTGCTGGGAGTATTTATACATTGCACTTTTTAATAACATTGCCATCATATTATTTCATAATGACAGGATAGTTGCCCCGGGGGCCCCACAAACCTAAATCCGGCCTTTGTATAGTTTGCCAGCCACTAGAGTGCTACAGTACATGTTGTTGTCAACAGTAACTATACGGATCAAGAAGAATTCCATTGAAAACAGAGAAATTACTTTGTGGAAAAGTTCAAAGAATTAATAATAAAAAATAAATTTGCATAAATAAATCTAAATAAATGATATTTACAGTGCATCACATCTTTAGGATACGGTACACCCAGGTCCTTGATGGCTGTAAACGTGTCACACTGCACTTTTCTCCTGTTTATTCTTTATTGCTAAAACTAAAATAGTTATAAAAAAATATGTTGTTTTATAGTCAAGTGACTTTTATTTGGAGAGTAGTTATGATTTAGATATAAATTCCTGTCACTTGTATAACATGTATTTGCGCCTGCTTTATATGATAATTATGGAGGGCTTACTCTAACCTGACAGTCTATATGAACTTTCAGCGTACAGCATTGAGCTACAAACCAAGTTTCTTACCTTTGCAAAAATGGGTTTAGATATGCTTTATCTCTGTCCAAGACATCCCTTCTTCCTCATTTATGAAGTATTTACCTTCTGTATTTGAAATGTTTCTCTGTGCTTTGTCCTGGGCATGCACCAAGTTGGCTACAATTGCTTCTATGTACTGCTGACTAGGCAAGCAGGATGCATTTTGGCTAGTTCAAAAATTGTATGACTGCCCTAATGACTATGGGGCTTAAGTAATAGCCTGCGAAATGCAGTCTGTGAGGGAATTCTGTGAGTATGCATGTATTTTTAAAGTGGCAATCATTTACATGATTGGTGCTTTAAAAATACAGGCATACCGGCCTGGAATTCCTGGCCAGAAGGCCTAATTCAGATATGGTTGTTCTTGGTACTGCTGTTGCAATCCTTTGCTGTACGCAACTGCAGTATATGCTAATATGGACAGAAGCTAACCTGAGCATAGGGATGTCCACTGCTATTGCATCATTTCCAGTCCGAAGGCATATTATTGCTGATACATCGTTGCAAATCGGTTAATGTTGCAGTCTGAGTGCCTCTGTAGACCTGCTCTTCAGGGATGCAGAGGGCTCTCCAGGAGCAACTGCTAATCTATGAACACCCAGAAAACGCCATCTGAACTGCCATGACATGCCTGTGTTTACCTAACCACTCCCAACACCACCCCCAAACGCTGTCTTCCTGTCATTCACTTTGCGACTAATTTCTCGGTGCGACCACAATCGCATTTCACTCGCTGAGCGTGCGCACTGCGTCTCAGATGCATGACGGTAAGAAAACATTGTCCAATTTGCATACAATAGCAGCTCTGCAACCGCATCTGAATTAGGTCCAGACTGCATTTCGCAGCCTATTACATAAGCCCTATATTTCTTTTAGCGTGCATTTACTTAACGTAATTGGTTATATATTTAAAATAATGTTGCAATGTGTGCAACTTAGTGCATGGTCAATACAGTATATCTTTGTATAACTGGTTAACGAGTATAATTGTGGGCCACAGGATGTGCACAAAATTATTAGCTGTATGTACTAGGATTGATGGATACTTTATTAATACGATTGCACAACCGAAGAGTTGTAGTGGTGAAAAAAATATATTTTTAGTTACTTAAAAAAGAAAAACATTATATAGCATAAATATTTGTTTGTACTTTTCATTAGATTTCCTTCTTGCAGACAGGTGATGTCTACAATCAGTGTGTTAAATATACATATCTTGGCTTAACTAACCAGTTTCATGTTTCACAACAACAGTCCTCAGCAGCGACGTTTCCTACTTACGTTTGGTAGGGGGGCTGCTGCAACCCCCGTGCCTGGAAAGGAGAAGAGACAGCCAACCCCCGGGTCCTGGCATCTGCGCAATATATCCGTCACGTGCCAGTACTAGCGTATGTGCTGCGGTGCATATTGGCCTGCATGCATAAGCGACCCGGCACCAACGATGAACGAGCGCGGGGCCGCGCATCATTCATCGCAGGTGCCTACACACTGAAAGTTATATATTTTCCATGCTCTGTACTAGAGCACAGGTGTCTTTATTACCAACTGACATATTCTAAAAGATCCACAGCTGCCACTTGTTGTTCTGTGAGTAGGCCTGGAAAGCATGGTTCCCTGAGGACTATAGTTGAGAATCATTGAACCACTTATACTGTATGAGCTACTAGTCACCAGTCCGTCAAAATGACGGAACAATATAACAGTAATGTCAGCGCCACCCAAATGGAGCTACACTTGAATTGCTTCGTCGGGCGCCATCTAGTGGCTGCCGGCGTGCAAAACACTTGATTTCCCCCGATAGAGGTGAGGAACAGCGTTAGCCTTTTATTATATAGGATGCCTTGACAACATCACATATTGCAGTTCAGTTGTCATCCCAGCCCTCTTCCTCGCTGTAATGTTTGATTGGTTGTTCCAGGTGTCAACTAGAATAGTTCATTGCATTTCAGAAGGAAGGGTGTGAAACTTCACTGCCGAGACAACTGTTGAGGGACATTATAGTTATGAGGTTATGAAAGAAAGCTATCCCTTAGTAGCTCCTACCTTTGTGCTACTCTGCAGTATGTGCATGGCTTTTCCAGCACGTCCCTGCTTTATACTCACCCCCGTTGGAACCAAATTGGAAGCTGCCTGGATCCTTGCTTCACCTCTGTGGTGTAGAACAAAGTGTTAACTTGCCCCTTCTCCTGGATTTCAATTTTATTGTCCTCCTGCCCAAACATAAAAATGTAATAATAACCAGGCATGGGCATCTTACTTAGGATACAATTGGAGCCATTTGCTGGGACATGTGCTTATGCAATGGTAGAAGACCTACAGAATGCCAGCTGCTGCTTTAGACCATTTAGTCAGTGGTAATAGGTTACCAGTCTATTCATCAAATGCTTCCTTTGTTGCGGTAGAAACACTGTTGAATAAGAACATAAAATGTAAAGCCATTTGCTTCTAGCTGTTTTCAAGGTCAGAATAATTTTTATTGAAAGGGTCCTATTGTTCCCACTCCTATATTTATTACCATTAAATCTGTTTACATAGGAAAGCACAGAAGAGGTAGATGATAGATTGTAAAAAGAGTTATGACGCAAGATGTCATCCCGTAGGCATTAGAATGTATCCCTGATCAAGGGCAGGTATTGTTGTGTTAGATCACCTTCACTTCATCAGAATTATTTTCTGTAACCTCGGTCTCTCTTCTCATATAGCTGACATTCACTTATAGCACTCTATGTAGAATTTCTCCTTCCTCCTTCTGTCTAGATGCTGCAGTGTTTTGTTGAGAGGTGCATAGGTTTATTTTGTGCTCATTAAAAATCCAGAGCATATTTCTGAAACGGTGAACGTTCTACAAATAACTCTATGGAACTTATTTTTTTATCTTTCTAAAAGTATATGTTCCTCTCAGAATAAACACAGATTTAAGTGGTTTGCACGTCTAACTAGAGATGTGTTGCTGAGCCTAAGCCAAGGTCGCTATTAGCGTTTCATTTGCTTGCATTCAGGAGGTCGTTGTAGGTCACTCCGTTCACCTCAATGCTTTTAACTTGTGTTAAATGCAGCATCATCCATGAATGTAAGTAAATACATGAGTGGATATGCTAGCGGTGGATTCATGGGATTCCACTGTCAGGCCCAGTTATGGGCCTTGTACTAGCTTTAAAAACGCGAGTGAGGTCTAAAGAGGTTCTTACCTAACAAAGGAGGTAATTCAGAGTTGATTGCAGCAGCAGATTTGTTAGCAGTCGGACAAAACCAGGGTGATCATTCCGAGTTGTTCGCTCGTTGCCGTTTTTCGCAACGCAGCGATTAGGTGGAAAATGCGCATGGTACGCAGCGTGCATGCGCTAAGTAATTTAACACAAAACTTTGTAGATTTGCACAGGCTCGAGCAACGTTTTTCCATCGCTCGAGTGATCGTAGTGTGATTGACAGGAAGTGGGTGTTTCTGGGCGGAAACTGGCCGTTTTCAGGGAGTGTGCTAAAAAAAGCAGGCGTGCCAGGTAAAAACGCAGGAGTGGCTGGAGAAACGCGGGAGTGGCTGGCCGAACGCAGGGCGTGTTTGTGACGTCAAAGCAGGAACTAAACGGACTGAGGTGATCGCAGTCTAGGAGTAGGTCTGGAGCTACTCAGAAACTGCAGGGAATTATTTAGTAGCAGTTCTGCTAATCTTTCGTTCGCTGTTCTGCTATGCTAAGATACACTCCCAGAGGGCGGCGGCCTAGCGTTTGCAATGCTGCTAAAAGCAGCTAGCGAGCGAACAACTCGGAATGAGGGCCCATGTGCACTGCAGGAGGGGCAGATATAACGTGCAGAGACAGTTAGATTTGGGTGGGTTATTTTGTTTCTGTGCAGGGTAAATACTGGCTGCTTTATTTTTACACTGCAATTTAGATTTCAGTTTGAACACATCCCACCCAAATCTAACTCTCTCTGCACATGTTATATCTGCCCCCTGCAGTGCACATGGTTTTGCCCAACTGCTAACAAATTTGCTGCTGCGATCAACTCTGAATTAGGCCCAAATTACAATAATTATTATCCCTTATTTATAAAGTGCTAAAATATTATTCAGCGTTGTACATTGAGGGATCATACGTAAAACATTTTTTATATTAAATGGTTCAATGAAACGGAAGGCAAAAGATGGCCCTTACATTGTAGGAGGTGCGAGGAACACAATACAAAAGATGACTGAATAACAGTTGAAGCTGCTATTGGGGAGAGTGCATGGCTACTGTAAGGCAGCAGCATCATCACCCACCAACAGTAAAGCAGCTAATGGTTAGTGGCATTTCTGTGCAGGTACCACGGGTTCAGTATGATTTACTAACGGACACAATACCGACGGCCATAATCCCAACAGCCATTGACCTAGTCAAAATACCGACATTCATTATGCCGACATGTTTGAAATACCGACATAGTCGGAATTTCGACATTTGAAATGCAGGCATGTCAAAATACCGACATGAGTTTTTCTCTTTTTTTTTGTGTCAATGTCAACATAGGTCGACATGGACACCATCTAAGTCAGGCATGTCCAAACTGCGGCCCTCCAGCTGTTGTGAAACTACATATCCCAGCATGCCCTGACACAGTTTTGCTGTCAGAGAATGCTAAACCTGTGTCGGGCATGCTAGGATGTGTAGTTTCTAAACATTTGGAGGGCCGCAGTTTGGACATGCCTGGTCTAAGTGTACCGCGTCCCCTTGCATGACTCGTTTTGCTCGCCATGCTTCATTATATTCCCCCTCCAGATTCACTGAGATGGTAAAGTATCAACAAGTCTGTTTTGGGGCAAAAAATCCTTAAAAAAGCATGTCAGCATTTTGACATGTCAGCATTTCAAATGTTGGTATTCAATTTCTTACTATGTCTGCATTTTGAACATGTCGGTATAATGAATGTTGGTATTTTGACCGTGTCAGTATTTTGACTGTCAGTCAATGGCTGTCGGGATTATGACCATGGGTATTGTTGTCCGTCTGTAAATCAACTGATACCCGGTACCACCAGTGGAATACAGATTAATGATAAGAAACAGCGAAAGGTGAAGACATGAACTAATCGTTGTAAAATCTTAAGACCTTCAGCTGCTGTCAGCCATGGGGTTCCATCTCCGTTTGCATTAATCAATCATTGTGGTCATGTACCAGCTCATAGTCCCTGTGTGACTGGTAGGTTTCACTACTGGACACTGCCATGACACTTGATCGCCATGTTCACGTAGATTGTGGCTGCTGCTGCCAAGTGGGCTGTAGAACTGACCTGAGATGGTGTTGCAGTAGATATTTGGAACAGCCCCATCTTTGGTGTGATGACACTCCTCAATAACACTTTCTTAAGTACAACCATCTCTTATTGCCAGCCATGTGTTACCAAATTCACAACCTACAGCAACTCAATCAGAAATAAGCTTTAATCTAAAATAAGTTACCGCGATGAAAGCAATATCAATTTAGATGCTGCAAGGTACTGCGCATTTGCGATTTTGCACTTTGGAGGATATTCAGGTTGGTTAGCAAACCAAAAAAGTTAGCAACTGGGCAAAAACCATGTGCACTGCAGGTGTGGCAGATGTACCATCTGCAGAGAGAGTTAGATTTGGGTGGGATATATTGTTTCTGTGCACGGTAAATACTGGCTGCTTTATTTTTACACTGCAATTAAGATTTCAGTTTGAACACACCCCACCCAAATCTAACTCTCTCTGCACATGTTACATCTGCCCCACCAGCAGTGCAGCATGGTTTTGCCCAGTTGCTAACTTTTTTGGTTTGCTAACAAACCTGAATAACCCCCTTTGTTAGTAAATCTCCTACAATGACTAGATCCGCTAAGACAATTTTGTGGCAATAAGGATTAAATTAATTAATTGAATTAAAATTTGTTTTGTTAAGATTAGTACATAAAGACCAGATTCAAGTAGACAGGAGCCTTGTACTATGGCCCTCATTCCGAGTTGATCGCTCGCTAGCTGCTTTTAGCAGCAGTGCAAACGCTAGGCCGCCGCCCTCTGGGAGTGTATCTTAGCTTAGCAGAAGTGCGAACGAAAGCTTAGCAGAACAGTGCTGAAATTTTTTCAAGCAGTTTCAGAGTAGCTCCAGACCTACTCCTTCCTTACGATCACTTCAGTCTGTTCAGTTCCTGCTTTGACGTCACAAACATGCCCTGCGTTCAGCCAGCCACTCCCCCGTTTCCCCAGGCACGCCTGCGTTTTTACCTGACACGCCTGCGTTTTTTAGCACATTCCCGGAAAACAGTCAGTTACCACCCAGAAACACCCACTTCCTGTCAATCACTCACCGATCAGCAGAGCGACTGAAAAGCGTCGCTCAACCTTGTGTAAAACTGCATAGTTTTTTGTGAAAGTACTTCGCGTGTGCGCACTGCGGCCCGTACGCATGCGCAGAAATGCAGATTTTTTAGCCTGATCGCTACGCTGCGAACAACGGCAGCTAGCGATCAACTCGGAATGACCCCCTATGTGCTTAATGTGTCCACTTCCAGGTATTACAATACAGAAAACACCAAAGCAAAAAGAATCAATGTTTTCTACCAGCAATATCCCGCAAGGCTGGTACAGGTCCTCACCTTTAATTGAGATGATCCTAAGTGTACCACATATAGCCAGTGGTGCCAAATTGCCCAGGTCTGATGGAGGCGCCCCCAGGGGGGGTCCCAGGCCCCTTCTTACCTGGCAGCTGCAGCTCTTCTCTTCAGCCCAGCACACGCTGTTGTGTGCTGGGTTGCAGTGTGGCCAGGGAGGCACTTAAAATAAAAAAAAATCTGTATTTTTTCTAAGGGTGCATGCAGGACCGTTGAGAGCCACGCCGGGCCCCGGTAAATGATTGGGGGTGTGGCTTATTAAGTGGGTGTGGTTATGTCCACTTAATAAGCCGTGTTTAAAAATTTGTGAATACTAAAATAATTGCTGGGCCACTTACAAGGGGGGCACCGTTTTACCATAGGGGGAGAGGGGGAGGGCACCCACTTCCTACCTTACTTGATCTGAAAGTGGGTCCCTCTTCCCTAGCCACTGCCATCTTCTCAGTGAGATTTGGAAAGATGATGCCAGCCACTAGAGAGAAAAGATGAGTCTTTGCTTTCTATGTGCAGCACCATCTTCCCGACGATATCACCGGGAAGATGACGCCACAGTACAGGTATCTGGGGGGGAGGGGGTTAGTGACCCGGGGCTCCTCCAGCAGGCCGGGCCCGGGTAATTTGTACCCTCTAACCCTGCCTCTCGGCACCACTGAGTGCATGGCCCATGCCTCCTTTGAATAGGCCACACCCCCTGAAACGTACCTGGGCCCAGGGCAGTATCTACATAGCAATGTACAATACAGACATGTGACTGCAGCCTATCACGTCACTAGATGCTAATGCCACCAGTGTTCTTGTTTCCCAGTGAATTCATACGCTGAATTCTGAAAATTGCTGCCGGTGCTGTGTGTAGGTAATGGGTACTCTGTAACAGGGGCGTATCTAGCCATTGGCCAGGATGGCACTCGCCAGGGGCGCCAGCCGAGGAGGGGGCGCCGCCTGGCAATGCTACCCTTGGCCAATGGGTGGAATCACTTAGTAGTGGCATCACCTGGGCTGGAGGATCTCACAGTAGGCAGGAACAGGCGCCGGTGTTCGGCACCGCAATGCACTAGTGAAGAACGTAAAAGTAAACTACAGTTCCCAGCAGCCCTTGCTGTCGGGAGCTCCTGGCAGCAAGGGTTGCTGGGAGCTGTAGTTTACTTTCACTTAGTTCACGAAGTGGGGTGTTCCTGCCTACTGTGCCATCCTCCAGCCCAGGCGATGCCCAGCTCATCACACTGGGTACTGCAACATAGTAATTGATATGTGCTTTGAGGAGGGAGGACTACTGTATATGCAGGGAGGGGAAAGGACTATATGCAGGGGAAAGGGGGGGGGGACGACTCTGTGCTGGAAGGGGAGAGGACTATATGCAGGCAGGGGGGAGACTCTGTGCTGGGAGGGGAGAGGACTATATGAAGGGAGGGGGGAGACTATGTACTGGGAGGGGAGAGGACTATATGCAGGGAGTGGGGACAACGACTCTGTGCTGGGAGGAGACAGGACTATATGCAGGGAGGGGGGAGACTATGTACTGGGAGGGGAGAGGACTATATTCAGGGGGACAACGACTCTGTGCTGGAAGGGGAGAGGACTATATGCAGGGAGGGGGGAGACCATGGCTATGTGCAGGGAGGGGGGAGACCATGGCTATGTGCAGGGAGGGGGAGACCATGGCTATGTGCGGGGAGGGGGAGACAATGGTTATGTGCAGGGAGGGGGGAGACCATGGCTATGTGCAGGGAGGGGGGAGACCATGGCTATGTGCAGGGAGGAGGCAGACCAAGGCTATGTGCAGGGAGGAGGAAGGGGACTATTGCTATTTGCTGGGAGGAGAATGGAGACTACAGCTATGTGCTGGGAGCGGGATGGGGACTACTTCTATGTGCTGGGAGGGGGTGGGGACTATGGCTATGTGCTGGGGAGAGGAGGTTATCTACCCATTGGCCAGGATGGCACTCACCAGGTGCACTGGCCGAGGAGGGGGCACTGCCTGGTGGTGCCACCCTTGGCCAGGGAGTGGAATCAATTAGTAGTGGCAGTGCCTGGGCTGATGGTTCGCACAGCAGCCAAGAGCTGGCGCCGGTGTTCGGCACCACAATGCACCACAGTGTAGAAACTCAAAATAACCTACTAGAATGCTATTCTTAATATATCACTACATCACCACTACTAGGTAGTGCGCAGAGATACCTTTTCACTGCCATTAATATTTGATTATATCCCCTGACTGCGGGTGGCATCGCTGGACAGTGCCCCTCCTTGGCCGCGCCAGGCACTGCTGATTTCTACACAGTGTGACAAGGATTACTGTGTGGGCATGATGTGTAAGGGGCACTAGTATGTGACATGATATGTATAAGGGGTACTACTATGTAGCATAATTTGAATTGGGAGTACTATTGTGTGGTCATGCCCCTTTCCCACAAGATCATGTCCCTTTTTTTGCACATGCACCTTCCCTATTTCAAATATGGGGGGGGGGGGGCGGGGGCATCAGTCCCTTACTTTGCCAGGGGCACCTGGTCCCCTAGATACACCTCTGCTCTGTAATCAGCTGCATAAAACAAATAATGGATAAATCTTCCATCAGCTTGTATTAGTTTAGAGAATCTATTCTTTGGACAATTATTTCTTATTGTGTGCAACATACATTGATGATTCAAGGGAATAATCAGTACCTTTAAAGAAGAGACTTAGATAATATTACAATACTTACAATATCCTGTTGCCCACAAATACTTGTTGTAGTTAACCAATCTACAATCTTCTCTAATGTGTAATCTGCTTTCCAAAACTCCTTGTGTTTTTCCACGTGTGTCCCTGTTTTGCCCTGTTCCTCAGACATTGTGTGATTTGTGTGTCAATTCTCTTAGTTTTACCTGTGACCTAATTTTATTCCTGTCTTTGACAAATGATAGTGTCGGGTGACTTTGTGAATCAGACTTTGTATAACGCATGCAGGATGTGTCTCTTTCTCATCTATAGTTTATTGCATCTAATTCCTTCCTCATTCACAGGCACTGCAGCCTGGAGCACTTCAACCTTTACCAAAGAGGCCAGCACTTGAAAAAAGCAATGGGGCCACCACGGTGTTTAACCCCAATGTTTTCCACTACCAACAGGCTCTAGCAAATATGCAGTTACAGCAACCTGCATTTATCCCGACAAGTAAGAAACATTTCATGAGAAAACCTAAACATCATGCTTAGGCTACCGGTGGCTGCCCAGCTGTTTGGGAACTCCCAGCATGCCATGCCTGAATAGGGAAGTACATGCTAAGAGTAGGGGCAGATGTACCTTAGAGAGAGATAAAATACCAGCCAATCAGCTTCTGACTGCCATGTTACAGGCTGTGTTTGAAAAATGACAGGAGCTGATTGGTTGGTACTCTATCTCCAAGGTTTAGTACTGTACATCTACCCCAACGTTCCCTAACATTTGGAGAAGCACTGGGTGCCCAATACAGCATTACTCCTGTCAAAATTATTGAATATATCTAGCCTGATTCATGAAAACATTGATAAAATGAATAATAAGTGGTAGTGCTGTAGGATTGATCATACTCTGTAGTGTATCAACGACATGCCTTTTACTCCTAGCATTGAGTTTGAAAACTGGGGATGTATATTTGGGTGATGTGGTGCAATGTAGAGGATTTTTGACACGTCTTTTTGTCAGTTTATGAATGTAACCACTACTGAAAATTATTATTAACAGTTTCATATGTTACCTTGTACTTTACAATGGGAAACAACAGTTATAGAACAAAATTGGGTAATAAGTTAATAACAGACAGACATAGAGGTAGGAAGGCCCTGCTCGCAAGCTTACAATCTATAAGGAAATAGGCATTGATACACAAGGATAGGTGCTACCTATTGCTTAATGGTCCAGCCAGATTGCAGAGGTTCTTGGTGAGCTGTATGATATAGTCACACAGCAATGTTGGCCAGGGATCAGGAGGATGTGAGAGTGAAGAAAGAGAAGCTATGTGAGGATATGTGTGGAATGTACAGAGAGAATGTAATTGGATAGGAAAGCTAATGAAGGTTATGTGGGCGGTTCTGGAATTTGATAATGCGCTTATATAAAAAAAAGTAAACCGTGGCAGTAGAGATTCAAGACACATCAAAATAATTTGATATAGATAATTTCTTTATATAAAAAAAATAAATTAATATAGAGCCGTTTTTGCACTTAGACAGGTATAACTGAATTAGCAAGTGTGGCACTAAAAATGGTAAATGAATGAATGAAATATTAGCAACTGAAAATCACGGTAATTAAATAGTGTTCACACACTAATCACAGGAGCAGGGTCCAATTTACCAGTATGATTCGGCTGTATTCATCGGATGGTGCGTCCAGAAAATGGTGGTCGCTGTACAAGGTAAATGCAGCTACCAACCAATACCGGTCTCAGTGCTGTAAGCAGCTGTATGGAATTTTTGGAGTGTCTGCTCATAAATATTGGTCAAGTCCACAAAATGGCTGCCTCAACTGTGCGGCATACAGGTATACTAGGAATACTGTAGTGCCACGTTCTGACAATGAGCTCCATTGAAATAGTTTTATTATTTTGCATGCATCTCCTCTGTTCACCTGCAGATGCACCAGAAATATTATTGACCATGTCAAACAAAGGAGCCCTAAGACCAGTTAAACCTCCAACAACATTGTCCACTTGTCAAGGTGAAATACAGTTCCTGAGATGAGTGTATAAAGTGTATCTGCTGTTCAGCCTTAAACAAGTACTGTTTGGACATACCATTATCTCTACTTAAAGATAAAGGAAACCACATACAGTACATTGTAATATTAGAAGCAGAGTAGAGAGTAGACAGGTTCCAAATGGGGTTTCTCAGCTGAAAAGATTTACAACTCTGTGGATACTCACATTTTGCCTGGATGATATTCTGATCTGTGAGGAGGCCAGTTAGCATGGTGAGAGTGACCAAATCTGCCTATATGTGAACACCTGTATGTGTGTTTCTGTAACTGGACATCTCTTCCGCATATCACTAGTACAGGATAACAAAGAATGCTGTCTGCTGTGAGAGATTATTGGCTCCAGACTGTTGACCAGGACTTAGATGCCCAAAGCCCTGTAGAACCTGGCTGTACGTTACCACTTCGCCTATGTACAGTAACATGGCTGACACCAATTGCAGCAAATACATGCATTGCTGTGTGTCTGCATGATGTACACAAAGATGTGCCTAAATCATGCTTGCTACTTGTTGCATAAATCTAACTTCACTTATGTATCCGCTAAAGAGGAACTTTGCCCAGCTGTTCAACTATCTAAGAAACCTCTTCATGGTGTCGATGTCAGCACTTCTCTTGACTTCCTAGAGCTGTGATAGGGTGCGGCCACAGCCAGCCAGATGCAGCAGCCGATTACACTGCAATCAGTGATGTATAGCAAAGCTTACAATTGTAGTGTTCTATAGTGGAGTGTTCCCCTTTATATCTTATAATAGGAGCCCACCCATGTGATGTATAAAGTCATTAGACAGTTTGTGTGCAAGTTGCTGTTATCATGGAGTCATCCGGAGGATTCACTTATAGCTCCCGCCCTTAGAATAAGCATGGTGGGTAATGAGACCTGGCTCTTCCCTCTTACAGGGTACATTTCAGCTGAACCCGGTGTGAAATGGGGTTAGGTGGTACCGCAAGGTGGGTGGGTGTTGGATCCAAAGTGTGGAGAAGGGAGAAGGAACAAAAGTGGAGCTGAGGGGGAATAGGGGAGCTCAGCCCAGAGTAACTAGGAGCTAGGTGCAGGGGGGAGTAGGGCCCAGGAGGCAGGAGGAGAAGGGCTGTGTGGTGGGAGTAAGTGGTACAGCCAAGATGAGCTGTAGTCTGTAGTCCAGAGACTACAGACATACTGCCTGTGGTAACCCTAGATGGCACCCTGCAGCCCAGTACATTGACTGGCTCCCACTCTATTCCAACACCTACTGTATGCCTCAGTTACACTTGACTTTTATAAACACTTGCTCTTTGTGTGAGTAGACTCAATTAAGAAAGCCACTAATATACATGTAATTGACATCAGGTCTAACATATTTAAGTGTCCGGTACAACATTTCCACATGCAGTCAATAATAGGAACATAGAGAATGAAACAATGATTTTGGGTTATTTTAATATAAATATTCAGGACCACCAAATCTAATGGTTGATACAGTCATGGAGAACAGCTAGTATATTTCGTTTCTTCATACTAAGTAGGGAGACAGTTACTAAGCAGTTATAAGAGAAGTGAGCCAGTGGAGAAGTTGCCCATGGCAACCAATCAGCGCTGAAGTAACATCTATAATTTGCTTACTATAAAATGATACAGAGCTGCTGATTGGTTGATGGGGCAACTTCTCCACTGGCTCACTTCTCCGCACTGACTGCTTCGTAAATGTCCCCCTAAATATAGATCTTCAGCAGGACTATTGAATACCAATGCAGCAGAAAAAAGAAGGGAAAGTAGAAATCTCAACAGTATATAGTTTATCATATGTTAGACTATATGGCCACTGTGCTGTTGTAAATCTACAGTACATCCGGCAGTTAGAAAAGTGCTGGGGAGCCCATGATGTTCATGCCCCTTATATAGAACATATGTTATATCCCATAAACTACATTCCACAGCCCTGGAGAAGTAAGTAAAGACTTCCATCTGTATATGAAGCTGTTACCGTAGGGTAGTTGTATTGTAGTTTTGATTAGGCATCAGGCAGGAACAACACACATCATATATATGTGCTTATAATTGTATTTGTTTGAAATGTTTCCGTTTCCTTAATTATAATTAGCTTTTCCCTTTTTTCTCTTTTTTTTGTTTTGTTTCTTTTCTTTTGATAATGCTGTCTTGCTTTGCACTGTGATTGCATGCTGCTCCTGGTATAACCTTCATGGTGATGTCACATGGCTTGCTGCTGTGATACCCACCACGCTCCTCCAACCCATGTGTTGCTCTGGTTACCATTAACCTGCCACCCTCCTGTATGTCGCTTCCATGGTTCCCTTTTGAAAGTACCCATGATGCACGGTGCTACGCCCACCACTGTGTCCGCAGCAACAACACCTGCCACCAGCGTGCCCTTCGCTGCAACAGCTACAGCCAATCAGGTTTGGCCCTTTAAATAGCTTTATTTCACATATAAAATCCTGGCAAACTGTTCTAATAGAGCATTTTCTATGCATCATTTAGATGGGTGATGAGTAAAATGTGATTTTTCCGTGTTGTATACAGTACATATTAACTGGACGTATTCAGTGTAGTTATAATAGTCTATAAAGCATACACTACTCCATTATTCATCTCAAAAAATGGAAAATATGTACAGCCTCACTCGTCCTAAGGTGGATATAGTTTACGCTTGTGCAATAATAACAATATAAAACCATATAAACTATATAAAGATTTATAGTCATATAACTGTCTACAGTATATTAGTGTTAAATTAATTTACTACTGCATTATTAATGTTTTCTAGATTAAAAATCATGATATAACTTTAGCTTATTGAAATAAGAAAATATGTTGTACATTGGCCATAAAATGCAACATTATAATGTACTTAATAACAGATTTGCATGCAATCAGTAGGTGTCTATTTGCTAAGATTGTTATTTTATGTACAGTATGGTGTGGTTTTGTGTTGCTGTGGAAATTGTGCATTGAACTTGGAACATATTTTCCTATGTAGAGTATCAATACTGAAGCACCCTGCCAAGCAATAGACTAGGGGTAAAACGGGGTACCAAGTTTAAAAAGATAAAACATAAGAAGCAAAACTAGTGCTACATTAGTAAATAGACCCAACTGAGCCTGTAAAAACAGAAAAAGAAAAAATTAATTAAGCAGGTAGAATGTAACACTTTTTTTTAGCCAATCAAAGCCCTAGCCTGTTTGCATTAGCCCCAAATCCCTTCTCCAGGAAGCAGATGGACCTGACTTCTAGGTCCCAGACCTGGCTGCCATTCACCACCATTTAAGGCAATCATAAATAGTACTCTCTGCAGAAAAACATTTTAATTTGAAATCTTTTCCACTGTAGATGTCCCAATTTTCACTAGATGAACTGAATAACAGCATGTATGTATCACAGATGTTACCAATAGAACAGTAAGTTTGTTTTCATCTTAACATTAACTTCTAAACTGATTTCATACTTTTTTTTTAAGTATTTCCTGTCGCTACTTGTACAACTAACGATAAATTATAGAAAATATTTACATTTGATTTGCATATATTATTTTGGGATATATGTAATAAGTTTACTTAGCCAAGGCCTTATTTTTATGATCACTAAGTAGGATAAATTTGCACTATAATGAAATAAAAACATTTATTGTAAACCCACAAAAAGCTTAAGGTTTATGCTGCGTTGCTGTTAACATTGCAATGATTGGCTTTAAGGTTGCAACATGTTATATTGTATGCTTTTTATCAGAGTGTTGCTTCCATAATACGTTGCTTTGTGTTGCTTTTCATGTACAAAAAGACCTCTGTACTAGATTTCAGATATTCTTCTAAACATAGTTTGTCAGATGTATAATTAGATTATTATTATTTTATTTTTTTTGTAATTTAATCTGTAGCGTTCGATATTTGAATTTCCAAGTTTTTAAGTGTGTACACGTGTTTGTCAGAAATTCTATCCCATGTTTGGACTATAAAGTCTTTTTTTTCTGTATATTCTGTACAGAAAGTGTATTATTACTAAATTAAGATCTAGAGAGATGTATTACTGGAAAGTAATCCCACAAATTCTATTAAATTTTACTGTTTTACTGTGCATTATATCCATAGCGTTCTACTTGGAATATGACTGTAAAACATAGGCCAGCCCCTTAATGGGATATATATATATATATATATATTTAATTCTTCATTAGTGAAGCATCTCCTTAAATGATCACAACAAAACCAGAATTTCCAAATAGGAATCACTCTAAAAAATGAATAATAATTAAACTGTAATAAATAAATGTTGAGTAATATCCATACATTTTACTGCAGTTTTGTAAAAAAGTAAAGTATTACATTAATACTTCATTAATTAGCTGAAGAAAATGTCAAAATCATTACAACAGTGTCATGAGGTCTTTCAAGCTGCTGTGACTTCACTAGTGCTAATTCTCTGTGTGAATCGACCAAACCACATAATACATTTTTGCTGAGCTAATCTGTAAGCCTGGCACTCATATTTTGCAGGCACAGATAGACAAGCACCCCTGTCCGTTTCAATCACACTACTTGTCTGCACAGCCATATCACACCCTTACTGTACTTTGGCTGCATCTGCACACCCACAGCCCTGTCCCCTCCCCCTAAAAAAAAAAAATGAAGCAGATTACCAAAATTCGTACAATAAAAGAAAGCAACATGTAGATAAAAAGGCACAAATTGGGTTAGGTCTCACTCTAACTAGGGCCCACAGTGCTGACAATCAAACACTAACAAAATTGAATACAAAATGAAAACCTACCCATATTACATGGTAGGTTCCACTGATGCTTGTTAGAATAAACCTATGTTTATATTATTTTTATTTTTTACTTAAAAATTGGTATTGAGGCTTTCTTTCATACCTGCCACATGAAATCCTATGGCACAATTGTATTCCAAGCATTTGCATTGCCAATGGAACCAAGAAAATGGCATTATGCAGAAGTGGGTTTGTTTTCAATAAGCAGGGCACAAACATGTCAGTAAATATATGTAATGTTTCCTTTTTTCTTCTTCTACTTCTTCTTCTTCACTAAATAGCATGTTCTCACTGTGGTAACGCCCTGTCTCTTCTTTTCCCCTTCCCTCTAGTAGACCATGTTGAAATTTTGAACAGCAGAATTGTGGAGTACCAGAATTTATCCGTGGGAAGTTACACATTGCCTTTCTGTAAATACCCATTTATGGCATCCTCCACCAACTCGACAGTAAGCCTGCTGCAGTCTACATATTAACCAAAAAGAGAAAATTATGGGAATGTCTGAAAACAGCACTATGAAAAAAAAAAAAAAAAAAAAGAAAACCATTAAAAAACAACATCACTCTCTCAAAGCAGTTATACACTTAGGATACTATACTAGACTTTTGTAACACATTTACGTTTAACTCATGTAATCATTCTGTGTGTACCATGATAGATGTGTACACAATGCAGATGCTTGTTTTACTGCATAATATTGATGGTTCACAATTTTAAAGTGTTATCTTAACTTTTGTTTACATTGTAGTCAATTTTATTTTTATGTGTGTACCATTATCATAAGTATACTCAAGACCATCTTTTCCATTGTGACTTATTACCTGGATTGTTGTTTTGTCATATTCTTAGTATTATGCCAAACAGGGACAAAGTGGTTCTCAAATTAGGTCTAAGTATACCTTAGGGACTTATCAGAACATTATCTATGATAAATGAGATTTTAGAATGTTTTCTGAAATTTAAAACACCAAATTTTATCTCCTTAAATGAAAGAAAAAAGAAAATAGAATTTGTAAAAAAAAATTACAGAATTATCCAGTACAATGAACTGTTGCACTTTCCAAAGTCAGGAACAAGAGAAGCTCATTATAGACACAGTTGCAACAGCACCTCCACTAGTAAAGTTCATGGGAAATATTGCAGCCTCTAAGAGCATTGTGTGTTATGGTAATTTTAGGATAAGACTCTCCAGCCTTTGCAATAAAGGGTTCACCACGTTGAGATGAATTTGCGTATTGGACATGTCGTCTTACAACTTACCAAATACATTGTTTTCGTTTTTAGTTTCCATCTTTGATCAACTTTGTGTTTATATAATCAGCCAGTTGTTGCTCTAGGTCAAGGATGAGCAACCTAGTACACTTCAAGGGACTCCGTGTGGCTGCCCTTACTTAGGGTCACTCATTACCTTTAATTTCACTAATGAGAAAACAGTCCTAAATTCACTAATTTGATGCAGCTCAAAATGTCTATTTATGGCACTCATACCTGAAATATGCTTCTCAGACCTGCAATTACCTTAAAATGCCCTACATGGCCTCAGACCATCACAGACCCTCTGATCTTCATTCATTCATGTGCCACTCAGAGCTTCCCACATTACACTCAGACCTCCCCATGTGCCATTTTCACCACCCCACATTACACTCAGACCACACCATATGCCACTCAGATTTCCCCATCTGTCGCTTAGACCTTCCCACATTACACTCAGTCCTCATCATGTTCCACTCAGACCTTCCCACAATAAACTCGGGCCTCACCATGCTCCACTCAGACCTATCCACATTAGACTCAGGCCTCACCATGTTCCATTCAGACCTTCCCACATTACACTCAGACCTCCTTAAGTGCCCCCAGTCTTGTTCTCTGCTGTATGTCATAAAGCAGAAAATAACTTTAGTTGGGGACACAGAGCTGGCTGCTTTCACCTATTACCCATCATTGCTCTAGTTTATAAAACAGATGCACTGTGCTCTCATTTAATCCATTTGTATCAGGTTTATGTTATATGATAGGACGTCACCAATGATGGGCAACAGGTGGCCCGTAGGTCTGCATGCAGGTATCAGTGCTTTAACCTGTGTTTCCCATCATTTTAACCATACTGTTGTTGTAAAGTAACTGCTTGCATGTTATCACTGATACCGTCCTCGGAGAGTATGAGGTTGCTTAACATAGGCCTACAGAGATTAAAAAAAGCTACATAAGTATATCAATACATGGCTTGAAAGCATAGAAGGAAACTAAACTACTCTACAAGCAATGTATTACTAAAGGTTGCAGAAAGACATGTACCATACATGATAGTATGATGATAGAATTTCACCAGATATAGAATAAATGTTTCCTATTTGTGCATAAACACAAGCCCTGTACAGACATTTTAAAAACTGCCGCCTGATAGACTTAGATTTTTTTTTTTACTTTATTTTACAAATTACCTATAGCACTTGGCATCCTATAACGTTTTATTGTGCCACAGTGTGACGTTCCTGAAGAATTGGGATGTGAATTATTTTATTGTAGCACAATGTAATTCTCATGATGGGTAAATGGCAGTTGTCACTCTCCTACCAGCAAATTTCTCCAAGAATGTGAATGTAACTAAAATCTCAGCTGAGCAGTTTTGAAAAAGGCAACTTGTTCACAATCTTCAAGATGTTTTCTAACAAATTCAATGTTTGACACAATAATTTCCAGATTGTTTACCGGGAACAGTGTTATATGCATATCCTCAATGCTTAAAAACGAGGATCTTTGGATTTGTTTGTGCTGTAGAGAATCTGGGCAAACCCATTAGCACTTATCATAATTTATATATAACCCTGGTGACCAAAATGAGTAGATGGAACATTTATCAAAATAGGCAGTCCTTCATGGACTGTTAAAAATAAAAAAAATGGTTTGGGTGTTAATATAACAGACACCTCTAAAATTACGGATGTATCTTTTGTCTTTGTACATATTAATAGTATGGACCTGGTTGAAAAACTTATTTAAGTTCATATATCTATCTACAATGTTATGAGCTTTTGCTAGCAGAGAATTCTGGGAATTGTAGTTAAATGCACCCTGGAGGCCCTTAGGCAGTCTAGTACTGCCAAAAATCTGCAAGCAACTCATGCATTGCCAATCATTGTAAACCTAAAGCAATCACAAATGTTATAGCTTTAAGAATCTGGCGTTGCATAAACCTAGACAAGTTGCACTCAGTTTTATACTGTGTAGCTCCAACCACTTTGGCTCCTGTTTTCCAAAATACTGCCACAACTACCGTAAAATGTGGACTGATAAGGGTTTTTGTTTCTGTTGCAAACTATTCGCATTATTGGAATGATTTTTGCACAGTGCGTGCCAGTGCCTCAACAGTAAGAAATGTGATGGAACCAGATCTGATGCATTCACATGGTATATGGCTTTATGAATTTTAAAGGATGTTGGAACTTTCAGTGCTAAATAGTTTATTTCTTTTTATTTTGTATATTCTGACACCGTATTGTAATCCTTTTGTGTATAAATATATACATATATTTTAAATATCCAGAAGAAATGTATATAGAATGTACACGTAAGGGTTTGATTGTTAAAGATGTGCGTTGATCTCGCATCTTAGTGAACAGACCTCTTAGCTTCCTATTCTAAATCTACATTCACTGCATCCCTCCCAAACTGAAAATCTAAACTCATTTCTAATTTTCAGCCATGAACTATGCTATAATACAAAGTCAATTACGTCAGGCATAATGGGGCTTATTGAATACAGTCGAACGTATACTGTAGCCCTTAACAATGAGTCAGAGTTTAGATTTCTTCAGTCTTATGTGGGCCATACTCCTGAGCCACGATTTCCCGTTCTGCAGATTCAGCAGACACCGATGATCTGTGAGTGGATCGGCAATATCCTACAGTCTCAAAATCCTGCATGCTGATCCTAAACATTTTTTGGTTTGAATTGGTGAAACGAGGAATTCCAACCGTTCCCTGACTCATGGATCGGCAAATGGGTTAATGGTCCCGATACTTGCCAGATGTAAGGGCCCCATTACTGATGAAATCTGAAAATGGCTATTGATTACAGATCATCGCTCTTTGTGCTATGTTATGAAATAAGCCCCTTTTCTGGAATTAAAACATATTTCTGTTCCTTGGTAAAATCAATTTAACTTTTTACAGAGGGGCATTGCTAGATCTGTAGTGCACCTTCTTAAGAAACCAGCATTATACTACATGGATGATGTCTATTGCTTCAAAAGCATGTGTCACCGCGTGTATAGATAGGTACAGTACATAAGTGAGTACATAACTAACCCGAGGGCATCCTCATGACATTGGTGTATTACAGCAACAACGTTTTAGGATCCTTTGAATTGTCCAACACAAAATGTTTGGGTTTTTTTCAGCTATTGTACTCAAGATAACATTGATATATGAGCAGTAAAGTTATCAACAAATGCTGGGATTTCATTAGGTGGCTTCAGGATTGATTCAATGCATATTGCTGCATGTGTGCCCAATAAGATTTCCTATCCCAGTCAATATCTAATTCAGATCTTTCAGAAATTGATTGGGATGGACTTCAAATCCATTTGATGATGATAGCATCTGATCATATATGCAATCTTCATCTGACTGCTCTGTAATTGGACCCTGCCAAATCTGGTTGACAGTTAAATGTTTTAGATCAGGCCACAAATGTAGATGGTGAAATATGACAGAGACCATGGACACTTGTTCAAATTGCCATGTACGGGTACCTACAGTTAAGGTTTTACATATTCTTAAGTATTGTAAGGCTGATTTAATAATATTTTAGCACCCCAATGGGCTATGCCCATTATAAACCAATCACCTGTTATCTTGACGTCAGTGCAAGTTAGGTCAATCAATGCAAAAGTTTGATTTGTTGATGATGGTTGCAGCTCATCTACATTTATAGCCACATTTTATTACTTAACTTTTTTTTTTTAAGTACATTTTCTTTTTTTTTGTGTGGCATTTTTATCTTTTTTATGAGTGGATGCATCTTTAAAAATGATACAGGTCCTGTATGCCTCATATACGTTTTAACTGGTTCATTTAGATTGTAACTTAGATTGTAACTAGAGATTAGTGAAATTGGGGGCAATTTCTGTGCAAACTGAATTTTGCAGCATAGTAGTTTGTTTCCCACATGTTCAGGGTTCTATTGCGACCATGTTTGAATTCCACTTTCACCATTCCACTCTGTTTCTGTACATTTATTATCTATGTACCCAGTGGAATGACCACTAGCATTTCATTTTGCTTTGTGGTGTGGTAGGGGTAGGATTGGGGAACATGCTAAAAATTTTTGCCAAATGTGTAATAAGTCCAGTATATTGCAGAACGGTATTTATTTATTTTCTAATTGCAACCTTCCATATCAAAGCTGAAAGTGCCGGTCAAAGTATCCACCTTGGTCCCTTTGTAACATTTGCAACATGTTTTTTTTTAATAGACAAAAACCTTTTATTTCATTAAACTGTACACTGACATTTTTCTTTCAGACTTGGGACAGTATTGAATTGCTGGCGCTAATTTACCTGATGGCAAAATCTGTCTTTCTAGCCTGTTTTTTTTTTTACTGTGTGGTAAATTACCCGTTTTCGGCCGATAACCCATGTGATTCAGGATAAGTTCCCGGACCCATGTGTTATCACTGAAAAACAGGTGTCTGATGGTTACCTATCAGGGATTCTGCTTCATGTGCCTGAAGAATGCAAAGCCTAATCCCCGATAAATGCTAGTGGTTAGTGTTAATTGGCTAGACTCCAAGGGATCCATTAGCTGCGGTAATTTACCGCAGCTAATAGGATACCCCGCCCCTAGGCCTTGTACACATGGGCATAAATGGAAGCGTTTAACTGAACTTACAGACTGATAAACGCACTTTGTTTAGTTTGAAAAAAAATAATGTAAGTAAAAGGTTTTCTCTCTCTCTCTCTCTCTCTCTCTCTCTCTCTGTCTCTCTCACACACACACACACCCGGACTACCCATCTAGCACTTCTGGGCTGGTGGGCCTTTCCGGTCACACACAGAGCTGGGAAGCTCTCGACTCTTTGATTGTCCCCTCCCGCCACCTGAATATATTGTCTATATCATTTATATATACAATGTATATTGTCTACAAATGTAGTTCTATGAGAGTGCTCAGCACCCAGTCATTAAGTACATAATGCTGTAGGGGAGAACATGCTTCTAATGCCCATGTGTACAAGCCCTTAAACAACTATAGGAAATTTGTTCCGCTTAAAGGAAAGGTATTGTCACTTTCTATATAAAAAAAAGTTTTTACTTGGATATGAAGTATGAGTTATATCTACAGAGAGAAGATGACTACATTTCTGTATGCATCTACACATTTGAAATAAACAAAGAAAATTAATGTAGTTTTGAGGTAGCACTATAAAATACATGTTGTGCATGGCTCAGATTGTGTGTCGGCAGACTCTAAATGCCCTGTTTTTTTTAATGTTCTTTTTCTTTCCAGTCACAAAACCAGTGACTCTAAACAGACTTACAGATTTTCAGACACAGTGCTATGTGTGTTGGGGGGGTGGGTAGGGGATAAACCCTTCTAGAATGTCTCCATCAACTCCACACAGTAAAGGCCTCTGCTTACTGAATTAATGGGCAGCATTCTTATGATTATTGGTTCAGAACACCAAAATGGCTTCCTTAGGCAGCCATTTTGTGAGCTGAACCAATAACCATGAGAAAGCAGCCAGTGACATGACTGAAGTGCCTAATTTCTCGGTAATGTTGCTATTTCCTAGTGAGCAGATTGGCTGAATACTCAGTAGCTGCCTCATCTGTGTGGAGTATCTGGTGTACTTTAAGAAACCTGTGTTTTTTGTTATCCAAAGTTGTTTTCTGTTAGTCCATTTCTATCAGCCTTATGCAAATATTATGCAACAATGCTGAAACTTGGATATAACGGGTCTCTAGGAGGGAAAGTTTTATATATAACTTAGGAGTTAAGATTTTCTTCTGAATGATAATGTAGATAGATGCGATGGAGTGAATGAAACTAAAGGAAAAAAAACAAAACAAAAACAAAAAAATGACAGTGTTTTTTTTATGTGAAATATGATTTTATAATCAGCCATGTTATTTTTTTTCTAGTTTGTAAATTGATTTATACTTGCCCCAGTATTTGAGTATAGCCCATCATAAAACATGCTAGCATAAAGACAAGTTAACAAACTGGAGTTTTAAAAATTCTTACTAAGTTTTATTATTTTTTATTAGTAGAGTATATGAAATGTTGATAGCAAACTTTATGGGATTATTATAGTTTCCTTTGTAAGTGGAGTTTAACCTGTTTTGTGCTATGTTTTTGAAGTGTTACACAGTATATATTTTGGTTTTCTGAATTAATTTATTTTCCGTAAGTATACACATGATTTGAAACATGCATTTGCAATGTAGTTCATATGTTTCTTTGACTTTGATGTCTAGATCATGTGATGTCTTAAAGCAAATGCACGATTGACACATTAACACAGACAATTGGAATTGCATTCTACTATGTCAGTGTGGGTGGGCACATGCTGCCCTCACTTATGCTTATGTGATACTGGTGGGATTTATAAGTCCTATCAAGGTAAGATTCTGGAATCAGCAAAATCAGGCTAGTGAGATGGTGCTTTGTTGTGATAATTCATTTAGCGGATGCATCTTTGGCCTTCACGATTTGGTGTTTCTATAAGAATGATATGTAACACCTCCAGGAGGGACAAAAGCCCAGTGAGGTCTACAAAAAAAATCATGTTGGACACATTTCTGACAGAGGAGAGGAACATGGAAATCTTACTAACACAGCCCACTTTAAAAATCTGATGACAGAGCAAGGACAAGGGAAAGCAGAGCGTGTCCTCTTTTCTTCCCCTGAGGACAGTTATGTGCTTTTCACCACTAGTGGTCATTTCAGTTGTCAAAAATAGGATGGAGATGAGATGCAAATTAAGTGTCCATGTGCATTGGCCTTTGGATTCATTGATCGGTCCAAAAAAGCCTTGAACTATATAACCTGTTTGTGTTAGCCATACTGTGATCATTTCAGATTTATTAATAAAATAATACTTCTACCCATTTATTAGATCCCACCAGAAATATCTGAGTCCAAAGCATATTTAGCTACATCTAGTATAAAACCAATTTACCTTTAAAGGCAATGGCAATATAAATCACTGCCTGAAACTCAAATATTTTTGCCCTCGCCTAAAAACTTTTTCTGGGCAGTACTATAAAGACTTGTAGCAAGCAGATAAAGAATAAGATACACTTACGTAGAGAACTTATTTCTGACCCTAATTAGGCCAATACATCTGAAATTCCCCAATTTCCTGGGGTTGGGGAGTCGGGGGTGATCCTACATGTTGGTTTTCCCCCAATATGTAGATTTCGACCACAAAATTATCGGGATCAGGGATTTTTAATGTGCAGAGTTTCCCGGGCTTCCCGATGGATCACTAATCATCGTTGGCTACCGATTTCTATTTTTGATCAGCGAATCAGATTGGGGAATCGCAGCGTTGTTGTATGGCCCGCGTAAACTAGGAGAAGACAAATCAGTATTGCTTAAAAATAACAACCTAAAGAAAACCTAAAACAATATTCTGTAAACACTAAAAACAGAAGCCCATAAAGTACTGCTAGAAAAGTGGGAAAGGGGGGGGGGGGACCTATTTATACAATTTTAGAATCGATTTATCACTTTCAAGGCATTGTTGCTACAATTTGTGCTCATCTTCAATTTCATGAATAAGCTGTTCTATTTAGCACAGATTGTGGTGACTATGTGGATCATTTTAACTATTATCTTTATTTTAGTGTAAATATACAAAATATATAAATATACAACTGCATTACTGTTGGTCATGAATGTGACGGAATTCATATCACATACACTCTCTTTTAAAGAATTTCTGTTTCATTATAATTAGTTTGAGATTTTCTAGTACCTGTAACTAATGAATTTGAAGGACTGAAGCTAGGTAAATTTTTAATACACATATCGTACTTAAATTAGATATATTTTTGCCATGTCCATACCGAAGCATGATGTAGATTACAGTTTCTATCTATATTGCATCATAAACAGTTTAAGAATAAGATCATCTGTGGATGTAAATGCCTACAATGATAGATTCATTGTTACATAGTTATATTAAGTTGTTGTTGCGACAACAAGTACAACATGTCTACCTTTTGTATACATTATTTGTGATCATTTTCACATAGCAATTTACGTGGTATATCAGTATGAGGTTAATAACAGTACAGTTCGCTACTGTTAAATAAATACACAATTTACCTTTCCCTAAGACTCTTGTTCCATTAGAAAATGTACATTGTGACTTTGTGTTTATCCTATAAACTGTAGGCTGAGACATCCTATAAATTACCACATTGTAACCAAATTAGAGATCCCACCGTATACTGTAGAGTCTTGTTTGTTGAGGCCATCTGGGACATGCAGTTCTACAACAACCATGGGATTCCTACTTCTGCGGTAGTCTTTGGCCAAATCAAAAACACCAGGCTCATTGGGTAATTTATCTTGGTGGATTTGTCTGTTTTCAAATATGTCCTTATATGTCACATGGTTGGTGAAAGCAGCTATTGAATCTTATTTGTAATTCGGTAATTGTGCTGTCATTGGCCTGAAACCTAAAGGTGATGTTATTAACTGGCATCATTGGTATTTAGTGAATAGTCACAACAATATAGCCATGAGCAGATCGGTGAAATACTATACCATCGGACAGAACCCATATAATCAATACTAGATAATGCTGACCAGTCTTTACCAGTGCGCTTAGACAGTAGCATACATAAGAGTTTGTACTACCCTTGGTCATTGTGAATGTGTATTATATTAATTGTCCATCCCACTAAACAATACCTCACCCCTCCAAAGAGCAAATTTTATTAATTGTGAGGTTCCACTGGAACCTGGTTCGATCTACAATACGGACTTCTTACAAATTCTGCAATGTATGAACCCACAAGGTTTCAACAGAACCTTGCAGCTAATTGAATCCCGCTCCCAAGCTGTCCATGAATAAATTGGTGGCTGACAACTAAAAAACATAGATGGGTACACATTAACATTAAGCCATTGCTCTGCCACCAGGTACATAATACTGCCTACGCATCCTTAGGCCTTCTGTTTAAATAAATAAAGGCTTCTATACAATATTTGTAAGTAAAGCAAAAATCTTAGCATTTTAGAATTACTGTATAACATGGAGCGGATTCTATTATTCGTGAGTCTCCATAGTAGCCTTCTGCATTATTACCACCTATTATGGTGATGCAAAAATGAGCAAAGTCAGCATAATCTGGAAACATAACTCGATGATATTACCGGACCTCTTGGCTAATTGACTAGGCCTCCACAAACTCTAGTGATCAATACTATAAATGTTTATGTGCTGACTGAGCTTAAAATGTATAATATATTCTAATGCCTTAATTGCCCTTATTTATAACTTTGAATATTACTTCTCAGTTGCTTGAGTTATTTGTTAAAAAAGGATTGGGAGAGAATAGGGAACATCACTAGAACAAAGTGTATCCCTATATGTTACTCCACTCTGTCATTCCTTAGACATAGGACTAGCCTTAATACACTCACCCATGTCTAGTAATATACAGTAATACATTGAGGTGTTAAACTATTCAAAAATAAGCAGAAATACTAATGGCTAATACTGTAAAGGAAAACTCTGAGCAAATCAATGGCGGTGACTTATCACACACTACATATAATCAAATGGATGATGGCCGCCATGGCAGTGTACTCTCCAGCATGGTGGTTACCGCCTCTCACATCTATAGGAGGACAATGTGATACAGTGCAAACTCTCATATATTATAAACTTTGGGCATTTAGGGAGGAAAAATAATCAAGAGGTTTATGTCAGATTTGTGCTTCTATGACTTTGAAGTTCATCAGCTACACCAAAGGATTCTGATGTGTTGCTGTTGCTAAGGGAAAATGAAGTCTCTATATTGCTCAAGTTTTTGAAGAGCGATAGGTTGGAATGTTCCGTCATCCTTGGAAGTGGTGTTTTTTTTAATTCCTAGGAAACCTATCGCTCTCTTTATTTCAACTTACAAGTCCTCACCAAGAGTAAAACTGTTTGTTGTAGGGCCGATGGCTGGCAAGACAGGCTGTAATATAGCTGATAAGAGTAACCCATCTAAGGAACTACTGGGTATGTAAATACATTACCAGGGTGGGTACAATGCAGGGATTCCTCCACAGAGCCCACTTAGACCAATTAAGGTAAAAAAAGTTGCAGCATTGTCACCAATTACCAGTAATCCTTTTTTATAGCCACCGTTATATGGTCAGATATATGCATGTTTTATCAGGCTTCATAAAAGGATCCAGATGGATCTGTGGCTTTACTTCAACTTTATTAGCTTTTTTATGCTACGAATCCCATCATTGCCATTGGATGTGTGCTCCTGTGACTTCTAGAGAGGTCTAGATGTCATTTCTAATTTGTGATAATGTTACGATTTCTCATTGAGACCTGTTTGCGGTGTGCTTAATAGGTACAAAAGAAGTCAGGTCTAAACATTGTCTAAGTCATTGTGTGGTTCTGGTTATTCCACAGTATTTGAAGAAAAGAGAATAAGGTGACTTTTCACAGGCCTTAAATCCATTTCATGTCATTGGCTCACAAGCTTACATATTCATTTTGAAAACTAGTTCTGCCTACAAACAATACAAAGAAGGAAAGTAAATTGCTGGGATATTTTAATACTAATTTATATAAGCAAAGTCTGTACATTTAATGTGGAATGACCTCAATGCTGCATTTCATGTTAATAACTTCTCTCTCCCTAGCCCTAGACAACATATGCTGCAGTATAAAATATACATGAATGAATTATCTTATTATTTAGCTTTATAATTCACTTTAGGGTCTAGAGCACGATTAGACAACCTGCCGCTGTCCAGCTGCTGGGGAGCTAGATGTCCAGAGGTGCTAGGAATTAGTGTCACACTGGCTGGAGAACACTGGTTATCTAGCTGTGGTCTAGCAGTACTCTCAGAAGCCTTGACATTAGAGATTACAGAATAAAGAAATAGCAAGGGGGATTTCTTCAGAATGGCTGGTGCATTGATAAGTATATATGCATCCTGGCCAATATTTCACACAGTTAATGTCCAGTATCCTATAAGGAAGTCATTTGGATGCAGAATTCCAAACTGTTCAGTCATAACAATGGGCAGCGGGAAAAACCTATCAAAGCTTGGAGAGGGCTACAGTACCAACCTATCAGAATCTGGGTGGGATGTACTAAGCATCGCTTCCACAATGTACATCCCAGCACTTACCGCAAGTCTACTAATCCCTTATGTACTAACATATGCAATTAGTAACACAAAGGACAGCTCTCCCGGTAACGGCTGTCATTTGCGATGTCGGGACTTCTGGGTTACAACCCCAGGGGTTCCTCTGCGCATGTGCAGATGAACGTAGGGGATGCTGGGAGGGGTCTATTGGATCCCTCTCAGGGGTAATGTGGCAAGAAGCACATCGGCTTCTATAGGGTAATGGCAGCAAAATCTGGCATTACCCATCACAATTAAGCCCCAGGATGCAGGGTTTAGTACATATGGAAAATGCAGCCAAAGTCTGCAAGATGGGAGTTTTCAAGGTTTTGGCTACATTTTCACTTTATTACATCATGCCCTCTAACTGTTGTTTTGTAGGCTGTGTTTGAAAAATGACAGGAGCTGATTGGTTAGTACTTTTATCTATTTCCACGTTATCTCTCTCCAAGATTTGATCAATCTCCCCCACAAAGCCCAGCAACTGCTTGAGTACAGGGAAAATATTTAATCCCTGCAAACTTTGTAACTTTGTCACTCTTGCTGCTGCTAAACTACTCATCTATTCATTCCTCTTACCAAGTATTCTGAAGACTAGCTCAAAATATTGGCTGATAATGTAAAACCATTCTGGGAGTTAAGATAGTGCAGGGATTCATGTCTGTTTATAGTTCATTTGAAGAGACCATTATATGCTATGAACGTTGTATTGTTATAAACTGTGTACTGCTTCATACTGTCCGTGGTCGGAGGCTGCGGGACGGGATAGGGTCTGTCTGTCTGTCTTTTTTTTTTTCTCTCCCTGAACATGAAATGCTGCTTCAACAGTGTTGAAGATACAAATATGCTGCAGTTAAACTGATTCAGTTAGTGTACGAATGTGTGAGACACACCTCTTTTGCACTTATGTACATAGTCCAAGAATGGAAAAAAATAAATAAAAATGTAAAAAGAAAAAAAAAACCTAGGAACATATTTTGAATATAAAAGTCCGTAAAAAAAAAAATACAGGAAAAGTTTGTAAAAGAGAGAGGTATAAATAAGGCTTTGAAGAGAAGGCATTTTGCTATATAAAAATGAAAAAAAAAAATCCAAAATGCATAATGTTGCTTTGCTGTTGCAAAAGCTTTGTAGGTTGCCATAGCTTAATATGCAGCACTGGTAAACTCCAATTTGCAGCATAGGGCATGCAGAGAACTTGGTATCCTTATTCTGGGGAAGGGTCATCTATAGGTCACAAGTTGGCAGAACACGTGTTCTAGAGCACTGTGGTTATTCAGCAATCAAAAATTACTTAAATGCTCCTCACATTGTCAATGAAATATATTGTCCCTGTCACATTTCAACTATTAAAGCTAAACCGTTTGGTTCCGTCTCATCATTGGAGCATTTAATGCCTTCAGAGAACCATTTTTTTCTGGTTGGAAAGTCAAGTAATCATAATATACATGTGTGTCTCTGCCACTCTAGCAACAAGTAACAAAAACTGTGCTCCCAGTATGTTCATCCTACCCCTTACTACAAGATAACAACTAAGAATATCAACGAAAAAAATAGTCTTAAAAAATTGTGAGGTATTATGCAGTACCTATGTGCTTTCAATCAATTTGCCAAAAATAAAATTGAATGTATAGTATTGCTACTCCTATAAGTGGGAATATGAGGATTTCATACCTGCTCCTTAGTTGGTGGATTCCAGCTCCACTGCGAAGGTGCCCCAGATTATGGCCAAAATTGTGCTGTGTACTGTACATAAGAATGTAGCTCTCTTCTCCATAATAAGGATATCTTTTCACTGTATGCTTTAATTCCTGATATTGTAGAGTAGACCTGTGAAGACCGTTAGCAAGCCTTTAATTAATGCTGCTGTCTTATCCATAAAAAAATGGAATTTGCCTGTGAGCTGTAAATCTACAAGTTATTTTCAAACATTTTCATTTTTTTTTTTAACCTATTCTTTTATTTAAGCATTAATTTTGTCTGCCGGTAGCCCCATTAGCTGGAGAAGTACATTTTGCCTAATATTACAAGCTTGAAGATTGATTCAGTGTGACCAGCCAATCACACAGCAGAGTTTGGGGTATATTTACTAAGCTCCCGATTTTGACCGAGATGCCGTTTTTTCATCAAAGTGTCATCTCGGTCAATCTCGGTCATTTACTAAACACTAATCACGGCAGTGATGAGGGCATTCGTAATTTTTTTCTAGTTCAGGTAAAAAATTACGAATGAATACACCATCGGTCAAATTACGCCTGTTTAAGTATGAATCTCGGTCATTTACTAAGAAGTGCAAAGCAAAAAAACCCAAAACACTGCCGTGAAAAATTACAATTCGTAAAAAAGTCCTAAAAAAAAACAGACCTGCTTTTTTTATTCGTGATTTGAGATGCATGCAGGGATCCATGAGATCCGTGCATGTATATCAGTGGGAAGGGGTTGGAAAGTGCTTTTTTTTTCCAAAAAAAATTGCGTGGGGTCCCCCCTCCTAAGCATAACCAGCCTCGGGCTCTTTGAGCCGATCCTGGTTGCAGAAATATGGGGAAAAAAATGACAGGGGTTCCCCCATATTTAAGCAACCAGCATCGGGCTCTGCGCCTGGTCCTGGTCCCAAAAATACGGGGGACAAAAAGAGTAGGGGTCCCCCGTATTTTTAAAACCAGCACCGGGCTCCACTAGCTGGACAGATAATGCCACAGCCGGGGGTCACTTTTATATAGCGCCCTGCGGCCGTGGCATCAAAAATCCAACTAGTCACCCCTGGCCGGGGTACCCTGGGGGAGTGGGGACCCCTTCAATCAAGGGGTCCCCCCCCCCCAGCCACCCAAGGGCCAGGGGTGAAGCCCGAGGCTGTCCCCCCCCATCCAATGGGCTGCGGATGGGAGGGCTGATAGCCTTTGTTGTAAAATAAAAGATATTGTTTTTAGTAGCAGTACTACAAGTCCCAGCAAGCCTCCCCCGCATGCTTGTACTTGGAGAACCACAAGTACCAGCATGCGGCGGAAAAACGGGCCCGCTGGTACCTGTAGTACTACCACTAAAAAAATACCCAAAAAAACACAAGACACACACACCGTGAAAGTATAATTTTATTACATACACACATACATACATACTTACCTTAAGTTCCCACGCAGGTCGGTCCTCTTGTCCAGTAGAATCCAAGGGGTACCTGTTGAAAAAATTATACTCACGAGATCCAGTGGTCCAGGCTCCTCGGCAAATCCAGGGTTAATCCACGTACTTGAATAAAATAAAAAAACGCTGTCACGACCACGAACTGAAAGGTGACCCATGTTTGCACATGGGTCACCTTGCCCCGAATGCCAGAAACCCACTTTGCCTTCTGGCTAAGTGGGTTTCTTCAGCCAATCAGGGAGTGCCACGTTGTAGCACTCTCCTGATCAGCTGTGTGCTCCTGTCTTCACTGACAGGCAGCACGCGGCAGTGTTACAATGTAGCGCCTATGCGCTACATTGTAACCAATGATGGGAACTTTCTGCTCAGCGGTGACGTCACTTTAGGTCAACCGCAGGGCAGAAAGTTCCCATCATTGGTTACAATGTAGCGCATAGGCGCTACATTGTAACACTGCCGCGTGCTGCCTGTCAGTGAAGACAGGAGCACACAGCTGATCAGGAGAGTGCTACAACGTGGCACTCCCTGATTGGCTGAAGAAACCCACTTAGCCAGAAGGCAAAGAGGGTTTCTGGCATTCGGGGCAAGGTGACCCATGTGCAAACATGGGTCACCTTTCAGTTCGTGGTCGTGACAGCGTTTTTTTATTTTATTCAAGTACGTGGATTAACCCTGGATTTGCCGAGGAGCCTGGACCACTGGATCTCGTGAGTATAATTTTTTCAACAGGTACCCCTTGGATTCTACTGGACAAGAGGACCGACCTGCGTGGGAACTTAAGGTAAGTATGTATGAATGTGTGTATGTAATAAAATTATACTTTCACGGTGTGTGTGTCTTGTGTTTTTTTGGGTATTTTTTTAGTAATAGTACTACAGGTACCAGCGGGCCAGTTTTTCCGCCGCATGCTGGTACTTGTGGTTCTCCAAGTACCAGCATGCGGGGGAGGCTTGCTGGGACTTGTAGTACTGCTACTAAAAACAATATCTTTTATTTTACAACAAAGGCTATCAGCCCTCCCATCCGCAGCCCATTGGATGGGGGGGGACAGCCTCGGGCTTCACCCCTGGCCCTTGGGTGGCTGGGGGGGGACCCCTTGATTGAGGGGGTCCCCACTCCCCCAGGGTACCCCGGCCAGGGGTGACTAGTTGGATTTTTGATGCCACGGCCGCAGGGCACTATATAAAAGTGACCCCCGGCTGTGGCATTATCTGTCCAGCTAGTGGAGCCCGGTGCTGGTTTTAAAAATACGGGGGACCCCTACTCTTTTTGTCCCCCGTATTTTTGGGACCAGGACCAGGCGCAGAGCCCGATGCTGGTTGCTTAAATATGGGGGAACCCCTGTCATTTTTTTCCACATATTTCTGCAACCAGGATTGGCTCAAAGAGCCCGAGGCTGGTTATGCTTAGGAGGGGGGACCCCACGCATTTTTTTTTTAAAAATTACATTGTTTACTTTAAAAAAAAAACAAAAAAAACCCCAGCACGGATCACACAAATCCGGCCGAGATTGATTGTAAAAAAAAACGGCAGTGTTTTGCTAATCACTGCCGTTAAATTAGGTAAAAAAACACGAATGACATCGACATCGGAAGCAAAGAAAAACACGAATACGACAGCTTAGTAAATTAGTCGTAATCCATTCAAAAAGTTGCAGTTTTACACTGCCGATGTCATTCGTGATTGAACTTTGACCTATTTTCGAAAATTACGAATCTTAGTAAATATACCCCTTTGAGTCTGTTTCCATTATTTGCTCATTTGAGGGATTTACCCAAAGAGTTGTACTTTTGATATTTTTTGTTGGCAGAAACTAAATAAAGCATTCCTATTTCCTACACATAGTGGGCACAGCCATTTTGTAGGCATTCTATATTCACAATGCTATATGTGGCTGCGAATATTAGTATATCAGTTAATCCCCCAAAACTGTCCCTACTATGTGCATTGAGCGGGCAAACTTAACTTTGAGCTGGCCTCAGCTGAACAATTTGCCCATCATTCCAAACCACACAAAAATGGCTGGCAGCTTTCTTTAAATGAGCACTACAAAATCTATGCAAATTGATTTTTGATTATTTTTTTAAATTGCATTTGTTGTTCAGTCTGGAATGTATATTTAATTTTTTTTTCTTTGACCATACATGGGGTTATGGTCTAGCACTTATTTTATTTTTTATTTTTTTCTTAAGATTTACATAAAACAAGCATTTCCTTTATATTAACTTGATAGATATATATATATGCAGTTGTGACCAATTGCATTTATTCCCGCACCACATGACAATCGTTTTGCACTATTATAAATGTATGCATTTAGAAGCAGCCCCCTTTTCAGTTACTAGCGGTCTTCACTACGTCTCTCTCCATGTTCAAATAATGTCTAATTCTGCTTCAGAAGTAGCGGAAACCACACGTATGTGAAAATACAGCTTCAATTGATTTTATTCTTTAGTTTAATTTTTCTTTATTTCAATTTGTTTTTGTCACACAGAACAATATCAAATAACCTGACAGACGTTTTGTACACGCAAAACAGCTCTAACATAACGATAGGGGCCAGCACATTTTGTTGCCATGGCTCTTTGTATTCTAGCAGATGAGGGGATGACTAACAATAATTATAGGGAAAATTCTATAATGCTTCAATATATACACAAGGTTTTGATACAGGTAAATCATGTGATTTCAACTATAAAATGAGCAACTGTAAAAACATAATGATTAGTAGTGTTATATTGTTTCATATCTGCTGTGTCAGAGGGCGGTATCTCAAGGCTATAAATTATTTGACTGCTCACAAGCCCATCAAGTTCACAAATTCCTTTAGGTCAGACGTGCAAATATTTGCAGGTCATATAAATAGCAACGTTTATATATGTATATGTTGTATTGCATTCTAAATATGACTAGCTTTGGACGTATCAACAATAAGATCAGTATGCTAACAGCATGTGATATAATTAGATTAGTAGACAAATAAAGTAAAAAAAAAAAAAAATTGGTACTAGGTGGGTTTGTCCGCAGTTTTTTCTAGATCACCCAAAGGCCTTACAGTATATAAGGAGAAAATTGGTTAACAAAGTACTCTACCTGCTTTTCTCCTTCTATTGAGCAAGCCCTGGCTCTTTTCAGTGACATGGATAATGTGTGTGCCCTGGCGCACTCACCATGTAACAGAACAGGCTACTTTGACTTACAGCCTTGGATTTCAAAATATATAAATAAAACAAACTCTGACAATTCAGATCAGTTTCTAAGCTCTAGAATGTAATAAAGAAAATCATTCCCTCAACTGTTACCAACAGGATGTATGTTTTCAATTTCTTTCTTTATAGCCAAATTATATTGCTGTAGTGCTTGTATGTGCTTTAGAAATGTGCATAATGCTACTCATTTTAGTATGTTACTTCTATATTGTTGTTTATTTTTTGATCTTTTAATAAAGTATATAAAATTCTTGGTTAAATTGGCTCCGAGATTTTTTTTTTTAAATTCAGAATACATTTTCAAACAATGTTGTTGCTTTATAACACAAGCGTACAGGGCCCTGGTTAGGCCCAATCAGCAAACACAGCTCCTTTGTTCGAGATCTACATAGTGCTGTTTGAACCAAGGGTAATTTGGGGTAAAATGCTATTTTTTTTTAGATTAAAAAAAAAAGTGTTTGCATGATTATTCCCACCTTGAAATTAGACACATATTGTCGATATGATCAATGTCTCTTTTGGCATCAGAAAATTAGGTATAGGGTAGAATGATTATTTACTGATCCATACATTTGAAATAAGAGTTAAATAATAGTGGTCTACGCTTCGCAGGTAGGGAATTACAGTTAAAAAAACTAAACAAAATGGAAAGTCACAGATAAAAGTTCAGAGTATTTCCATTGTCTAGGAACTATTGCTTCTAAACTGCACCAGGGTGATGCAAGATAAGAAGCCCCCTATGCAGGGCCGGATTAAGGGCCACATGGGCCTGGAGCTGAAAATATTCAAGGGCCTATTATTAGAAATGGAAGAGGTGTGATCAGTGCTGTGTGGGTGTGGCTAGAGACATGTGGGCGTGTACCCCCAACATTATCAGCTCCAATGTCTCTCTAAATATGTAAAAATATAAAATATTGTATAATTTTGTGAAAAAAAATAGAAATGCAATCTTAAAAGTTATGAATTATTGCTGACATTGTGGCCAGCTAGTGGTTAGTGATCATCATGCTGCCATGTTGATGGGCCTATTTTTATGTGGAGGCCTGGAGCTGGAGCTCCATCCGCCCCATTGCTAATCTGGCCCTGCCTCTATGTCTGAGTGATGGTTGCTTTCTCTTACATATATTCTAAGTGGTAACATTCCATTATCGCATACATCATATTTCAACACTTCAATATATACAGAAAAGAAAGGTAGTTTTATTAACAGGTAAAAGAACAAAAATTAACAGCAAAAAGAAGTTGTTGGAAATGTAATAAAAGTCACATGTTGTGTGCAATGAAACGTGGCGACAGCTACACTGGATCAATGGCACACAATTATGCCAAATGTGTTTAAACGCAACGGAATATGCTGCGCTATATAAGAAACGTAATAATAAATGTGCAAAAAAATATAACTTAACTACCTCACATGGGGCGAGATGTACTAATGCACATCACCGCCCAGCGCCACGATGCTGATCACAAATGTACATACATATGCAATCAGCATTGCGGAGGACAGATCTTCCAATAAGAGCTGTCCTCCGCGATGCGCAGCGGCTACCTAACTTCCGGGATTCGGGCCCGATAGTCAGTCTGCGCATGTGCAGGGGGAGTCTGCGCATTGGGCCCTGGTAGTCAGTCTGTGCATGCTGGGAGGGATCCGATCGGATCCCTCACACAGCACTGCGGAGAGAAGCCCATAGGCTTCTTTGGGGTATCGCCACAAAAGCTGGCAAACCCCGCCGCGGCGCTGACCTGCCAGCAGGGGCTTAGTACATTAGGAAAATGTGGTAAACGGGAGTTTACAGCTTTTTCCTTTTACTACATCCCACCCATGGTCATTTTTAGTTTTTGACAAAAGCCTGGAAATACTAATCTTCCATAGACAGGAATGAATGTGCTGGTCAAAGGAACAGGTAAGTTCTACTGGCTATATAAAGGTGTCTCTACCAAAGGCTGTTGTGCTATTCAAAATAAATCAAATCTTTCTTCTCCAGACCATAGGGGACACTGGAGTCCTCTCACGATTGGAAAATAGGTGGTGTCAGATAGGAGCTGGCACTTTAAATTTTCTAAGTATGACAGGCTCCTCCCCCAGACACCAGTCTTAGATTGTGCCCGAGGGAGTCGGTACCCTGGGCTTAGTCTCTCATGAGAGACTTTTCTTTATCTTTTATTTTTTCCAACACTGAGCACAGGCAGACAGTGTTGCCAGCTGTTTGCCTGCGACGCGGGAGCTCTGGGAGGGGGCTTGGCGGCTCTGCCTGCAGCGCACCCAAAGCCTTCGGCCACTGGGACCACTGTCCCGGGGACCCACTGCAGCTGCTTGCAGCTAGCATTACGGGTCTGTGGCCGAAACGCCGCACACCCGAAGGAGACTTCAGCAATAAGAGGGCATCCGCCCACCGCTGTATCTCCTTTACAACAAATTCAAAATGGAATCCATTCAGTCGGTCATTGCTGGCCTGGAACCACAGGAATTCCTGGTGTCGCTGGACATAAAAGACACATACTTACATGTCCCCATCTGGCTGCCGCATCAGACTTTTCTGCGGTTCGCAGTGCAGGAAGACCAATACTAATTCAGGGCCTTTTCATTCGGTCCATCTTCTGCACCCAGAGACTTCACCAAAATCATGGCGGTCATGGCGGGAGAACTTCGGGTGCAGGGGATTACGGTCATCCCCTACTTAGACAACCTTCTCCTAAAAGCGCCTTCACCAAAGCAGCTTTTCCGCAATGTTTATCAGGCCTATGAGTTCTTACTGCATCACGGTAGGATTATAAACTTCAAAAAGTCACAATTAACCCCGTCACAACGCCTCTTGTTCCTGGGCCTGATCTTGGACACTACTCAATAGAAGGTGTATCTACCTCAGGACAAGATACACTCCATTCAACAGCTGGCAAGACAAGTACTTGGCCCTTGCAAGGTGTCAGTTCACCTGTGTATCCGCCTCCTGGGGAAGATGGTAGTCTCCTTAGAGGCCCTGCACTTTGGCCGTTTCCATTCCTGGACTTTCCAGCTAGACCTGTTGTCCCAGTGGACGGGCTCTCACCTACACATGCATCGACTGGTGTGCCTGTCATCTGAGACAAGACTGTCTCCCCACTGGTGGCTACAGTCCAGCCATCTTCAGCAGGGCCGTCGATTCGGAATCCTGGACTGGACCCTGCTAACAATGGATGCCAGCCTCAGGGGCTGAGGAGCAGTGGTCCTAGACCGCCAGTATCAGGGGCGATGGACAAACCAGGAAGCACAACTCTCAATCAATGTCCTAGAACTTTGAGCAGTTGCAAACACTTTAAGTCAAGCGGATTCTCTTCTCAGAGGAAAGGCGATCTGCGTTCAATCAGGCAACGCCACAGCGGTGGCATACATAAATCGCCAGGGAGGAGCAAGAAGCCAAATGGCCATGAGAGAGATCCGCCACATTCTTCTTTGGGTGGAAAAATATGCGATAGGACTGTCTGCTGTCTTCATCCCCAGTGTCGACAACTGAGAAGCAGATTATCTTAGTCGCCAAGACCTACATCCAGGGGAGAGGCCTGCCCGAAATCGATTTGATGGCATCCAGGCTTAACAAGAAACTTCCGAGATATTGTTCCAGGTCAAGAGATCCAGATTCTGAATGATGTATCTGTTTCCACCCTTACCACTTCTGCCAAGGGTCCTCGAACGCATAAAGCGAGAGGACGTCTCAGTGATTCTCATTGCTCTGGACTGGCCTCTCAGAGCATGGTATTCGGGTATGCGAATGCTTCTAGCAGACGAGTCATAGCGACTTCCATTTCGAGAAGATCTCCTCCAGCAAGGACCATTCATCTTCCAAAACTTAAAACAGCTTTGTTTAACGGCGTTACTGGTGAAACGACACTGTTAAGGAGACGAGGCATCAAGCGTGTAGTCGTTCCAACCATGCTGCGAGCCAGGTAACTTCTGCACATTGCCATCGCATCTGGAAGTCCTATGTCTCCTGGTGTGAAACACGTCTTTTACCTACTACACTGTTCAGCTTGTCCTGTCTCTTGCGCTTCCCACAAGCAGGTCTGTTGGCGGGACTTCGGCTGGGTTTCCTTAAGGTCCAGATTTCGGCCTTGTCGGTTTTTTCCATCGCCGGTTTGCTCTTAACAAGACGGTCTTGTTACTTACATTGGCATCAGCGCGACGGGTTTCGGATCTCAGCACCCTGTCTTGCAAGTCGAAATACTTGATATTTCACGAGGACAGAGTGGAACTGCGAACTTGTCCGGACTTTTTACCAAAAGTTGTTTCCGCGATCCACATCAACCAGCCCATTGTGGTTCCAGCGTTGTCAGGTGATTCTGGTTCCCTGGATGTGGTGCGCCCCTTGCGCGCCTATGTGGACTGAACGGCTTCTCTCCGCAAGACTGATGTACTTTTTGTGTTGTATGACGCATCAAAACGGGGTTGGCCTGCTTCCGAACAGTCCTTAGCCCATTGGATCCAACTGACTGTCAGGCGTATCTGTCTGCTTCGCAGCGGCCTCCTGAGTCAATTTCTGCTCATTCTACATACTCGGTGGGCCATTCCTATGCGGCTGCCCGTGGGGTCTCCCTTGCTCAATTGTGCCGGGTGGCCACTTGGTCTGCCTTGCACACTTTCATTCGGTTTTACAGGGTCAACATTTTTGCGCTTCTGCATCTCGCTTTGGTCGCGTGGTGTTACACGGGTCTCAGTGCTCTCCCACCCACGGGAGTAACTTTGGGACATCCCAATCATGAGAGGACTCCAGTGTCCCCTATGGTTTGGAGGAGAAAACAGGAATTTGGTACTTACCGATAATTCCCTTTCTCCAAGGCCATAGGGGACACTGGACGCCCGCCCAGCGCTGCTTTCCTGTTACAGTATGTCTGTGTCTGGGTGGCTGGACTAGGGAGTTCCCCTCTTCGGAACCTTTTCTGTCTTCTCATGCTTCCTTCCTCTTGGGAGATTGCCTAGTCTCCGACTCCTCTGGGGCACCTTTCTAAGACTGGTGTCTGGGGGGAAATAGAGGGGGAGGAGCCTGTCATACTCAGAAAATTTAAAGTGTCGGCTCCTATCTGACACCACCTATTTTCCAATCGTGAGAGTACTCCAGTGTCCCCTATGGCCTCGAAGAAAGGGAATTATCGGTAAGTACCAAATTCCTGTTTTCTTGAATAAACACATCTCAGTCTCTTAACCAAGCAGTGTTAATTGCAACACTATCTGTAGTTTTACGACAGTCTCTATGGCGGTAGCCTTTAGTGGTAAACTGGAAGATATTTCACACACATATCATAGGTATGATGCCTATACCAGGCTGCATCCAGAAGCCTTTAGTCCCACTGTCGCTTGCATAAAAATTTTTGTAGTTCTTGGTCCCCAAGGATCCATGCAGGTCCTACCACTATGCTCAAACTGTCCGTAGGCATTTATGCTTGCTTTTCCATTCGTTCCTGGGCGGTGCAATGCTTGGAGAGCTACTCTTTACAGAATGCAACAATTTACTGAAGGACGCTCTGGCAATGTTGGCTTTCATTTGCAATATCAGCGTTATTGAAAGGGATCCAATGATAGCTGTCTTTGGCTTGGTTCTCGTATGAGCCAGAGGTCACTCTACTTATAGGCTCAACACTTCATGGAGAATAAAAGAGACATCTGCAGGTTATGGAAGAAAAAATCCCAAACTAAATAAACCATTAGATGGGGATGGAAGCGCGGGTTTAAAGGGATGGTATGGTAGGCCTTGGGTACAACTTTTATTCCATAAAAAAATAAGTTATACTACCATTTCTATCATCAACGTTTTGTACCATTCCTATTCATAGTTATTTTTCACTATATTTATTCCACAGTCAAATTGCATTATATGCACATAAGGGTGCTAGACCACCAACTGCCTCCTGAGCCAAAAGTTGAGAAGTCAAATCATAACAGATCAATATAATATATATCATATTAACTGTGCACTCTCCCCAAAGTTAGTGCAAAGCCCAATTGTATTTAGTTGTACATGAACTATTTTATGTATCTCAATGATAGATTACCTTTAGTGGAAGTGGCACAGAGGCACTTTTCACACTAGTGCTTTTACAGATTCAGAAGTGTCAATGAGCCAAATGTAATAGAGTGAGAGTTTCAGAAAGTGAGAGATTTGGTAAGGTTTTTAATTTCTTTTTAAAGTGGAAATCATTTACACTGCAAAACCAGGTTGATCTTGCTGTGTAAATGATTGCCACTTTAAAAAAACTGCAAAACCTTACCAAATCTTTCACTTTTTGAAACTCTCGCTCTGTTACATTTGGCCCCATATCTCCTATATATTAGCCCAAGTCTGTGACTTTGTGCCTGGCCGTAACGCTGGGTGGAGTCACAGCCCTGGCCGGAGTCACGTGCTTCTGACCAGTGTCCAGGAGGACAGGCTCACAATCCAGCATTAGAGGCAACCAACACTGGACGGACGCCCCACCATGCACGGTACCACACACCCCTCACGCACCAAACCCTCCTTGCCTAACAGCCTGCCAACTTACACCCACTGCCCCGCACCCCCACAGACCGCTACCGCAACACCCCGTCCACACCCCCCACCCACAGCCGCACACATCATACGCTGGGCGGCAGCAGCCCGCACCCCCCCCCCCCCTTGCCACACACTGCCTCCTCAACCCCCCTCCACATCTCCCCCTTCCTGCCGCACATAACACCCGCTGCCCGGGAGCCACCCACACCAAACACGCTGCCTCCACAAACCCCTCCACACCTTCCCCCTGCTGCCGCATCTAACACCCACTGGCCGGGAGCCACCCGCACCCCGCACGCTGCCTCCGCGACCCCCCTCCACAGCTACCCCCTCCTGCCGCATCTAACACCCGCTGGCCGGGAGCCGCCCGCATGCTGCCTCCACAAAACCCCTCCACACCTTCCCCCTGCTGCCGCATCTAACACCCGCTGGCCGGGACCCGCCCGCACCCCGCACGCTGCCTCCGCGACCCCCCTCCACAGCTATCGCCTCCTGCCGCATCTAACACCCACTGTCCGGGAGCCGCCCGCACCCCGCACGCTGCCTCCGCGACCCCCCTCCACAGCTACCCCCTCCTGCCGCATCTAACACCCGCTGGCCGGGACCCGCCCGCACCCCGCACGCTGCCTCCGCGACCCCCCTCCACAGCTACCCTCTCCTGCCGCACATAATCCCCGCTGCCCGGGAGCCACCCGCACCAAACACGCTGCCTCCACAAAACCCCTCCACACCTTCCCCCTGCTGCCGTATCTAACACCCGCTGGCCGGGACCTGCCCGCACCCCGCAAGCTGCCTCCGCGACCCCCCTCCACAGCTACTCCCTCCTGCCGCATCTAACACCCGCTGGCCGGGACCCGCCCGCACCCCGCATGCTGCCTCCACGACCCCTCTCCACAGCTACCCCCTCCTGCCGCATCTAACACCAGCTGGCCGAGACCCACCCGCACCCCGCACGCTGCCTCCGCGACCCCCCTCCACAGCTTACCCCTCTTGCCGCATCTAACACCCGCTGGCCGGGAGCCACCCGCACCCCGCACGCTGCCTCCGCGACCCCCCTCCACAGCTTACCCCTCCTGCCACATCTAACACCCGCTGGCCGAGAGACGCCCGCATGCTGCCTCCACAAACCCCTCCACACCTTCCCCCTGCTGCCGCATTTAACACCCGCTGGCCGGGAGCCGCCCGCACCACGCACGCTGCCTCCGCGACCCCCCTCCACACCTTCCCCCTCCTGCCACATCTAACACCCGCTGGCCGAGAGACGCCCGCACCCCGCACGCTGCCTCCGCACCTTCCACCTGCTGCCGCATCTAACACCCGCTGGCCGAAAGACTCCCGCACCCTGCACGCTGCCTTCACAAACCCCTCCACAGCTTTCCCCTCCTGCCGCATCTAACACCCGCTGGCCGGGACCCGCCCGCACCCCGCACGCTGCCTCCACAAACCCCTCCACACCTTCCCCCTGCTGCCGCTTCTAACACCCACTGGCCGGGACCCGCCCGCACCCCGCCTCTGCGACCCCCCTCCACAGCTTACCTCTCCTGCCGCATTTAACACCCGCTGGCTGGGAGCCACCTGCACCCCACGCGCTGCCTTCGCTACCCCCCTCCACAGCTTCCCCATCCGGCCACACAGAAGATCCGCTACCTAGGAGCCACACGCACCCCGCACGCTGCCTCCGCGACCCCCCTCCACAGCTCCCCCCTCCTGCCGCATCTAACACCCGCTGGCCGGGAGCCTCACGCACCCCACACGCTGCCTCCGCTACCCCCCTCCAAAGCTTCCCCCTCCTCCCGCACATAACACCTGCAGAAACGGACCCACCCGCACCACCGCACGCTGCCTCCGCTACCCCCCGCCGCAGCTCACACCTCCTGCCGCACATAACACCCGCTACCCGAGAGCCACCCGCACCGCCACACTCTGCCTCCGCTACCCCACTCCACAGCTTCCCCCTCCACCCGCACACAAAAACTGCTACCCCCCAAAGGCCGCCGCACCGCCACACGCTGCCTCCCCAACCCCCTCCACAGCTCCCACCTCCCACCGCACATAAGACCCGCGGCCTGGGAGCCTGCCCCACCACCACACGCTGCCTCCACTACCCCCTCCACAGCTCACACCTTCTGGTACACATAACACCCGCAGACCGGGACCCACCTGCACTGCCACACGCTGCCTCCGCTACCCCCTCCACAGCTCACACCTCCTGGCACACATAACACCCGCAGACCGGGACCCACCCGCACTGCCACACGCTGCCTCCGCTACCCCCCTCCACAGCTTACACCTCCTGCCGCACATAACACCCGCAGACCGGGACCCACCCGCACTGCCACATGCTCCCTCCGCTACCCCCCTCCACAGCTCACACCTCCAGCCGCACATAACACCCACAGACCGGGACCCACCCGCACTGCCACACGCTGCCTCCGCTACCCCCCTCCACAGCTCACACCTCCTGCCGCACATAACACCCGCAGACCGGGACCCACCCGCACTGCCATGCGCTGCCTCCGCTACCCCCCTCCACAGCTCACACCTCCTGCCGCACATAACACTTGCAGACCGGGACCCACCCGCACTGCCACACGCTGCCTCCGCTACCCCCGTCCACAGCTCACACCTCCTGCTGCACATAACACCCGCAGACCGGGACCCACCCGCACTGCCATACGCTGCCTCCGCTACCCCCCTCCACAGCTCACACCTCCTGCCGCACATAACACCGTCACTTTACAAAAAAATTTGTTTTCAATCAAGTCTTTCAAATGTACAACATACCTTCACATACTTTGCCTAACCAAAGCTTTTTAGTGCACATCTCATTTCCACCTACATTCTCTACATCGTACCCTGCATACACTATTCACCCACTCACAACGCCCTACACACCATTCACCATCACATTGCCTTTTGCCAAGCAAAATTTCACCAACACCAAAAGCCACATTCCACCACAATACATTATACAACTACTATTCTACCCCTTCACCTTTATGTCGAGGTTACAGGGGCGAAGCCCCTTACGACGGTGTGAAGAGCGCCCGTAGGGTGCAATGAATCACCTAGTCTTAATATGTTATAGTAGATTGACTTACAGTGTAGAACTTGTAGTAAGGATGTGAAAGTCTCTCAGTGAGGTATAATGCATTTTGGTTGGACAGCGTTTATAGGGACTAATTTAGATCTGATTGCAGCAGCAAATTTGTTAGCTAATGGGCAAAACCATGTGCACTGCAGGGGGGCAGATATAACATGTGCAGAGAGTTAGATTTGGGTGGGTTACATTGTTTCTGTGCAGGGTAAATACTGGCTGCTTTATTTTAACACTGCAATTTAGATTTCAGTTTGAACACACCCCACCCAAATCTAACTCTCTCTGCACATGTTATATCTGCCCCCCTGCAGTGCACATGGGCCCTCATTCCGAGTCGTTCGCTCGGTATATTTCATCGCATCGCAGTGAAATTCCGCTTAGTACGCATGCGCAATATTCGCACTGCGACTGCGCCAAGTAATTTAACAATGAAGATAGTATTTTTACTCACGGCTTTTTCTTCGCTCCGGCGATCGTAATGTGATTGACAGGAAATGGGTGTTACTGGGCGGAAACACGGCGTTTCAGGGGCGTGTGGTTAAAAACGCTACCGTTTCCGGAAAAAACGCAGGAGTGGCCGGAGAAACGGAGGAGTGTCTGGGCGAACGCTGGGTGTGTTTATGACGTCAAACCAGGAACGACAAGCACTGAACTGATCGCAGATGCCGAGTAAGTCTGAAGCTACTCTGAAACTGCTAAGTAGTTTGTAATCGCAATATTGCGAATACATCGGTCGCAATTTTAAGAAGCTAAGATTCACTCCCAGTAGGCGGCGGCTTAGCGTGTGTAACTCTGCTAAAATCGCCTTGCGAGCGATCAACTCGGAATGAGGGCCATGGTTTTGCCCAACTGCTAACAAATTTGCTGCTACGATCAGATCTGAATTAGGCCCCTAGAGTGCACGTATGACACTGTAAGCACATTAACTATTCCGACTATCAAAGTGTTTGGAAAAATCATCTCCAAATGATTCCTATAATTTAGATTGAATAACCACCACGGTTAAAGCACAGCATCTAGTGTACCCACGTGAAAACCCCTATGATGAAAAAGAATGTATTTAAATTGAATGCATTTATATAGCACAGCATTTATATAATGGACGCAATATGGATAAGGGGAGAGAATTTCCAGTCTTCTTGTGACAGGCAGGTGTCAGTACAAATACACAAGGTGACAGGTAATCCCTACTGCATAGCGCCTATGCGTTGTATAATGACTTCCCTATCCAACACACGACTTAGTAGTTCTTAGGGATGTGCTGAATCAGCTTTCCATCAATATTTAAAGGTAATCCTCCTGAAGGGAATGTTGTTAATGACATTAACCACTTAACCCTTGACATTTTTAGTGAGGGTGAACTACAAATGCTGGGGAGACAAGTGAAGGATGATGCAGACATGACTTCTATGGACTGCCAGTGGAATCAATTACAATCCAGTTCTGAAGGTTAGGATAACTGGATGGAATACAGTTCCTGGAAAAATATATATTTGCCATAACAACACATACAGTAATTATATTTTTTCAAGTTGGAGATACTTTATGACATACATACATACATAACAGACGAAGCATGTTATAGTTCAAGGTTAGGTACTGTACCTTCATAAGATGCAGATAATTGTTGTGTCCCAAATGTACAGGAACAGACAGTGCAAAGGATAAGTGAGTTTACAACCAATATAAGGACTACTGAGTGTGCAAAAAAATTAGAGCTGTGCGGCGAGCACTTTTCGTGTTTTGTGTTTTGGTTTTGGTTCTAATTCCACTTTTGTGTTTTGGTTTTGCCAAAACCACCCTTTCGGGTTTTGGTTTTGGATCTGGATGATTTTTGAAAAAAACATAAAAACAGCAAAAATCACAGAATTTGGGGGTAATTTTGCTCCTACGGTATTATTAACCTCAATAACATTCATTTCCACTCATTTCCAGTCTATTCTGAACACCTCACAATATTGTTTTTAGGCCTAAAAGTTGCACCAAGGTGGCTGTATGACCAAGCTAAGCGACACAAGTGTGCGGCACAAACATCTGGCCCATCTAGAAGTGGCACTGCAGTTGCAGACAAGATGGCACTATTCAAAAGCTAGTCCCCAAACAGCACATAATGCAAAGAAGAAAAAAAGGTGCACCGAGGTTGCTGTATGACTAAGCTAAGCGACACAACCACCTGGCCCATCTACTAGTGTCACGCAGTGGCTGAATGTCGAGAGTGGTCTGAAACTGTTCGGTCCACTGACCGCCTCTCCAGCACGCCCCTGTCATTTTAAAAAAAATTCTGCAATTGGTGGACTTATACGGCAGTACCCCAGGACTAATACAGCAGTACCCCTGAACTCAGGCCCGAAACAGCACCTCATGCAAAGATGTTGAAGAGGTGCAATGAGATAGCTGTATGACTAAGCCAAGTGACACAAACAATTCCCACTGGAATTTATACGTCCAAATCACTGGAATTATACGTCCAAATCACTGGAATTAAATGGCAAAATCACTGGAATTATACGTCCAAATCACTGGAAATAAATGGCAGTACCACTGGACATATACGGTAGTGTCAGACAGGATGGCACTTTAAAAAAAATAGTCCCCAAACAGCACATGATGAAAAAAAAAGAGGTGCAAGATACAATTGTCCTTGTGCCCTCCCACCCACCCTTATGTTGTATAAACAGGACATGCACACTTTAGCAAACCAATCATTTCAGTGACAGGGTCTGCCACACGACTGTGGCTGAACTGATTGGTTTGTTTGGCCCCCCACAAATAAAGAAGCAATTAATCCCCCCACCAAAAAAGAAGCAATCAATCTCTCCTTGCACAAACTGGCTCTACAGAAGCAACATGTCGACCTCATCCTCCGATTCTTCACCCCTTTCACTGTGTACATCCTCCTCCTCCTCACAGAGTATTAATTTGTCCCCACTGGAATCCACCATCACACTCTGTACTGTTTGGAGGCAATTGCTGGTAAAGGTCTTCCCGGAGGAATTTATAATTCATTTTGATGAACATCATCTTCTCCACATTTTGTGGAAGTAACCTCCTATGCCGATCGCTGACAAGGTTACCGGCTGCACTAAACACTATTTCGGAGTACACATTGGAGGGGGGCAACTTAAGTAAAATAAATCCAGTTTGTGCAAGGGCATTCAAATTGCCTCTTTTTCCTGCCAGTATACAAACGGACTGTCTGACATGCCTACTTGGATGCTGTCACTCATATATTACTCCACCATTCTTTCAATGGTGACAGAATCATATGCAGTGACAGTAGAAATGTCAGTAATCGTTGGCAGGTCCTTCAGTCCGGATCAGATGTCAGCTTTCGCTCCTGACTGCCCTGCATCACCACCAGCGGGTGGGCTAGGAAATCTTATCCTTTTCCTCGAAGCCCCAGTGGTGGGAGAAATTGAAGGAGGAGCTGTTGACGGGTCACGTTCCACTTGAGTTGACAATTTACTCACCAGCAGGTCTTTGCACCTCTGCACACTTGTGTCTGCCAGAAAGAAAGATACAACGTAGGCTTTAAACCTAGGATCGAGCACGGTGGGCAAAATGTAGTGCTCTGATTTCAACAGATTGACCACCTTTGAATCCTGGCAAAGTGAATGAAGGGCACCATCCACAAGTCGCACATACTTTGCGGAATCGCTCCGTCTTAGCTCCTCCTTTAATTTCTCCAGCTGCTTCTGCAAAAGCCTGATGAAGGGAATGACCTGACTCAAGCTGGCAGTGTGTGAACTGACTTCACGTGTGGCAGGTTCGAAGGGTTGGAGAACCTTGCACAAGACAGAAATCATTCTCCACTGCGCTGGAGTCAGATGCATTCCCCCTCCTTTGCCTATATTGCAGGTGGATGTATAGGCTTTAATGGCCTTTTGCTGCTCCTCCATCCTCTGAAGCATATAGAGTGTTGAATTCCACCTCGTTACCACCTCTTGCTTCAGGGCAGGTTCAGGAGTGTTTGCTGTCGCTCCAGTCTTCGGCACGCGATGGCAGAATGTCGAAAGTGGGCCGCAATTTTTTGGGCCACCAACAGCATCTCCTGTATGCCCCTGTAATTTTTCAAAAAATTCTTCACCGCCAAATTAATTGTATGTGCAAAACATGGGAAGTGCTGGAATTTGCCCAGATGTAATGCACGCACAATATTGGCTGTGTTGTCCGATATCACAAATCCCCAGGAGAGTCCAATTTGGGTAAGCCATTCTGCGATGATGTCCCTCAGTTTCCGTAGGTTGTCAGCTGTGTGCCTCTTACGGAACTCTGTGATACATAGCGTAGCCTGCCTAGGAACAAGTTGGCGTTTGCGAGATGCTGCTACTGTTGCCGCTGCTGTTGTTGCTGCGGGAAGCCATACATCTACCCAGTGGGATATTACAGTCATATAGTCCTTAGTCAGCCCTGTTCCACTTGTCCACATATCCGTGGTTAAGTGGACACTGGATACAACTGCATTTTGTAGGACACTGGTGACTCTTTTTCTGACGTCTTTGTACATTCTCGGTATTGCCTGCCTAGAGAAGTGGAACCTAGATGGGATTTGATACCGGGGACACACTATCTCCATAATTCTCTAAGTCTCACTGAACTAATGGCAAATACCGGACGCACGTCTAACACCAACATAAGTGTCAAGGCCTCAGTTATCCGCTTTGCAACAGGATAACTGCTGTCATATTTCATCTTCCTCACAAAGGACTGTTGGACAGTCAATTGCTTACTGGAAGTAGCACAAGTGGTCTTCCGACTTCCCCTCTGGGATGACGGTCGACTCTCAGGAGTAACAACAGCAGTGGCAGCAACAGCAGGCGTACCGCTCAAGGATCCTTCGGAGGAATCCCGGTTAGGAGAGGACTCCTCAGTCTTGACAGTGACATGGCCTGCAGTACTACTGACGTTCCTGACTGAGGAGGAAGTTGACGTTGAGGGAGTTGGTGGTGTGGCTTGCAGGAGCTTGGGTACAAGAGGAAGAAGGGATTTAGGTGTCAGCGGACTGCTTACGCTCTTACCCAAAGTTTCAAACTTGACACTGACTTCTGATGAATGCGCAGCAGGTAACGTATAAGGGAGGATATTCCTAGGTGGTTAACATCCTTACCCCTACTTATTACAGATTGACAGAGGCAACAGATGGCTTGACACCTGTTGTCCGGATTTGTGAAGAAATAATTCCACACCGAAGAGGTGGATTTTTTGGTAGTTTGCCCAGGCATCACAATGGGCTTATTCATCCCATGGCCAACAGGTGTCTCCCCCAGTGCCTGACTTGAACAAACCACATCACCATCAGAATCCTCATCGTCAACTCTCTCCTCAGCGCCAGCAACACCCATGTCCTCATCCTGGTGTAGTTCAACAGTGACATCTTCAATTTCAATATCAGGAACTGGACTATGGGTGGTCCTTCCAGCACTTGCAGGGGGCGTGCAAATGGTGGAGGGAGCCACCTCTTCCCGTCCAGTGTTGGGAAGGTCAGGCATCGCAACCGCCAACACACTTGGACTCTCCTTGGGGATTTGTGATACCATCTCAGAATGCACAGTTCTTTTCTGTGCTCTTTCCAGCTTAACTCTTTTAATTTTTCTAGCAGGAGGATAAGGGCTTCCATCGTCATGTGAAGCTGAACCACTAGTCATGAACATAGGCCAGGGCCTCAGCCGTTCCTTGCCACTCCGTGTCGTAAATGGCATATTGGCAAGTTTACGTTTCTCCTCAGACCATTTAAATTTCTTTTTTTGGGTCTTTTTACTGAACTTTGGCTTTTTGGATTTCACATGCCCTCTACTATCACAATGGGCATCGGCCTTGGCAGACGACGTTGATGGCATTTCATTGTCTATGTCATGGCTAGTGGCAGCAGCTTCAGCACTAGGAGGAAGTGGTTCTTGATCTTTCCCTATTAACTCCTCCAAATGTTTGTTCTCCATTATTTTTCGGGAGTTATATAACACAATATGCAGCACAAGAGAGCATACCCCTACACCTCACAGGGCAAACCCTGTAAAAATTATTTGGATTAAATATGAATAACTCCTTTTTTTGGAGTAAATAATATACAGCACAGGACAGCACCACTGAATTTATATGGCAGCACCACTGGACTGGATTTATACAGAATTATATGGAATTATACAGCAGGATAACTGGAATTATATGCCAGTATCACGGGAATTATATGGCAGTATCACAGGAATTATACGCCAGTATTCCGAGAATTATACGGAAATATCACAGGAATTATACGCCAGTATTCCAAGAATTATTCGGCAATATCACAGGAATTATACGGCAATATCATAGGAATTAAACGCCAGTATTCCGAGAATTATACGCCAATGTCACAGGAATTATACGCCAGTATTCCGAGAATTATACGGCAATGTCACAGGAATTATACGGCAATATCATAGGAATTATACGCCAGTATTCCGAGAATTATACGGCAATGTCACAGGAATTATACAGCAATATCATAGGAATTATATGCCAGTATTCCAAGAATTATACGGCAATGTCACAGGAATTATACGCCAGTATTCCGAGAATTATACGGCAATGTCACAGGAATTATACGCCAGTATTCTGAGAATTATACAGCAATGTCACAGGAATTATACAGCAATATCACAGGAATTATATGCCTGTATTCCGAGAATTATACGGCAATGTCACAGGAATTATACGCCAGTATTCCGAGAATTATACGGCAATGTCACAGGAATTATACGCCAGTATTCCGAGAATTATACGGCAATGTCACAGGAATTATACGCCAGTATTCCGAGAATTATACGGCAATGTCACAGGAATTATACGGCAATATCATAGGAATTATACGCTAGTATTCCGAGAATTATACGCCAGTATTCCGAGAATTATCCGTCAATGTCACAGGAATTATAAACCAGTATTCCGAGAATTATACGGCAATGTCACAGGAATTATACGCCAGTATTCCGAGAATTATACAGCAGTGTCACAGGAATTATACGCCAGTATTCCGAGAATTATACGGCAATGTCACAGGAATTATACGCCAGTATTCAGAGAATTATATGGCAATGTCACAGGAATTATACGTCAGTATTCCGAGAATTATACAGAAATTTCACAGGAATTATACGCCAGTATTCCGAGAATTATTCGGCAATATCGCAGGAATTATACGGCAATATCATAGGAATTAAACGCCAGTATTCCGAGAATTATACGGCAATGTCACAGGAATTATACGGCAATATCATAGGAATTATACGCCAGTATTCCGAGAATTATACGGCAATGTCATAGGAATTATATGCCAGTTTTCCAAGAATTATACGGCAATGTCACAGGAATTATATGCCAGTATTCCGAGAATTATACGGCAATGTCACAGGAATTATACGCCAGTATTCAGAGAATTATATGGCAATGTCACAGGAATTATACGCCAGTATTCCGAGAATTATACGGCAATGTCACAGGAATTATACGGCAATATCATAGGAATTATGCGCTAGTATTCCGAGAATTATCCGTCAATGTCACAGGAATTATAAACCAGTATTCCGAGAATTATACGGCAATGTCACAGGAATTATACGCCAGTATTCAGAGAATTATACGGCAATGTCACAGGAATTATACGACAGTATTCCGAGAATTATACGGCAATGTCACAGGAATTATACGGCAATATCATAGGAATTATACGCTAGTATTCTGAGAATTATACGGCAATGTCACAGGAATTATACGCCAGTATTCCGAGAATTATACGGTAATGACACAGGAATTATACACCAGTATCACGGTAATTATATGGCAATATCACGGGAATTATACGGCAGTAACACTGGATATATGGCAGCAGAGGACAACACCACTGTGACTGGTCACTGGAACGATGCACAAGAGAGACACTACCCCTGGTCTGATGCAGGACAACACAGCACCACTGAAAAGGACTTATACAGCTATACTGGATATATGGCAGCAGAGGACACCACCACTGTGACTGGTCACTGGACTGATGCTGCACAAGAGAGATACTACCCCTGGTCTGATGCAAGACAACACAGCAAAACTGCAGCCAGCAGCACTGGGGACATATAGGAGCAGAAGACACCAACACTGTGACTGGCTGGACTGATGCAGCACAATACACTGACTACACTGGACTGGACTGAGCAGCACAACACAGCACAAGACTCGCCACCCCACTTTCCCACCCCCATACAGACACTGAGGACGGAGACACGTCCTCTCACTACGCTCTCCGAGACTGGAGTGAAAATGGCCGCGATGCGCGGCTCCTTATATGGAATCCAAATCCCGCTAGAATCCGACAGCGGGATGAAGTTTCGCCTCATTTGGGTTTCCGAGTCAGGCGGGAAAACCCGAGCATGACTCGGAACCGGGTTTAGAGCGTGAAGTTCGGTACGGTTCGGTTCTCTGAGAGCCGAACCCGCTCATCTCTAAAAAAAAATAATCATACATTTGTTTTATAATGAATAAAAGAACTGTATACGTGTAAATGTATACTTAAAATATCATTAATACATAATATCAGAACCAATTAGCATGAAACTTGAAGTGTATGCCTTAGTTAATAAAAGCAATATGTCCACCTGTAGTCTCCAAATCAAACCAGGTTCCATAGGAATTAGAGCAGTTACCAGCTTCCTAAGTGAAGGAACTACCTGTGGTATCAACAGTGTCCAAGAGTCCAGGTATAATCCAAACACAATTGGAAGCCTGTTTAAGTAGATAAAGAGCTAGGGGTAAATTTACTAAGGTGGGAGAATAATAGAACTGGTGATGTTGCCCATAGCAACCAATCAGATTATATCTATTATCTGCTAGAAGCAGCTAGATAAATGGTAAGTAGAATCTGATTGGTTGCCATGGGCAACATCATCAGTTCTAAAAATCTCCCACCTTAGTAAATTTACCCCCTGGTGTCTAATATCAGCCAGATAAAACACAAGAATCCAATGGAAGAATTGGAGAAGGCATACAGCAGTGTGTGGCCCAAATGGGTATATGCAAGCCTTATACATTACGTTTGTATTCCCAACTTCATCAGAGGAAAACTGACTCTGATGAATTTGGAAACACAATTATTAGAGACCCGCAGTAAATGCGAATATCTCTGCCTGATTGACAGGCAGGGGCAGGAGGGGGACAGCAATGCTCCGTTTGCAAGGCGGAGACGGATCGACTTCCCCTCTGGGATGACGGTCGACTCTCAGGAGCAACAACAGCAGCGGCAGCAACAGCAGGCTTACCACTCAAGGATCCTTCGGAGGAATCCCGGTTAGGAGAGGACTCCTCAGTCTTGACAGTGACATGGCCTGCAGTACTACTGACGTTCCTGACTGAGGAGGAAGTTGACGTTGAGGGAGTTGGTGGTGTGGCTTGCAGGAGCTTGGGTACAAGAGGAAGAAGGGATTTAGGTGTCAGTGGACAGCTTACGCTCTTACCCAAAGTTTCACAACTTGACACTGACTTCTGATGAATGCGCAGCAGGTGACGTATAAGGGAGGATATTCCTAGGTGGTTAACATCCTTACCCCTACTTATTACAGATTGACAGAGGCAACAGATGGCTTGACACCTGTTGTCCGGATTTGTGAAGAAATAATTCCACACCGAAGAGGTGGATTTTTTGGTAGTTTGCCCATGCATCACAATGGGTTATTTGTCCCAAGGACAACAGGTGTCTCCCCCAGTGCCTGACTTGAACAAACCACATCACCATCAGAATCCTCATCGTCAACTCTCTCCTCAGCGCCAGCAACACCCATATCCTCATCCTGGTGTAGTTCAACAGTGACATCTTCAATTTCAATATCAGGAACTGGACTATGGGTGCTCCTTCCAGCACTTGCAGGGGGCGTGCAAATGGTGGAGGGAGCCACCTCTTCCCGTCCAGTGTTGGGAAGGTCAGGCATCGCAACCGCCAACACACTTGGACTCTCCTTGGGGATCTGTGATACCATCTCAGAATGCACAGTTCTTTTCTGTGCTCTTTCCAGCTTAACTCTTTTAATTTTTCTAGCAGGAGGATAAGGGCTTCCATCGTCATGTGAAGCTGAACCACTAGTCATGAACATAGGCCAGGGCCTCAGCCGTTCCTTGCCACTCCGTGTCGTAAATGGTATATTGGCAAGTTTACGTTTCTCCTCAGACCATTTAAATTTCTTTTTTTGGGTCTTTTTACTGAACTTTGGCTTTTTGGATTTCACATGCAGCACAAGAGAGCATACCCCTACACCTCACAGGGCAAACCCTGTAAAAATTATTTGGATTAAATATGAATAACTCCTTTTTTTTGGAGTAAATAATATACAGCACAGGACAGCACCACTGAACTTATATGGCAGCACCACTGGACTGGATTTATACGGAATTATATGGATTTATATGGAATTATACAGCAGGATAACTGGAATTATACGCCAGTATCACGGGAATTATATGGCAGTATCACAGGAATTATACGCCAGTATTCCGAGAATTATACGGAAATATCACAGGAATTATACGCCAGTATTCCAAGAATTATTCGGCAATATCACAGGAATTATACGGCAATATCATAGGAATTAAACGCCAGTATTCCGAGAATTATACGCCAATGTCACAGGAATTATACGCCAGTATTCCGAGAATTATACGGCAATGTCACAGGAATTATACGGCAATATCATAGGAATTATACGCCAGTATTCCGAGAATTATACGGCAATGTCACAGGAATTATACGGCAATATCATAGGAATTATATGCCAGTATTCCAAGAATTATACGGCAATGTCACAGGAATTATATGCCAGCATTCCGAGAATTATATGGCAATGTCACAGGAATTATACGCCAGTATTCCGAGAATTATACGGCAATGTCACAGGAATTATACGGCAATATCATAGGAATTATACGCTAGTATTCCGATAATTATACGCCAGTATTCCGAGAATTATCCGTCAATGTCACAGGAATTATAAACCAGTATTCCGAGAATTATACGGCAATGTCACAGGAATTATACGCCAGTATTCCGAGAATTATACGGCACTGTCACAGGAATTATACGCCAGTATTCCGAGAATTATACAGAAATATCACAGGAATTATACGCCAGTATTCCGAGAATTATTCGGCAATATCGCAGGAATTATACGGCAATATCATAGGAATTAAACGCCAGTATTCCGAGAATTATAAGCCAATGTCACAGGAATTATACGCCAGTATTCCGAGAATTATATGGCAATGTCACAGGAATTATACGGCAATATCAATGTCATAGGAATTATATGCGAGTATTCCAAGAATTATACGGCAATATCACAGGAATCATATGCCAGTATTCCGAGAATTATATGGCAATCTCACAGGAATTATACGCCAGTATTCCGAGAATTATACGGCAATGTCACAGGAATTATACGCCAGTATTCCGAGAATTATATGGCAATGTCACAGGAATTATACGCCAGTATTCCGAGAATTATACGGCAATGTCACAGGAATTATACGCCAGTATTCAGAGAATTATACGGCAATGTCACAGGAATTATACGGTAATATCATAGGAATTATGCGCTAGTATTCCGAGAATTATACGCCAGTATTCCGAGAATTATCCGGCAATGTCACAGGAATTATAAACCAGTATTCCGAGAATTATACGGCAATGTCACAGGAATTATACGCCAGTATTCAGAGAATTATTCGGCAATATCGCAGGAATTATACGGCAATATCATAGGAATTAAACGCCAGTATTCCGAGAATTATACGGCAATGTCACAGGAATTATACGGCAATATCAATGTCATAGGAATTATATGCGAGTATTCCAAGAATTATACGGCAATATCACAGGAATCATATGCCAGTATTCCGAGAATTATATGGCAATCTCACAGGAATTATACGCCAGTATTCCGAGAATTATACGGCAATGTCACAGGAATTATACGCCAGTATTCCGAGAATTATATGGCAATGTCACAGGAATTATACGCCAGTATTCAGAGAATTATACGGCAATGTCACAGGAATTATACGCCAGTATTCAGAGAATTATACGGCAATGTCACAGGAATTATACGGTAATATCATAGGAATTATGCGCTAGTATTCCGAGAATTATACGCCAGTATTCCGAGAATTATCCGTCAATGTCACAGGAATTATAAACCAGTATTCCGAGAATTATACGGCAATGTCACAGGAATTATACGTCAGTATTCAGAGAATTATACGGCAATGTCACAGGAATTATACGACAGTATTCCGAGAATTATACGGCAATGTCACAAGAATTATACAACAGTATTCCGAGAATTATACGGCAATGTCACAGGAATTATACGGCAGTATTCCGAGAATTATACGGTAATGACACAGGAATTATACACCAGTATCACGGCACGGACGGTGTAAAGGTTAGCATTACTGCCTCACAGCACTGAGGTCATGGGTTCGATTCCCACCATGGCCCTAACTGTGTGGAGTTTGTATATTCTCCCCGTGCTTGCGTGGGTTTTCTCCGGGTACTCCGGTTTCCTCCCACAATCCAAAAATATACTGGTAGGTTAATTGGCTCCCAACAAAATTAACCCTAGTGTGAATGTGTGTGCGTGTACATGTGGTAGGGAATATAGATTGTAAGCTCCACTGGGGCAGGGACCCAGGTGAATGGCCAAATATTCTCTGTAAAGCGCTGCGGAATATGTGTGCGCTATATAAATAACTGGTAATAAATAAAATAAATAAATAATTATATGGCAATATCACAGGAATTATACGGCAGTAACACTGGATATATGGCAGCAGAGGACAACACCACTGTGACTGGTCACTGGAACGATGCACAAGAGAGACACTACCCCTGGTCTGATGCAAGACAACACAGCACCACTGAAAAGGACTTATACAGCTATACTGGATATATGGCAGCAGAGGACACCACCACTGTGACTGGTCACTGGACTGATGCTGCACAAGAGAGACACTACCCCTGGTCTGATGCAAGACAACACAGCAAAACTGCAGCCAGCAGCACTGGGGACATATAGGAGTAGAAGACACCAACACTGTGACTGGCTGGACTGATGCAGCACAATACTGTACATCATACATTTGTTTTATAATGAATAAAAGAACTGTATACGTGTATATGTATACTTAAAATATCATTAATACATAATATCAGAACCAATTAGCATGAAACTTGAAGTGTATGCCTTAGTTAATAAAAGCAATATGTCCACCTGTAGTCTCCAAATCAAACCAGGTTCCATAGGAATTAGAGCAGTTACCAGCTTCCTAAGTGAAGGAACTACCTGTGGTATCAACAGTGTCCAAGAGTCCAGGTATAATCCAAACACAATTGGAAGCCTGTTTAAGTAGATAAGGAGCTAGGGGTAAATTTACTAAGGTGGGAGAATAATAGAACTGGTGATGTTGCCCATAGCAACCAATCAATCAACCAATATATCTATTATCAACCAAGCAACCAATATATCTATTATCTGCTAGAAGCAGCTAGATAAATGGTAAGTAGAATCTGATTGGTTGCCATGGGCAACATCATCAGTTCTAAAAATCTCCCACCTTAGTAAATGTACCCCCTGGTGTCTAATAACAGCCAGATAAAACACAAGGATCCAATGGAAGAATTGGAGAAGGCATACAGCAGTGTGTGGCCCAAATGGGTATATGCAAGCCTTATACATTACGTTTGTGTTCCCAACTTCATTAGAGGAAAACTGACTCTGATGAATTTGGAAACACAATTAATAGAGACCCGCAGTAAATGCGAATGTCTCTGCCTGATTGACAGGCAGGGGCAGGAGGGGGACAGCAATGCTCCGTTTGCAAGGCGGAGACGGATCGCTGCGGGGGCGGCGACTTCCAAACAGGGGGCGTGACGTGGGCATTACTGAGGCGGCTGCGTGACATCACACGCAGCCATTCCGATCAAAAAGATGGTGGCGGGCCTCGTCGCAGCCAGGCTGCGCCGGCAGAAGCCATCCACAATTTTAGTGATCACACTGAAATTGTGGTGCGATCACAATTTCAGCATAATTACATTGGGTGGGTGGTGGCAATCTTGCTCTGCGATGGGCGGACCCAGCATGCCAGCAAAAGGATTGCAAATTCTGCTATAAAGTAGAATTTGCAATTCTTACTGAATAGGGTCCTATGTTTCCAAACAGGTATATTCAAGCCTTATGGGTTACATTGTTATTTCCAACTTTATCAGAGGCAAATTGGCTCTGATGATGTACCAATGTAACTGCTGTAACTACTGATGCACAATTGGAAGTAAAATGGGCATACATTACTCAAAAGAAGCAGGTGCTGAATAATAGCGTACTTTCACACTGATGCAAAGCTCTACGTATCTCGATATGTTTACACCTCTGCATTAGCAACAACTGTGAGTGGCTGATCTACTCTTATACTAGCCATACACTTGTGCGATGCCCCACGACGTGACATTGCGATGAAATCGCACCTGAACTGCCAAAGTGATTACTATGCGATCATGCGTTAGATCGCATGGTAATCACGTGATGGGCACGTCACCGCCGTGTGGGAGGCCGCTCCTGGCGGGTGCCCATCGCACATCGCAGTGTGATATAGCTCATGTAAGCCTAAAACCACATGCGAATGCACTGCGATGCGAGAAATATTAAGTGCAGCACATAATGTCTTGAGATGCGATATTCGACCGGCGTGCCCGCGCATCGCGTCTCAACTGGTACTAAAATGTGCATACAATCCTTCGATTTCTCTCACAGTCGAAATCGAAGACTAGTACAGGTTAAGTATCCCTTATCCAAAATGCTTGGGACCAGAGGTATTTTGGATATGGGATTTTTCCGTATTTTGGAATAATTGCATACCATAATGAGATATCATGGTGATGGGAACTAAGTCTAAGCATAGAATGCATTTATGTTACATATACACCTTATACACACAGCCTGAAGGTCATTTTAGCCGATATTTTTTAGAACTTTGTGCATTAAACAAAGTGTGTGTACATTCACACAATTCATTTATGTTTCATATACACCTTATACACACAGCCTGAAGGTCATTTAATACAATATTTTTAATAACTTTGTACATAGGGGGTCATTCCGAGTTGTTCGCTCGCAAGCGGATTTTAGCAGATTTGCTCACGCTAAGCCGCCGCCTACTGGGAGTGAATCTTAGCATCTTAAAATTGCGAACGAAGTAATCGCAATATTGCGATTACACACCTCGTAGCAGTTTCTGAGTAGCTCCAGACTTACTCGGCATCTGCGATCATTTCAGTGCTTGTCGTTCCTGGTTTGACGTCACAAACACACCCAGCGTTCGCCCAGACACTCCTCCGTTTCTCCGGCCACTCCTGCGTTTTTTCCGGAAACGGTAGCGTTTTTTCCCACACGCCCATAAAACGGCCTGTTTCCGCCCAGTAACACCCATTTCCTGTCAATCACATTACGATCGCCAGAACGATGAAAAAGCCGTGAGTAAAATTACTAAGTGCATAGCAAATTTACTTGGCGCAGTCGCAGTGCGAACATTGCGCATGCGCATTAAGCGGAAAATCGCTGCGATGCGAAGATTTTTACCGAGCGAACAACTCGGAATGAGGGCCATTAAACAAAGTGTGTGTACATTGAGCCATCAGAAAACAAAGGTTTCACTATCTCACTCTCACTCAAAAAAGTCTGTATTTCGGAATATTCCGTATTTCAGAATATTTGGATATGGGATACTCAACCTGTACAGATAATCTCATAAGTGTATGGGCACCATTAGTCATCTTTATTAGTGTGCACCTGCACCTGTCCTATACTAGGTTGAAAAATATGTTTCCTAACAGGTGTATAAACATTTACTGATCTGCATAGGCCGCATTTGCCCTTGCCATCGTGAGAACACCTTTCTCATCCTGCTCTGTCTCTCCAGTGTACTGTAGATACCTTCAGAATGCATTCGACTGCACTCTTACATGCACTGGCGTGCGCAGCACATTTTATTAGGGGGTGCACCGTCGGAGGGGTGTGTCTAGCACCGCCTTTTGGGTGTGTCTAGCACCATCTATTGATGGTCAACGCATATAAAATATCCACCTTTGTACCAATCCTAATAAAGCAGATGCATTGTCAGATGTTGCGGTGTGCACCAAACAAACACCCCTGATGGCACTCACTGCAATTACAGTGCTCCTCCTCAGCCTGGTCTGGCTCCCCCTCTCTTTCCCCTGCAAGCTGCAACAGCTTACTTACAAGTCAGTCACTCACTGACACTGACAGTCGCAGAATAGTATTGCCGCTGCTGGAAAAATGAGTGACGTGTCAATGTTGCTGCCGAATGCCTGCCAGTATTGAATTTGTCTTCCTAAGAGGAACGCTGGCTGCATGCTGCTCCTCATCAGTGGCTGGCGTTGGCATAGCATAGAAGGAGAGAGGTGGGCATGTGGCGGGTGTGACGGGTGGGCATGCGAGCAGCATGACGTAATAACGTCACATCACACTGTTTTTGTACATGGAGGTGGAGCTGGGAATTTGAAAGCCGGTGGCACCCTTGATCAACCCAGGCATCCGGTCGGTAATGAGGTCCTGACAGGGTGCAGCGCAGAGGGGACAGTAATCAGCCTGCTCGGCGATCGCTGCATCAGGCATGCGAGATCGTGGTGCCAGAAATTAGGGGGTGCTTGTGCGCACCAGGCACCCCCCCTGCGCACACCTATGCTTACATGTGCGAGAGCTCATTTTCTGAGTATGGGGGTCATTCCGAGTTGATCGCTAGCTGCCGTTGTTCGCTGCGTAGCGATCAGTGGAAAAAATGGCTAATCTGCACATGCGTATGCACCGCAATGTGCACCCGCGTTGTACGAGTACAAAGAGCTTTGTGGTTTTGCACAGGTTCTAGCGACGCTTTCAGTCGCACAGCCGATCGCAAGGAGATTGACAGGAAGAGGGCGTTTATGGCGTTTATACTGACCGTTTTCTGGAAGTGTTTGGAAAAACGCAGGAGTGGCTGGGCGTTTGCTGGGCGGGTATCTGACGTCATTACCCTGTCACTCGTCTCAGCAATCATCGCACAGGATAAGTAACTACAGGGCTGGTCTTGTTTTGCACAAAATGTGTTTGCAGAGCTCGGCTGCACAGGCGTTCGCACTCCTGCAAAGCGAAAATACACTCCCCCGTGGGCGGCGAATATGCATTTGCACAGCTGCTAAAAGTAGCTAGCGAGCGATCAACTCAGAATGAGGGCCTATGTGCAGAGGGAATTTGCATAAGATACACTATGCAAACTGGAATACATTCAACTCTGCATCAGCCAAATCTTTTGAGGGCTCCAGCTGCTGCATTACTCCAATAGGTCCATTAATAAGTAAAGTGCCAATCCTCTCTGGGGAAAATCACAGCCAGTCAGAGGTGGCATGCAAACACTTACCACTATTCAAGCACTGTGGTGCAGTGATAGTCACCATGGCAACCTCACAACTGGCATTTGGCATACATGGATTACACTAATAACAAACAATGCACCTATACAGCGTCTACACTAAACTGTTTCAGTATGAGCTTGCTGTAAAAGAATCAACTGTAAAATAATGATGTTATCATCACCCTGTGCCACAGAAAGGTAGGTACTGTCCCACAGAGCTGTGCACTTAGGAACTAAAGTAGGAAAACATCTGCACTGTTTCAGATGCAGTTACAAGTTTATAGCAGATAGAACAGGAAAGAATATGAATAGAATTTCCACCCCACCCCATTCTGACACGTTTTACTTCTGCTGTCACTTAATTGCTTTGAAGATAGGGCTCTAATATGCGTAATAAACCATAAGTATAAAGCATCCTATTAGTCCTATATCAATAGTAGACTGACTGTGGCAATATACTTAATATACTGGAAAAATTCTAATAAATGAGCACAATGTAACAATAGTGCAATTCAGCCTTTAAACTACAAATTACATTTAGGAGCTGGTTGGTTGGTACTTTGGGGGTAATTCAGACCTGATCACTGCTGTGCGTTTCCTCACAGCCTGCCATCGGGTCCGAATTGCGTATGCGCATGCACAGCAATGCGCAGGCGCGTCGCACGGGTACAAAGCGGATCGCCGCTCAGCGCCGGATCTGTTCGCATGGGCGATCGCATGGAGATTGACAGGTAGAAGGTGTTTCTGGGTGGCAACTGAACATTTTCAGGGAGAGGTTGGAAAAACGCAGGCGTGTCCATGTTTTTGCAGGGAGGGATCCTGACGTAAATTCCGGCCCCGGACAGGCTGAAGTGATCGCAGCGGCTGAATAAGTCCTCGGCTGCGCAGAGACTGCACAAAATCTGTTTGTGCAGCTCTGCTACACATGCGATCGCACACTTGCACAGCTAAAATACACTCTCCCCTGTAGGCGGCGACTATCTGATTGCAGCAGTGCAAAAATCACCTGCTAGCGATCAGGTCTGAATTAGCCCCTTTATCTCTGTCCACTTTATCTCTCTCCGAGGCTTTGTACATAGACCCCAAGTGACTTGAGCTTTGAACACTACTGGTATGTTCTTCATATCAAACTGAGAAAAACTTCTGAGTTCCCTTCACAGAGAGAGTTAAATGATGTTTCACTTACAGTACCTGTTTGTATGATTAAGGATTTCCCATGGTGCTGAGGGAATGACATGCAAGAGGGCTGCTCCAGCTCCTCCTCTCTGCAGATATCACATCATACTTGCCTACCTGACCCTCTTCATGAGGGAGAAAATGCTCTGTTCCTGGACTTTCCTGGTAATGTATGATTGCCATCACCTGTGGTGAGCTAGTTCAGAGGTTCCCAAACTGAGTGCCGTGGCTCCCTGGGGTGCCTCGGGACACTTGCAGGGGTGCCCTGGGTTGGTGGTCCAAGACCAATTCAAATTATTCATGGTCAATATAATAGGCAAAACCAGAGCTGGTGGCTGCCAGTCATAAAATATGTGGCCAAACAGAAGCAAATCTTGTCCCTCACCACACAACTGACCCTAAGGATGACATATAAACGCAATCTACTTAATGTAATATTTCTTTCTAAATTTCTCAATAAGAAATTTTTGGCCTAGGGGTGCTGTGAAAAAAATTCTGGTATTCTAGGGCGCCGTGATTCAAAAAAGTTTGGAAACCACTGAGCTAGTTAATTGATAAGAAAGGTGTTTCCCCACAGGTGATGGCAATCATACATTACCAGGAAAGTCCAGGAACAGAGCATTTTCTCCCACATGTAGAGGGTCAGGTAGGCAAGTATGTATCACATTCATCACTTCCTGCTTCCTTGAGCCCACAGCATGCATATCTTGAGATAATTATGTCACTTACATATGAGGCATATCATAATTTACGTCCAACAGCAGTTACCCGGCTTCCTTGAACCTTCCCAGGGCAGCCCATTCATTTGTTCCCCATGGTTCCTGGACAAAAAAACATACAGGATTGGGCCTCCAAAGTAGGCCTGGGCCCATGGAGCATGTCCCTGTATCCATGTCTTGACAGCTGTCTGCAGATGTAACACATTGACATTAATAGAAATAAAAAGAGAGTTCATGACAAATTACAGAAGAGATAAATATAATAAGAAATTACTGTGAATACACTGAGCCAGACCAGCCTCCTCCAAAGGAATTATGCCCACAAGTTGGTAGAACATCAAATGCCGCAGTCAGTTAATTGTGCCGCAGCATACAAACTAAAATTGCATTTAGGGGGTTATTCAGTACGGATTGCAGATTCTGCTAAAAAGCAGACTCTGCAATTCATTCTTTTGCATGCTGGGGGCTGCCCATCGCAGGGCAAGGCCGCCCAGCATGCAGAATGGCCTGCCCAGCAGCAATGATCGAAATTTAATTGCGGTCGTAGCAACTGTAGACGACCCCATGTAGCCGCCATTTTTCTCATAGGAAAAAATGCAACCAACCCGTTCCTGTTTTCCCTGCGCTGCCCACTCAATGCTCCGTCGCCGCCCCGCACCATGCAGAGGTGTTCGCCGCCAAAGCGATCACATCGCATTCAGCAGCCATGCAGGATGGTACCTGCGCGTACGCACTGACGCCGGGTCGGGGTTATTCAGGTCGCTTAGCGATGCGACCTGAATAACCCCCTTAATTCAATTGACCCGAGCATTATGTGCATTCAGTGGGCACATCAGAGAGAAAAACTTGACCTGTCTAGAATCAGCCATGATGGGTTGTCTGAGACTGCGTTTGATTTCAGAGATGATAGAACACACTGCCCTCTGTGAGGTTAGAATGACTGATCTGCTCCCTGGAAGTCGTACTGTGGTAGAGTACTAGAGCCCAACCTATCGTCATTTCAAGCCAAAGACAGGGGTCACAGGACATGGCTCATAGTTAAGGCACAAGGAATTCAATAAACATTAAAACCATTCAAGAATCACATTACTGACAAACAAACCTCAGAGATAAAAACAGAAACACAAATATTCTTTATATCTAGATTAAACAACTAAACCCATACAAATATAATTTTATATGGTACTGCCCTAAAGCACGCAGAGTCCCATTGTACAGTATAGCCAACCTCAGCAATGCGAGGAACTAGGAAGAGTTCCCTTCTTGTTTCTGCACCAGTGGGGTGGGGGAGCAGGGCTGATACATGAAAGCATTCCCAATAATAAATAAAATACATTCTCATGTTATTATAACCCTGCAGAACAGCAACAGAAGAGTCCTACAGTGCTAAGGTTGTATACATCACAGCTATCCTGGGTGTGGGCATTCCACAGTGTCAGTTTCCATGTAACTCCTTATGTGACTACATCTATCGCTTATCAGGGTCTATTCGGGAAAGAGCATATACAGTACGGAGAGGATTCCCAGATCAGCCCATGTCACACAAATAAGCCCACTATTGTCCTCCATGACGTTAAACAGCTAACTGGCTACACATAAGCTCCCTTTCCCAGTCAGTACACTGAGAGTATAGGAAGCTGGTAGCACTAATCTCCCTTCAGCACAACAAAATCCGGACTATACTACAGTGCAGTTGTTGTACCTAACATGTTATACCCAGCCATGCTCATTCTTACCCAGCAATGTCCACCTCAATATCTGACTAATTGCTCAGTCACCTCAGACCTTGCTTTCATCTGCAGTCCGGCAGTCCAGTGTTTCTTTAGTGCAGTGCCGTAACTGGGCATTTTAGCGATGTGTGCAAGAAATAGCATTGGCGCCCCCCCTTATGCAAAATAGGGGCAGTGCGCACCGTAGGCACGTGAAAAATATATAGGGCGTGGCTTCATGGGAAGGGGTGTGGCCACAAAATAATACCAATTCATACTACAGTGCACAGTAGTCTCCATTATTCAAATTACGACGCACAGTAGCGCCACTACACCAGGTAGAGCCCCTTCTACATATTACGGCAGACAGTCCCCCTTTTTACACATTATGGCAGACAGCGTCCCCTTTTTACTCATTACGGCAGATAGCGTCCCCTTTTTACACATTACGGCAGACAGCGTCCCCTTTTTACACATTATGTCAGACAACGTCCCCCTTTTTACACATTACGTCAGACAGCGTCCCCCTTTTTACACATTACGGCAGACAGCGTCCTTTTTACACATTATGGCAGACAGCGTCCCCCTTTTTACACATTACGGCAGACAGTGTCCCCTTTTTACACATTACGTCAGACAACGTCCCCCTTTTTACACATTACGTCAGACAGCGTCCCCCTTTTTACACATTACGGCAGACAGCGTCCCCCTTTTTACACATTATGGCAGACAGCGTCCCTTTTTTACACATTACGGCAGACAGCGTTCTCTTTTTACACATTATGGCAGACAGCGTCCCCCTTTTTACACATTACGGCAGACAGTGTCCCCTTTTTACACAGTAAGGCAGACAGAATAGATAGATAGAGAGATAGATAGACAGAGACAGATAGACAGATAGATACTTACCATCTCTCCCCGCTGGCAGATCCCGGGCAGGGGAGAAGAAAGAGGAGGGAGGGGGACTCTGGGGCTGCAGCAGCACACTGTAATTGCTGGCGGCGCCGCTGCAGCTGTCCCTCTCCTTTCGCATTAGCAGGCTGACGCCGCTGTTAATGCTGGGATGAGGGAAGCGCATCTCAGCATTCACAGCAGCACCGGCCAGCCAATACGGAAGGAGAAGGACAGCTGCAGTGGCGTCGTTACCAATTACATAGCGCTGCTGCGGCTCCAGTCCTCTTCCTCCGGGTTCTCCCCTGATGCTGCTCCTCTCTTCTTCTCCTCCGGTGCACACAGCACAGGCGGCTTGTAATGAGTCAATTTGACTCATTACAAGCTGCTGACATGGAATGATGGCCGTTGCGCCCTCAGGGCGACTGCGCTGTGTGCAAAGCACACCTGGAACACGTAGTTACGGCTCTGCATTAGCGTATACCCTGGAGCTACAAGTTGCAACACTGGGCAAGAGACCTGAGGTCAGCAGAGGAAATATTGTGTAATTAGCAACAAAGAATTTAATTAAAACACACATACACACACACACACACACACACACACAGAATACTATGAGTCAGAGTGGCACTCTATGCCGATATTCACACAAACGGTTGATGTTTTCCTTCTACGTATGTGTCAGAGGCCATAGTTCATGCCCCCTATTGTTATGCCTTAGATTTTGGCGCGAGGTATGTGGAATTTAGTGGCCGTTCCTGGCAGGTAACAGGGGGGTGGCTAGGCAGACGTGTCCGTGGCGCTGTAAGTGGTTGTGTTTAAACATTGGCAGCTGCTCACACAGGAGGCCGCGGTCAGACTTAGAAACTGAGACGTCTGATTCATATCTGGGGATAGAGTAAGAAAGAGGAAGTAACTTTGCACCTTGGTAAAACTGTGTTGCACTGCAGGCAGATGCGGTTATGGCGTAATAGGTTGACAGTCAAACCAAATGGACAACATGCACAAGGTCGACATAGTCAAAAGGTCGAAGGTTCAAAAGGTCGTCTTCGTCAACAGGTCAACACGGAAATGGATGACACATGAAAAGGGTTGACATGAGTTCTTAATGTTTTTTTGGTGTCAAATTTTCCCTTGCAGCAACCCCAATTAGTGTACCTTGCCCCCAATTGTAGTCCATGTGGATGGTAAAGTATGAAAAAGTAGAAAAACTGAATTTAAAAAAACCAAACTCATGTTGACCATATGCTGTGTCGACCATTGTCATGTCGCCATTTTGGTGTCGACCTATTGACTGTCAACCTATATCCAGATAACGGCAGATGTAACATGTGCAGATACATTTAGATTTGGGTGGGATTTTAACTACCTACCGGTAAATTCTTTTCTCGTGGTCCGTAGAGCATACTGGGGTTTAATTTAGTACCATGGGGTATAGACGGGTACACTAGGAGCCATGGGCAGTTTAAGAATTTGAGAGTGTGGGCTGGCTCCTCCCTCTATATCCTTACTACCAGACTCAGTCTAGGAAACTGTGCCCGAGGAGACGGACATACTTTGAGAGAAGGATAGATAAAGATAGTGGTGAGATTCCGAACCAACACACACACAGAGGAAAGCTATGCTAAACCAACTTTAAACAGCAACAGCTGAACCAACAATACTTAACCAAGTAACAGTGCAGGAAGAACGAAGCACCGGGCGGGCGCCCAGTATCCTCTATGGACTACGAGAAAAGGATTTACCGGTAGGTAATTAAAGTCCTATTTTCTCTTACATCCTAGAGCAGTGTTTCCCAACCGCGGTCCACAAGGCACACCAACAGTCCTGGTTTTAGTGATATCCAGGCTTGAACACAGGTGACTTAATTAGTACCTCAGTTATTTTGATTTAACCATCTGTGCCGAAGCCTGGATATCACTAAAACCTGCACTGTTGGTGTGCCTTGAGGACCGCGGTTGGGAATGCCTGTCCTAGAGGATACTGTGCTGGGGTTCCATTTAGTACCATGGGGATGTACCAAAGCTCCCAAACCGGGTGGGAGAGTGCTAAGGTTCCTGCAGAACTGATTGACCAAACTGAAGGTCCTCAGAGGCCAAAGTATCAAACTTGTAGAACTTAGCAAACGTGTTCGAACCAGACCAAGTAGCCGCACGGCAGAGCTGTAAAGCCAAGACACCACGGGCAGCCGCCCAGGAAGAACCTACCGACCTAGTAGAGTGGGCCTGTACAGATTTTGGAACTGGCAAACCTGCCGTGGAATAAGCATGCTGGATAGTGAGCCTGATCCAGCGTGCAATTGTCTGCTTTGAGGAAGGACACCCAATTTTATTGTGATCATATAGAACGAACAGCGAGTCGGATTTCCTGTGACGAGCTGCCCCTTTTACGTATACTTTCAAAGCCCTCACAACATCCAAAGACTTTGAAGTAGCGGAAGTGTCGGTGATAATCGGAACCACAATAGGATGGTTGATGTGAAACGCTGACACCACTTTCGGAAGAAATTGCTGACGAGTTCTGAGTTCAGCTCTGTCCTCCTGGAAAATTAAATAGGGGTTCTTGTGAGACAAAGCCCCCAGCTCCGACACACGTCTTGTTGAAGCCAAGGCCAGAGAAGGGACAAAAGGGAAGGACGATCATAGACGGTCGTCACCCAAAGAAGGCTTACTTTGTGGTGCACTCTTTTTTGATAAAATTTATTAATGTTATTGTAACGAAACGAGATGGACTTGGACTGAGAACCTTTTTATTCATCACTCGTTTCTCTCAGTATAATGTACTTTTTAATCCTTGGCCCAGTCTAGGTATATACACCAGAGCATAGGTGTATCATGTGTTATTTCATGTTATTAGGTATTTAGTGTCTTGCTATTACCTGCAATATGGTATGTATTGGAGATATAAAGACAATTGCCATACTGTGTGACTATAGCAGGACAGGTCATAATGTGTGACAGGAGGAGAGCCAGGCAGCTGTGCTAGTTCATTACCATTTGTATCACATATGTGAGTCCATTGTGTGAGGTGTGATAGGTGTTGCTGGTAATGTAATCAGAACAATGACTGAGTGACTGGTAAGATAGCTAGCTGCCAGCCCAAGTTATTTATATAGGTCATCAGGTCATCTGGGAGGTAATTAGGTTAGAACTCCCAGAGGATGTACAATGGGTCTCCACAGCAGGATACTGGCTGAAATAGCCTTGGGATATCCTGACCCAACCTCCTGAGTAGACTGTTTGGCACCAGAGGGGATCTGCCAGTCAGGTATATAAGGAGAGCAGGTCTCAATGGAAGGGAGTCTATTGTGGTGGATCCTGTGAATCAGACATCAGCAGGAAACACTCTGAGCTGGGCATCATTGTGCCACCAGAGGAAACCCTACCAGGACAGGGTCAGTGTGAGCCAGTACCCCAGGCTGGGGGACACAGGACTGTCTAGCAAGAGGTAGTGGTAAGGATACAGATTACTTCTATTGCTACTTATGGATGCTGACTGCAAGAGTCTGCTGGAGGATATGTGCTACCAATTACCCTGTAACATGTGACTATTTTATGGTGCTGTGCTGTCATAATAAAGACTTATTTTTTTATATATTCTGATCTGCCCGAGTGAATTGAATCCCACAGAGGGTAACCACCATCCCAGTGAAGCGTGGTTTCCTCACAATCTGTAACGGACGCAGCCCAGCTGGCTCATGAGGGGTACTTTTTGCCAGCCTGTTTCTGGAATCAGTGCGTTAGTGTAAAGAGACAGGACAGAACTTGGTTATCACCTATACAGCATGCTGTCTGGATTCCCAATAGAACTGGACATCACATATTATTGTGAAACATCATCCCTCTGTTATATGTGTTTGTATTTATCAGGGAATAATATGTCTAGCCTGATGTTTTGTACAGAATGCATATGAAGATGTGTATATATGAATGTACTGGTTATTGTATTATAGTTTGTAAAATAATGTCCCCCCCAATGTGACTGCTTTGATAACCTGTTTGTTTGCTGTTGGAGATACAGCCAGTCTCAGATGTCAGTCCATACACCCCCCTCATTCTTCCCCACACAATGGATTCCAGGCTACACAATCAGATTAATTAAGGTTCATTTAGTTAACATCTATTGTGTGCTAGAGGACATGCCTGGACATGTTAAAGTAGGTCTATCTGAAAGTGTTCTGTAGTCAGCCCCTTTAATGTAACCCACCCAATACAGAGCCAGAAGGTGTCGCCTTATGGTAGGACATAGAAAGGTTTGAGGATAACAGAGGCTATTGAAACAGAGAGTGCACGGAAGTTCCTGGCCTGAGAGAAGTGATTTGTTTGGCTTCTGAAAGCTACTGGTAAGGTAGTGCTGCCAGTGTGCTGAGGCCTAGGAGCATTGTTGGGATCCGCTGGTTTCAAGAGGCTACTGGACGTGCACTGAGGGGGAGATCTACACAGAAGGACAGAGAGAGTGGATGTACCTCTGGAGTGGAGACACTGACTAGGCATTGCGGTGCCGTCAGTGGCAAAGGGCACTGTGTGAGCTGGTATCCCAGACCAGGGGACACAGAACTACTGCTGGTATGTGACATCAGGAGACTGTAATTCTAAACTACTGTGGGGACTTAGTAAGTAAGATACCATCCTGGCATGTAATAGTTACTGTTTAGTGTACTGTGTGTGTATATTTACAATAAAGGGCATTTGCCACTTTACTAAACTGTTTACCTGAGTGATCAGAGAATCCGTATCCTCACAATTGGTGGCAAGCAGTGGGGTCACTCAGTCCCAGTTTACCCTGGGTAAGGCTGCGAGAGGTGTCAGCGGAGGGCACCTAAGAGCCTTGTAAACAGTTTGGCACACAGTAGCCAGGTATCTTGCTGAAAAGTTGTTAGTACGTTTGGAAAGTCAGCAGCATGGAGGCAGAAACAGAAATGTACATAAACCTCAACAAGAGATTCCTGCATATGGTCTGTCGAGCACGAGGTATTAAGGTGACCGCAACAGATGGAAAGGAATCCCTAATTGCGAAATTGCTGAAATGGGATCAAGAACACCCTTGTGATGAGGAGGACTCTGAGGAGTCAGATGAGGAGGAACAAGTGACGGAGTGGTTGAGACCTACAGCCGGGACATTCGATGCCAGTAACCGCAGGGAGAGCGGAGGATCGGAGGTGGTATCCCGAGGGTTAGTACAACCCCGTCTGAAAGCCCTTGGAGAGGGGAAGGTTGGAGAAAAGTTTGAAAAGACACTGGAGGTATTACAGGCCCGTCTAGAAGCACTGGGAGATGGCGCGACACCCGAGGATCGGATGCGGGTAATAAAGGAGGTGCTGGAATTACCAGACAACAGTCCTACAGTGCGGACTCTTGCACCAGCAGCCACCATTCTACAGACTGCCCTGTCCCATCAGGATGAGCCCCAGGGCAGGTGCCAGCAACGCAACATGGCTTCTGAAGTTTCATACAGAGGAGATTCGCAGAGCCAGCGACTGGGTCAGAGGATGGATAGCTCGAGCAGTCGGCTGATGGAATCCACACTGAGATGGCGTGAGCAGGTCGTGCTGGACTACCCCAGGAGACAGTGGTGTCTGGGTCATACGGAGCAGGTAAGTGCAGTGAATGCTACCCTGCACTACCCTATACCAGGAAATTCCGAGGAAATTATGAGTTTTGTATCTGCTGGGCTTTTAGCTGTCCCATGTGCTATACTGGGGGACAGTACTGAAAATGAGAAGGAAGTGGGGTCTGTCATTCAGATACCCCAGGAGGAGATGCACTGTGCCTTCCCATTTTCAGAGGTGGAAAATGAAGAAATGGTGAATGAATGCCAGTTCCAAGAAGAGGTTGGTGTCAAGGGAACCAAGGAGCTGATAAGGGCCAAGGACTCACTGCTGCAGGTGAGGTCTAGTCTGCCAGTGGCACCTGAACCAGCTGTCCAATTTGCTATGCTAGGGGAGGCCCAGCAATTATCAATTGAGGGTGTAGAAGACATTTCAGACCCAAGGGAGGGGGTAGAGGCTTTTGAGGGGGGAGCACATGGAGAAGAATTACAGATACTCACTGCTCCCCTGCAGCCAGATTCGGCCCAGTGGTTAAGTGCAGAAGAAGAGCCCCAGCCACTGACTATCCCTGCCAGGTTTCCTGATACAAGCCTGGTGATGCAGATTGTGCTACCCTGTGATATCTCAGAAGTAGAGGGAATAATGTCACTCAAAATGGGGGAGGGGGAGGTAAGCCACTGTCCAGATGCACCAGAGGTGATGGAGGTGGAGTTCCCAGGGAATATAGTGTTGGGGAGGGAGAGTGAGGACCCCAGAGACCAGATTTTGTTGATGCAGCTCACTCTCCTCTCTGATGCACCAAAGATAAAGGGAGTGTTGTCACCCAAAAAGGAGGGTGGTGAGGGACGCACCTCTGATGATAGGGGTTACCAACCACCAATCAGGCTGTTTAAACACAGTGCCTGGGATACTGGAGGGGGTCTTAAAAACTGTGAACTGCTGAGCCCAGATCCTCCACCGCCAGATAGAAACGTTAGCCCACACTTGTTTGACCCAGGCGGTCCAGATGTGATGTCTGCCCATCCCAAATGGGTTACTCTTGCCACTGAATCGCAGCAGCTGGAAAAAGTAGGGGAGGTCTGTAACGGACGCAGCCCAGCTGGCTCATGAGGGGTACTTTTTGCCAGCCTGTTTCTGGAATCAGTGCGTTAGTGTAAAGAGACAGGACAGAACTTGGTTATCACCTATACAGCATGCTGTCTGGATTCCCAATAGAACTGGACATCACATATTATTGTGAAACATCATCCCTCTGTTATATGTGTTTGTGTTTATCAGGGAATAATATGTCTAGCCTGATGTTTTGTACAGAATGCATATGAAGATGTGTATATATGAATGTACTGGTTATTGTATTATAGTTTGTAAAATAATGTCCCCCCCAATGTGACTGCTTTGATAACCTGTTTGTTTGCTGTTGGAGATACAGCCAGTCTCAGATGTCAGTCCATACACCCCCCTCATTCTTCCCCACACAATGGATTCCAGGCTACACAATCAGATTAATTAAGGTTCATTTAGTTAACATCTATTGTGTGCTAGAGGACATGCCTGGACATGTTAAAGTAGGTCTATCTGAAAGTGTTCTGTAGTCAGCCCCTTTAATGTAACCCACCCAATACAGAGCCAGAAGGTGTCGCCTTATGGTAGGACATAGAAAGGTTTGAGGATAACAGAGGCTATTGAAACAGAGAGTGCACGGAAGTTCCTGGTTTGAGAGAAGTGATGTGTTTGGCTTCTGAAAGCTACTGGTAAGGTAGTGCTGCCAGTGTGCTGAGGCCTAGAAGCATTGTTGGGATCCGCTGGTTTCAAGAGGCTACTGGACGTGCACTGAGGGAGAGATCTACACAGAAGGTCAGAGAGAGTGGATGTACCTCTGGAGTGGAGACACTGACTAGGCATTGCGGTGCCGTCAGTGGCAAAGGGCACTGTGTGAGCTGGTATCCCAGACCAGGGGACACAGAACTACTGCTGGTATGTGACATCAGGAGACTGTAATTCTAAACTACTGTGGGGACTTAGTAAGTAAGATACCATCCTGGCATGTAATAGTTACTGTTTAGTGTACTGTGTGTGTATATTTACAATAAAGGGCATTTGCCACTTTACTAAACTGTTTACCTGAGTGATCAGAGAATCCGTATCCTCACAGTTATAATATTAAAACTTAACATTTATTGAGAATATTAAGATAAAGTAGTCAAAAAATTAGGACATATAAACAGAGCAGGTTCATCATGATATGGTTTGCACCTGCTATAACAAAAAATATAATCAAGATATAAAGATAATCAATTCATAATAAGGATAGCTTATAATTAATTTCGTAGTGGGAATAACCCATACAATAGTGATTGCAGAAATGTGAAAAAAGTGAAATATTAATTTAAATAATATTACGGGTTACTCCAAATTTTCAGAGATCTTTTTTGTTAGATAATTAGATGTCATCTTGAGAATGTGTACCCGTTGTGACGGCCTCTGTCTATTATGTTAGTGTACAAACCCTTATTTAAAGAGAGTAATGGTCCTCCAAGAGGACAGGAATGGCTCAAATACACGATCCAACTATCTATAATAGTTAATATCGCACCTACTACATAAAAAAGTCAATCAAGGGATAATCAAATAATAATAGTATCTTATTACACGTTTTAGATCAATTTCTTGATTGTCTAGATTATAATAGCATTTATATCTCCCAATTGCACATAGTGACTGCTGTCACTAATACAGAACTAACATGGTAACAATTCATTGAAAAACATCAGATGTTATATCTGTTAGTACCAACATTGTTTCATAGTGATATATATCTTATTGCGAGTAAATAAGCTGCTTACTCTTTTAAGATAGTATAGAAAAAGTAAACAGATCCCGGCACTATGGAGCTTATTCCCCTTTCTGCTTTCGTCTCATGTGCAATTGGTGCAGTGAATGAGATCGATGAGAGTTCAGGTCATATAATGTGACGGGGTAGAAGAAAGAAGTGCGAGTTGCTTCTGCTATCCCAAAGAGACCCCCTATTCCCCTGTTGTGTCGCCACAGTGCAGGGGCAATAGGAGAACCGATGTAGATGAGAGAGCCGCTCTGAAATTTGAAGGAGGCGTGCATATATCACCTTATTTGTGTGCACGTTCAAACACAGAGAGCTGCTTACGCGATAACAGGGATTATGATGTGATTAAATAATTCAGCAATCAGTGACAGATGGCATCAAAATAGCATCAAAAAGATCAATCAAACAGTAATCAAGCATGGGGTTTTCTATCGCATCTCTGATTATGACCCATTCAAGGTTTAACTTAATAACAACTTTTCAAAAAAACAACCAGTGATATTATAATTGTTGGTACCAACAGTGTTAAATAGTATGGTTAATCCTGCTGTAAAACAGTAAGCTGCTAGTTCATATAGATATCAAATAAGTAGGAGATATTCAGGTCCCGGCACTGTCAGATTAGTTCCCCTTTCTGCTTTCGTTTCATGTGCAAAAAATTGCAGTGAATGAAACCGATGAGAGTTCGGGTAACGTCTTGTGCCAGGATAGAAGAAAGAGGTACAAGTTGCTTCTGCTGTCCCAAAAAGAGCCCCTACTCACCTGTTGTGCCGCCACAGTGCAGGGGCAGTGGGGGGACTAATGTGGATGAGAGAGCCGCTCTGAAAATTAAAAGGAGCGTGTATGAGCCGCCATTACAATGTACAATCAGATACAGAGAGCCACTCACGTGACCAGACGCCGGGTCGGGCTGAGGATTACACACCCCCAGAAACAGTGTGCGTCTGGGTATGCCGATGACGTACGTTTCACTAAGGCTTGTTCACATTGTTATCGCTTAGCTCTGTGAGTCAGAGCTATATATACAGCATTCTCAGTGCGGGCATGAGTTTCAATTGGATACAGATGTAAAGTCTCTGTAGTGGTTTGCAGACTAAGGGTAATAGGTATATGTATCCTGGTTACACTTGGAATCAGCGGTAATTAGACACGCATGTAGTATGGTTCTGTTCGAGAGCACATACCCAGTTAATAGGGAAAGAGTCTTTGAGTTGTCCCTGAGATAATTTGTGAAGCAAAAATGATTTTTTAATATTAATTAAACATTGACACAGGTCTGAAAGCACTCGATTTGTTCATAGCGAATAAGCTCCAAGTAATAATTTATATTAAAATGATAATGATACACCATAATTAATAAAAATACCATAATAACCATATTATTAAAGGTGGGAAGAATTTTTACACCAATAAGTCATAGGGTATAAGTTTTATAATTTTGAGATAATATATGAAAGGACAAAGAGGGAAGAAAAGGGGGAAAGAAAGAGAGGAGGGAAGGGGAAAGAGAAAGACACATATCTATGGAATCCACCTATCATATTTAAAAAATTACTGTGGAAAGCGCAGATGTACGTTCCCAAAATTAACCGACTGCCCATAGCAATAGTTTAAAGTGTCTCGATGTATACCATATGTTCTTATCAGGATAGCATATCCACCATACATCGTATCGTATATAATTCCATGATATTACTGAGTTTGTATGGCGATTCCTATGCGGCGCCTAAAGATATACTGTAAATAACACTATACTGTAAAAGATATATACTAGTATGATATAGTAGGCCAATTCGGGCAGAGATATTACATTCGTTCTCAGGACAGGATACCAAACATAAGCCAAATCATATATCGTTCGATAGTTATAATTATGGCCCTCATTCCGAGTTGATCGGTCGGTATTTTTCATCGCATCGCAATGAAAATCCGCTTAGTACGCATGCGCAATATTCGCACTGCGACTGCGCCAAGTAATTTAACAATGAAGATAGTATTTTTACTCACGGCTTTTTCATCGCTCCGGCGATCGTAATGTGATTGACAGGAAATGGGTGTTCCTGGGCGGAAACACGGCGTTTTAGGGGCGTGTGGATGAAAACGCTACCGTTTCCGGAAAAAACGCAGGAGTGGCTGGAGAAACGGAGGAGTGTCTGGGCGAACGCTGGGTGTGTTTGTGACGTCAAACCAGGAACGACAAGCACTGAACTGATCGCACAGGCAGAGTAAGTCTGAAGCTACTCTGAAACTGCTAAGTAGTTTGTAATCGCAATATTGCGAATACATCGGTCGCAATTTTAAGAAGCTAAGATACACTCCCAGTAGGCGTAGGCTTAGCGTGTGTAACTCTGCTAAATTCGCCTTGCGACCGATCAACTCGGAATGAGGGCCTATATTCATGAAGCCAAGGCCAACAGTGTGACGGTCTTCCACATAAGATATTTTACTTCCACCTCCTGTAATGGTTCAAACCAGTTCGATTGGAGGAACTGCAGCACCAAATTGAGATCCCAAGGTGCCGTGGGAGGCACAAAGGGAGGTTGGATACACATAACACCTTTCAAAAACGTCTGGAACTCAGGGAGAGAAGCCAATTGTTTCTGAAAGAAAATGGACAAGGCTGAAATCTGGACTTTTATAGAGCCCAGACGTAGGCCCACATCCACACCTGCCTGCAGAAAATGCAGGAAACGACCCAGGTGGAATTACACTGCAGAATAAGTTCTGCTCTCACACCAGGAGATGTATTTCTTCCAAATACGATGGTAATGTTTAGACGTTACCCACTTCCTGGCTTGGATTATAGTTGGGATAACTTTGTTAGGGATCCCTCTTCTGGCTAGAATCAGCTGTTCAACTTCCATGCCATCAAACGTAGCCACGGTAAGTCCTGACAGATGAATGGGCCCTGTTGCAGAAGATCATCGTGAAGAGGTAGAGGCCACGGATCTTCGAGGAGCATCTCCAGAAGGTCCGCGTACCAGACCCTTCTTGATCAGTCCGGAGCATGAGTATTGCTTGAACCCTTTCCCTTTTTATTCTTTTGAGAATTCTTGGGATCAGAGGAAGTGGAGGAAACACGTACACCATCTAATAGACCCCTGGAGTCGTCAGAGCATCTACCGCCACTGCCTGTGGGTCTCTCGACTTGGAACAATACAGCTTGAGCTTCTTTTTGAGACGAGAAGCAATCATGTTGAATTGTGGCTATCCCCACCGACGTGTCAAGCACCTGAACACTTCCGGGTGAAGGCCCCACTCCCCCGGGTACAGGTCTTGTCTGCTGAGGAAATCTGCTTCTCAGTTGTCTACTCCCGGAATGAAGACTGCTGACAATGCCACAGCGTTTTTTTCTGCCCAGAGAAGAATTCTTGACACCTCCGACATTGCTGCTCTGCTTTTCGTTCCGCCCTGTCGGTTTATGTACGTCACTGCCGTTACATTGTCCGACTGGATATGAATGGTCCAAGCCTGAAGAAGATAAGATGCCTGTAGAAGGGCGTTGTGTATGGCCCTGAGTTCCAGATTGTTGATTGGAAGGACAACTTCCTGACTTGACCATCTTCCTTGAAACTGCACCCCCTGGGTGACTGCTCCCTAACCTCGGAGGCTTGCGTTCGTGGTTAACAGGATCCAGTCCTGGATTTCGAACCTCCGACCCTCGATGAGGTGTGAGGACTGTAGCCACCACAGAAGGGAGATCCTGGCTATTGGTGACAGACGAATCCTCTGGTGCATGTGAAGATGCGATCTGGACCATTTGTCTAACAGATCAAGCTGGAAGGGTCTTGCGTGAAACCTTTCCATATTGAAGCGCCTCATAAGATGCCACCATTTTCCCCAAAAGGTGAATGCATAGATGCTCCGATATCCGGGTTGGCTTCAGGACATCCCGAACCATCGACTGGATTACCAATGCCTTTTCCAACGGAAGGAACACTTTCTGCGACTCCGTGTCCAGTATCATTCCCAGGAATGGGAGCCTCCGTGTTGGCTCTAGGTGAGATTTTGGAAGGTTCAGAATCCACACGTGATCCTGGAGAAGTTTGGTTGAGAGGCCAATGCTGTCCAGCAACCTCTCCCTGGACGGCGCCTTTATCAGAAGATCGTCCGGGTACGGAATTATGTTCACTCCCTGCTTGCGGAGTATGAACATCATCTCTGCCATCACTTTGGTGAACACCCTCGGTGCCGTGGAGAAATCAAAAGGCAGGGCCTGGAACTGGTAGTGACAGTCCTGTAGTGCAAACCGTAGATAAGCCTGGTGAGGCGGCCAGATCGGAATGTGAAAGTACGCATCCTTGAGATCCAGAGAGACAAGGAATTCCCCTTCCTCCAGACCTGAGATCACCGCTCTCAGAGACTCCAACTTGAACTTGAACACTCTTAAGAACGGGTTCAAGGACTTGAAGTTCAGAATTGGACGTACCGAACCGTCCAGTTTCGGTACTACAAACAAGTTGGAGTAGTACCCCTTGTTGTGTAGATGAGGAGGAACTGGAACAATGACTTGAGTCTGTACCAGTTTTTGGATGGCCTGCTGTAAAGTTATACTTGCCTCTTGTGAAGCTGGTAAGCCTGATTTGAAGAATCTTTGAGGTGGGAGCTCTTGGAGCTCCAGTCTGTAGCCCTAGAAAATAAGATCTATTACCCAGGGATCCCAGCATGAACTTGACCAGATATGAAATTGTAGTCGGGCTTCCACCTGACAGACCTCCAGGCCTCGCAGTCCACCGTCATGCTGAAGGCTTTGAGGAAGCAGAGGCTGAGCTCTGTTCCTGAGCACCTGCAGTTGCTGGTTTGGGTGGTTTACCTCTTGCGCCTCTGGAGGCTGTAGAAGCACCTCTGGATTTTCCCTTAAACTTGGCTGCCCGAAAGGACTGCAAATTTGAAGCTGAATAAGCTTTCCTGGCTGGGGGAGCTACGGAAGGAAGATAAGTAGACTTATTCGCAGTAGCTTTGGAGATCCATTTGTCTAGTTCGTCTCCAAACAAGGCATCTCCAGTGAATGGTAGGCCTTCCACACCTTTCCTGGAGTCCGCATCAGCTGTCCATTGGCGTAGCCACAAGCCCCTGTGCGCTGACGTGGCCATAGCGATGGTGTGTGCATGAAGCAAACCAATCTCTTTTATGGCTTCCACCATAAAGTTTGCAGAGTCCTGTATATGCTGCAGGAGTAAAACAACATCCCCCCATAGACAAGGAATCTAACCCCTCAATTAGGTTACCTGACCATTTAGCAATGGCTTTTGTGATCCACGCACATGCAATGCTGTACAATGATTTGAGTGTAGTGTCAATTTTACGATCAGCCATATCTTTTAGGGAGGCTGCACCAGGGACAGGCAATACAATTTTACGTGACAGCCTCGAGACTGATTCATCCACTATCGGTGGATTTTCCCATTTTTTCCTATCCTCCAGAGGAAAAGGAAAAGTTGAGAGCAACCTTTTAGGGATCTGAAATTTCTTATCAGGAGTAACCCATGGTTCTTCAAACAGGGTACTTAATTCCTTTGACGCAGGAAAAGTGAGGACTTCTTTTTACATTAAAATAAGATTCCTCGCACTCTTCTGACACCTTATCAGGGATTTGCAGAACATCTCTGATAGTCTCTATAAGATCTTCTATTCACTGTGACAGAGTAGCATCCCCCCCACCCCTCCAAATCCACCTCACCCTCCTCCATGTCTGACCCGTCAGCGTCAGACTGCAGGATATAGGCCAGAGATTGTTTTTGCGGACAAATGGGAGGAGATTGAGACGCTGGTTTGGGGACTGAGTCTCTATTCATCAACTCATCCACAGTCTGTCTAAAGTATTCAGTCTCTTTCTCATTGCGGGATAGCTTTGTAGAAATATTTGAGATCATTCCCTTAATGGAATTAACCCATTCCGGTTCAGACCGCTATTCTGGGAAGGTGCACTGCCCTGAGTACCCAGTAGTGAGCCCCCTGGTGAAGAGGAACACTCCGCTGTACAAGAAACACACTCTTTGCCTGACATAATGTAAATGTGACAGCACACACACAAACACACACATGAAAAGGTTAAGCACAATTAACCCACAAAGAGCCCTTCAGGGAGACACAAAGTAATTTGGAGCCAGCCCCCACCGCGCCCTTATCGCTAATGCCAAGCTTAGCTGGGTCGCAGACTAAGTATCCTGATAGGGGACTTAGTACACTAATAGTCGCTCCCCCCCTGCTATGATCCCCTGGTACCGCTGAGATAATCTGGAGTCACACTGGAGGAGCTGCGCATCCCTGTCAGTCAGCGTCTGTGTCCACTGCAGAGGGAAAATGGCACTGGTGAGCTGCTGGATTCTCTCATAGGTGGTCATTGCGAGTTGTTCGCTAGCTGTTTTCGGTCGCAGCGCAGCAACCAGGCAATTCTGTGCATGCGTATACGGTGCAATGCGCACGCGTGACGTACTTTCACAACGGCCGTAGCAGTTTCACACAAGGTCTAGCGACGCTTTTCAATCGCACTGCTGGCCGCAGAGTGATTGACATGAAGTGGATGTTTCTGGGAGGTAACTGGCCGTTTTCGGGGAGTGTGTGGAAAAACGCAGGCGTGTCAGATAAAAACGCAGGAGTGGCTGGGGAAACGTAGGCGTGGCTGGGCGAACGCAGGGCGTGTTCGTGACATCAAAACAGGAACTAAATAGTCTGCAGTGATCGCAAACTAGGAGTAGGTCTCGAGCTGCTCAGAAACTGCACAATCTTTTTTTGTAGCAGCGCTGCGATCCTTTTGGTTCGCACTTCTGCTAAGCTAAGATACAGTCCCAGAGGGCGGCGGCTTAGCGTTTGCACGACTGCTAAAAGCAGCTAGCGAGCGAACAACTCGGAATGAGGGCCATAGTACAGCCCCGCCCCTTCAATGGTGTGCGGTCTTCCTGCTTTTTTTATACTGACTGAGGTAATCTGTTGCTTAAAATGAACCGTTTTAAGGCTGTTTTTGCCAGTGTGGGTACTGTGTACACTGTACTGAGACGCAGCTGTGTACTGTGCCTGGAGATGCAATACGCCCCGGTTAGAAGCTGTGCGTGTCTGTACCCTCATGCCGCCATAATGGCTGGCGACCCACTAGTCGGGACGCCGGCTTAGTACTCACCACTCTTCTTTCTTCTGGCTCTGTTAGGGGTGGTGGCATCCTGCGGGAATGTACGCTCGCCGTGGTGGGGCTTGCGAATAGTTCCCTCAGGAGCTCAGTGTCTTGTCAACAGGGAACGGGACCATTAACCCTTCAAGAGGTTGGGCCGTTCCCATCCCCCCCTGAAAATAACAAACATATAAAATTAATGCAGAAAACTCTTCAGGAGTTTCCATAAGCGTGACCGGCTCCTCCGGGCACATTCTCTAAACTGAGTCTGGTAGGAGGGGCATATAGGGAGGAGCCAGCCCACACTATCAAACTCTTAAAGTGCCCATGGCTCATAGTGGACCCGTCTATACCCCATGGTACTAAATGGAACCCCAGTATCCTCTAGGACGTAAGAGAAATAAAGCTGTCCAACATTTCTGGTTTTACATGCAAAAGTATTTACCCTGCATGCAATTGTTTTTTTTGTATTTGCACCCCTTGCATTGCAACATGGTTTGCCCAGGTGTACAGTCACTTGCTGTTTCTTACCAAATCAGAATCAGGACCAGTTTTGAGTGCAGGGTTTAGGCCAAAGAGAACACATTCTCTACAATACAGTCATGCTCATGTTTGTGGAAAGGCCATATTAGCCTTGGGGTAGAATTGTCACCATCTCTCTGTTTCCTTTCCCTTCCTTTCCTGTTGCTCCACTTTCACTCACCTCTGCCCCATGGTCCTGTTACCCCACAACTCAGCCCTGCTCCCTCCCTCCCTTCCCTGTCACCTCCCCGCCCACACCCCCATCACACTGAACTTCCCCTCTGCCCACCTCCTGCAGTTTCCTCTCCTAGCTCAGGCACCCGCACCATCACTACTCTCTCATCATCCCTGCCCTCAAAGTTAAGCTCACCACTTCGCTACAGCAACCCTGATAATCTCATTCACATCTCTCCCACAAACTCATACCCCCTATCCTGTGCCCTCTGGAATGCCAGATCTGTTTGTAACAAACTGGTCCCCACTCATGACCTTTTCATTTCCAACTCCACCTACTAGCCATTACTGAAACTTGGATTACTCCCTCTGACACTACTTCTCCTGCTCCTCTCTGCTGGGGGCCTCGCATTCACACACACATCCCGACCTGAGGGTCACCATGGGGGTGGTGTTGGGGTCCTTTTACCTTCTGGTTACTCCTACCAACTCATACCACCAGAACCGTCCCTTACACTCTCTACATTTGAGGTGCATGCTATACACCTCTTTCAACCAATCCATCTTAGAGTAGCTGTCATTTACCGCCCCCCCTGGCATTGCTTCCAAATTCATCGACAACTTTGCTTCCTGGCTTCCTCTCTTCTGACATTCCCTCCATTATCCTAGGGATGTTAAAATTGCCTATCGACATCCCCATACAATCCCCTGCCGCTAAACTCCTTAACCTCACCTCTTCACTTGGTCTCTCCCAGTGGACCTCCTCACCCTCCCATGTGAATGGGAGCTCACTGGATCTGGTCTTCACTCACCGTTGTGATATTTCTGATTTTTCCAACTCCCCATTTCCCCTCTCTGACCACCACCTGCTCTCCTTTAACCTATCTCTCTCTGCTTCCCCATCTCTACCTCCTAAGGCTACCATCACTAAGCGTAACATTGAGGCTATTGACACCACATTCCTTTCCTCCCTGCTTGACTCACTTCTCTCTCCTATTCTCTCTCTCTCTCTCATGCCCTGAACAAGCCACTTCCATATACAATGCATCCCTTACTTCTGCTCTTGACTCTGTTGCTCCACCAACCACTATTCACCCTTGCAAATTAACACCTCAACCCTGGCACATCAAATGCACCAGACACTGGAGGAAATCACGCTCTAAGGCAGACTTCCTCCATTTCAAACTTATGCTCTCATCCTTCACTGCTGCCCTTTCTCTTGCTAGACAGTCATACTTCAAGAACCTCATCTCCTCCCAGTTTTCCTACTCCTGGTGCCTCTTTGCCACTCTCATCTCACTCCTCTGCCCACCTCCACCTCGTCACCCTTCCTCACTCTCTGCTCTTGACTTTGCCACTTACTTCACATCCAAAATTGACTCCATACATCAGGACATCACATCACATCACACCAGACCATCAGTAACCAGCCTCTTCCCATCCCTTACCACCCCTCCTCATCCCTCTCACCATATCTGACATCTTTCTCCCATGCATCTGATGAGGAAGTCATGGCCCTCATTCGATCCTGTTCCCTCACCACCTCCCCACTTGACCCTATCCCCTCCCATCTCCTCCGCTACCTCTCTCCTTCTGCCTGTTCCCATCTTTCCCACCTTCTCAATCTCTCCCTCTCATCAGGCACTGTCCCTCTGCCTTCAAGCAGGCACTCATCTCTCCTATTCTTAAAAAACCTACCCTTGATCCAAACACTCTCTCCAACTATCGACCCATCTCTCTACTCCCTTTTGCCTCCAAACTCCTTGAGCATATTGTCTACAACCGCCTTACTTCCTTTCTTTCCTCACACTCACTGCTTAACCCATTCCAGTCTGGCTTCTGTCCTCTCCACTGAAACTGCCGTTACAAAAGTATGCAATTACCTCCATGCTGCTAACTCTAAGGGACACTACTCTACTTAATCTCTCTGCTGCTTTTGACACTGTGGACCATCCTCTTCTACTGCAAATCCTTCACTCCATTGGTCTGAGTGATACTGCCCTCTCTTGGCTGTCTTCCTACCTCTCTGACCATTCATTCTCTGTCTCCTCTCATGACTCCACCTCCCCCTCACTTCCACTAACTGTAGGTGTACCCCAGGGTTCGGTCCTTGGTCCTCTTCTTTTCTCTCTCTATACGTCCTCACTAGGTAAGCTCATTAGTTCTTTTGGTTTCCAATATCATCTCTATGCTGATGACACTCAAATCTATCTTTCCTCTCCAGACCTCTCCCCTGCTCTCCTCACTCGTATCTCCAACTGTCTCTCTGTTATCTCTGTTTGGATGTCCCAGCGCTTTCTTAAACTTAACATGTCTAAGACCGAGCTGATCATCTTCCCTCCCTCCCGCTTAACCTCACCTCCTACAATCTCATTATCTATTGATGGCACTACTATCTCCTCTTGCCCACAAGTACGCTGTCTTGGAGTAATCATTGACTCCTCCCTCTCCTTCAAACCACACATTCAGCACCTCTCACAAACCTGCCATTTTCATCTACAAAATATTGCCAGGATCAGACCCTTTCTGACCCAGGATGCTACTAAGACTCTTATCCACTCACTGGTCATCTCAAGACTGGACTACTGTAATCTCCTCCTAACTGGCATTCCTGACATATACCTCTCTCCACTCCAATTTATCCTCAATGTTGCTGCCCGGCTCATTTTCCTCACCAAACGCACTACATCCACCTCTCCTCTCTTACAAGACCTTCACTGGCTCCCCTTCCCTTTCAGATTCCATTTCAAGCTCCTCACACTCACTTACAAAGCCCTCACCCACTCTTCTCCCATCTACATCTCTGACCTTATCTCCCTATACACTCCTACCCGTCCTCTTCGCTCTGCTAATGCACACCGACTCTCCTGCCTACGGATTACTTCCTCCCACTCCTACCTCCAAGATTTTTCACATGCTGCACCACTTCTCTGGAATTCCCTACCTCTCCCCCTCCGACTCTCCAGCTCTCTACAAAACTTCAAACGGGCTCTCAAGACCCACTTCTTCACCAAACCCAGCCAAATCTCATCATAACCCTCTGTTCCATGCTCTCTATGTACCCCATCTGTGTCACCCCTTTCTGTCTACCCTTCCCCTTTAGAATGCAAGCTCTCACGAGTAGGGCCCTCTTCCCTCATGTGCTTATACTTTTTCTTACTTTAATAATCTTCAACTGCACCAAATCCAGCATTCTTCTGCCACCTGATACTTATTCCAGTGTCATCTGCTGATGTAGCTATGTTTATTTACCCTGTACTTGTCCTATATTGTCGTCAACTGTAAATTGCTGTTTTTCTGTTTGATTATTTGCTTATGTACTCTGTAATTGGGCACTGCGGAACCCTTGTGGCACCATATAAATAAAGGATAATAATAATACATGTCTGCATAGATAGGGTGTGGTGGAAGTTGTGGCTATGGATTTCTGCAATGATCATTGGAGAACATGGGACAGGTGGCAAAGCTGTCACAAAGGGAAAAAGCAATCCAGGACTGCGGACAGGACTACGCTGTGAGATATGTTGACACCCTATAAATCCATACTGACAGAATGACCCTTCCAAATACCCCCTTTCCCTTAACTTGTCCACATAGTCATGTTTTTTGTAGAGATGTGCACCGGAAATTTTTCGGGTTTTGTGTTTTGGTTTTGGATTCGGTTCCACGGCCATATTTTGGATTCGGACGCGTTTTGCCAAAACCTCCCTGAAATTTTTTTGTCGGATTCGGGTGTGTTTTGGATTCGGGTGTTTTTTTACAAAAAACCCTCAAAAACAGCTTAAATCATAGAATTTGGGGGTCATTTTGATCCCATAGTATTATTAACCTCAATAACTATAATTTACACTCATTTTCAGTCTATTCTGAACACCTCACAATATTATTTTTAGTCCTAAAATTTGAATTTGCACCAAGGTCGCTGGATGGCTAAGCTAAGCGACACAAGTGGCCGACACAAACACCTGGCCCATCTAGGAGTGGCACTGCAGTGTCAGGCAGGATGGCACTTCAAAAAAATAGTCCAAAAACAGCACATGATGCAAAGAAAAAAAGAGGCGCACCAAGGTCGCTGTGTGACTAAGCTAAGCGACACAAGTGGCCGACACAAACACCTGGCCCATCTAGGAGTGGCACTGCAGTGTCAGACAGGATGGCACTTCAAAAAAATAGTCCCCAAACAGCACATGATGCAAAGAAAAAAAGAGGTGCACCAAGGTCGCTGTGTGACTAAGCTAAGCGACACAAGTGGCCGACACAAACACCTGGCCAATCTAGGAGTGGCACTGCAGTGTCAGACAGGATGGCACTTCAAAAAAATAGTCCCCAAACAGCACATGATGCAAAGAAAAAAAGAGGCGCACCAAGGTCGCTGTGTGACTAAGCTAAGCGACACAAGTGGCTGACACAAACACCTGGCCCATCTAGGAGTGGCACTGCAGTGTCAGACAGGATGGCACTTAAAAAAATAGTCCCCAAACAGCACATGATGCAAAGAAAAATTAAAGAAAAAAGAGGTGCAAGATGGAATTGTCCTTGGGCCCTCCCACCCACCGTTATGTTGTAAAAACAGGATATGCACACTTTAACGAACCCATTATTTCAGCGACAGGGTCTGCCACACGACTGTGACTGAAATGACTGGTTGGTTTGGGCCCCCTCCAAAAAAGAAGCAATCAATCTCTCCTTGCACAAACTGGCTCTACAGAGGCAAGATGTCCACCTCATCATCATCCTCCGATTCCTCACCCCTTTCACTGTGTATATCCCCCTCCTCACAGATTATTAATTCGTCCCCACTGGAATCCACCATCTCAGATCCCTGTGTACTTTCTGGAGGCAATTGCTGGTGAATGTCTCCACAGAGGAATTGATTATAATTCATTTTGATGAACATCATCTTCTCCACATTTTCTGGAAGTAACCTCGTACGCCGATTGCTGACAAGGTGAGCGGCTGCACTAAACACTCTTTCAGAGTACACACTGGAGGGAGGGCAACTTAGGTAGAATAAAGCCAGTTTGTGCAAGGGCCTCCAAATTGCCTCTTTTTCATGCCAGTATACGTACGGACTGTCTGACGTGCCTACTTGGATGCGGTCACTCATATAATCCTCCACCATTCTATCAATGGTGAGAGAATCATATGCAGTGACAGTAGACGACATGTCAGTAATCGTTGGCAGGTCCTTCAGTCCGGACCAGATGTCAGCACTCGCTCCAGACTGCTCCAGACTGCTCTGCATCACCCCCAGTTGCGGGAGAATGTGAAGGAGGAGCTGTTGACGGGTCACGTTCCGCTTGACTTGACAATTTTCTCACCAGCAGGTCTTTGAACCTCTGCAGACTTGTGTCTGCTGGAAAGAGAGATACAACGTAGGGTTTAAATCTAGGATCGAGCACGGTGGCCAAAATGTAGTGTTCTGATTTCAACAGATTGACCACCCGTGAATCCTGGTTAAGCGAATTAAGAGCTCCATCCACAAGTCCCACATGCCTAGCGGAATCGCTCTGTTTTAGCTCGTCTTTCAATGTCTCCAGCTTCTTCTGCAAAAGCCTGATGAGGGGAATGACCTGACTCAGGCTGGCAGTGTCTGAACTGACTTCACGTGTGGCAAGTTCAAAGGGTTGCAGAACCTTGCACAACGTTGAAATCATTCTCCACTGCGCTTGAGTCAGGTGCATTCCCCCTCCTTTGCCTATATCGTAGGCAGATGTATAGGCTTGAATGGCCTTTTGCTGCTCCTCCATCCTCTGAAGCATATAGAGGGTTGAATTCCACCTCGTTACCACCTCTTGCTTCAGATGATGTCAGGGCAGGTTCAGGACTGTTTGCTGGTGCTCCAGTCTTCGGCACGCGGTGGCTGAATGCCGAAAGTGGGCCGCAATTCTTCGGGCCACCCACAGCATCTCTTGCACGCCCCTGTCGTTTTTTAAATAATTCTGCACCACCAAATTCAATGTATGTGCAAAACATGGGACGTGCTGGAATTTGCCCAGATGTAATGCATGCACAATATTGGTGGCGTTGTCCGATGTCACAAATCCCCAGGAGAGTCCAGTTGGGGTAAGCCATTCTGCGATGATGTTCCTCAGTTTCCGTAAGAGGTTGTCAGCTGTGTGCCTCTTATGGAAAGCGGTGATACAAAGCGTAGCCTGCCTAGGAACGAGTTGGCGTTTGCGAGATGCTGCTACTGGTCCCGCCGCTGCTGTTCTTGCTGCGGGAGGCAATACATCTACCCAGTGGGCTGTCACAGTCATATAGTCCTGAGTCTGCCCTGCTCCACTTGTCCACATGTCCGTGGTTAAGTGGACATTGGGTACAACTGCATTTTTTAGGACACTGGTGACTCTTTTTCTGACGTCTGTGTACATTTTCGGTATCGCCTGCCTAGAGAAATGGAACCTAGATGGTATTTGGTACCGGGAACACAGTACCTCAATCAAGTCTCTAGTTGCCTGTAAATTAATGGTGGATACCGGACACACGTTTCTCACCACCCAGGCTGACAAGACCTGAGATATCCGCTTTGCAGCAGGATGACTGCTGTGATATTTCATCTTCCTCGCAAAGGACTGTTGGACAGTCAATTGCTTACTGGAAGTAGTACAAGTGGTCTTCCGACTTCCCCTCTGGGATGATGATCGACTGCCAGCAGCAACAACAGCAGCGCCAGCAGCAGTAGGCGTTACACTCAAGGATGCATCGGAGGAATCCCAGGCAGGAGAGGACTCGTCAGACTTGCCAGTGACATGGCCTGCAGGACTATTGGCTTTCCTGTGTAAGGTGGAAATTGACACTGAGGGAGTTGGTGGTGTGGTTTGGTTACAAGAGGAAGGGATTTAGTGGTCAGTAGACTGCTTCCGCTGTCATCCAAAGTTTTTGAACTTGTCACTGACTTCTGATGAATGCGGTCCAGGTGATGTATAAGGGAGGATGTTCCTAGGTGGTTAACGTCCTTACCCCTACTTATTACAGCTTGACAAAGGCAACACACGGCTTGACACCTGTTGTCCGCATTTGTGTTGAAATAATTCCACACCGAAGAGGTGATTTTTTTTTGTATTTTGACCAGGCATGTCAATGGCCATATTCGTCCCACGGACAACAGGTGTCTCCCCGGGTGCCTGACTTAAACAAACCACCTCACCATCAGAATCCTCCTCGTCAATTTCCTCCCCAGCGCCAGCAACACCCATATCCTCATCCTGGTGTACTTCAACAGTGACATCTTCAATTTGACTATCAGGAACTGGACTGCGGGTGCTCCTTCCAGCACTTGCAGGGGGCGTGCAAATGGTGGAAGGCGCAAGCTCTTCCCGTCCAGTGTTGGGAAGGTCAGGCATCGCAACCGACACAATTGGACTCTCCTTGGGGATTTGTGATTTAGAAGAACGCACAGTTCTTTGCTGTGCTTTTGCCAGCTTAAGTCTTTTCATTTTTCTAGCGAGAGGATGAGTGCTTCCATCCTCATGTGAATCTGAACCACTAGCCATGAACATAGGCCAGGGCCTCAGCCGTTCCTTGCCACTCCGTGTCGTAAATGGCATATTGGCAAGTTTACGCTACTCATCAGACGCTTTCAATTTTGATTTTTGGGTCATTTTACTGAACTTTTGTTTTTTGGATTTTACATGCTCTCTACTATGACATTGGGCATCGGCCTTGGCAGACGACGTTGATGGCATTTCATCGTCTCGGCCATGACTAGTGGCAGCAGCTTCAGCACGATGTGGAAGTGTATCTTGATCTTTCCCTATCTTAACCTCCACATTTTTGTTCTCCATTTTTTAATGTGTGGAATTATATGCCAGTATCAATAGCAATGGCCTACTACTATATATACTGCGCACAACTGAAATGCACCACAGGTATGGGTGGATAGTATACTTGACGACACAGAGGTAGGTAGAGCAGTGGCCTTCCGTACCGTACTGCTATATATACTGGTGGTCACTGTCAGCAAACTGCAAAACTAAAATGCACCACAGCTATAGAATCTAGATGGATAGTATACTTGACGACACAGAGGTAGGTAGAGCAGTGGCCTTCCGTACCGTACTGCTATATATACTGGTGGTCACTGTCAGCAAACTGCAAAACTAAAATGCACCACAGGTATAGAATCTAGATGGATAGTATACTTGACGACACAGAGGTAGGTAGAGCAGTGGCCTTCCGTACCGTACTGCTATATATACTGGTGGTCACTGTCAGCAAACTGCAAAACTAAAATGCACCACAGGTATAGAATCTAGATGGATAGTATACTTGACGACACAGAGGTAGGTAGAGCAGCGGCCTTCCGTACCGTACTGCTATATATACTGGTGGTCACTGTCAGCAAACTGCAAAACTAAAATGCACCACAGGTATAGAATCTAGATGGATAGTATACTTGACGACACAGAGGTAGGTAGAGCAGTGGCCTTCCGTACCGTACTGCTATATATACTGGTGGTCACTGTCAGCAAACTGCAAAACTAAAATGCACCACAGGTATAGAATCTAGATGGATAGTATACTTGACGACACAGAGGTAGGTAGAGCAGTGGCCTTCCGTACCGTACGGCTATATATAGGTGGTCACTGTCAGCAAAACTCTGCACTGTACTCCTCCTATATAATACTGCTGGTCCCCAGTCCCCACAATAAAGTAGTGTGAGCACAGATATATGCAGCACACTGAGCACAGATATGGAGCGTTTTTCAGGCAGAGAACGGATAAAACTGGTGGTCACTGATCAGCAAAACTCTGCACTATACTCCTTCTATATAATACAGCTGCTCCGCAGTCCCCACAATTAAGCAATAAGCACAAATATTTACATCAACATTAATAAACGGAGAGGACGCCAGCCACGTCCTCTCCCTAACATTTCCAATGCACGAGTGAAAATGGCGGCGACGCGCGGCTCCTTATATAGAATCCGAATCTCGCGAGAATCCGACAGCGGGATGATGACGTTCGGGCGCGCTCGGGTTAACCGAGCCATACGGGAGAATCCGAGTATGCCTCGGACCCGTGTAAAATGGGTGAAGTTCGGGGGGGTTCGGTTTCCAAGGAACCGAACCCGCTCATCACTAGTTTTTTGTAGTTCAATGTTATGTATATAAAAAGCTGCACAGTTCTTACCTGTTTATAGTCTAAAAGAATAGATTTTAACAGAATGTGAAACAGCACTTGGAGGATGGATATTCTGAAACCAGAACCTCTTTACCAAAACAGTCCCCAATTTTTATGCCTCTTAAGGGTAAATTTACTATGAGATGCTTTGTAAAGTCACTGTCTATGGCAGTTTCGACGGCTAGTTTAAACAGGCGATAATAGCAAATTCAAAACCTAACATGTTTAATGTTTCATATTATTGCCCCTTTAATGTCAGTGATCAAAAACGCAGACATTGTGGTAGATTTGAAAAGTGCTGCATAATAAATGTACCCCTATCACTGGATAAATAACACTTTCAAGCACAACAGCACGAATTCGACTCATCGTTTCACTCATCTCTTGGAAACATCAATTGTTCTTTATGTCTCACTGGGCAACTCATTGATTTTCACATATGCACCCGAGAGCACAATGAAGAACAAAAGAAACAGTAAACAAAAAAGGTACTGGTGAGGTAATCAATGGTTAACAAAAATCTGTAAATGTTCTAAGAATGAACAGAATGCCTTGATGAGAAAGCAGCAATCATCTTTGCAATACTTTTCCCACACAGATGAATCAGAGAAGCCATCTTTATTACACATCCTACACTGACATCTGCTGACTAGATTTGATGCTGTTTAAGGTTGTACTTTGTGTGACTTCCAAGTTGTCAGTTTCATCAAAAACATTGAAACAAAAAAAAAAAATATTAACACATGGGGCAGATTAAAAGAGCTATTCAATTGAGTGCCGTTACCAGCGTGTTAAGCCTCAGTTGATGCACTTAAGAACGATTTTTCCTCACAACTTCTGAGGCTGCAAGAAAAAAAGCTACGTTAAATGCACACTCTGGGGTATACTCAGAGCCGGCCCTAACCAATATGATGCCCTAGGCAAGATTTTGGCTGGTGCCCCCTAGCACCACCGCTGGTTCTGCCTCTGACCTTGCACCTCCTTCCCAGCACCATCACCCCTCACCCATAGCAGTCCTGGTACCCCCTACATTTTAAATAGGAACAGTTCTCACATTTGATGCACAGCCCAAAAAGGGGCATCTTCTTGCTGGGAAGGGGCATGGCCACACAATAGTAATCCCAATTCCAATTATGCCACACAGTACTGCAACTTTATTCACATTTTATCTTGCGATAGTGTCCATAATTCATATTACATCCCACAGTAGTATCACTTTACCTTATAAACGTTACTCCTCACAGTAGAGACCCTTATTCACATTACATCACACTGAATTGCTCCTTATTCACATTACACCACACCTTATTGCTCTTTATTCACATTAGATGACACAGTAGTGCCCTTTCTATATGCAACGCCACATAGTAGAGCACCTTATACACATAATGCCACACATTAGTAATGCATCTATACACAATTCCACACAGTAATGCCCCTTACACATATGAGACACATTAATGTCCTTATAAACATAATGCACCTTACACATTATGACAACCTTTATTAATGCCCTTTTACACATAATGTCCCTTACACATATGCCGCACATTATTAATGCCCTTATACACATAATGACACACATAGTGGCCCCTACACATTTGCTGCACATTATTAGTGCCCCTATACACATAATGACATACATACAGTAGTACCCTGTTACACATATGCCGCACATTATTAATGCCCTTATACACATAATGACACACATATTGGCCCTTTACACATATGTTGCACATTATTAATGCATTTTTACATGACACACATAATGCTCCTTACACGTATTCTGAACACTACTGCACAACCAACCCACTCACATGCACACAGCACTCACACTTCCACTAACACTGTGACCTCTGCCTCTGCTTGGATACAGATACTTGCATCAATGCTAACGTTGGGCACCTTTTTTTAATGAAAATGCATCTTATTTGCATTGCTATGTGGCTAGGATGTACAAGCAACTTCTGCTGATTAAAATGATATGCAGCATGCCTATATACTGTGTGAGACTGTGGCTGCATCTGCATATGAAATGCTACATACAGAATATAGGCATGCCGCATATCATTTTAATCAGCAGAAGCTGATGATGCCCCTAGGCATATCAAATGCCCTAGGCAATTGCCTAGTTTGCCTATGCCTATGGCCGGCTCTGGGTATACTACCAGTGAAACCCAGAGATTCGGGGCACTTAAACCAAAAAATATGGCTTAACGCACATTAGCCATGGCTTTACCACTCCGGTAAATGTATCTAATACTTGGTAGTGCCATTTATTAATCTGAGCTTTATCTGCAGCTAATTGTATCTGCCTCATAGTGTTATTTCCAGGGCTGCCAAGAGAAATCCTGGACCCCGGTACAACGACTTTCTGGGCCCCCGCGCCCCCCCCCCCCCCTCCCCCCGGAGGGATTGTGAATACAGCATGCTGGGGGCATGGCCACACCTCTTTGTGTCTAGCACATGAAACACCCACTCACAGGAGCATTGCATGAATTCCAGCCAGGCCAGTAGAGAGCCTTGCTAGGTCCAGGTACTTTTCAGCGGGCATGGCCTAATCACAGGAGGCATGGCTATACTAGTGATGTGCACCTGAAATTTTTCGGGTTTTGTGTCTTGGTTTTGGGTTCGGTTCCGTGGCCGTGTTTTGGGTTCGAACGCGTTTTGGCAAAACCTCACCGAATTTTTTTTGTTGGATTCGGGTGTGTTTTGGATTCGGGTGTTTTTTTCAAAAAACCCTAAAAAACAGCTTAAATCATAGAATTTGGGGGTCATTTTGATCCCATAGTATTATTAACCTCAATAACCATAATTTCCACTCATTTTCAGTCTATTCTGAACACCTCACACCTCACAATATTATTTTTAGTCCTAAAATTTGCACCGAGGTCGCTGGATGGCTAAGCTAAGCGACACAAGTGGCCGACACAAACACCTGGCCCATCTAGGAGTGGCACTGCAGTGCCACACAGGATGGCCCTTCCAAAAAATACTCCCCAAACAGCACATGACGCAAAGAAAAAAAGAGGCGCAATGAGGTAGCTGTGTGACGACTAAGCTAAGCGACCCTAGTGGCCGACACAAACACCTGGCCCATCTAGGAGTGGCACTGCAGTGTCAGACAGGATGGCACTTAAAAAAATAGTCCCCAAACAGCACATGATGCAAAGAAAAAAAGAGCTGCACCAAAGTCGTTGTGTGACTAAGCTAAGCGACCCAAGTGGCCGACACAAACACCTGGCCCATCTAGGAGTGGCACTGCTGTGTCACGCAGGATGGCCCTTCCAAAAAATACTCCCCAAACAGCACATGACGCAAAGAAAAAAAGAGGCGCAATGAGGTAGCTGTGTGACGACTAAGCTAAGCGACCCTAGTGGCCGACACAAACACCTGGCCCATCTAGGAGTGGCACTGCAGTGTCACGCAGGATGGCCCTTCCAAAAAATACTCCCCAAACAGCACATAACGCAAAGAAAAAAAGAAGCGCAATGAGGTAGCTGTGTGATGACTAAGCTAAGCGACCCTAGTGGCCGACACAAACACCTGGCCCATCTAGGAGTGGCACTGCAGTGTCAGACAGGATGGCACTTAAAAAAATACTCCCCAAACTGCACATGACGCAAAGAAAAATGAAAGAAAAAAGAGGTGCAAGATGGAATTGTCCTTGGGCCCTCCCACCCACCCTTATGTTGTAAAAACAGGATATGCACACTTTAACAGGACATGAACCCATCATTTCAGCGACGGGGTCTGCCACACGACTGTGACTGAAATGACTTGTTGGTTTGGGCCCCCACCAAAAAAGAAGCAATCAATCTCTCCTTGCACAAACTGGCTCTACAGAGGCAAGATGTCCACCTCATCATCATCGTCCGATTCCTCACCCCTTTCACTGTGTACATCCCCCTCCTCACAGATTATTAATTCGTCCCCACTGGAATCCACCATCTCAGGTCCCCGTGTACTTTCTGGAGGCAATTGCTGCTGGTGAATGTCTCCATGGAGGAATTGATTATAATTCATTTTAATGAACATCATCTTCTCCACATTTTCTGGAAGTAACCTCGTACGCCGATTGCTGACAAGGTGAGCGGCGGCACTAAACACTCTTTCGGAGTACACACTGGAGGGAGGGCAACTTAGGTAGAATAAAGCCAGTTTGTGCAAGGGCCTCCAAATTGCCTCTTTTTCCTGCCAGTATACGTACGGACTGTCTGACGTGCCTACTTGGATGCGGTCACTCATATAATCCTCCACCATTATTTCAATGGTGAGAGAATCATATGCAGTGACAGTAGACGACATGTCAGTAATCGTTGGCAGGTCCTTCAGTCCGGACCAGATGTCAGCATCAGCAGTCGCTCCAGACTGCCCTGCATCACCGCCAGCGGGTGGGCTCGGAATTCGTAGCCTTTTCCTCGCACCCCCAGTTGCGGGAAAATGTGAAGGAGGAGATGTTGACGGGTCGCGTTCCGCTTGACTTGACAATTTTCTCACCAGCAGTTCTTTGAACCTCTGCAGACTTGTGTCTGCCGGAAAGAGAGATCCAACGTAGGTTTTAAATCTAGGATCGAGCACGGTCGCCAAAATGTAGTGCTCTGATTTCAACAGATTGACCACCCGTGAATCCTGGTTAAGCGAATGAAGGGCTCCATCCACAAGTCCCACATGCCTAGCGGAATCGCTCTGTTTTAGCTCCTCCTTCAATGCCTCCAGCTTCTTCTGCAAAAGCCTGATGAGGGGAATGACCTGACTCAGGCTGGCAGTGTCTGAACTGACTTCACGTGTGGCAAGTTCAAAAGGTTGCAGAACCTTGCACAACGTTGAAATCATTCTCCACTGCGCTTGAGACAGGTGCATTCCACCTCCTTTGCCTATATCGTGGCCAGATGTATAGGCTTGAATGGCCTTTTGCTGCTCCTCCATCCTCTGAAGCATATAGAGGGTTGAATTCCACCTCGTTACCACCTCTTGCTTCAGATGATGGCAGGGCAGCTTCAGGTGTTTTTGGTGGTGCTCCAGTCTTCTGTACGCGGTGCCTGTACGCCGAAAGTGGCCCGCAATTCTTCTGGCCACCGACAGCATCTCTTGCACGCCCCTGTCGTTTTTTAAATAATTCTGCACCACCAAATTCAAGGTATGTGCAAAACATAGGACGTGCTGGAATTTGCCCAGATGTAATGCACGCACAATATTGCTGGCATTGTCCGATGCCACAAATCCCTAGGAGAGTCCAATTGGGGTAAGCCATTCTGCGATGATCTTCCTCAGTTGCCGTAAGAGGTTTTCAGCTGTGTGCGTATTCTGTAAAGCGGTGATACAAAGCGTAGCCTGCCTAGGAACGAGTTGGCGTTTGCGAGATGCTGCTACTGGTGCCGCCGCTGCTGTTCTTGCAGCGGGAGGCAATACATCTACCCAGTGGGCTGTCACAGTCATGTAGTCCTGAGTCTGCCCTGCTCCACTTGTCCACATGTCCGTGGTTAAGTGGACATTGGGTACAACTGCATTTTTTAGGACACTGGTGAGTCTTTTTCTGACGTCCGTGTACATTCTCGGTATCGCCTGCCTAGAGAAGTGGAACCTAGATGGTATTTGGTAACGGGGGCACACTACCTCAAGCAATTGTCTAGTTCCCTGTGAACTAACGGCGGATACTGGACGCACGTCTAATAGCAACAGGTGGTGTGGTTTGCGCGAGCTTGGTTACAAGAGGAAGGGATTTACTGGTCAGTGGACTGCTTCCGCTGTCGCCCAAAGTTTTTGAACTTGTCACTGACTTATTATGAATGCGCTGCAGGTGACGTATAAGGGAGGATGTTCCGAGGTGGTTAACGTCCTTACCCCCACTTATTACAGCTTGACAAAGGCAACACACGGCTTGACACCTGTTGTCCGCATTTCTGTTGAAATAATTCCACACTGAAGAGCTGATTTTTTTTTGTATTTTGACCAGGCATGTCAATGGCCATATTCCTCCCACGGACAACAGGTGTCTCCCCGGGTGCCTGACTTAAACAAACCACCTCACCATCAGAATCCTCCTTGTCAATTTCCTCCCCAGCGCCAGCAACACCCATATCCTCATCCTGGTGTACTTCAACAGTGACATCTTCAATTTGACTATCAGGAACTGGACTGCGGGTGCTCCTTCCAGCACTTGCAGGGGGCGTGCAAATGGTGGAAGGCGCAAGCTCTTCCCGTCCAGTGTTGGGAAGGTCAGGCATCGCAACCGACACAATTGGACTCTCCTTTGGGATTTGGGATTTCGAAGAACGCACAGTTCTTTGCTGTGCTTTTGCCGCAAGTCTTTTCTTTTTTCTAGCGAAAGGATGAGTGCTTCCATCCTCATGTGAAGCTGAACCACTAGCCATGAACATAGGCCAGGGCCTCAGCCGTTCCTTGCCACTCCGTGTCGTAAATGGAATATTGGCAAGTTTACGCTTCTCCTCAGACGCTTTTAATTTTGATTTTTGGGTCATTTTTTTACTGATCTTTTGTGTTTTGGATTTTACATGCTCTGTACTATGACATTGGGCATCGGCCTTGGCAGACGACGTTGATGGCATTTCATCGTCTCGGCCATGACTAGTGGCAGCAGCTTCAGCACGAGGTGGAAGTGGATCTTGATCTTTCCCTATTTTTTTAACCTCCACATTTTTGTTCTCCATTTTTTAATGCGCACAACTAAAAGCCACCACAGGTATACAATGTAGATGGATGGATAGTATAGTATTATATTACTTATGGAGGACGAGTGCACTGACGACACAGAGGTAGGTACAGCCGTGGCCTACCGTACTGCTTATATATATAATATACTGTATATAACGGACCTGGTGGACACTGTCAGCAGACTGCTAAACTAGTATGAAGAAAAAAAAACCCACCACAGGTAGGTAGGTATACAATACAATGTAGATGGATGGATAGTAAGTATAGTATTATATTACTTATGGACGACGAGTGCACTGACGACATAGAGGTAGGTACAGCCGTGGCCTACCGTACTGCTTATATATATATAATATACTGTATATAACGGACCTGGTGGACACTGTCAGCAGACTGCTAAACTAGTATGAAGAAAAAAATACCCACCACGGGTAGGTATACAATACAATGTAGATAGATGGACAGTAAGTATAGTATTATATTACTTATGGACGACGAGTGCACTGACGACACAGAGGTAGGTACAGCCGTGGCCTACCGTACTGCTTATATATATAATATACTGTATATAACGGACCTGGTGGACACTGTCAGCAGACTGCTAAACTAGTATGAAGAAAAAAAAAAAACACCACAGGTAGGTAGGTATACAATACAATGTAGATGGATGGATAGTAAGTATAGTATTATATTACTTATGGACGACGAGTGCACTGATGACACAGAGGTAGGTACAGCCGTGGCCTACCGTACTGCTTATATATATAATATACTGTATATAATGGACCTGGTGGACACTGTCAGCAGACTGCTAAACTAGTATGAAGAAAAAAAAAACCACCACAGGTAGCTATACAATACAATGTAGATGGATGGATAGTAAGTATAGTATTATATTACTTATGGACGACGAGTGCACTGACGACACAGAGGTAGGTACAGCCGTGGCCTACCGTACTGCTTATATATATAATATACTGTATATAACGGACCTGGTGGACACTGTCAGCAGACTGCTAAACTAGTATGAAGAAAAAAAAAACCACCACAGGTAGGTATACAATACAATGTAGATGGATGGATAGTAAGTATAGTATTATATTACTTATGGACGACGAGTGCACTGACGACACAGAGGTAGGTACAGCCGTGGCCTACCGTACTGCTTATATATATAATATACTGTATATAACGGACCTGGTGGACACTGTCAGCAGACTGCTAAACTAGTATGAAGAAGAAAAAAAACCACCACAGGTAGGTATACAATAATGTAGATGGATGGATAGTAAGTATAGTATTATATTACTTATGGACGACGAGTGCACTGACGACACAGAGGTAGGTACAGCCGTGGCCTACCGTACTGCTTATATATAAAATATACTGTATATAACGGACCTGGTGGACACTGTCAGCAGACTGCTAAACTAGTATGAAAAAAAAAAAAACCACCACAGGTAGGTAGGTATACAAAACAATGTAGATGGATGGATAGTAAGTATAGTATTATATTACTTATGGACGACGAGTGCACTGACGACACAGAGGTAGGTACAGCCGTGGCCTACCGTACTGCTTATATATATAATATACTGTATATAACGGACCTGGTGGACACTGTCAGCAGACTGCTAAACTAGTATGAAGAAAAAAAACCCCACCACAGGTAGATATACAATACAATGTAGATGGATGGATGGATAGTAAGTATAGTATTATATTACTTATGGACGACGAGTGCACTGACGACACAGAGGTAGGTACAGCCGTGGCCTACCGTACTGCTTATATATATAATATACTGTATATAACGGACCTGGTGGACACTGTCAGCAGACTGCTAAACTAGTATGAAGAAAAAAAAAACACCACAGGTAGGTAGGTATACAATACAATGTAGATGGATAGTAAGTATAGTATTATATTACTTATGGACGACGAGTGCACTGACGACACAGAGGTAGGTACAGCCGTGGCCTACCGTACTGCTTATATATATAATATACTGTATATAACGGACCTGGTGGACACTGTCAGCAGACTGCTAAACTAGTATGAAGAAGAAAAAAACCACCACAGGTAGGTAGGTATACAATACAATGTAGATGGATGGATAGTAAGTATAGTATTATATTACTTATGGACGACGAGTGCACTGACGACACAGAGGTAGGTACAGCCGTGGCCTACCGTACTGCTTATATATATAATATACTGTATATAACGGACCTGGTGGACACTGTCAGCAGACTGCTAAACTAGTATGAAGAGAAAAAAAACCACCACAGGTAGGTAGGTATACAATACAATGTAGATGGATGGATAGTAAGTATAGTATTATATTACTTATGGACGACAAGTGCACTGACGACACAGAGGTAGGTACAGCCGTGGCCTACCGTACTGCTTATATATATAATATACTGTATATAACGGACCTGGTGGACACTGTCAGCAGACTGCTAAACTAGTATGAAGAAAAAAATACCCACCACAGGTAGGTATACAATACAATGTAGATGGATGGACAGTAAGTATAGTATTATATTACTTATGGACGACGAGTGCACTGACGACACAGAGGTAGGTACAGCCGTGGCCTACCGTACTGCTTATATATATAATATACTGTATATAACGGACCTGGTGGACACTGTCAGCAGACTGCTAAACTAGTATGAAGAAAAAAAAACCCACCACAGGTAGGTAGGTATACAATACAATGTAGATGGATGGATGGATAGTAAGTATAGTATTATATTACTTATGGACGACGAGTGCACTGACGACACAGAGGTAGGTACAGCCGTGGCCTACCGTACTGCTTATATATATAATATACTGTATATAATGGACCTGGTGGACACTGTCAGCAGACTGCTAAACTAGTATGAAGAAAAAAAAACCCACCACAGGTAGGTAGGTATACAATACAATGTAGATGGATGGATAGTAAGTATAGTATTATATTACTTATGGACGACAAGTGCACTGACGACACAGAGGTAGGTACAGCCGTGGCCTACCGTACTGCTTATATATATAATATACTGTATATAACGGACCTGGTGGACACTGTCAGCAGACTGCTAAACTAGTATGAAGAAAAAAATACCCACCACAGGTAGGTATACAATACAATGTAGATGGATGGACAGTAAGTATAGTATTATATTACTTATGGACGACGAGTGCACTGACGACACAGAGGTAGGTACAGCCGTGGCCTACCGTACTGCTTATATATATAATATACTGTATATAACGGACCTGGTGGACACTGTCAGCAGACTGCTAAACTAGTATGAAGAAAAAAAAACCCACCACAGGTAGGTAGGTATACAATACAATGTAGATGGATGGATGGATAGTAAGTATAGTATTATATTACTTATGGACGACGAGTGCACTGACGACACAGAGGTAGGTACAGCCGTGGCCTACCGTACTGCTTATATATATAATATACTGTATATAATGGACCTGGTGGACACTGTCAGCAGACTGCTAAACTAGTATGAAGAAAAAAAAACCCACCACAGGTAGGTAGGTATACAATACAATGTAGATGGATGGATAGTAAGTATAGTATTATATTACTTATGGACGACGAGTGCACTGACGACACAGAGGTAGGTACAGCCATGGTCTACCGTACTGCTTATATATATAATATACTGTATATAACGGACCTGGTGGACACTGTCAGCAGACTGCTAAACTAGTATGAAGAAAAAAAAACCCACCACAGGTAGGTATACAATACAATACAATGTAGATGGATGGATAGTAAGTATAGTATTATATTACTTATGGACGACGAGTGCACTGACGACACAGAGGTAGGTACAGCCGTGGCCTACCGTACTGCTTATATATATAATATACTGTATATAACGGACCTGGTGGACACTGTCAGCAGACTGCTAAACTAGTATGAAGAAAAAAAAACCCACCACAGGTAGGTATACACTAATGTAGATGGATGGATAGTAAGTATAGTATTATATTACTTATGGACGACGAGTGCACTGACGACACAGAGGTAGGTACAGCCGTGGCCTACCGTACTGCTTATATATATAATATACTGTATATAACGGACCTGGTGGACACTGTCAGCAGACTGCTAAACTAGTATGAAGAGAAAAAAAACCACCACAGGTAGGTATACAATACAATGTAGATGGATGGATAGTAAGTATAGTATTATATTACTTATGGACGACGAGTGCACTGACGACACAGAGGTAGGTACAGCCGTGGCCTACCGTACTGCTTATATATATAATATACTGTATATAACGGACCTGGTGGACACTGTCAGCAGACTGCTAAACTAGTATGAAGAAAAAAAAACCCACCACAGGTAGGTATACAATAATGTAGATGGATGGATAGTAAGTATAGTATTATATTACTTATGGACGACGAGTGCACTGACGACACAGAGGTAGGTACAGCCGTGGCCTACCGTACTGCTTATATATAAAATATACTGTATATAACGGACCTGGTGGACACTGTCAGCAGACTGCTAAACTAGTATGAAGAAAAAAAAAAACCCACCACAGGTAGGTAGGTATACAAAACAATGTAGATGGATGGATAGTAAGTATAGTATTATATTACTTATGGACGACGAGTGCACTGACGACACAGAGGTAGGTACAGCCGTGGCCTACCGTACTGCTTATATATATAATATACTGTATATAACGGACCTGGTGGACACTGTCAGCAGACTGCTAAACTAGTATGAAGAAAAACAAAACCACCACAGGTAGATATACAATACAATGTAGATGGATGGATGGATAGTAAGTATAGTATTATATTACTTATGGACGACGAGTGCACTGACGACACAGAGGTAGGTACAGCCGTGGCCTACCGTACTGCTTATATATATAATATACTGTATATAACGGACCTGGTGGACACTGTCAGCAGACTGCTAAACTAGTATGAAGAAAAAAAAAAACACCACAGGTAGGTATACAAAACAATGTAGATGGATGGATAGTAAGTATAGTATTATATTACTTATGGACGACGAGTGCACTGACGACACAGAGGTAGGTACAGCCGTGGCCTACCGTACTGCTTATATATATAATATACTGTATATAACGGACCTGGTGGACACTGTCAGCAGACTGCTAAACTAGTATGAAGAAAAAAAAAAACCACCACAGGTAGGTATACAATACAATGTAGATGGATGGATAGTAAGTATAGTATTATATTACTTATGGACGACGAGTGCATTGACGACACAAAGGTAGGTACAGCCGTGGCCTACCGTACTGCTTATATATATAATATACTGTATATAACGGACCTGGTGGACACTGTCAGCAGACTGCTAAACTAGTATGAAGAAAAAAAACCCCACCACAGGTAGGTAGGTATACAATACAATGTAGATGGATGGATAGTAAGTATAGTATTATATTACTTATGGACGACGAGTGCACTGACGACACAGAGGTAGGTACAGCCGTGGCCTACCGTACTGCTTATATATATAATATACTGTATATAACGGACCTGGTGGACACTGTCAGCAGACTGCTTAACTAGTATGAAGAAAAAAAAAAACACCACAGGAGTGTTTTTCAGGCAGACAAACGTATACTGGACTGGTGGTCACTGTCAGCAAAACTGTGCACTGTACTCCTGCTATAACTGCTCCCCAGTTCCCACAATTAGGCAGTGTGAGCAGTGCACTCAGCACAGATATATCATGCAGCAGTGCAGCACACTGAGCACAGATATGGTGGAGCGTTTTTTTTAAGGCAGAGAAACAAAGGATTAAACTAACTCACTGGTGGTAAACCCTGCACTGTACTCCCTAACAGCTGCTCCCCGTTCCCAATCCTCCCCACATAACTAAGTCACTCAGTTTACTCTGTTCTTTTCTAATATAACGGAGAGGACGCCAGCCACGTCTTCTCCCTATCAATCTCAATGCACGTGTGAAAATGGCGGCGACGCGCGGCTCCTTATATAGAATCCGAATCTCGCGAGAATCCGACAGCGGGATGATGACATTCGGGCGCGCTCGGGTTAACCGAGCAAGGCGGGAGGATCCGAGTCGCTCGGACCCGTGTAAAAAAAAGGTGAAGTTCGGGCGGGTCGGATCCCGAGGATCCGAACCCGCTCATCACTAGGCTATACACCCTCAGAAAAAAAAAAATACAGATTTTTATTTTAAGCACTTGCCTGGCCACACTGCAGCCCAGCACACAGCAGCGTGTGCTAGGCTGAGAAGAAAAGCTGCAGTTGCTACTTCCACATACCCTCCAACATTTTACACAGAAAAATCGTCACAAATCCGGAAAAGGGGCGTGGTCACGGGTTTCCTATACTTTCAATGGAAGTTTGGAGAGCCAAAAATCGGTACAGACCATGAAAAAAAGGTACTGTACCTATTAAAAAGGTACAGTTGGAGGGTATGCTTCCAGGTAGGGTGGGGAGGGGGCACCAGGGCCCCCACTGGGCCCCTCCATCAGTCCTGGGCCCAGGTAATTTGTACCCTCTCGCCTCTCTCTCGGCACCACTGGTTATTTCTACTAATAATACAATATCTTGCTTAATTAGATTTTAGCTTCGGCGTGTGACTCTTCTAAGGCCACTTTAGCCTGTGCACTCCTTGTTGACCAATAACACAGAAGCAGCTTTATGACTAAGGCCCTCATTCCGACATGATCGCTCGTAGGCTGCTTTTAGCACTGCTGTGATCAGGTAGTCGCCGCCTACAGGGGAGGGCGGATTCGCTGTGCAGGGCTGCGCTCGCTTGTGCAGAGAGCTGCACAAACAAAAGTTTGTGCAGTTTCTGCACAGCTCAGGACTTATCCGCTGCGATGAACTTATCTGGAGCTGACGTCAGGATCCCTCCCTGGAAACACCAGGACATCCCTGCGTTTGCCCGGACACGCCTTCAAAATGGTGAGTTGACACCCCCGGCCAGCCTCTCCCTGTCAATCTTCTAGCGTTCGCGTCTGCGAAGGCTTTCTTCGTACAATTCGTTGCTGCCCGCGACGCAGCGACACGCCTGTGCATTGCGGCCCACATGCATGTGCAGGACATACCCGATCTCACGCCTGCAAAAAACTGCAGCGTGCTATCGGGTCGGAATGACCCCCTAAGATCAATATATTATTTGCTTCATATTGTTACAGAAAACCTTAGCCAAAAACAGAAGAATTAGCTACAATTGATTTTGTGCAGTCAATTAGTAAATTAAATATTCATTACCATTAGCAGTGCTACCATGCATTACAGAATGAGATAATAAATCCTGTCACATTCTCCTACTGGCACCGAGCAGCATGAATATTACTGAGGTTTTCCTTATCATGTACCATATCATCTTACAGATGTAGCTATACATTTACTGCTGAATATACACTTGTAGTCTCACTTCTGTTCTCAAGTCAAGTCTCCCCCAACAGACCATATTTTGTGGGGTCCCTTAATCAAGCATAGATCAATTAATCACTGATTGGAAGAGTAACCAGTAACATTTACACACTATATATAATGAGCGATGTCTGTGGTACTTGAGGGCTAAAAATATAGCTGCAGGTACCTGTAAGCATATCCAAAATACCAAAAACAGTATTTTCTATCATTGAAAATATTTTATAAAAAAAAAAATCCTATCGACTGTAATATCTACAGACATTGACAGAATAACAATAACTATAAAAAATAAACCATAATTCAGTTTAAACCAGCAATAAGTGCCTGGATAGCGATCATAAAATAGGATTTTAATACCTACCGGTAAATCCTTTTCTCTTAGTCCGTAGATGATGCTGGGGATGCTTCAAGAACCATGGGTTATAGACGGGATCCGCAGGAGACATGGGCACACTATAAGACTTTGAATGGGTGTGAACTGGCTCCTCCCTCTATTCCCCTCCTCCAGACTCCAGTTATAGGAACTGTGCCCAGGGAGATGGACATTTCGAGGAAAAGGATTTATTTAATTAATTTAAAACTAAGGTGAGATACATACCAGCTCACACCTCAAACACGCCGTACAACATGGCATTCAACAACAACGCATGCAACGGCATGACCAACAACAGTGACAGATTGACTGAACTCAATGCAACACGAGCGTAACTATAACCTAACTGCAGATACAGCCCGCACTGAGACGGGCGCCCAGCATCCTCTACGACTAAGAGAAAAGGATTTACCGGTAGGTATTAAAATCCTATTTTCTCATACGTCCTAGAGGATGCTGGGGATGCTTCAAAAACCATGGGGTTTATACCAAAGCTCTAGAACGGGCGGGAGAGTGCGGATGACTCTGCAGCACCGGTTGACCAAACAAGAGGTCCTCCTCAGCCAGGGTATCAAACTTGTAAAACTTCGCAAAGGTGTTTAAACCTGACCAAGTAGCAGCTCGACACAGCTGTAATGCCGAGACCCCTCGGACAGCCACCCAGGAAGAGCCCACCTTTCTGGTAGAATGGGCCTTCACCGATTTCGGTAACGGCAATCCTGCCGTAGAATGAGCCTGCGGAATCGTATTACAGATCCAGCGCGCAATAATCTGCTTGGAAGCAGGAGCCCCAATCTTGTTGGGAGCCCACAGGACAAACAGAGCCTCTGTTTTCCTAATCTGCACCGTTCTGGTGACATAGATTTTCAAAGCTCTGACCACATCGAGAGACTTCGATTCCGCCAAGACGTCAGAAGCCACTGGCACCACAATAGGCTGGTTTACGTGAAATGATGAAACCACTTTGGCAGAAATTGCTGACGAGTTCTCAACTCCGCTCTATCAGCATGGAAGATTAAATAGGGGCTTTTGTGAGACAAAGCCGCCAACTCAGATACCCGCCTTGCGGATGCCAAGGCCAACAACATGACTACTTTCCAAGTAAGGAATTTTAACTCAACCTTACGTAAAGGTTCAAACCAATGAGATTGCAGGAACTGCAATACCACATTAAAATTCCACTGTGCCACAGGAGGCACAAATGGAGGTTGGATGTGCAGCACGCCTTTCACGAAGGTCTGAACTTCTGGAAGGGCGGCCAATTCTTTCTGAAAGAAGATTGATAAGGCCGAAATCTGTACTTTAATGGAGCCTAACTTTATACCCGCATCCACACCTGCTTGCAAAAAATGGAGCAAACGCCCCAGCTGAAATTCCTCCGTAGGAGCCTTCTTGGATTCACACCAAGACACATATTTCCTCCAAATACGGTGGTAATGCTTTGCCGTTACTTCTTTTCTAGCCTGAAGAAGTGTGGGAATGACTTCACTCGGAATACCCTTTCGGGCTAGGATTTGGTGTTCAACCGCCATGCCATCAAACGCAGCCGCGGTAAGTCTTGATACACACACGGTCCTTGTTGTAACAGGTCCTCCCATAGAGAAAGAGGCTAGGGATCTTCTATGAGCAACTCCTGAAGATCTGGATACCAGGCCCTCTTTGGCCAGTCTGGAACAATGAGTATCGCCTGAACCCTTGTTCTTCTTATAATCTTTATCACCTTTGGAATGAGTGGAAGTGGAGGGAACACATAGACCGATGGAAACACCCACAGTGTCACTAGGGCGTTCACCGCTATTACTTGAGGGTCCCTCGACCTGGAACAATATCTCTGAAGTTTCTTGTTGATGCGGGACGCATTCATGTCTATTTGAGGAATTCCCCAATGACCTGTCACTTCTGCAAAGACCTCTTGATGAAGACCCCACTCTCCTGGATGGAGATCGTGTCTGCTAAGGAAGTCTGCTTCTCAGTTGTCCACTCCTGGAATGAAGACTGCTGACAGAGCGCTTGCATATCTCTCCGCCCAGCGAAGAACTTTTGTGGCCTCGGCCATCGCCGCTCTGCTCTTTGTTCCGCCCTGGCGGTTTATGTACGCCACTGCTGTTACGTTGTCTGACTGAATCAAGACGGGCAGACCGCGAAGAAGATGTTCCGCTTGCAGAATGCCGTTGTAAATGGCCCTTAATTCCAGAATGTTTATGTGCTGACAAGCTTCCTGGCTTGACCATATTCCCTGAAAGCTTCTCCCCTGTGTGTCTGCTCCCCAGCCTCGGAGACTTGCATCTGTGGTCACCAGGATCCAATCCTGAATCCCGAACCTGCATCCCTCCAAAAGGTGAGAACTGTGCAGCCACCACAGGAGGGAGATCCTGGTCCTGGAAGATAGGATTATTTTCCGGTGCATGTCCAGGTGAGACCCGGACCACTTGTCCAACAGGTCCCACTGAAACACCCTGTCATGGAACCTGCCATACTGAATGGCCTCGTAGGCCGCCACCATTTTCCCCAGCACCCGAGTGCATTGAAGAATCGACACTCTTGCCGGTATCAGAATCTGTTTTACCATGTTCTGTATTTTCAGAGCCTTTTTCACTGGAAGAAAAACTCTCTGTAATTCTGTATCCAGAATCATACCCAGGAACGTCAGGCGTGTCGTCGGAACCAACTGTGATTTTGGCAAGTTTAGGAGCCAACCATGTTGTTGCAGAATCGTCAGTGAGAGTGCAACATTCTTCAGCAATTGCTCCTTGGATCTCGCCTTTATGAGGAGATCATCCAAGTACGGGATAATTGTGATTCCCTGCTTGCGTAGGAGAACCATCATTTCCGCCATAACCTTGGTGAAAATCCTCGGAGCCGTGGACAGACCAAACGGCAACGTCTGAAATTGGTAATGACAATCCTGAGCCGCAAACCACAGGTATGCCTGATGTGGAGGATATATGGGAACGTATAAGTAAGCATCCTTTATGTCGACCGACACCATAAAATCCCCCTCCTCCAGACTGGAGATCACTGCTCGGAGAGATTCCATTTTGAATTTGAACTTTTTCAGAAAGAAATTCAGGGATTTTAGGTTCAGAATCGGTCTGACTGAGCCATCCGGCTTCGGGACCACGAACAGACTCGAATAAAAACCCTTCCCCTGTTGTGACGGGGGTACTGTGACAATGATTTGATTCTGACACAGCTTTAGTATCGCTGCGCATACCACTTCCCTTTCTAGATGAGAAGCTGGCAAGGCCGATTTGAAAAATTGGTGAGGGGGTACGTCCTGAAACTCTAATTTGTACCCTTGGGTTACTATTTCTAATATCCAAGGATCTAGGTCCGAGCGCACCCAGACCTGACTGAAGAGTTTGAGATGTGCCCCCACTGGTGCAGACTCCCGCAGAGGAGCCCCAGCGTCATGCGGTGGATTTGGTAGAAGCCGGAGAGGACTTCTGCTCTTGGGAACTTGCCACAGCCTGTGATCTCTTTCCCCGTCCTCTGCCTCTCGCAGCAAGGAAGGAGAACCCTCGTCCTTTTTTGAATTTATTGGGCCGAAAGGACTGCATCTGATAGTGGGGCGTTTTCTTTTGTTGTGCAGGAACATAAGGTAAAAATGACGACTTACCCGCGGTAGCCGTAGATACCAGGTCAGTGAGGCCGTCTCCAAACAAGACACTACCGTTAAACGGTAGAGACTCCATAGCTTTCTTCGAGTCAGCATCAGCATTCCATTGATGAATCCATAATGCCCTTCTAGCCGAGACCGCCATGGCATTGGCCCTTGATCCCAAAAGGCCAATATCCCTTGCAGCTTCTTTTAAATATGCTGCAGCGTCCCTGATATGATCCAGAGTCAAAAGCACGCTATCCCTGTCTAGGGTTTTTATCTCAGATGACAAGTTATCTGCCCATTTTTCAATAGCGCTACTCACCCATGCCGAAGCAACGGCAGGCCTGAGTAGCGAACCTGTAGTGACATAAATGGATTTTAGTGTATTTTCCTGCTTACGATCCGCTGATCCTTTAAGGCTGTCGTGTCCAGAGAAGGAAGCGCCACCTTCTTGGACAGACGCGATAAAGTTTTGTCCACTGTGGGGGTTGACTCACACTTTTCCCTGTCCCCCGAGGGGAACGGATATGTCACTGGAATTCTTTTGGGAACCTGTACCTTCCTGTCAGAATTTTCCCAAGCCTGTTCGAAAAGAGCATTCAGTTCATGAGAGGGAGGAAACGTTACCTCAGGTTTCTTTCCTTTAAACATACAGACCCTAGTATCTGGAACAGTAGGGTCCTCCGTGATATGTAATACGTCTTTTATCGCCACAATCATGTACTGAATACTCTTGGCCAGTTTAGGATTTAATCTGGCATCACTATAATCGACACTGTGTTGGTATCTGTATCTGCTATCTGGGTAAATGCACGTTTCTGTGACCCCGAAGGGGTCTGAGCTTGTGACAATGCATTTTCCATGGATTTCCTCCATGTCTGGTTCTTAGACTCAGATTTATCTAATCTCTTAGTCAACCGAGCCACATTTGCATTCAAAACACTCAACATATTTACCCACTCAGCCGTCGGCGGTGCCGACATGGTCACTCCCACAGTCTTTTCTGTCCCCACTCCGGTCTCCTCCTGGGAAGAGCACTCAGCCTCAGACATGTCGACACACACGTACCGGGGGCTATAGGGGACAGACCCACAGCAAAGTTAGAAAGACACAGAAGGAGTTTGCCAGCTCACAACCCAGCGCCCAACCCGGTACTGAGACTTTACATACAATGCCTCAGACCTGCCTAGCTCTTTTATAATAAAGATAATAGCACCAAATCTACTGTGCCCCCCCCCCCCCCCCTTTTTGCACCCTGTTACTTGTACAGCAGTGTGGAGGTCAGGGCCAGCTTCTCTGCAGCTTCTGTGAAGAGAAAATGGCGCTGGTTAGAGCTGTAGGGTTAAGCCACGCCCCCTCACCGGCGCGCTTCAGTCCCGCTCAAATCCATATATTTATACTGGCTGGGGCTCTATATTTAGTTCCTAGGCACTTATACATGTTTTTGCCAGTTTTAAGACTTCAGTATTCATGCTGCCCAGGACGCTCCCCCTGCGCCCTGCAAGTGCCGCTGTGTGTGTGTGGGAGCATGGCACGCAGCGCGACCGCTGCGCGGTACCTTAACACTGAAGTCTTCTGCCGTCACTGAAGTCTTTGTTTCTTCTTTTACTCACCCGGCTTCTTTCTTCCGGCTCTGCAAGGGGGTGACGGCGCGGCTCCGGGAGCGAGCAGCTAGGCGGACCAAGTGATCGGACCCTCTAGAGCTAATGGTGTCCAGTAGCCTAAGAAGCAGAGCCTTTGAACTCAAAGAAGTAGGTCTGCTTTTCTCCCCTCAGTCCCACGAAGCAGGGAGCCTGTGGCCAGCAGTGCTCCCTGAAAATAATAAACCTAACATAAAGTCTTTTTCAGAGAAACTCAGTAGAGCTACCCTGGAGTGCAGCCAGTCTCACTGGGCACAGAATCTAACTGGAGTCTGGAGGAGGGGCATAGAGGGAGGAGCCAGTTCACACCCATTCAAAGTCTTATAGTGTGCCCATGTCTCCTGCGGATCCCGTCTATACCCCATGGTTCTTGAAGCATCCCCAGCATCCACTAGGACGTGTGAGAAATCTAGTGCTGATCCTTGCTTCCTTCCACCTATCTAATCTCAGGGAGCTGTATTTAAGTCGTTGCCTGTTTAGGCTGCCTTGTTGCTGGGTCTGTCATTTTCCAGTGTTAGGAATAGTGGGGGTAATTCTGAGTTGATCGCAGCAGCAAGTTTGTTAGCAATTGGGCAAAACCATGTGCACTGCAGGGGGGGCAGATATAACATTTGCAGAGAGAGTTAGATTTGGGTGGGTTATTTTGTTTCTGTGCATGGTAAATACTGGCTGCCATATTTTTACACTGCAATTTAGATTTCAGTTTGAACACACCCCACTGAAATCTAACTCTCTCTGCAAATGTTATATCTGCCTCCCCTGCAGTACAAATGGTTTTGCCCAACTGCTAACAGATTTGCTGCTGCGATCAACTCGGAATTACCCCCAGTCTCGGTTAATATCACCCCTGGCCACCAAAGGTCACTTTTGTAATTAATCTTGCTCTTATTCAAGATTTCCAGTACTGCAGCAGTAGAATCCCACTTGGGCCCATTAGGCATTCACTGACTTGAGCCTTTGCTTTAGTACTTTTTTCGTTGAGAACCTTCAACCTCAACCTGTTCCTTAAAACACATCTACTAACTTATTGACTATCAACATGGCTAACTTTTTACTTATTACCAGTTATTTATATAGCGCACACATATTCCGCAGTGCTTTACAGAGAATATGTGGCCATTCATAGCCATCCCTGCCCCAGTGTAGCTTACAATCTATATTCCCTACCACATGTACATGCACACACATTCATGCTAAGGTGTCACACCTGAGGACTTGGGTAGGCTTGGATTGGCGTTTGAGACTGGGGTTGGGGTAGCTGGAGAGCGGAAGGAGCGTGGGGACTTAGGGTCTAATTCATTTCAGACTGGATCGTTGCAGCGGCAGTGATCGCAGTCTGAAGCCCTTTGGGGAGTGCGCAGCCGCTGCCACCCAGGAGGCGGTGGGTAGCTGCCTGACAGCACAGCAAGGCTGCGCAGGTGGGGAGCTACTCAACGGGTGCAAAAGCTTTCGCACCCGTGCAGGGGGGGAGGGGAAGGTGGATATGGCTTGACATGCGGGGCGGACTAGCCCTGTGCTGGGCGTCCCCCCGCATGTCTGAGTAACTGATCGTAGATGTGATCTGAATCACCCCCTTAATCTTACTCCTACTCATGGAGTGAGTGCACAATGAGATATGTAGGTTTGTGGTCTTTATGAGATACTTTGATGCTCTAGTAGTGGCAGGCCTGAAGATGTGTAAGAGAAAGATGATAACGTTATTTAAAAGCAAAAGACTTGAGGATTAAACTCTTGGCTGGATGCTGGCAGCGGTAATTGGATACAGGAACCAGTAGACAAGTTAGATTGCTGGTACTGGACAAGTAGATTTAGAAGCAGATTAGATGCCGGACTGGATTCAGAGAGAGGACTAGACTGGAACCAAGTAGTAACCGGACTGAAACCGGATTTGCAGCAGGAACTGAAACCTGATAGTGACTGGACTGGAACCAAATAGTGGCTGGACTGTAGCCAGATTGGAAGCAGGAACTGGAATCAGATAGTGACTAGACTGAAACCGGATAGTGACTGGGCTGGACCCGGATTAGTAGTAGAACTGGAACCAGGTAGTGACCAGACTGGAACTGGATAATAGCAGAACTGGAGCCAGATGGTGACTGGACTGGAACTGGATTAGTTAACACTGACTCCTTGGTATCGGGGAGCTCAGTACAGAGCTGCATACACTGACGAAGTGAAGTTGAACTGGAGACTTGGTAGTGGTCAAGCTGCTCCCTTTATTGGTATCAGTCACTTGTGATTGACTGCTGTGATTAGCTGACTGGAAAGGGGCTCTCAGAATGGCTCAGATCAATCAGGTGACTTCCTCCAACATGGCTGTGCCCATGTCAGAGTCTTGACAGGAACTTTGTCTTGGAGGAAGTAGGCCCGAACTCTGGAGCAATGAAGGAGCGGAGAGCTGCGGGGGCGATGCTCGGAGACAGTATGACACCAAGGGGTACGCTGTGCAACAGAGGCGTCGGAACGAGGGGGGGCAGCATGCCCACCCCAAACATGTAAAAGGCGCAGGCGCTGGGGAGCGCTTACCTCCAGATCCCTGTGACTCCTACTTTAAAAATCTACCGTCGGCGCCGCATCCCGCTGTCCTGTCCTAGAAGGTACTTCACTGATGCATTACTGGGAGGAGACGGGATGTCCCAGCATGGCCACGCCTCCTCCCAGTAATGCATCCCTGAAGAGTGAAGAGCCCGCTAGGACAGGACATGGGGCAGCAGGCTGCGCCAGCAGTGGCAGCCTTTTTAAAGTAGAAGTCTCCGCAGGGATCCGGAGGTAAGCGTTCAGGGGGCGGGGGTGATCAGGGGGAGCACCAAAATGTATTTTTTACTATGGCCTCCCCAACCACAAAACGTTCTAGTGCCCCTGCTGGGTAGTGGTAGTGTGGACAGACTTCAATGCCCGCAGGGAGAGGTGCTCACACACAGACCCCAGCTCCATCTGCAAGCAGCATGAGGACACTGAAGCAGACCACAGCACCAGCCTGAAGAGACACCACAAAGGTATATAAGATGTTTTAACACTATGGATTGTAACATAAGGTTAATTATTTTTTTGTTGGGAGACAATTAACCTACTAGTATTTTTTGATTGTGGGAGGAAACTGGAGTACCTGGAGGAAACCCACGCAAGCACAGGGAGAATATACAAACTCCACACAATTAGGGCCATGGTGGGAATCGAACCCGTGACCGGAGGCAACAATGCTAACCATTACACCGTCTGTGACTACACACTTGTGTACTGGCCAGGCTTACTTCTAAGTATATGCTTGTGTATCAACCTAGCTCTCCTAGAGAGCTACTTACTGTGCCGCAGCCGTCCTGGAATCAGCTCTATAATTACTCCACCCAAACCATTTCTGTAGTGGGTTATTAGCAAAGGAAGAATAAGAAACATCTGTAATCTCACAGTCACAATAGGCCTGAACCTTGGCTTCTATAGCTTCAACATGCGATCTAACATCCGATCGCCAATGGTGAGCAATGAGGGCCTTAGAGCCTATTAAAGTATGCCCCATCACATGGAAGCTCCTTTTGTTGGCAAGGTTTTGAGGAACTGCACGATAGTTGTCAGACTAAAGTCACACCTTCTGTTGTTATTTGCTTGGGGAGGGAGGCACATTTGCTACCTATGCAGGGATGATGCTTCTCATGGCAACAATGCATAGGTAGTAAAGTACAATTATTTTACCTGGGCACATTATGCATTTGCATACCTCCCAAATGTCCCTATTTCAGCGGGACAGTTCCGTTAATTCGGACAATGTCCCGCTGTCCCTCTCGTGGGCCGCACTGTCCCGCAGGCAGGTTAGGGAGCCTGAGATCACCAGAGCTCTGCACAGCAAAGCAGCTGGTGATCTCTGGAGAGATGCTGTGCGCATGCGCACGGCATCTAAACAGTACATTGCAGTGAGCCTGGGGGCTGTCGAGCTACTCTGAATTATGCCCCCAAAATTATAAAAACTATGCCCCTGCCCCTTCTCGAGTGAAGCCCCACCCCTTTTCCAGAAGTGTTGCGTGAAGGTCCCGAGTAACGGAACCTCAAAGTTGGGAGGTATGCATTTAAGAAGGACCCAGAAGTCCACCTCTTCCTCTAGAGATCAGGTTTCAGACTGTGCACTTGAATTATACATTATACATGTTACCTTATACTGCACAGAACAATGGTGTATTTTCTACAGTACATTGCTGTTATTTGGTACATTATCATGCATGCATGCACTACCAGTATTTACTTACTATATATATTTATAATGTGGCCCAGCCCATGCACTCTCTAATGGTTAGATAAACCAATGTGGTGGCAAGTCACACCCCTAAACATGGGCATCTACCACTGCATTCCCCCGGTGGGCCCTTCATACCCCAGTACAACACTATATAGGCATACCTCCCAACTTTACAGTTCCCTAAAGAGGGACACACACGCGGCGAAGCCGCGTGCGCTCCTGAAAAAGGGGCATGACCTAAGAAAAGGGGGCGTGGCTTCGTGGGAGGACACGCGATCGCGAGCCACGCCCCGTTTTCGTCACTGAGGGGGCATGCCCAGCTCTCTGTGAGCCGCTGGCATGCCCCCTCTCCCTCTGACTCCAGTGAATAGACGCTGTGCGCATGCGCACAGCGTCTATTCACCGCTGCTCTGCTAAGCAGGGCAGCGAGACTCCCAACTGCCACCCCCCCCCACCGCGGGACACTGCGGCCCGCGGATGGGACAGCGGGACAGTCCCCAAAAAACGGGACTGTCCCGCGAAAATCGGGACAGTTGGGAGGTATCTATAGGTGATATGTTACTATTCAGCTGCACAGCAAATGTAAATACAGCTAGGATAACAAACATCTCAGGTTTTGTTGAGCTATGAATGGAAACCTTTGTGCTGGCCATACATTACAATAGCAATATCAGGCAATTGGCCATTTGTTGCACTCCTCTGAGTGGCCCCCTAAATGACCTTGATTTCTGGTGTGTAACCAAACTGAAATCTATTGCTTTCCTCAGAGTACAGGGTGTAGAATACACAGAGTGCCAATAATAAAAGTTTTACCACTCAAAACAATATGTAGTTCTATCTAATAAGCGGAATGCTACCATATACTATTGAAGGTACGGGGAGAAAGATTCGGTGAACAAAAATGTAGTTCTAAAATCTGGTTGTATGGGAAAATATGGTGCTTTGCAAGGTAAAATGAACGAAAAGGTACCAACAAATGAATAATAGGATTTTAAATACCTACCGGTAAATCCTTTTCTCGTAGTCCATAAGGGATATTGGGGACAGATTAGTACGATGGCATATAGACGGGTCCAAAGGAGCCAGTGCACTTCAAATTTCTTCAACTGGGTGTGCTGGCTCCTCCCCTCTATGCCTCCTCCTACAGGTCAGTTATAGGTAAAACAGTGCCCGAAGGAGAATGACATACTTGAGAGGAGGAACATAACAAACAAAAGGTGTGGTGAGACTTACACACCAGCACACCAACATATAACTTAGCCAGCAACACTTGGCAACATTAACAGCAACAGCTGAATAGGAAACACAGAACAGAGAACCTGCAGAAAGTCACCGCACAGAGGCTTGAGCCCAATATCCCTTAATGACTATGAGAAAAGGATTTACCGGTAGGTATTTAAAATCCTATTTTCTCTAGCATCCATAAGGGATACTGGGGACAGATTAGTACGATGGGGATGTCCCAAAGCTTCCAGAACGTGCGGGAACGTGAGGAGACATCTGCAGCACTGCCTGCCCAAACTGGGTATCCTCTTTGGCCAGGGTATCAAACTTGTAGAACTTCACAAAGGTGTTCTTCCCCGACCAGGTAGCAGCTCGGCATAGTTGTAGGGCCGAGACTCCATGGGCAGCCGCCCAGGAAGAGCCCACCGACCTGGTAGAGTAGGCCTTCAGAGACTGTGGAACAGGTAAGGCTGTCGACGCATAGGCCTGTTGGATAGTAAGCCTAATCCAACGAGCAATGGACTGCTTTGAAGCAGGGCAACCCTTTTTCAGCGCATCATAGAGCACGAACAAGGAATCTGTCTTTCTGACCCGAGCCGTCCTCTTGACATAAACTTTCAAGGTTCGCACTGCATCCAATGCCTCCGGAGGAGCAGGAGTGACAGAACTGGATGGAATCACAATAGGTTGATTCATGTGAAACGCGGAGACCACCTTCGGCAGGAACTGCTGTCTAGTCCTGAGCTTCGCTCTGTTCCCGTAAAAGACCAAGGCGGTCATTCCGACCCGTTCGCACGCTGTTTGTCGCAGCAGTGAAAACGGGTCGGTCCTGCGCCTGTGTGGCGGCCGCAATGTCACCAGGCAATGACCAGAAGAATGAAGAAAGAAGATTGACAGCAGGAAGGTGTTCCGGGGCGGCAACTCACCGTTTTCTGGGAGTGTGAGTCCAACGCAGGCGTGTCCAGGCGTTTGGAGGGCGGATGTCTGACATCAATTCCGGGACCTGCATCGCTGGATCGATCGTACAGGGTAAGTAACTGTTCCACACAAAACTTTTTTTGCATAGCAGGGCTGCACAGCGTTCGCAGCCTTGCTATGCAAAAAAGCCCTCCCACATAGGTGGCGTCGATTTGATTGCATGGGCAGCAAAAAGTTGCTACGTGCGATCAACTTGGAATGACCCCCCAAGTAGGGACGTTTGCACGACAAGGCCCCCAATTCTGAGACACACCTAGCAGAAGCCAGGGCCAGTAACATCACCGTTTTCCACGTGAGGTACTTATCTTCTACCGTCGTCAGAGGTTCAAACCAGGAGGACTGTAGAAAGCGTAACACTACATCCAGATCCCAAAGTGCCGTAGTCGGCACGAATGGAGGTTGTATGTTAAGCACCCCTTACAAGAAGGTCTGAACTTCCGGCAAACGATGGAAAGAGCTGAAATCTGGACCTTAATGGAACCCAGATGTAAGCCTTTATCCACTCCAGCCTGCAGGAACCTTACCAGCACCAGGAGACATATCTCCACCAGATATGATGATAGTGTTTTGACGTCACAGATTTTCTGGCTTGCACCATAGTGGCAATAACCTTCTTGGAAAGCCCTTTGTGAGCTACGATGTTCCGTTCAACTTTCATACTGTCAAACGAAGCCACCGTAAGTCCGGGTAGACGAACGGTCCTTTGTTGAAGAAGATCCCTTCTTAGTGGTAGAGGCCAAGGGTCCTCTACGGACATGTCCAAAAGAGCCACGTAGCACGCTCTTCAGGGCCAATCTGGGGCAATCAAGATTGCTCTCACTCTTTGATGCCTGATCCGCTTGAACACCCTTGGGATCAACGGAATCAGAGGAAACAGGTAGACCAGCTGGTAAGGCCAAGGTGATGTCAGCACATCCACTGCGCTCGCCTGAGGGTCCCTGGTTCGTGAGAAATAGCAGCAAAGCTTCTTGTTGAGGTCAATCTGTGAGCATCCCCACCTGTTGATGATCTCTTGAATCACCTGAGGGTGTAGTCCCAATCCCCCGGGTGGAGGTCATGGCGACTCAGGAAGTCCGCTTCCCAGTTGTCCACTCCTGGAATGAAGATCGCGGACAGTGCTCTTGCATTTCTTTCTGCCCAGAGGAGTATTCTTGACACTTCTCGCATGCAGGCCCTGCTTTTTCTCCCTCCTTGTCGATTCATGTACGTCACGGCCGTGGCTTTGTCCGACTGAACCTGAATCGCCCAATCCCAGAGTAGAGGGGAGGCCTGAATCAGAGCATTGAAAATGGCCCGAAGTTCCAGGATGTTGTTCGGAAGGAGAGCCTCTTGGGCAGACACCTGCCCTGGAACTGCACCCCCTCTGTGACAGCTCCCCATCCTCTCAGACTCGCATCGATCGTGAGGAGGATCCAATCCTGAATCCCAAAGCGTCGACCTTCCAGCAAGTTGGAAGACTGTAGCCACCACAGGAGGGAAATCCTGGCCTGGGGTGATAGCTGAATCATCCGGTGCATCTGAAGATGGGAACCGGACCCCTTATTCAGGATGTCCAATTGGAACGGTCTGGCATGAAACCATCCGAACTGAATCGCCTTGTACGAGGCAACCATCTTTCCCAACAATTTTATGCAAAGATGAATGGAGACTCGAGTAAGTCAGAGGACCATGCGAACCTTTTCTTGAAGAGTTCTCACTTTTTCCTCTGGGAAGAACACTGTCACAACTGAGGGCCTGAGCTGACGGGAGGCAGCCTCAGTTGTAGGGGCTGAGATGTACCGGAACCTGGGAGGTTGTATCAGACCCCTGGACATGTAAGTAACATGAATAATAACTGCCCGAAGGCGTGACCACGACAACTTAGATAAAAGTCAATGATGTTTATTATGACAACTCCGCATCACAGCAGCAATAAAGGAAAACGTAAAAGTCAGCAAAGAATAAATACAGTTCCTGAGTACTACAGCATGGCAGGAGCCACAGGGCACTGGTAGTGTGAGATAGTTCTTATGATCTTCTAGATGGAAAGTCCTTACCAGGCCCGGCTGTAGCAATGGAGATAACCCAGGATTGTACCAGCTGGTGTTCCAGGAAGAGCTGGGTTGCTGAAGGTAAAACAGCTGCTGTGGATACTGGCTGGAACCAGACTGTTGTTAGCACGGAGTGGATACTGGCTGGAACCAGTTAAATAATAAATGAACTTTGGGAGCGATGAAATGTGAACTGAAATGTAGAACTTGAGAGCGGAGAAATAATAATTCCGGTGGAGAGTGGTAAAGTGTAGAAAGGACACCGGCCCTTTAAGGGAAGCTGTATTCTGCTGGAAGCTGAGGCTGGAAGCAGGTAGTGTTGTAGCTGGAAACAGATGAATCCACAATGGATTGGAGAGTCAGGCTACACCGCAGGTGGAATGCTGGTGCGGGTCTCTATGGTGGAAGTCTTGAGACAGGAGCTGGAACCTGGAAGACAATCATAGAAGAGAGACAAACAGGAACTAGGTTTGACAACCAAAGCACTGACGCCTTCCTTGCTCAGGCACAGCTTACTTATACCTGCAGCAAGGAAGGGGTTGGCTAGGCAATTATGCAAATCAACAATACAAACAGCAGATTGGTGGAAATGATCAGATGACAGAATCCAAGATGGCTGCGCCCATGCAGACACTTGGAGGGAAGTTTGGTTTGTAATCCATGTGGTCTGGGAAACAGTAATGGCGGCGCCGGCCACCGGAGACAGGAGACGCCAGGCTGATAGATGCACATTTAACCACGCGGGCACAGCGGAGGCCGCGGCTGATGAAAACACCACTCTGACACTCTGCATGTGGAAACTCAGGAACAGCGGAATCTGGTCCTGGAACGCTGAGCCCACCTTAGGAGGCATCTGAAGGGTAAGTAATGGCGTCCAGATACCCGGATCGTGACAGCACCCCCCCCTTTAGGAGTGGCCCCAGGACACTTCTTAGGCTTTAAAGGAAACTTTGCGTGGAAATTTCGGACCAAGGCAGGAGCATGGACGTCAGAGGCATTGGTCCAAGAGCGTTCTTCAGGACCATAGCCCTTCCAGTCAATGAGATACTGAAGTTGACCGTAACGGTGACGTGAGTCCAGGATCTTGGCCACTTCATACTCAACGCCTCGTTGAGTTTGGACTTTCGGAGTTGGTGGAAGTGAGGAATGAAACCGATTCAAGATTAGCGGTTTCAACAGGGAAACATGGAATGTCCTGGGTATTTTTAAGAAGGGAGGTAACTGGAGTCTGTAAGCAACAGGATTGATGACTTGATCAATTTTAAAAGGACCGATGTAGCGAGGTGCAAACTTCATACTGGGAACTCTTAACCTCAAATTCTTCGTGGATAACCATACCCGATCACCCACCTTGAGAGCAGGAACTGCTCGACGCTTCTTATCCGCAAACTTCTTGTACCTGAACGATGCCTTGAGCAGAGCTGATCGTACGCTCTTCCAGATATTGGCAAACTGATGCAAGGTGATATCCACTGCGGGAACAGAAGTTGCTGGAAGCGGTTGGAACTCAGGGACTTTAGGGTGGAATCCAAAGTTGGTGAAGAATGGTGTTGAAGAAGATGAAGAATGATACTGGTTGTTATGACAGAACTCGGCCCAGGGAAGTAATTGAACCCAGTCATCTTGAGAGGAGGACACATAGATGCGGAGGAAGGCCTCCAAGTCCTGATTCACCCTCTCAGTTTGACCATTGGTCTGAGGATGGTAAGCCGTGGAAAACTTTAACTTGACTTGGAGGACTTGACATAAACTTCGCCAGAATTTGGCTGTGAATTGAACTCCTCGATCTGAGATAATTTCTTCTGGAAGACCGTGGAGTCGGAAGATCTCTTGTATGAATACTTGAGCCAACTTGGAAGCTGACGGAAGACCGGTGAGAGGAATGAAGTGTGCCATCTTGGTGAACCGGTCAACTACCACCCAGATGGTATTGAACTTGTTGCACATGGGCAAATCTGTAATAAAATCCATCGACAAATGGGTCCATGGTCGACGGGGAACAGATAGTGGAACCAGTTGCCCCGCAGGCGACTGGCGGGATACTTTATGTTGAGCACACTTTGGGCAAGATGCAATAAACTCCAAAACGTCCTTTTTCAGAGTTGGCCACCAATAGGACCTAGAGATAAACTCCAGGGTTTTTTGGATACCTGTATGTCCGGCAAAACGGGAAGCATGGGCCCAATGCATGAGCTTCTTCCTTAGTGTCGGCTTCACAAAACTTTTCCCTGATGGGGGCGTAGAGTCCATCCCTACCGTGGAGAATGCCAACGGATTTATAATAGGATGCTTGTCTGAAGACTCTGACTCATTTTCTTGCTCCCATGAGCGGGAAAGGGCATCGGCCTTGCGATTCTGAGAGCCCGGACAGAACTGGAGTTTAAAGTCGAACCTGGAAAAGAAAAGTGCCCATCTGGCCTGACGAGGGTTGAGACATTGTGCGCCTTTTAGATATAGAAGGTTCTTGTGGTCTGTAAGGATGGTGATTGAATGAGAAGCTCCCTCCAACAGATATCTCCACTCCTCTAGAGCGAGCTTGATGGCTAGCAACTCCTGGTCGCCAATGGCATAGTTGCGCTCCGCTGGGGAGAACTTCCGTGAGAAGAAACTGCAAGGATGTAAATGACCATCTTTAGCCCTCTGAGATAACACCGCTCCTACTCCAACGGAGGAGGCATCCACCTCTAAGATGAAAGGAGAGTCGACGTCAGGCTGTTTCAGGACAGGTGCAGAGATGAACCTCTGTTTTAAAAGATGAAAAGCTTGCATGGCTTCTTCAGACCACTTGGACGGGTTAGCACCCTTCTTGGTGAAAGCAGTAATAGGCGCCACAATGGTGGAAAAGTCTCGTATAAACTTTCGGTAATAATTGGCGAACCCTAAGAACCTCTGGACCCCTTTGAGGGTTAAGGGTACTGGCCAATTCTGGATTGCTTGTAGTTTCTCAGGATCCATCTCTAGTCCGGAACCGGACACAATGTACCCTAGAAACGGAATGGACTTGACTTCAAAGACGCATTTCTCTAATTTGCAGTAGAGATGATTGACACGGAGACGGGACAGAACCTCCTTTACCCAGAAACGATGTTCCTCTAAATTGTTGGCAAAAATGAGGATATCATCTAGATAGACCACGACATGACGGTATAGAATGTCTCTGAAGATCTCATTGACGAAATGCTGGAAGACAGCTGGAGCATTGCTCAATCCGAAGGGCATGACGAGGTACTCATAATGTCCGTCACGGGTGTTAAATGCGGTCTTCCACTCGTCACCCTCACGGATCCGGATGAGATTGTATGCACCTCTCAGGTCCAGCTTTGTAAAGATGGTAGCTCCGCTAACTCTGTCAAAGAGCTCAGTAATCAGGGGTAAAGGATAGCGGTTCTTGATGGTAATGTCGTTCAAACCTCTGTAGTCGATGCACGGCCGCAGACCACCATCTTTCTTCTTTACAAAAAAGAAGCCTGCGCCGGCTGGAGAAGAAGAAGGTCGAATGAACCCCTTTGCTAGGTTCTCTTTTATGTATTCCTCCATAGAATGCGTCTCGGGGAGAGACAACGGATAAGTTCGGCCTCGAGGTGGAACCTTCCCTGGAACGAGATCAATCGGGCAGTCCCATTCTCTATGAGGGGGAAGGATATCAGCAGAAGCTTTACTGAACACATCCGTGAAATCTTGATATGGAGGAGGTGGAACATCAGACGACCTGGGGGAGGAGGAACAGACAGGCAACACTTTAAACAAACATGTCTTAGTACAGGAGGGACCCCATGCCAGGATTTGCGTAGTCGTCCAATCAATTGTAGGATTGTGAAGACGGAGCCATGGAAGGCCCAGGACCACAGGATGTGTGGCTCTTGGAATCACTAAAAGTGAAATAAGTTCGGAATGAAGAACTCCCACTCTCAGACGAACTGGTAGAGTCCTTAGAGAAATAACTGTATCAAAAATTTTACTGCCATCCACAGCAGTTAAGGAAAAGGACGAAGGAAGTCTCTCGGTGGGTAGGGACCACCGTTTAACATAGGCTTCGGTAATAAAGTTCCCAGCTGCTCCGGAATCCAGGAGGGCAATGACGTTCTGATAACGTTGAGCAACTTGAAGCGAGACTGGGAGGTTACAATCTTGAGGAGATGGAGAGGAGATCATTACTCCTAGCCGGCCCTCTCCTTGGCGAGCTAGGATTTGGAGTTTCCCGGACGTTTGGGACAGGCATTAATGGTGTGAGACGGAGCTGCACAGTACAAACAGAGAAACTCGGAGAGACGTCTTCGGCGCTCAGCAGGAGTTAAACGGGAACGGCCAATTTGCATGGGTTCATCTTTAGTTGGTGACAGTTGGCGAGGAGGAGGAGCAGAAGATTTTGGAGCAGATGATCTTCCACGCTCAGTTGCTCTCTCTCTGAAACGTAAGTCAACTTTCGTACAAAGTGAGATTAACTCATCTAACTTGGAGGGTAAGTCTCTGGTAGCTAACTCATCTTTAATACGCTCGGATAAACCATGCCAGAATGCAGCATACAGGGCCTCGTCGTTCCATGCCAGTTCGGATGCCAGGATCTGGAACTGTATAAGATATTGTCCTACAGTACGTGATCCCTGGCGTAAACGGAGAATCTCAGACGAAGCTGAAGTTACCCGGCCTGGCTCGTCGAAGATGCGCCTGAATGTTGACACGAATGCAGTGTAAGAAGATAGCAGGGTGTCGGACCTCTCCCATAACGGTGATGCCCAATCGAGGGCTGAGCCACTGAGAAGAGAAATAATGTAGGCAATTTTTGTACGGTCACTGGGGAAATTGCCAGGTTGTAGCTCAAACTGAATCTCACACTGGTTGAGAAATCCCCTGCAGAATCTTGGAGATCCGTCAAATTTTGCTGGCGTTGGAAGATGAAGACGTGGAGCAGGAATGGGTAAGGTGGGTGGGGTTATAGCTGGAGTCACTGTGGTTGACGCACCAGACGCGCCTGATCCACGGAGAGTGGTCTGAATCCCATCCAGCCGAGTAGAGAGATCCTGGAGACAGCGGATGATGTGGCCCTGTGCAGCCTCCTGATGTTCTAGTCGGGCTGCCAGTTCTTGCATCGGCCTGGCCGCTTGATCCTGGTCTCCGGCTGGATTCATTAGGTCAGTGCTTACTGTCACAACTGAGGGCCTGAGCTGACGGGAGGCAGCCTCAGTTGTAGGGGCTGAGATGTACCGGAACCTGGGAGGTTGTATCAGACCCCTGGACATGTAAGTAACATGAATAATAACTGCCCGAAGGCGTGACCACGACAACTTAGATAAAAGTCAATGATGTTTATTATGACAACTCCGCATCACAGCAGCAATAAAGGAAAACGTAAAAGTCAGCAAAGAATAAATACAGTTCCTGAGTACTACAGCATGGCAGGAGCCACAGGGCACTGGTAGTGTGAGATAGTTCTTATGATCTTCTAGATGGAAAGTCCTTACCAGGCCCGGCTGTAGCAATGGAGATAACCCAGGATTGTACCAGCTGGTGTTCCAGGAAGAGCTGGGTTGCTGAAGGTAAAACAGCTGCTGTGGATACTGGCTGGAACCAGACTGTTGTTAGCACGGAGTGGATACTGGCTGGAACCAGTTAAATAATAAATGAACTTTGGGAGCGATGAAATGTGAACTGAAATGTAGAACTTGAGAGCGGAGAAATAATAATTCCGGTGGAGAGTGGTAAAGTGTAGAAAGGACACCGGCCCTTTAAGGGAAGCTGTATTCTGCTGGAAGCTGAGGCTGGAAGCAGGTAGTGTTGTAGCTGGAAACAGATGAATCCACAATGGATTGGAGAGTCAGGCTACACCGCAGGTGGAATGCTGGTGCGGGTCTCTATGGTGGAAGTCTTGAGACAGGAGCTGGAACCTGGAAGACAATCATAGAAGAGAGACAAACAGGAACTAGGTTTGACAACCAAAGCACTGACGCCTTCCTTGCTCAGGCACAGCTTACTTATACCTGCAGCAAGGAAGGGGTTGGCTAGGCAATTATGCAAATCAACAATACAAACAGCAGATTGGTGGAAATGATCAGATGACAGAATCCAAGATGGCTGCGCCCATGCAGACACTTGGAGGGAAGTTTGGTTTGTAATCCATGTGGTCTGGGAAACAGTAATGGCGGCGCCGGCCACCGGAGACAGGAGACGCCAGGCTGATAGATGCACATTTAACCACGCGGGCACAGCGGAGGCCGCGGCTGATGAAAACACCACTCTGACACTCTGCATGTGGAAACTCAGGAACAGCGGAATCTGGTCCTGGAACGCTGAGCCCACCTTAGGAGGCATCTGAAGGGTAAGTAATGGCGTCCAGATACCCGGATCGTGACAAACACTTTCTGTGCTACAGTATCCAGTAGCATCCCCAGAAACAGGAGCCGCTGAGAAGGTTCCAGATGGGACATCTGCAGGTTGAGGATCCACCCGTGGTGAGGCAGAAGTTGAATAGTGCAATCTATATGGAGCAATATAAGCTCCCTGGAACTCGCTTTTATCAGGAGATCATCCAGGTATGGAATTACGTTGACCCCCTGGACCCTAAGCTAAAACATCATTTCCGCCATCACCTTCGTGAACACCCTCAGAGCTGTAGACAGTCCGAAGGCTAACGCCTGAAACTGGTAGTGATCGTTCAGTAGGGCGAACCGCAGATAGGCCTGATGAGGAGGCCAAATTGGGATATGGAGGTAAGCGTCCTTGATATCCAGGGATACTAGGAATTCCTGTTGTTCCAGTCCTACGATCACCGCTCTCAAAGATTCCATCTTGAATCTGAAAACCTTCAGGTGAGGATTTAAGGACTTCAGATTCAGAATGGGTCTTACAGACCCGTCTAGTTTTGGTACTATGAACAGACAGGAGTAGTAACCTTGTCCTCGTTGTTGTAGGGGTACTGGAACAATGACCTGGGACTGGGCCAACTTGTTGATGGCCAGTAGCAGCGTACCTTGCATATTTTCCAAAGCTGGTAAGCTTGATTTGAAAAATCGTTGGGGAGGAGCACCGTCGAAATCCAGCTTGTAACCCTGAGAGATAAGGTCTCTTACCCAAGCATCTTGGCAGGAACCGTCCCAGATGTGGTTGTAGTGACGTAACCGAGCTCCCACCACGAGATCCCTTCGGGGTGGGTGGGCACCGTCACGCTGAAGTCTTTGCGGTAGCAGAATTGGTGCTCTGATCCTGAGATCCTGCAATGGCTGGTTTCTTAGGCTTACCTCTGGTGCCTCTAGCTGCGTTAGAGGCCCCCCTGGCCCTAGATCGAAATCTAGAGGACCGAAAGGACTGAGTAGACAGTCCCAGGTAGATAAGTCTAGCAGGCGGAGCTCCTGAAGGGAGAATCGTGGATTTCCCAGCAGTAGCTTTGGAGATTCATGCATCCAAGTCACCTCCAAAGAGCCATTCACCTGTAAAGGGAAGCGATTCCACATTACGTTTGTAGCCAGCATCAGCAATCCACTAATGCAACCATATGGCTCTGCGAGCAGACACAGCCATAGCAGAGGTCCTAGCATTAATATTGCCAATCTCTTTAAGGGAGTCACAGAGGATTCTTGCCGTGTCCTGAATGTGTTTTAGAAAAGTTACAGTAGAAACTAAGGTCAAATCACCCGAAAGACCTTCCTGAATTTGAGAAGCCCAGGAATGAATTGCATGTGTCATCCAGCAATCAGCAGTGACCGGTCTTTGAGCTACAACTGCAGCAGTATAGTTAGATTTTAGAGTGGCCTCAATTTTCCTATCTGCCGGGTCCTTTACCATAAAGGAGCCCGGAGCAGGAAGTACCGCCTTTTTAGAAAGGTGAGAGACTGAGACAGCCACTACGGGAGATTCTTCCCAGAATTTTCTGCCTTCAGGGGCAAAGGGGAATGTATGCAGAAACCATTTGGACACCTGATATATTTTATCTGGATGTTTCCAGGCTATTTTAAATAAGTCATCCAATTCCTTGGAATCAGGAAATGTGACTGTCAGTTTGTCTTGTGGGAGGAAAAATGACTGCTGAGTATTAGCATCCTCCAGGGGGAGCTTTAACAAATCCCGAATAGCCAATATGAGGGGTTCAATACCCTGGGTAGGGGTTGAATCCCCACTTATGGGGTCCACATCATCCCCATCATCCTGTATATCATCATCAGTATCTGATAGGCGTGCAGGTAGAGCATGGTTTTGTGCACCTGTTGCAGACAGGGGGGGATGTTTAGCAGTTAGACTTGCCACTGTTTGTTGCAGTTTTATTCGCATTTGCAGTGAGCTGAGATGACATTTCAGATATCATAGTTTTGATAGCCCCCAACCAGGAGGGTTCTGGACTCTCCTCCACATTGTTATCAGCATTCTGAGATGACTGACTACACTGCTCACATGATATTGAGCCAGATGAACTAGGGGGGTATCTAGCATTACAAACACTGCATACAGGAACTTCTGTTTTACCATATTGAATAAGAAAATAGGATTTTTCTCGTAGTCCGTAGAGGATGCTGGGGTCCACATTAGTACCATGGGGTATAGATGGGTCCACCAGGAGCCACTGGCACTTTAAGAGCTTGAGAATGTGGGCTGGCTCCTCCCTCTATGCCCCTCCTACCAGACTCAGTCTAGAAACTGTGCCCGAAGAGACGGACAACTTCGAGAGAAGGATTTTACACAGATAGTGGCGAGATTCACACCAGCTCACACACAAGGCAAACCAAGCTAACTAGCTTGAAACATCAGCAATGGCTGAACAATATTACTTACCAAGTAACAAAATAGTACTTAACCAAGAACTAAGCAGTACTGAACTAAGTAACCACTACAGGATAACGAAGCGCTTGGCGGGCACCCAGCATCCTCTACGGACTCGATTTTCTGTGACAAGCAATCCTCTGCACATAGATTTTTAGAGCCCTTACAACATCCAAGGACTTTGATGAAATTGAGGAGTCAGTAGCAACTGGCACCCTCAATAGGTTGGTTGACATGAAATGCCGACACAACCTTCGTAAGGAACTGCTGACGTGTCCGGAGCTCAGCTCTATCTTCATGGAAGATCAAGTAGGGGCTTTTACAAGACAAAGCTTCCAGCTCCGACACACGTCTAGCAGAAGCTAAGGCCAACAAACTGACAGCCTTCCACCTGAGAAATTTGACCACAATCTCCGGTAGAGGCTCGAACCAATCCGTGTGCAGAACTACTTTCAGAAAAGTCTGAACCTCAGGGAGGGAAGCCAACTGTTTCAGGAAGAAAATGGATAGGGACGAAATCTGGACCTTTACGGATCCCAACCTCAGGCCCCTATCCACACCTGCTTGCAGGAAGAGGAGAAAACGTCCCAGTTGAAACTCCACCATAGGAAACTTCTTGGACGCACACCAAGATACATATTTTTTCCAAATACGATGGTAATGTTTAGACGTTACTCCATTCCTAGCCTGTATCAGGGTAGGAATAACCTTGCTCGGAATGCCCTTCCGAGCTAATATCTGGCGTTCAACCTCTATGCCGTCAAACGTAGCCGTGGTAAGTCTTGATAAGCGAACGGCCCCTGCTGCAGCAGGTCCTTCTGAAGAGGAAGAGGCCTCGGCTCTTCTAGCAATAGATCCAGAAGAACCGCGTACCAAGCCCTTCTTGGCCAATCTGGAGCAATGAGGATTGTCTAAACTCTTGTTCTCCTAATGAGTTATAGAACTCTTGGAATGAGTGGAAGTGGAGGAAACACGTACACTGACTGGAACACCCACGGAGTCACTAGGGCATCCATCGCCACTGCTTGCGGGTCCCTCGACCTGGAACAATACTGCTGAAGCATCTTGTTGAGATGAGAGGCCATCATGTCTATTTGAGGTACACCCCAAAGATCTGTTACTTCCGTGAACACCTCCGGATGGAGTCCTCACTCTCCTGGATGGAGGTCATGTCTGCTGAGGAAGTCCGCTTCCCAGTTGTCTACTCCCAGAATGAAGATTGCGGACATAGCCAACGTGTGTTTTTCTGCCCAGAGGATGATTCCTATTACCTCTGACATTGCAGCTCTGCTCTTCGTTTCACCCTGTCGGTTTATGTAAGTCACCGTCGTTATATTGTCCGACTGCACCTGAATGGCTCGATCTCGCAAAAGATGGGCCGCTTGGAGAAGACCGTTGTAGATGGCTCTTAGTTCCAGAATGTTTATGGAAGGCTGGATTCCAGGCTTGACCACCTTCCTTGGAAGGTTACCCCCTGAGTGACTGCGCCCAAGCCACGGAGACTCACATCCGTGGTTAGAAAGATCCAGTCCTGAATCCCGAACCTGCGGCCCTCCAGAAGGTGAGGTAGTTGTAGCTTTCGGCGACAGACGTATTCTCTGGCGCATGTGTAGATGAGATCCCAACCACTGGTCCTGGAGATCCAGTTGGAAGGGCCGAACAGGAAACCTTCCGTACTGTAGAGCAGTGATTTTCAACCTTTTTTTACTCGCGGCACACCGAACAATATTTTAAAATTGCGAAGGTGCACCATCAGTTCCCCACAGAAAAAAACAAAACACACATTGGCCCTCACAGTAAAAAAAATAAATAAAAATCCACACATACATTGGCCTAAACAGAAAAAAAAACAATCACATTGCTCCCCACATAAATCATGTTGCTCATACATAAATCAATCACATTTCTCCCCACATAAATCCTATTGCTCCCCACATGATTTATGCACATTGTTCCCCCCATAAATCCATAAATCCTTACTCTATCCACATAAATCCTATTGTTCCCCACAGGAGAAATAATATAACAAATATTAGCCCCTACCGGTCAGCTGTCCTCCTCTCTGTCCCTCAGTGGCGGGGGTTGTTCATAGTGGAGTGCTGTGAATACTGAGCAGCGGGCGGGCGGGAAGGTGTGGATGTGGGTGGGCAAGGAAAGCTGTGTATGCAGGCAAGAACTGGAAGATGTGTATGCAGGCGGGAGGGCTGGCTGGGTGGTGAGACGCTGCGGCCGTGACCTATGATATCACACCGCCGTGTCTTCAAGGCATAGGTCACGACCAGAGCACGACTGATCCTCTAAGAAGAACCCGGGCCAACAGTTCACTCTGAAGGTGCAGGAAGCTGCTCTGGCTCTGTGGCACACCTTGCAACTGGTCGCGGCACACTAGTGTGCCACGGCACACTGGTTGAAAAAGCCTGCTGTAGAGCCTCTAAAGAGGCCACCATCTTCCCCAGAATGTGAATGCACTGATGAACCGAAACCCGGGCTGGCTTCAGGACATCCCGGACCATTGTTTGTATCCCCAATGCTTTCTCCTCCGGGAGAAACACCCTCTGCACTTCCGTGTCGAGGATCATTCTCAAAAAAGACAACCTCCTGGTCGGCTCCAAATGTGATTTTGGAAGGTTCAGGATCCAACCGTGTTCCCTGAGATGAGTCGTGAGAACAATGGACTGCAACAACTTCTCCCTGGACGATGCCTTTATTTGCAGATTGTCCAGATGTGGGATTATGTTCACCCCTTGTCTGCGGAGGAGAACCATCATCTCCGCCATCACCTTGGTGAACACCCTCGGTGCTGTGGAGAGGCCGAATGGCAATTGCCTGAAATTGATAGTGACTGTCCAACAGTGCAAATCTGAAATAAGACTGGTGCGTCAGCCAAAACGGAATGTGGAGGTACGCATCCTTGATATCCAGGGATACCAGAAATTCTCCCTCCTCCAGACCTGAAATCACTGCTCTGAGAGACTCGATTTTGAATTTGAACACCCTCAGATAAGGGTTCAATGATTTCAAATTCAAAATTGGTCTGACCAAACTATCCGGTTTTGGTACCACTAAAAGGTTTGAATAATAACCCTTGTTTCGCATATGAGGTGGAACTGGAACAATGACCTGTGACTTTTCCAAATTTAGGATGGCTTCCCGTAGGATAGCCCTGTCTGTCAGCAAAGCTGGCAAGCCTGAATCAAAGAATCGGTAAGGCGGGAGTTCTTGAAACTCCTGTCTGTACCCCTGGGACACAATATCCTGTACCCAGGGATCCAGGCCGGACGACACCCAGACGTGTCTGAAACGTCTGAGTCTCGCACCCACCAGCCCATCCTCCAGGCTTTGAGGTCCACCGTTATGCTGAGGATTTTGAGGAACCAGAAGCATGTCTCTGGTCCTGGGAGCCTGTGGGTGCAGGCTCTTTGGATTTTCCCCAACCACCCCTAAAGAAAGTGGTAGGAGGCTTGGACATTTTTACCTTAGCGGTCCGAAAGGACTGCAGCACAGCTGAAGAAAATGGATTCGTTGTAGAAAGTGTAGTAGAGGGAAGGAAAGGTGACTTACCTGCAGTTGCCGTGGAAATCCACGCATCCAACGCTTCCCCAAATAGAGCCTGACCTGTGTGGGGTAGGTTCTCCACACTTTTCCTGGATTCCGCGTCTGCAGACCATTGGCGTAGCCAGAGTCCCCTGCTGGCTGAGACCGAATTGGAAGATATCCGTGCAGTCAGCGTCCCCAGGTCCTTCATGGATTCCACCATGAACCCCGCAGAATCCTGTATGTTACGTAAAAACAATTCAATGTCACTTCTATCCATTGTATCCAAATACTCTAGTAATGTGCCTGACCACTTTACTATGGCTTTAGAAATCCATGCACAGGCAATAGTGGGTCTTAACGCCACTCCTGAAGCAGTGTAAATGGATTTGAGCGTAGTGTCAATTTTTCGATTAGCCGGTTCTTTTAACGCGGTAGATCCAGGGACAGGTAAAACCACCTTTTTAGACAGCCTGGAGACAGATGTGTCCACAATGGGTGGGTTAACCCATTTTTTCCTATCTTCCTCAGGGAAGGGAAAAGCAACCAGAAACCTTTTTGGGATCTGGAATTTTTTCTCCAGGTTTTCCCAGGATTTTTCAAATATAGCGTTTAATTCTTTAGATGCAGGGAAGGTTAGCGAGGCTTTCTTATTGTCAGTGAAATAAGCCTCCTCAACCTGCTCAGGTGTGTTGTCATTAATATTTAACACATCTCTAATGGCCTCAATCATGAACTGCACCCCCTTAGTAAGGGATGCCGCCCTCCTCAGCACCTCCCCATCACCGTCTGCAGTATCAGAATCGGTATCCGTGTCATCTTGCATGATTTGGGCAACTGCACGTTTCTGTGGGAACATGCTAGGAGATTTTGCAGGAATAGGGGCAGAGCATGGCCAAACTGCCATAGACTTCTTCAATACCTGAGTTTCAGTCTCAGTATTAGCTTCAACAATGGAGATCTGAGACAAAGCATTACAATCCTGTGTACATGGGGGTCATTCCGAGTTGTTCGCTCGCAAGTGAATTTTAGCAGATTTGCTCACGCTAAGCCGCCGCCTACTGGGAGTGAATCTTAGCATCTTAAAATTGCGAACGATGTATTCGCAATATTGCGATTACACACCTCGTAGCAGTTTCTGAGTACCTTCAGACTTACTCGGCATCTGCGATCATTTCACTGCTTGTCGTTCCTGGTTTGACGTCACAAACACACCCAGCGTTCGCCCAGACACTCCCCTGTTTCTCCAGCCACTCCTGCGTTTTTTTCGGAAACGGTAGCGTTTTTTCCCACACGCCCATAAATCGGCCTGTAACACCCATTTCCTGTCAATCACATTACGATTGCCAGAACGATGAAAATGCCGTGAGTAAAATTCCTAAGTGCTTAGCAAATTTACTTGGCGCAGTCGCAGTGCGGACATTGCGCATGCGCATTAAGCGGAAAATCGCTGCGATGCGAAGATTTTTACCGAGCGAACAACTTGGAATGACCCCCCATGGAATGGATCCCTCCTGAGAGGAAACATCTTCTGCAGCATATGACACAGAGTCCCTAGACACGGCTATGTGAGATAGTAAACACCTACACACACAGGGAAATGTCAGACACAGTTTCCCCCCCAAGCATGCCACAGAGAGACACAGAGATTGGAGCCAACCCACACACAGCACTTTTTAAGGTAGACTAATGACACTACCAGCGCTGTCTGTGTACCTTAATAGGCTTGACAGACTTTACACAGCCCCCTCTTCTACAACCCCCTGGTACCGTGCAAGGCAGCTGGAGTTGATCTGGAGGGACAGCTCTCTCTATCAGCGCTTCTGCAGGCAGGAAAATGGCGCTGAACGCTGCTGGGTCTGCTCTGAGGAGAAGCTCCGCCCCCTTTCATGGTGCTGTCTTCCCGCTCTTCTGAAGATTATACTGGCCTGAGGAATTGTGCTGGCAGTGATCCTGGGACCCTGACAGGCTTGCTGGACAGTGTAGGGTGTAGGCACTGGCTCAGGGCGCCCCTCACAGCGCCGCACCATGTACCGCTGAGCCCCGGAGCGGTTAATACTGTGCTCCCTACCCTGTTACCGCCATCTTCACACCGGCTCCCCGCTTGCCAGGGGGGCCGGTGACTAACTCGCCACTGATCTTCTGGCTCTGTAACGGGGTGGCGGCATGCTGCTGGGGTGAGCGATCCCCTGTGGCGGCGAACATTTGAACCCCTCAGGAGCTCAGTGTCCTGTCAGCGGAGACAGTGGCTCAGACCCAGCAGGGCGGACATTACTCCCCCCTTAGTCCCTCGAAGCAGGGAGGCTGTTGCCAGCAGCCTTCCTGTAAAATAATAAACTCTAAAAAAAACCTTTTACTAGAGAATCTCTGGAGAGCTCCCCTAGCTGTGACCGGCTCCTCCGGGCACGTTTTCTAAACTGAGTCTGGTAGGAGGGGCATAGAGGGAGGAGCCAACCCACACTCTCAAACTCTTAAAGTGCCAGTAGCTCCTGGTGGACCCGTCTATACCCCATGGTACTAATGTGGATCCCAGCATCCTCTAGGACGTAAGAGAAAAACAGGTACAATACACATACAACATGGCCTGAAATACAATGCAAGCCTATCCTATTGCATGTGAGAGGAGACACAGGAGAGAGGACAGCAGCGCACCAGTGAGGGTGTCGCGTTTTATATATGCAAACAACAGTGAGACTGTATTATGAAAAATCTCTCAGAGGGATGTTACTTGTATACACTATAGCGGCTCTCCCCCCCTACACTGTTATGGAGAAGCTGTTGATGCTGCTGCTGCTATGCAGAGGAAGGCACCAAAATGCCTCTGAGTCCTCTCTCATGTAGCACTGCCCCCCACCATGGCGCCGGAGCTACTGTGTAATATTTATACTGGCCATGTCTCCCTATGTTTGTATCCTCACATAAATGCTTGGTACAATGTATTTTAGCCAGTCTTACGCAGGGGCTACAGCGGGTCCCCCCCCAGGAGGGACCCATACGCCTCACCCACGCTTCAGCCACACAGTGAACCGGGGAACCCCCCTAGTGGGGTCCCCATTGAGTACTCACCACCGATGATCACCTTCAGGCAGCGTTAGGGGTGTGCGGCATGCTGCGGCTGCAACAGCCAAGGTGCAATGCCCCGCTGAACAAACAGCCCCTCAGGATGGTGGTCCTGCAGCGGGGAAGCGGCTCTGCACCTCAAGAGGCCGGTGACCATCCGCCCCCCCTAACTCCCACGGTGCAGGTATGCTGTTGCCCAAACAGCATACCGAAAGAAATAAAACTTTAAAAGAAATTGAAGAAAAACTCTGGAGCTAGCAGAGTGTGCATCCTCTCCTGAGGGCACTTTTTTCTAAACTGACCTGTAGGAGGAGGCATAGAGGGGAGGAGCCAGCACACCCAGTGGAAGAAATTTAAAGTGCACTGGCTCCTTTGGACTCGTCTATACCCCATCGTACTAATCTGTCCCCAATATCCCTTATGGATGCTAGAGAAAAAACAAACCTAAAATTTTCAATTTAAAAAGAAACAACTGAAATACCATAATACAACAACGCTCACACTGTACTCCGTGGCATTCCGCTCTGAATAGCGAAACTTTAATTATGAACACCTTGTACATGTTGATGTCTTACTAAAGTGATGGCTGTCCCAGGAATCTTCCAGGCCTTTCATTGGTGTATAGAGCGGGACATACCCCAATCAGCGTGGTGGTTGCAACCTGCACTCTGACTGGATGACTAGCTATATACCCTGATCAGAGTGCAGGCTACTTGTTATGTGTTACCCATCACTTCACATAGAGATTTTTTTTTTTTGAGGTGGCAAAGTGAGGAGTGTCAAATATGTATTGCCATCAGAGGTCTGGAGTGTATCACCACTAGAGATTTGGAGGTATTTATAGCCCCCCAGTAATTTAGGATGATCATTTTACAGAAATTACGGGGTCTGTACTGTAGTTAGCTGCAATTAGTCTAGACCAGCAGTTCCTAACCTGTGGTACGCAGACCCCTGGGGGTACGCTGCGGACTGCTGGAGGGTACTTAAAAACAAAGCCAGTAATTACGGAAGTCTGTCGCGCTTGGAGGACGCCGGGCAGTCGTAAAAGTGAGGTGCCAAACACTGCCTTCATTTCCTTGGCTGCTGGGAGCGTGACTGTGCTGTAATCACGCTCCCGCGGCTGGCGCAGAGAGGACCCTGGGGGATGGCTGGGCATGTTGTACAGGTCGCAGCATCTCTGTCACCGCCGCAGGGACCACAGTGGCAGGAGTCAGGACTCGTAGGTAATTGAAAGAATTTTAATCACTCAGCATTGTGAATTCTGTGGAATTGAATATATATATATATATATATATATATATATATATATATATATAAAAGAACAATATACCCTGTGATCAGGCTGTACCTCAAGAAAATCCCCCCTCTAGTAGAGGATTGAAAGAGCACCAACTAAGACAATATTCCTGAGGGTGCACTATACAGTGTTTTTACAACCTGGCAGTGACCTCATACCAAGTTAAGCTAAAATCTTTTTACATATTTTAACTGGTATTATATTGTATTGTGTATACTGTTTTTATCCCATTTTTAAGGAGATTTGCTGCTCAAATTTTATTATAGCTGTTAATCCATTTTTTATTTCTGTTTAATGTGTTAATAAATTTATTAGATCTACTGATTTTGATTATTCTTTTATCATATTATATATATATTTTTAGATCTACTTACTTTTATTGAATCTCTCTAAGACACCATTTGTCGCTATATGCCCCACCCCCCTGTGTGATATATATATATATATATATATATATATAAAAGAACAATATACCCTTATCTTGCCCTTTGATCAGGCTGTACCTCAAGAAAATCCCCCCTCTAGTAGAAGATTGAAAGAGCACAAACTAAGACAATATTCCTGAGGGTGCACTATACAGTGTTTTTACAATTAGAATTTCTAACCAGCAAACAATGTATCCTTATAAAATATATTTATTAAAAAGTACAATTACATGTCATACATAGCATGCATATTAATACATAAATACTGATAAGAATCTGTACTCAATAGTAAAGATGAAAATCGTTCATAGAACCCAACGCGTTTCGTCCACTGGGGACTTCATCAGGGGCACATATTTTTGCCGGATTTAACAGAAGGAAAGTGAGGAGGAAAAAAGGGAAGAGTATACATAAACACAATGTTACAACAGATGTGTATATAGACATTACATCATTATATTCGACCCTGTCAGTCAAGGTGACCAGGGGCTATAAAAACATTAAATATTATATATCCAAGTTCATTTAACATACATATACACATATGCAAATCAGAGTAGTCAGAATGACTATGAGCTAATAGGGCATATCCAGTGTGATAGTAACACACTAGTTTACACATCATTTAACAAACATATAGACATATGCAAAAAACATAGAGGTCATTGAAGGAAGAAAATGTCCACTTTATTAATTACCAATTAATTAAGGAGTAATTGTCAGTATCCGGAGCCGTACCTTCGGCGGGGGCTCCCGGGGGTTGCCGCGACGGTAGTAGGCGTGGCTGCGGCGACAGGGAACTGCTGGCGGCAAGTCCTCCTGGACAGGTGTGCGACTTCCGAGGGCCGGGGGTCTGAAGAGCTGGTTCGCTGTAGCAGGAGTTGCTGCAGCAGGGTCCTCTTGTGTGACACAGCCTCAGTGTGTCAGAGGCCAGAGCTGGGTTAAAGCTGTGTACTACAGCTGAGTATGTCTCCTGTGCTGAGGGCAGCCATGTTGGAGACCAGAGAATTGCCAACGAAGTTCCCACTTGGGCCCTCATTCCGAGTTGTTCGCAGCAGTTCATCGCATCGCAAACGGCAAAAAAACGCTAACTGCGCATGCGCGAATGCTGAAGTGTGCATGCGCAAAGGGAGCGATACGACGCTTGTGCAAATTTACTAACTGAAATTCTGCTCGTAATACAACACCGAAAACAGGGTGTGACGGAGGCGTGACGGAGGCTTGGCTTCGCTATCTAACGAAATGGGCGTGAAAGTGGGCGTATAGTGTGGGAGTATGCAACCAGTAGTAGGCGTGTTTTTAGCAGAAATGCGTATCCGATGTTAAAATGTACACAACAAATGTTCGCTATTTTGTGGCAGCCGAAGAGTAAGTCTGCATCTACTCTGCAGTTGCGAAGTACTGTTACAAGTGTGTCTGGTCTAATTATCAATTAATTGGTCAATTAATTCACCTGTTCAGCAATTACTTCACAAACACTGCAGTTACAAACGACTCCAAACAGCAATTGTCTGGCCACATAAGATTTTTAGTGTTAGCACCTATAAATCTGACACGCTAACAAATCATTCAATTTTGTTGTTAAATTGTAAAATAAACTTTGTTGTTAAATGCATGTTGTAATTATGTTTTTTATACTATCAAATGTAATCAAGTGGGAATAAACCAATTTATAAACTACATCAGCAAAATCTTCTACACATACACATATTCCGTTGTACATACCAAATAACGTGAAATACATAATGCAGCCTACACTTAATGTTACTTCAGACATTTTTTTTTTATTATGTGTCCATATATAATATTATGCCATGTTGCCCCTAGTAACCCAACAACCTTTGTTGTCTATTTCATTTATATTCCCAGTTAAGTGTTGTGCAAGCCATACATGTTTGAAAATATATTAGGCAATGTTTGTCTGAATATTTTGATTGTTCCCTTGTCCCACAAATGTCTATATGCCATGTTACATTTTACAGGGCACAATTTTCCATAGTGCATAACCTTTATTAAAACTCAAAAACCATTTTTTTTTTTACTTCAAAAAATTTATGAAAGCAGAAACACAACATGGCTACAGATGAGCATCACATACAAAGATGGACATAGCAACAAGCAGATGCCACTGGTAACATTCACAGAGCTGAACCCAGTACTATGTTAACACCATCTTCGGACAAAATATGATGTTAAATATGTTCAAAGTATATGTAGTGAACCCCCAGCCAGATGAAATTTTTGGTGAAACTGAGGGAGATTCTGGAACCAACACACAAACACAACCGTACACAGCACGCTAGGAAGAGGAAGATGGCTCAGGTGTACACGAAAATAACTCACAGGCTACAATTTTAAATTTAAAACAAAAGACCCTTCCACTTTGAGGGAGTTGTATATTCTGGCCACACAAGCCACAATACAAAAAAACATTGAGGCAACATGTAAAACATGGGTGCTGCCCATCTGGAGAGACATCACTTTCTCTTCTTTTTTCCCGCCTGATGTTGTTCTTCACGGCTGGGTCTGCGAAGCGACCTTTGAGGGCCCTGCCCAGTGGGATGTTCTTCCTGGGCAGAGGGAGGGGAGGGAGCAGATGTGGCTGGCTCTCTGCCACTGTGGGCAAGGGAGACAGCGATGTCCTGGAGCCCTTGCAGAATGGAATTTGCAAGGTCTTTGAAGGAGGAAGCGAGTTGCTCTTGGCCCTGCCTGATCTCTGCCAGACCTTGGCAGAGTTGAGCTACACCTTGCTCCACACTGGTTCTGTGCTCAGTGAGCCGGACAGGTATCTGGCTTACCTCCCGGATCATCCTGTCTTGAAACGCATTTAGGCTCTCACCATACCTTGCTATTTGAGACAGGATGTCCGGGATAGCAGAGGGTTGGGTGGGGGGGCCAGTTGGAATCTGGACTGATGGAATTTGTGGTCCCACAGTGCCTGAGACACTAGGTCCCCCCACCTCAGCCTCAGCCACATAACCCTCCTCTGACTCTACCTGCTCACCCACCTGTGCTGTGTTATGTTCAAAGCAAATAGAAGAATGAGTGGAAAAAGAGTAGAAAATAAAAACATGAGACTTTTTGGCCCACTAAAATGGAGCTTTAGTAAAATGTGCGTGAACTTACCTGGCAAGTCATGTGCCATCATTATTTCAGGCAGGTCCGTGTCCATATGAGACACCCCAACCCCCTCCTCATAGCTCACACAGTCCATCGCCATCTCCTCCAGATCTGTGTACTCCACAGTGGCAGCTGGACCTCCCCCTGTTGCCCTCGAGGCATTCCACTCCGCAGCCCTCTTGCCCTTCAGGCAGGATTTGAAGTCGGCCCAACTACATATGTGAATAAAAATAGGGTCAAGGTACTGAAAAGTTCAGAATACCTGCTTTAATTGATACTACACATGTTATGTATTCCATTGCTATAGGCAACATCACATATAGCTAAGTTTTTAATAATAGTTCCCACAGAAAATGGTGTGTCAATATACACTTACCGTCTTCTAACTTCCTGTGATGTGCGCACTATTGTGCCAACTTCATTAACAGAGTCAGTGACGTCCCTCCAGATTCGCTCTTTCGATGCAGCACCCATGTTTTTGGGCCCTCGATGAATTTTGGACATGGCCTGTGTGACCAAAACACGTAACTCCCTCTTAGTGAAGGCCGGCTGTCTTTTTTTTGTTTTTTGGATGCAGCCTGTGAGCTACCCTCCTGTCCCTCCTCACCATCTTCCTCTTCACTAGCTGCTTGTGTAGTTTGTGTTTGAGATGGGATTCCAGAATCTCCCTTAGTTTCACCAGTATCTATGTCTGGCAGGGGATTCACTCCTAACTCCTGGGTCTCCAAAGATGGTATTTCTACAGTACTGGGTCCAGCGACTTCAACATCCGCACTTGCAGCTTCAAACATCTGCCTCCGTAGCGCTAAGCGCCTATGTGCTAAAGCGGACATCTGCTGCTACACCCGGTCCATCTCTGCTGCCATCTGCTCACGAGTAGCCATGTTGCTGGTGGCATGTTTGTTTGCACAGGTGTCTAGCGATTTATAGCTGCGTGTGATTGCCAGTGCGGTAATTTGCACAGGTGTCAATTATGCTAATACTTTCCGTAATTGTTATTCAGCCTATTTAAAGGCCTGGATTGCAGCCTGTGTGTGCGGGTGTATGATGGCAAATTGCGATTGTTTGAATTTCCAGCAAGGTGGTCGTGTCTATTCACACATTTCAGAGTGAGTTTTTATTGCTGTATATAGCAGAAAAAACTGCGTTTGTTTGCTTGCAAATGTTTTAGTGTTGTGTTGCGGAGTGCTTATTTTTGCAGCATGTGTAATTTGTATTATAAATACATTAGGATAGTAACAAACCAAGTATGTATGGGTGTGCAATGGTCCTTTGTAGTGGTTTAAACAGGGTATAATTAGTTTGGTGGTTAATGTTTGTGTATAGACATTTAATATCATGTAGTATAAAATATTTAAGTTACCTGTAATTTACAGTGTGTCCGTTCTATTGTTGAGACTGTTTTTTTTAGTTCTTATACTCTATTTCTGTCTTTTGTAGGTGTCTCTTGATATTTTATTTTTTTTTAATTTATTTCTGACTGCAAGTCTCAGTCAGCCCTAGTAGCTGTTTATTTTCTGGAGCAGGTAAGTTGGCTGTCGCTGGGTGTCCTGATGTGTGTTTGCAGCAAGTGTGTATGTGTTTTGTTATACTCTATTTCTGTCTCTTGTGGGTATTTGTATAGGAGAAAGTTTTACAAAGCATTTACTTTTGACAAAGTAGTCCAGATGTTTACTGTATTAGCTACTAAAGGCGCTTTTTTTTAAATTATTTTTTATTTTTACCCAAAAAATTGTGTTGTATTCCTGAATTTGTAACACTAAAATAATACATACTTATTATTTGTTGCATATATTGTTTCAGTAATTATATGTGTATTTTTCACTTCTCAAAAAATAATGAGTTTTGTTATGTTAGCCTATCTTGTACCTAATTTGTATGAATGTTTTTATTGAATTTATATTCATTCATGTGTTTTTGTTCCGTTTTTTTCCTCTAGAATAAATGGAGTACGCTCCTGCAGTAAGTGAACACCCATACACTTGTACTTAGATTTTGTATTACAATGTGTGTTGTGACTTGTTTGGGGTTTATAATGATTCTTACCTTCATTTAAAGTTGGTGATGTCCATTCATGTGGCCGCTGAAGCCCTCCCCCCACAACCCACGGATCCACTCCCACCTCAACCGCCGCAAGCCCTCCAACCCCAACAGGCTCCTCATCCACCAAGGTAACGGAGGCGTGCTAGGCCACCAATTTTCCGTACCCGTGTCCTCCTTTTTGGGATGCCTGATGATGTTGTGTTGCAGAGATACAGACTGCCACCTCATCTAATCCTAGACACTCTCTCCATAATAGAGAGTGATCTAGAACAATCCATTAGGTATCCTACAGCAATACCAGCATTGACACAATTCCTTGCTGTGTTACATTTTGTGGCCACTGGTTCCTACAAGCATGTTGTGGGAGATCTGGTTGGCATGTCGCAGGGCCAGTTCAGTAAGGCCCTGCGGCGTGTCAGCCATGCTTTCCTTAAGCGAGTTAAACAATTTATCTCAATGCCTTTGGATGTTGGTGCCCTGGATGTGGTGAAGCGGCAATTTCAGGAAGGTGGTAGTCGCTTCCCACACGTTATTGGGGTTGTGGATGGAACACATGTAGCTATAGTTGCACCAAGACATAATGAAGAAATTTATAGAAACAGGAAACTGTTTCATTCTCTGAATGTAATGGTTGTTTGTGGGCCATCCCTCCAGATCCTGTCCCTGAATGCAAAGTTCCCTGGGAACTCCCATGATGCACATGTCATTAGACAATCGGGGATATGGCAGAGATTAAGATCGATGGAAGGCCAAGACATGTGGTTATTGGGTGAGTACTGTATTTTAAATGTTTGGTGCAGTCATATGTGTTTATTTATTTATTTATTTATTTTTAAATTTATTTTTTTCTAATTTCATCTTATCAAACAGGAGACCGTGGATATCCTTGCACCCCCTGGCTCATGACTCCTTACAGTAAACCCAGGCCAGGACCACAGACTGCATTTAACTCCGCGCTTACTGCCACTAGACAGCTGGTGGAGCGCACGATTGGTGTCCTTAAAGGGCGTTTTCGTGTGCTCCACCACACTGGTGGCGACATCATGTATTCTCCGGAGATGGTAAGTAAAATTGTGGTCCTGTGCGCTATCCTACATAACATCGCTGTAAGGAGTCGCATAGAGCTTCCTCAAACGGAGGAATTGCCTGATGAGGAGCCAGGGGTTGGGTGGAGAATCGGTGGGGGGAGTGTTTCCCGGCTGGGGAATGAAGTGAGGGCAAGAATTGTGCGTGATTATTTCAGGTAATGTTATCAATTTATCTTTATTGTGGTTTCTCAAAGGTCACTGTATTAGTAACTTTATTTTGGCCTGATGTCATTTCGGTAGCTTGGTAAAGTTCGTAGTGTGTTGGTGTTGTTTTGTGAATCTATATTGTTGTTTTTGTTTACAATTAATGTGTAATGTTGTCCTTATCATGTTATTAATGTAAGATCTTTTTGTGGGCAAATTTCCATTTGTGTTTTTATGTTTGAAATAATGAAATTAAATTTAAATGTGTTAATTACCTTATTTTTTTTAATTTTTTTACATTAATGTTTGGCTTGTGCATCTGTTTACATTACACATGAGACACCATATGATCCTAAATGTCGATAACTTTGTGACTTTGTGCAGCTGATTGTTTTTGAAAAATGTGGTGAGTACACAGATTGTAACAATTACTTTTCAATAAGTGTGTGTATGTGAGTGTGTGTGATTGTGAGTGTGTGTTTGTATGTGAGTGTGTGTGTGATTGTGTGTTTTTTTTCCTTCCGCTGGTGCGCATTTCCGCTAATGCGAACTGTACCCACTGTATTTCACATTAATGCACACATATCAATAAAGTTTATTACAGATGACACCATCAATTGACAACCAATCAAATGGCAGCATACACTATAAATATATGCCCATGTATGGAAAACGCCATTGGCACCATGCGCGCAGCTGCTTTTACCTGACAGGAGCTGCGCCTGCTGGTCGCGGTAATGGACCGCCGCGTAGGCCACGTAGGGCCCTTTGTCCCAAATAGGGTAAAGCGCGAGGCCTACGCGGAGGTCCGCCGCTTATTGCAAACCCGCGCCCGGAGCAGGAGGAGCATTATCCAGCTAGAGATGCGCTGGAGCGACCTCCGCAGGCGCACGCCGGACCTGTTGGCGGAGATACGCCAACAAATCCGCAATAGACGAAGACGACGTAAGTTTCATATTACATTACATAACACAGAGAATGTTAGCAGAATCTTTTAATGTAAAGAATGCATATTTTCACTAATAAGTTATATAGTGTGTAAATTAGCAGACTGTCAAAGTACTATTGTAGAGCAAACATGACACAGTGTGTGTGGTTATGGCAAGCAGTACTGACCTGACTGTGTAGCAAAGTGCTTGTGAAACTGATGTCGGTGTACTGAGTTGGTACACATGCTAGCAGCTGGACCTAATCACTTTATATGTCTATTTAACATGCTCACTAACAATGTTTGATAAACATTATGTTTTGAAAACAATACAACCTAATAAACTAATTATGACATATGTCATTCTAGGGCAAGCCCAACGGCGAGCAGTGGCTGGCAGAAGAGGGCAACACCCTTCTCTGGCCCACTCCCCCTCTCCAGAACACTCCCCCTCTCCAGCCCACTCCCCCTCTCCAGCCCACTCCCCCTCTCCAGCCCACTCCCCCTCTCCGGCCACCTCCCCCTCTCCAGCCCACTCCCCCTCTCCAGCCTTCTCCCCCTCTCCAGCCCAATCCACCTCTCCAGCCCACTCCCCCTCTCCAGCCTTATCCCCCTCTCCGGCCACCTCCCCCTCTCCAGCCCACTCCCCCCTCCAGCCTTCTCCCCCTCTCCAGCCCAATCCACCTCTCCAGCCCACTCCCCCTCTCCAGCCTTATCCCCCTCACCGGCCCAAACCCCCTCTCCGGCCCAATACCCCTTCTATTCCCAATTCCCCTCTCTGCCCCCCTCCCCCTCTGTGTCCCAAACCATCTCTCCACCACCCTCACCCTATCTTTCACAAACACCCTCTGTAACCTACTCCCCCTTCCATCCTCTTTCCCAAATGGACCCTCCTTCCCCCATCCTGACTCCTTCCACCATCCAGCCACCATCCCCCATGCAGCCAACCACCCCCATCTAGTCGCCATGCCCCAGCCAAACCCCTTCGCCCCCATCTGAATGGGCAACAGAGGCCCCGGAACAACTTCAGGGAGGTGGTGAAGTGGCAGAGGAAAGTAAGTTCAAACACATTTTTACAAATGGTTAAATAGTATTGAACGACACATTAAAATAATTGCATTGTTGTACTGTGGCCAATCTTTTGACAAGGTTAAATGCTTATGTGGACAGGTTTGCATGCACAACACGGTTTGTATCTGAAACATTATATGGGCTAGGAATATCAGGGCTAGGAAGCACAATATGCACTTGGGTCAAAAACTGGTTAGATAATAGGAAGCAGCGCGTTGTGGTTAATGGATCTTTTTCAACTTGGACTGAAGTGCTAAGTGGTGTGCCGCAAGGCTCAGTATTAGGACCGCTATTGTTCAATATTTTCATTAACGACCTAACAGAAGGTCTAGAGAGCATGGTGTCAATTTTTGCAGATGATACCAAATTGTGTAAGGCTATAAATACAGAGGAGGATGCCGAGTCTCTTCAGAACGACTTAGTTAAATTAGAAGCATGGGCAGCCAAATGGAGAATGCGCTTCAACACAGACAAGTGTAAGGTAATGCACTGTGGTAACAAGAACATAAATTACACCTACCTACTAAATGGGGTAAAATTAGGGGATTTTGTACTGGAAAAGGACTTAGGTGTCCTCATAGATAGCAAGCTAAGCAGTAGTACCCACAGTAGGACTGCAGCAAAGAAGGCTAATAAGATATTAGCATGCATAAAACAGAGTATTGATGCTAGGGACGAGAGTATTATACTCCCGTTATATAAATCACTAGTGAGGCCACACCTTGAATACTGTGTACAATTCTGGGCACCGTACTACAAAAAGGATATCCTGGAGCTTGAAAAGGTACAGAGGAGGGCGACCAAACTAATTAAGGGCATGGAGACGATGGAATACAAGGAAAGGCTTGAAAGACTAGGCATGTTTACATTGGAAAAGCGGAGACTAAGAGGGGATATGATCAACATCTACAAATATATAAGGGGACAATACACAGAGCTTGCGCGGGACCTGTTTTTGGTTAGATCAACACAGAGGACTCGTGGACACTCGCTCAGGTTAGAGGAAAGGAGATTCCGCACAATACGGCGTAAAGGCTTTTTCACGGTAAGGACAATACATGTTTGGAATTCCCTGCCCGAGGGAGTTGTAATGGCGGAATCTGTCAACACCTATAAGAATGGGTTAGATAAATTCCTAATGGATAAGGATATCCAGGGGTATGGTGCATAGTCATGCATTATAGTTACTATAAATAGGGATAAGATGTAACGGCTGACAGCAGCATCAGTCAGAAATTTTAGTCAAATCATCATGCATAGGAGACCACAAATAGGTTGAACTCGATGGACAATTGTCTTTTTTCAACCTCAGATACTATGTTACTATGTTACTATATGGCAAACATTTAGACCTGAGTGGAATTTTTTGTGTGGTTAAAATTTTAGAATAGTGCCTGGTTAATGCAATATTTGCACATTAAAGTCGCAGGAGTCTATTTGTTAGCCAGGCTAAGGACACAATGATTTGTGTTGTGAAAGTTACACTCAAAAAATGATTAAAAAAAACACAAAAAAAACCTGTTTCACCTTATGTAGTAAGGCAGGCTTTCAGGGAGTGTGGGCATGCTAGGATATGTTGTCCTTCAGAAGATGTTGATATGCAGTGTGATGATGCAGGGCAAACACCAAAAAAGATAAGTCTGCTTCACTCCAGATGTGAATGAATCCCAGCATGGGGTTCCATTTACTAAGATGGGAGTTTTATTCAAGATGGGATGTTGCCTATAGCAACCAATCAGATTCAACTTCTCATTTATTTAGCACCTTCTAGAAGATATGTGGAATCTGATTGGTTGCTATGGGCAACGTCCCATCTTAAATAGAACTCCCATCTTAGTAAATGTACATCATGGTGTGGTACACTTTTTAAATTTTTAATTTAACAATAACAAACATTGCTGAGCATGCTTGTGTGTTGGTATGCTACTGTTTTAACATTCAAACATCCATGATGTAGTACCTTTGCCATTAAAGTGTGCTTTGTGGCTTGCTTGTGTAATAGGTAATGTGAGTTAGTTTTTTAATTTTAATTTTGCTCTTCATTTCAGATGGTGCAGTTGGAGATCCCACAAGCCTGCCTGGCATACTTGCCAGCCTAAAGGCACATTTGCAGGCCATGCTGGCCGATGTTGACCGGCTGGAAAAATTTTGCTAAATGAACCCTATTTTTTATTTGTTAAAAAAAAAAATTATGTTCTAAAATAAAAATAAATTGTTTACAGTTAAGCGGTTGTTTTTTTTTTAATGCAATAAAGGAACAGCATATTGCCTAGCAGAAATTGGTTACCTTACAAAAAACACACATCAAACTTACGATTATTAATCTTATTATTTACAAACAAACAAATTATGTCAGTTAGGAGCCTATTGTTTAGAAAAACATGTAAACACATATATTCACACACTACACCTCCACACAAAATATGCTATTTAACATTAGCCCAGGCACAGTTTACACATCTATTTCACTTATTTATAAACAAACATGGTAATGGCCAATTATGCCTACAAAGTGTTCTGTAGGTATTCTTTGAAGACTTAATTGGTCATGAATACAATCATTCATTACACTAATTGGATTCGTAATTGACGAAGGCTTGTTGAGTTTGAATTGAAAGGTGTAATATAACTTGAAAAAAACCCCATTGCTGTGCGTTTTTTCAGCAAAAGCGTGTGCAATATTAAGAAGAATGGGGGTCATTCCGAGTTGTTCGCTCAGTATTTTTCTTCGCATCGCAGCGATTTTCCGCTAAATGCGCATGCGCAATGTTCGCACTGTGACTGCGCCAAGTAAATTTGCTATGTAGTTAGGTATTTTACTCACGGCATTACAAGGTTTTTTCTTCGTTCTGGTGATCGTAGTGTGATTGACAGGAAGTGGGTGTTTCTGGGCGGAAACAGGCCGTTTTATGGGAGTGTGTGAAAAAACGCTACCGTTTCTGGGAAAAACGCGGGAGTGGCTGGAGAAACGGAGGAGTGTCTGGGCGAACGCTGGGTGTGTTTATGACGTCAAACCAGGAACGACAAGCACTGAACTGATCGCAGATGCCGAGTAAGTTTGAAGCTACTTAGAAACTGCTAAGAAGTGTCTATTCACAATTTTGCTAATCTTTCGTTCGCAATTTTGATAAGCTAAGATTCACTCCCAGTAGGCGGCTTCTTAGCGTGTGCAAAGCTGCTAAAAGCAGCTTGTGAGCGAACAACTCGGAATGACCACCAATGTGTAAATCTACGAGAAGTTTGTATTTTTAAGATGAGGTTTGTAGTAATGCGATGGGTTCGCATTAGTGCGATGTTATTTGGCATATGCCTACTTTGTGTAATACTGCATACGAAATAGCAAAAATACGTTGGGGGCGGATATTCGCTATTGTGCAACGTGTTCATAATTTTGCGAATATGTTGTGCGAACGAAGACAATAGCGAACAACTCGGAATCACCCCCCTGGTGTCCAGCCAATCCTGTGTGATTTCCCCTTGCAAAAGGGGGCTGGCCCAGAGGGAGAGTGCCAGTGCTTCAAGTTACTTTCCTGTGAAAGGTTCTCTAGCTCTGTGCTCCCAGGCTGCTTCTGGTGTCCTGGTCCTGGTTGCTCTCATCCGTTGGTACTCTAAACGCTGCTGCAGTCCTTTTGTCTAAGCCCATCGCCACTCGTGGAAGCACTCACGGGTCCCCAGGTCGTAGCGGTGCTTCGGGTGCTAACGGTGGTTCCCGCAGACGTCTCCTCACCTCAAGCCACAGTATCCACTTCTTCAAAGTCAAAGCTCTTCAGCCTCATCTATCACCAGCCACAGTATCCACTTCTTCAAAGTCAGAGTTCTTCAGCCTCGTCTTTTCAATTACCAGCCAGAGCATCCACTTCTTCAAAGTCAAAGTGTTTCAGCCTCGTCTTTCAATCACCAACTACAACATCCACTTTTTCAAGGTCAAAGTTTTTCAGCCTTGTCTTTCTATCATAAACCACAGTCCTTCACTTCTTCATTACCGGAGTGTTTCAGCTTCATTCTTCAACTCATATAACCATAGACTCCAGTTCTTTAATTCAGTTTCTTTCAATTCCCCAAGTATTTGTGTTCAACCTGTTATTCATTAAAACTACAGATATCTTCTTACGGAGTCCTCCTAGTTCCTTACGCCTACCTGCCAATGCTACCACTTAATTGGGACTCCACCCCATGAGGAGGAATTACATTCAGCCACCTCGTTTATTCACCTCACAGGCAGCCGTCCCTTCAGCCAAAACTCGGTTGTCGGAACCCCAACTTACGCCGAGCGTGACAGTAAGCAGTGGCCACATGGATCCGGCAAGTGAGCAGGCTGCCGGGGGCGATGTCTCCACGAATATTCTGAGCGGTTTAAGTAAACAGGAGGCCATGCAGGCACAGATAGTACAGTTCATGCAGAATATGTCCACTCATTTGGATTCTCTTCAAGCAGCTATATCCACGTCCCAGACTCCAGCTTCAGCTTCTAATCCGACAGGATTTAATCCTCCTGTGTCGATTCCAGTTCCTCGTCTACAACTGCCGCCACCTAGTAAATTTGACGGTAGTCCAAAGCAATGCCGAAGGTTCTTTAATCAATGTTAGATCCAGTTTGAGCTTCAGTCAGCTAACTTCCCATCCGATCGAACCAAAGTCGCATACATCTTTTCACTTCTGACCGGACAAGCTTTGGACTGGGCTTCACCCTTGTGGGAGAGAGCTGATCCCATACTCTCGAACTATATGGAATTTGGGGCAACTTTAAAAAAAATCTTTTATGAGCCAGGCCGGACCACCTCTGCTCTTTGGAGATTTTGCGTCTGCGTCAAGGAACCCACTCTGTCGCCCAGTACGTGATCCAATTCCTTACTCTGTCCTCTGAACTGGGCTGGAATGAAGAGGCTCTCATAGCCACCTTTTGGAACGGTCTCTCCGACAAGATTAAAGATGACCTGGCCACTCAGGATGTGCCAACTAAGCTTGAACAGCTAATCTCTTTATGCAATAAACTGGATCTAAGATACAAGGAGCGCTGTCTCGAGAGAACAAGGTTTGAGCGACCCAAACTTCAGGCCAGTCCCACTCCTAGACCATCTTTACCTTCTACCGAAGAACCCATGCAGGTCAACCGTTCCCGTCTCACCAATGAGGAACGTCAAAGACGCAGACAGGGCAACCTCTGTATGTATTGTGGGGCGGCCGACCACTTTGTTAAGTCTTGTATTCAACGTCCGGGAAACTCTCATTTCTAGCTTACGTGGGAGAGGTTAAGCTAGGAGCATTCCCTAACCAACTTACCAGGAAGGAGTCACTATTGGCTGTTTGTTTGGAACTTCCCTCTTCTTCTCTTCATGTTGCAGCACTTTTGGATTCCGGAGCTGCTGAAAGTTTCATTACTTCTGCCTTTGTCCAACATTCTAAGATACCGACCGTTCATTTGGAGCGAGCTATTTCTATCACCGCGGTTGATGGAAGTTATATCCCTGAAGGGATCATCACTCTCCGTACTGTTCCTCTGAAAATGAAAGTTGGTATTCTCCATTGAGAAGATATCTCTTTTCTGGTAATTCCCAAAGCCTCTCAAAAGATTTTCCTAGGATTCCCGTGGTTTCAGAAGCACAATCCCCGCTTGGATTGCCAAACTATGGATGTGCTCGTCTGGGGGAAGTCGTGTTCCCAAAGTTGCTTATCCACTGTCAAGCCACTTCTTACCCTACATTCCACTAATCTTCTGGATGCCTACCAATCCTTCCAAGACATCTTCAGTAAGCAGGGGGCAGACACTCTGCCTCCCCACCGTAGTTGGGACTGTCCTATCAATTTATTGCCTGGTAAAACACCTCCCAGAGGCCGAACGTATCCTCTATCCCTCCCGGAAATCCAAGCGATGTCTGAGTACATACAGGAGAATTTGGCCAAAGGATTCCTTCGCCCTTCCTCTTCTCCTGCTGGGCCGGGTTTTTTTGTTTGTTAAGAAGGACGGGGGCCTACGGCCCTGCATTGACTACCGGGGTCTTAATGAAGTCACAGTTAAGGACAGGTATCCCTTGCCCTTGATCCCCAAATTATTCGACCGAGTAAAGGGAGCTACCATTTTCATGAAATTAGACCTACGTGGGGCTTATAACCTTATACGCATTCGCACGGGAGCCGAGTGGAAGACCGCATTCAATACCCGTGATGGGCATTACGAATATCTGCTGATGCCCTGCAGCCTGTGCAATGCTCCAGCGGTCTTCTAGAATTACGTCAACGAGCTCTTCCGAGATCTACTCTAGAAGTGTTTGGTTGTATATCTTGACGACATCCTGATATTCTCCAAAGATTTGAAGATCCATCGTGAACAGGTTAAAGAAGTCGTGAATCGTCTAAGGAAAAACAAGCTCTTCTGTAAATTGGAGAAGTGCACTTTTGAAGTTTCTTCCATTCCCTTTCTAGGTTATATTATCTCTGGGAAGGAGTTACAGATGGACCCTGCCAAGATGCAGGCCATCAGAGATTGGTCCCTTCCTGCTACCCTGAAGAGTAGCCAGTGTTTTCTGGGGTTTGCTAATTTCTATAGGAAATTCATTAAAGATAACTCCTTCATCGCTGCTCCTATTACCGCATTGACAAGGAAGGGTTTCAATCCTGCAGCCTGGCCACCTGAGGCACTCAAAGCCTTCTAATTTCTAAAAGAGGCCTTCATGTCTGCTCCTGTCCTTCGATAACCTGATCTCAGCCGTCCCTTCCAAGTGGAGGTAGATGCTACCTCGGTGGGAGTGGGAGCTGTTTTATCACAGTTCTTCGAAGACCAGAGAGCTCATCCCTCTGCTTACTTTTCCCGGAGATTCTCCCCAGCGGAGCAGAACTACGCTATTGGGGAACAGGAGTTGCTGGCCATAAAACTAGATTTTGAGGAGTGTAGATACTTGCTAGAAGGAGCACAGCATCCAATTTCTGTAATCACAGATCATAAAAACCTCTTATATCTTCAAACCGCCCAATGTCTAAACCCACAGCAAGCCAGGTGGGCACTCATTTTTTCCCGTTTCTCATTCAAGCTCAGTTACCATCCAGGTTCACTCAATCGGAAAGCAGATGCTCTCTCTCGTTCAATGAATTAAGATGAGTCCACAGATCTTCCGGAGAGACAATTCATTTTGGATCCAACCTCCTTTGCCACGACTCGTACTGCTCCACTTCCTCCACCCGGGAGAACCTTCGTTGCACCAGAGCTCCAAAAGAAGTTACTTACATGGGCCCATACTTCACCGTGCATGGGACATGCAGGTGGTCTCAATACCCTTAAGTTTATCCAACGCTCCTACTGGTGGCCTCATCTTAAAACTGATGTTTTAGAATTCGTAGCAGCCTGTCCAAAGTGCGCCCAACATAAGAGTCCGAGAGGATCGCCATCTGGTCTTCTACATCCTTTATCGATCCCACGAAAACCCTGGACTTTATAACCGATTTGCCTGCCTCCAGAGGTCGAAAAACCATTTGGGTCGTCGTGGACCGGTTTTCCAAAATGGCGCACTTTGTCCCACTCACAGGTCTTCCAACCACTTCACAGCTATCAAAATTGTTCATATCAGACGTCTTCCGGTTACATGGGCTTCCACAAGAGATCGTTTCCAATCGAGTGCCTCAATTTGTGGCTAAATTCTGGAGAGCACTGAGTTTAGCCCTCGGAATGAAGTTAAGTTTCTCCTCCGCATACCAAACTCAGTTGGATGGCCAGACTGAGAGAGTGAACCAAGACTTAGAGTCTTTTCTGCAAATCTTCATGTCTTCTTCCCAGGACAATTGGCTGGACTATCTTCCATTCGCTGAATTCGCTCACAATAATCTTTACCATTCCGCTACCCATTCCACACCCTTTTATGTGAATTCTGGACTTCATCCACGTGTTCCCGTTTTCCAATCTCTTCCAGCTCCCGAAGTACCTGCTGCAGAGTTAGCCCTTCAACAATTCACTAAGATGTGGATACAAGTTCATGAGGCTATGCTTAAAACATCCAATAAATACAATTTTTTTGCAGATCGGAAATGGAAGGCTGTCCCTAGTCTCAAAATGGACGATCAAGCCTGGATTTCTACTCGAAACTTAAGACTTAAGTTCCCTTTCAAAAAGTTTGCCCCCAGATTCATTGGACCATATCCTATTGAAAGGGTTTTGAATCCAGTAGCATACAAGGTGACATTGCCTCCTTACTTGAAGATCCCTAATGCATTTCATATCTCCTTACTGAAGCCTCTCATACTTAACCATTTTCGGGCAGCGCTTCCTAAACCTCCCAAGGTGCAATCTGCTCAGGGAGAAGAATTTGAGGTTCTCAGGATCCTTGACTGTCGTAAAAGATATGGTCGTCTCCAATACCTAATTGATTGGAAGGGATATGGACTGAAGGAAAGATCCTGGGTTTCTGCAGAGGACATCCATGCCCCAAGATTGGTCCGGGCTTTTCATGCTAAGAACCCGATGAAAGCACAAGGTTGTTCGGAGCTCACCCTAAAAGGGGGGGTACTGTCAGTATCCGTAGCCTTACCTCCGGTGGGGGCTCCCAGGGGTTGCCGTGCCGGTGGTTGGCGCGGCTGCGGGGACAGGGATCTGCTGGCGGCAAGTCCTCCTGGACGGGTGTGCGACTTCCGAGGGCCGGGAGTCTGGAGAGCCGGGCGCTGTAGCAGGAGTTGCTGCAGCAGGGTCCTCTAGTGTGACACAGCCTCAGTGTGTCAGAGGCCAGAGCTGGGCTAAACCTGTGTACTACAGCTGAGTATGTCTCCTGTGCTGGGGGCAGCCATGTTGGAGACCAGAGAATTACCAATGAAGTTCACACTCGGTGTCCAGCCAATCCTGTGTGATTTCCCCTTACAAAAGGGGGCTGGCACAGAGGTAGAGTGCCAGTGCTTCAAGTTACTTTCCTGTGAAAGGTTCTCTAGCTCTGTGCTCCCAGGCTGCTTCTGGTGTCCTGGTTGCTCTCATCCGTCGGTACTCTAAACACTGCTGCAGTCCTGTTGTCTAAGCCCGTCGCCACTTGTGGAAGCACTCACGGGTCTCCAGGTCGTAGAGGTGCTTCGGGTGCTAACGGTGGTTCCCGTAGACGTCTCCTCACCTCAAGCCACAGTATCCACTTCTTCAAAGTCAAAGCTCTTCAGCCTCATCTATCACCAGCCACAGTATCCACTTCTTCAAAGTCAAAGTGCTTCAGCCTCGTCTTTCAATCACCAACTACAACATCCACTTTTTCAAAGTCAAAGTTTTTCAGCCTTGTTTTTCTATCATAAACCACAGTCCTTCACTTCTTCATTACCGGAGTGTTTCAGCTTCATTCTTCAACTCATATAACCATATACTCCAGTTCTTTAATTCAGTTTCTTTCAATTCCCCAAGTATTTGTGTACAACCTGTTATTCATTAAAACTACAGTTATCTTCTTACGGAGTCCTCCTAGTTCCTTACGCCTTCCTGTCAAAGCTACCACTTAATTGGGACTCCACCCCATGAGGAGGAATTACATTCAGCCACCTCGTTTATTCACCTCACAGGCAGCCGTCCCTTCAGCCAAAACTCGGTTGTCAGAACCCCAACTTATGCCGAGCGTGACAGTAATCTATCTAGAAGAATTCATAAGGATTAATATAAATTTAGGCACAATCTCTTGGATATTTATGTTGTAAGGTTACTTATGTTTTTCTTCAATGATCTCTATGTTTTTTGCATATGTCTAAATGTTTGTTAAATGAACTTAGGTGTGTAAACTAGTGTGTTACTATCACACTGGATATGCCCATTAGCTCATAGTCATTCTGACTGTACTCTGATTTGCATATGTGTATATGTATGTTAAATGAACTTGGATATATAATATTTAATGTTTTTATAGCCCCTGTTCACCATGACTGACAGGGTCGAATATAATGATGTAATGTCTATATACACATCTGTTGTAACATTGTGTTTATGTATACTCTTCCCTTTTTTCCTCCTCACTTTCCTTCTGTTAAATCCAGCAACAATATGTGGCCCTGATGAAGTCCCCCAGTGGACGAAACGCGTTGGGTTCTATGAACGATTTTCATCTTTACTATTGAGTACAGATTCTTATCAGTATTTATGTATTAATATGCATGCTATGTATGACATGTAATTGTACTTTCTCTAACGTTCTAGTGGATGCTGGGGACTCCGTAAGGACCATGGGGAATAGACGGGCTCCGCAGGAGAAAGGGCACTTTAAGAAAGAATTTGGATACTGGTGTGCTCTGGCTCCTCCCTCTATGTCCCTCCTCCAGACCTCAGTTAGAATCTGTGCCCGGACGAGCTGGGTGCTACTTAGTGAGCTCTCCTGAGCTTGCTAAAAAGAAAGTATTTTGTTAGGTTTTTTTATTTTCAGAGAGATCTGCTGGCAACAGACTCTCTGCTACGTGGGATGACAGAAGCAAGAAGACTTCGAAATCGGCGGCAGAAGACTCCAGTCTTCATATGAGGTAGCGCACAGTACTGCAGCTGTGCGCCATTGCTCCCACACTAAACCCACATACTCCGGTCACTGTAGGGTGCAGGGCGCAGGGGGGTGGCGCCCTGGGCAGCAATTAGAGACCTCTTGGCAAAAGTGGGCATATATACAGTTGGGCACTGTATATATGCATGGGCCCCCGCCATATTTTTACACAGAAACGCGGGACAGAAGCCCGCCGCTGAGGGGGCGGGGCTTCTTCCTCAGCACTCACCAGCGCCATGTTTTTTCTCCACAGCACCGCTGAGAGGAAGCTCCGCAGTCTCTCCCCTGCAGTTACACAATAGAAGAGGGTAAAAAGAGAGGGAGGGCACATAATTAGGCGCAAAAATCAATATAAACAGCAGCTACTGGGTTAACATTAAGTTAATGGGTTATTCCTGGGTTAATAGCGCTGGGGTGTGTGCTGGCATACTCTCTCTCTGTCTCTCCAAAGGGCCTTATGGGGGAATTGTCTTCAGATGAGCATTCCCTGAGTGTGTGGTGTGTCGGTACGTGTGTGTCGACATGTCTGAGGTAAAAGGCTCCCCTAAGGAGGAGATAGAGCAAATATGTGTGTGTGAGGGTGTCTCCGTCGACAACGCCGACACCTGTTTGGATATGTGTAATTAAGTGCTAAGGTGAATTTATTGCACAAAAGATTAGAGAACAGACAGGAAATCTACCCATGTCTGTCCCTATGTCGCAGAGACTTTCAGAGTCTCTCAATGCTCACTATCCAAAATAATAAACACTGATATCGACACGGAGGTTGACTCCAGTGTCGACTACGATAATGCAAAGTTACAGCCAAAATGGCAGAAAAGTATTCAATATTATTATTGTAATAAAAGATGATTTGCATATCACTGATGACTCATCTGTCCCTGACACAAGGGTACACATGTTTAAGGGGAAGAAAGCTGAGGTAAATTTCCCTCCTCTCATGATGAAAAAGAGCGGGAATCTCCAGACAAGAGACTGCAGTTTCCCACAAAGAATTCTCAGGCAGCATCCTTTCCCCACTAGGGCCAGGATAGGATGGGAATCTTCCCCTAGGGTGTCACGTTTGCCCAAAAGGTAGCCCTGACGTAACAGCTATTCTCAGGGATCCTGCAGATAGCGTGCACATTCTGGTACACTACTCAGACCGGCGATTGTGTCGGCATGGGTTTATAGTGCTGTGGCAGCGTGGACAGGTATCTTATCAACAGAGATTGAGACCCTAGTATGTAGATATATATATATATATATGTATGTATATATAGAGATATATATATATTAAAGATGCTGTCTTAAGAGATATATATATATATATATATATATATAAAACATGCCCAAAGAGACATGAGTATACTGGGTCCTAGAGTCAAAGCTATGTCGATTTCTGCTTGACGTGTCCTGTAGAATATGCAATGGACAGAGGATGCCGACTTAAGAGGCATATGGAAGGCTGAGGATTGTGTGGAGAAGGGTTCTCGGACCTGGTCTCCACAGCTATAGCTGGTAATTCTGATATTTTGCCTTATATTCCTACACAGCCTAGGAAAGCACGACATTATCAAATGCAGCCTTTCGAACAAAGAAACAAGAAAGTCCGAGGTGCGTCCTTTCTTGCCAGAGGCGGGGGCAGAGGAAAGCAGCTGCACAACACAGCTAGTTCCCAGGAACAGAAGTCCTCCCCGGCCTCTACAAAAATCCACCGCATGTCGCTGGGGCTCCACAGGCGGAGCTAGGCCTGGTGGGGGCACGCCTTCGTAAGTTCAGCCACAAGTGGGTTCACTCCCTGTTAGATCCCTGGGCAATAGATATTGTGTCTCAGGGATACAAGCTGGACTTTGAGAAGATGCCCCCTCACCGACGGCCCTGCCGGCTTCCCCTCACGAGAGGGAAACAGTGTTAACTACAATTCACAAATTGTATCTTCAACAGGTGGTGGTCAAGGTTCCCCTCCTTCAACAAGGAGGGGGTTATTATTCGACCATGTGGTAGTCCTGAAACCTCACGGTTCGGTCAGACCCATATTGAATTTAAAATCCCTGAACATATACCTGAAAAGGTTCAAGTTCAAGATGGAATCGCTAAGAGCGGTCATTGCAAGCCTGAAAGGGGGAGATTTTATGGTGGCTCGGGACAAAAGGATGCATACCTTCATGTCCCCATTTATCCACCTCATCAGGCGTACCTCAAAATTGCGGTACGGGATTGTCATTACCAATTTCAGACGTTGCCGTTTGGTCTCTCCACGGCCCCGAGAATGTTCACCAAGGTAATGGCGGAAATGATGGTGCTCCTGCGGAAGCAAGGGTCACTATTATCACGTACTTGGACGATCTCCTCATAAAAGCGAGATCAAGAGAGCAGTGGCTGAACAGCGTATCACTTTCTCTGGAAGTGTAACGGCAACACGGCTGGATTCTATATATTCCAAAGTCGCAATTGGTTCCTACAGCTCATCTGCCTCTCCTAGGCATGATCCTAGACACAGACCAGAAAAGGGTTTATCTCCCGATAGAGAGAGCTCAGGAGCTCGTGACACTGGTCAGGAATCTATTAAAACCAAAACAGGTGTCAGTGCATCACTGCACTCGAGTTCTGGGAAGGATGGTGGCATCATACGAGGCCATTCCCTTCGGCAGGTTCCAGGCGAGGACCTTCCAATGGGACTTACTGGACAAGTGGTCCGGATCACATATTTAGATGCATCGGTTAATCACCCTATCCCCCAGGGCCAGGGTGTCTCTCCTGTGGTGGCTGCAGAGTGCTCACCTTCTCGAAGGTCGCAGATTCGGCATTCAGTACTGGGTCCTGGTGACCACGGATGCAAGCCTCCGAGGGTGGGGGGCAGTCACATAGGGAAGAAATTTCCAAAAGCTGTGGTCAAGTCAGGAGACTTGCCTTCACATCAACATCCTGGAACTAAGGGCCATATACAAAGCCCTACGTCAAGCGGAGTCCCTGCTTCGTGACCAACCGGTTCTCATTCAGTCAGACAATATCACATGAGCAGTGGCTCATGTAAACCGCCAAGGCGGCACAAGGAGCAGGGTGGCGATGGTAGAAGCCACCAGAATTCTTCGCTGGGCGGAAAATCACGTAAGAGCACTGTCAGCAGTGTTCATTCCGGGAGTGGACAACTGGGAAGCAGACTTCCTCAGCAGGCACGACCTCCACCCGGGAGAGTGGGGACGTCATCAAGAAGTCTTCACGCAGATTGCAAGGCGGTGGGAACTGCCACAGGTGGACATGATGGCATCCCGCCTCAACAAAAAGCTACAGAGATATTGCGCCAGGTCAGGAGACCCTCAGGGGATAGCTGTAGACGCACTAGTGACACCGTGGGTGTTCCAGTCGATTTATGTATTTCCTCCTCTTCCTCTCATACCAAAGGTGCTGAGAATCATAAGAAAAAGAAGAGTGAGAACAATACTCATTGTTCCAGATTGGCCAAGAAGACTTCGTATCCGGATCTGCAAGAAATGCTCACAGAGGACCCATGGCCTCTGCCTCTAAGACAGGACTTGTTGCAACAGGGGCCATGTCTGTTCCAAGACTTACCGCGGCTGCGTTTGACGGCATGGCGGTTGAACGCCGGATCCTAGTAGAAAAAGGCATTCTGGATGAGGTTATTCCTACGCTGATAAAGGCTAGGAAGGACGTGACGGCTAAACATTATCACCGTATATGGCGAAAATATGTTGCTTGGTGTGAGGCCAGGAATGGCCCTACGGAGGAATTCCAGCTGGGCCGTTTCCTTCACTTCCTACAGTCGGGAGTGACTTTGGGCCTGAAATTGGGTTCCATTAAGGTCCAGATTTCGGCTCTATCCATTTTCTTTCAAAAAGAACTGGCTTCTCTTCCTGAAGTCCAGACGTTTGTAAAGGGAGTGCTGCATATTCAGCCCCCTTTTGTGCCTCCAGTGGCACCTTGGGATCTTAACGTGGTGTTGAGTTTCCTGAAGTCACACTGGTTTGAGCCACTCAAAACCGTGGAGTTAAAATATCTCACGTGGAAGGTGGTCATGCTATTAGCCTTGGCTTCAGCTAGGCGTGTGTCAGAATTAGCGGCTTTGTCACATAAAAGCCCCTATCTGGTTTTCCATATGGACAGGGCAGAATTGCGGACCCGTCCACAATTTCTGCAAAAAAGTGGTGTCATCCTTTCATATGAACCAACCTATTGTGGTGCCTGTGGCTACTCGTGACTTGGAGGATTCCGAGTTACTAGATGTGGTCAGGGCTTTGAAGGTTTATGTAGCTAGAACGGCTAGGGTCAGGAAAACAGAATCTTTGTTTATCCTGTATGCTTCCAACAAGCTTGGGGCGCCTGCTTCAAAGCAAACTATTGCTCGCTGGATCTGTAACACGATTCAGCAGGCTCATTCTGCGGCTGGGTTGCCGCTGCCTAGATCAGTTAAGGCCCATTCCACAAGGAAGGTGGGCTCTTCTTGGGCGGCTGCCCGAGGGGTCTCGGCATTACAGCTTTGCCGAGCGGCTACTTGGTCAGGTTCAAACACCTTTGCAAAGTTCTACAAGTTTGATACCCTGGCTGAGGAGGACCTTGTGTTTGCTCATTCGGTGCTACAGAGTCATCCGCATTCTCCCGCCCGTTTGGGAGCTTTTGTATAATCCCCATGGTCCTTACGGAGTCCCCAGCATCCACTAGGACGTTAGAGAAAATAAGATTTTACTTACCGGTAAATCTATTTCTCGTAGTCCGTAGTGGATGCTGGGCGCCCGTCCCAAGTGCGGACTTCTTCTGCAATACTTGTATATAGTTATTGCTTAAATAAGGGTTATGTTGGTTGCATCAGGGTTGATCTGATGCTCCGTTGTTGTTCATACTGTTAACTGGGTAAGTTTATCACGAGTTATACGGTGTGATTGGTGTGACTGGTATGAGTCTTGCCCTGGATTCCAAAATCCTTTCCTTGTACTGTCAGCTCTTCCGGGCACAGTTTCTCTAACTGTGGTCTGGAGGAGGGACATAGAGGGAGGAGCCAGAGCACACCAGTCTCCAAATTCTTTCTTAAAGTGCCCTGTCTCCTGCGGAGCCCGTCTATTCCCCATGGTCCTTACGGAGTCCCCAGCATCCACTACGGACTACGAGAAATAGATTTACCGGTAAGTAAAATCTTATTTTTTAATAAATATATTTTATAAGGATAAATCGTTTGCTGGTTAGAAATTCTAAATGTAAAAACACTGTATATAACAGGATTTTAATACCTACCTGTAAATCCTTTTCTCCTAGTCCGTAGAGGATGCTGGGGTCCACTTCAGTACCATGGGGTATAGATAGTTCCGCAGTAGCCATGGGCACTTTAAGACTTTTCTAGAGTGTGAACTGGCTTCTCCCTATATGCCCCTCCTCCAGACCTCAGTATAGGAACTATGTCCAGGGAGACGGACATTTCGAGGAAAGCATTTACTTTTAAGTTAACGGTGAGATTCATACCAGCTCACACTTCAACCATGCCGCACACATGGCATTCAACAAAACACATGCCAACGGGCATGAACATTACAGCAACCGTGCTGAAAACATTTTTAACAAAAGAACAACTGCAGGTAAAGTACGCACTGGGCTGGGTGCCCAGCATCCTCTACAGACTAGGAGAAAAGGATTTACCGGTAGGTATTAAAATCCTGTTTTCTCATACGTCCTAGAGGATGCTGGGGTCCACTTCAGTACCATGGGGTTATACCAAAGCTCCAGTACGGGCGGGAGAGTGCAGATGACCCTGCAGCACTGATTGACCAAACTGTAGGTCCTCATCGGCCAAGGTGTCAAACTTGCAAAACTTAGCAAACGTGTTTGTCCCTGACCAAGTAGCTGCTCGGCAAAGTTGTAATGCCGAGACCCCCCGGACAGCCGCCCAGGATGAGCCCACCTTTCTAGTGGAATGGGCAGTCACACTCACCGAATTCGGTATCGGCAATCCTGCCGTAGAATGAGCATGCTGAATCGTACCTCTGATCCAGTGCGCAATGCTCTGCTTAGAAGCAGGACACCCAATCTTGTTGGGAGCATACAGGACAAACAGAGCCTCTGTTTTCCGTATCCGAGCTGTTCTTGCGATATAAAGTTTCAAAGCTCTGACCACATCCAGAGACTTTGACGCAGCGAAGCTGTCAGTAGCCACTGGCACCACAATAGGTTGGTTTATATGGAAAGAAGAAACCACCTTTGGAAGAAATTTCTGATGAGTTCTCAACTCAGCCCTATCTTCATGGAAGATCAAGTAAGGACTCTTGTGAGACAAGGCCCCTAACTCAGACACCCTCCTTGCGGATGACAAGGCCAGCAGCATGACCACTTTCCAAGTGAGAAACTTCAACTCTATCTCCTGTAGAGGTTCAAACCAATCCAATTGAAGGAACTGCAACACCACGTTAAGATCCAATGGTGCCAATGGAGGCACAAATGGAGGTTGGATGTGCAGAACCCCTTTCACGAATGTCTGAACTGCTGGAAGGGAGGCCAATTGTTTCTGAAAGAAAACGGACAAGGCCGAAATCTGGACCTTGATTGAACCCAATCTTAGACCCGCATCCACACCTGCCTGCAGAAAATGGAGAAAACATCCTAACTGAAACTCTTCCATAGAAGCCTTCTTGGATTCACACCAAGACACATATTTTCTCCAAATACGGTGGTAATGTTTAGACGTTAGTCCTTTCCTGGCTTGAATCAGAGTGGGAATGACTTCTTTTGGAATACCCCTTTGGGCTAGGATCCGGCGCTCAACAGCCATGCCGTCAAACGTAGCCGCTGTAAGTCTTGATACACACACGGCCCCTGCTGCAGCAGGTCCTCGCGTAGAGGAATAGGCCAAGGATCTTCTATTAGCAACTCCTGAAGATCTGGATACCAAGCTCTCCTTGGCCAGTCTGGGACAATGAGGATTGCTCGAACCCTTGTTCTTCTCACGATCTTGAGCACTTTTGGTATTAGTGGAAGTGGAGGAAAGACATACACCGACCGAAACACCCACTGGGTCACCAGTGCATCCACTGCTATTGCTTGAGGGTCTCTCGACCTGGAACAATATCTCTGAAGCTTCTTGTTGAGACGAGATGCCATCATGTCTACTTGAGGAACGCCCCAAAGACCTGTCACCTCTGTGAAGACTTCTTGGTGGAGACCCCATTCTCCTGGATGGAGATCGTGTCTGCTGAGGAAGTCTGCTTCCCAGTTGTCCACTCCCGGAATGAAAATTGCAGACAGAGCTCTTGCATGTCTTTCTGCCCAGAGGAGGATCTTTGTCAACTCTGCCATCGCCGCTCTGCTTTTCGTTCCGCCCTGACGGTTTATGTACGCGACTGCTGTTACATATTCCGACTGGATCTGTAGGGGTTGATCTTGAAGAAGATGCACCGCTTGTAGAAGGCCGTTGTAAATGGTTCTCAACTCCAGAACGTTTATGTGAAGACAGGTTCCCTGACTTGACCATCTTCCTTTGAAGCTTTCTCCCTGCGTGACTGCACCCCAGCCTCGGAGACTTGCATCCGTGGTTACAAGGACCCAGTCCTGAATCCAGAACCTGCGTCCCTCTAGTAGGTGAGAACTGTGTAGCCACCATAGGAGTGAAATTCTGGCTTTGGATGACAGGATTATCTTCCGGTGCATGTGTAGGTGGGATCCGGACCACTTGTCCAACAAGTCCCACTGGAATACTCTGGCATGGAACCGGCCAAACTGTATGGCCTCGTAGGCCGCTACCATCTTTCCCAACAACCGAATGCATTGATGAATCAATACTCTTGTTGGTTTCAGAATTTGTTTGACCATTCTATGGATTTCCAGAGCCTTTTCCACTGGAACACATACCCTCTGTACTTCTGTGTCCAGTATCATCCCGAGAAAGGATAATCTTGTCGTCGGTTCCAACTGTTACTTTGGAAAATAAGAATTTACTTACCGATAATTCTATTTCTCGTAGTCCGTAGTGGATGCTGGGAACTCCGTAAGGACCATGGGGAATAGCGGCTCCGCAGGAGACTGGGCACAAAAAGTAAAAGCTTTAAACTAGCTGGTGTGCACTGGCTCCTCCCCCTATGACCCTCCTCCAAGCCTCAGTTAAGATACTGTGCCCGGACGAGCGTACATAATAAGGAAGGATCTTGAATCCCGGGTAAGACTCATACCAGCCACACCAATCACACCGTACAACTCGTGATCTGAACCCAGTTAACAGTATGATAACCGTAGGAGCCTCTGAAAAGATGGCTTCCAACAATAAACAACCCGATTTGTTTGTAACCATAACTATATACAAGTATTGCAGACAATCCGCACTTGGGATGGGCGCCCAGCATCCACTACGGACTACGAGAAATAGAATTATCGGTAAGTAAATTCTTATTTTCTCTGACGTCCTAGTGGATGCTGGGAACTCCGTAAGGACCATGGGGATTATACCAAAGCTCCCAAACGGGCGGGAGAGTGCGGATGACTCTGCAGCACCGAATGAGAGAACTCCAGGTCCTCCTCAGCCAGGGTATCAAATTTGTAGAATTTAGCAAACGTGTTTGCCCCTGACCAAGTAGCTGCTCGGCAAAGTTGTAAAGCCGAGACCCCTCGGGCAGCCGCCCAAGATGAGCCCACCTTCCTTGTGGAATGGGCTTTAACAGATTTTGGCTGTGGCAGGCCTGCCACAGAATGTGCAAGTTGAATTGTACTACAAATCCAACGAGCAATCGTCTGCTTAGAAGCAGGAGCACCCAGCTTGTTGGGTGCATACAGTATAAACAGCGAGTCAGATTTTCTGACTCCAGCCGTCCTGGAAACATATATTTTCAGGGCCCTGACTACGTCCAGCAACTTGGAGTCCTCCAAGTCCCTAGTAGCCACAGGTACCACAATAGGTTGATTCATGTGAAACGCTGAAACCACCTTAGGGAGAAATTGAGGACGAGTCCTCAATTCCGCCCTATCCGAATGAAATATCAGGTAAGGGCTTTTATAGGATAAAGCCGCCAATTCTGATACGCGCCTGGCTGAAGCCAGGGCCAACAGCATTACCACTTTCCATGTGAGATATTTCAAATCCACTGTGGCAAGTGGTTCAAACCAATGTGATTTTAGGAACCCTAAAACTACATTGAGATCCCAAGGTGCCACTGGAGGCACAAAAGGAGGCTGTATATGCAGTACCCCTTTGACAAACGTCTGAACTTCAGGCACTGAAGCCAGTTCTTTCTGGAAGAAGATCGACAGGGCCGAAATTTGAACCTTAATGGATCCTAATTTTAGGCCCATAGACAATCCTGCTTGCAGGAAATGTAGGAAACGACCCAGTTGAAATTCCTCCGTAGGGGCCTTCTTGGCCTCACACCACGCAACATATTTTCGCCAAATGCGATGATAATGTTTTGCAGTTACATCCTTCCTGGCCTTGATCAGGGTAGGGATGACTTCATCTGGAATGCCTTTTTCCTTCAGGATCCGGCGTTCAACCGCCATGCCGTCAAACGCAGCCGCGGTAAGTCTTGGAACAGACAAGGTCCCTGCTGGAGCAGGTCCTTCCTTAGAGGTAGAGGCCACGGGTCCTCCGTGAGCATCTCTTGCAGCTCCGGGTACCAAGTTCTTCTTGGCCAATCCGGAGCCACGAGTATCGTTCTTACTCCTCTCCTTCTTATGATTCTCAGTACTTTTGGTATGAGAGGAAGAGGAGGGAACACATATACCGACTGGAAAACCCACGGAGTTACCAGAGCGTCCACCGCTATTGCCTGAGGGTCCCTTGACCTGGCGCAATATCTGTCCAGTTTCTTGTTGAGACGGGACGCCATCATGTCCACCTTTGGTTTTTCCCAACGGTTTACAATCACTTGGAAGACTTCTGGATGAAGTCCCCACTCCCCCGGGTGGAGGTCGTGTCTGCTGAGGAAGTCTGCTTCCCAGTTGTCCACTCCCGGAATGAACACTGCTGACAGTGCTATCACATGATTTTCCGCCCAGCGGAGAATCCTTGCAGCTTCTGCCATTGCCCTCCTGCTTCTTGTGTCGCCCTGTCTGTTTACGTGGGCGACAGCCGTGATGTTGTCCGACTGGATCAATACCGGTTGACCCTGAAGCAGAGGCCTTGCTTGACTTAGGGCATTGTAAATGGCCCTTAGCTCTAGGATATTTATGTGAAGAGACGTTTCCATGCTTGACAACAAGCCCTGGAAATTTCTTCCCTGTGTGACTGCTCCCCAGCCTCTCAGGCTGGCATCAGTGGTTACCAGCATCCAATCCTGAATGCCGAATCTGCGGCCCTCTAGAAGATGAGCCTTCTGTAACCACCACAGGAGAGATACCCTTGTCCTTGGAGATAGGGTTATCCGCTGATGCATCTGAAGATGCGATCCGGACCATTTGTCCAGCAGATCCCACTGAAAAGTTCTTGCATGGAATCTTCCGAATGGAATCGCTTCGTAAGAAGCCACCATTTTTCCCAGGACTCTCGTGCACTGATGCACTGACACTTGTCCTGGTTTTAGGAGGTTCCTGACTAGCTCGGATAACTCCCTGGCCTTCTCCTCCGGGAGAAACACCTTTTTCTGGACTGTGTCCAGAATCATCCCTAGGAACAGTAGACGTGTTGTTGGAATCAGCTGTGATTTTGGGATATTTAGAATCCACCCGTGCTGACGTAGCACTACCTGAGATAGTGCTACTCCGACCTCTAACTGTTCCCTGGACCTTGCCATTATCAGGAGATCGTCGAAGTAAGGGATAATTAATACGCCTTTTCTTCGAAGAAGAATCATCATTTCGGCCATTACCTTGGTAAAGACCCGTGGTGCCGTGGACAATCCAAACGGCAGCATCTGAAACTGATAATGACAGTTTTGTATCACAAACCTGAGGTACCCTTGGTGAGAAGGGTAGATTGGGACATGGAGATAAGCATCCTTGATGTCTAGAGATACCATATAGTCCCCTTCTTCCAGGTTCGCTATCACTGCTCTGAGTGACTCCATCTTGAATTTGAACCTTTTTATGTAAGTGTTCAAAGATTTTAGATTTAAAATTGGTCTCACCGAGCCGTCCGGCTTCGGTACCACAAACAGCGTGGAATAATACCCCTTTCCCTGTTGTAGGAGGGGTACCTTGATTATCACCTGCTGGGAATACAGCTTGTGAATAGCTTCCAATACTGCCTCCCTGTCGGAGGGAGACGTTGGTAGAGCAGACTTCAGGAACCGGCGAGGGGGAGACGTCTCGAATTCCAATTTGTACCCCTGTGATACTACCTGCAGGATCCAGGGGTCCACTTGCGAGTGAGCCCACTGCGCGCTGAAATTCTTGAGACGGCCCCCCACCATGCCCGAGTCTGCTTGCAGAGCCCCAGCGTCATGCTGAGGACTTGGCAGAAGCGGGGGAGGGCTTCTGCTCCTGGGAAGAGGCTGCATGGTGCAGTCTTTTTCCCCTTCCTCTGCCCCGGGGCAGGAATGAGCGGCCTTTTTCCCTCTTGCCCTTATAGGGACGAAAGGACTGGGTTTGAAAAGACGGTGTCTTTTTCTGCTGAGAGGTGACCTGGGGTAAAAAGGTGGATTTTCCAGCCGTTGCCGTGGCCACCAGGTCCGATAGACCGACCCCAAATAACTCCTCCCCTTTATACGGCAATACTTCCATATGTCGTTTGGAATCCGCATCACCTGACCACTGTCGCGTCCATAACGTTCTTCTGGCAGAAATGGACATCGCACTTACTCTAGATGCCAGGGTGCAAATATCCCTCTGTGCATCTCGCATATATAGTAATGCATCCTTTAAATGCTCTATAGTTAATAATATACTGTCCCTATCCAGGGTATCAATATTTTCAGTCAGGGAATCCGACCAAGCCACTCCAGCGCTGCACATCCAGGCTGAGGCGATCGCTGGTCGCAGTATAACACCGGTATGTGTGTATATACCTTTTAAGATATTTTCCAGCCTTCTATCAGCTGGTTCCTTGAGAGCGGCCGTATCAGGAGACGGTAACGCCACTTGTTTTGATAAGCGTGTGAGCGCCTTATCTACCCTAGGGGGTGTTTCCCAACGTGCCCTAACCTCTGGCGGGAAAGGGTATAGTGCCAATAATTTATTAGAAATCAGCAGTTTTTTATCGGGGGAAACCCACGCTTTATCACACACCTCATTTAATTCATCTGACTCAGGAAAAAATAAGAATTTACTTACCGATAATTCTATTTCTCGGAGTCCGTAGTGGATGCTGGGGTTCCTGAAAGGACCATGGGGAATAGCGGCTCCGCAGGAGACAGGGCACAAAAAAGTAAAGCTTTACTAGGTCAGGTGGTGTGCACTGGCTCCTCCCCCTATGACCCTCCTCCAGACTCCAGTTAGGTACTGTGCCCGGACGAGCATACACAATAAGGGAGGCATTTTGAATCCCGGGTAAGACTCATACCAGCCACACCAATCACACCGTACAACTTGTGATCTAAACCCAGTTAACAGTATGACAACAGAAAGGGCCTCTTAAAGATGGCTCCTTAACAATAACCCGAATTAGTTAACAATAACTATGTACAAGTATTGCAGATAATCCGCACTTGGGATGGGCGCCCAGCATCCACTACGGACTCCGAGAAATAGAATTATCGGTAAGTAAATTCTTATTTTCTCTATCGTCCTAAGTGGATGCTGGGGTTCCTGAAAGGACCATGGGGATTATACCAAAGCTCCCAAACGGGCGGGAGAGTGCGGATGACTCTGCAGGACCGAATGAGAGAACTCCAGGTCCTCCTTTGCCAGGGTATCAAATTTGTAAAATTTTACAAACGTGTTCTCCCCCGACCACGTAGCTGCTCGGCAGAGTTGTAATGCCGAGACCCCTCGGGCAGCCGCCCAAGATGAGCCCACCTTCCTTGTGGAGTGGGCTTTTACAGTTTTAGGCTGTGGCAGGCCTGCCACAGAATGTGCAAGTTGAATTGTGTTACAAATCCAACGAGCAATCGACTGCTTAGAAGCAGGTGCGCCCAACTTGTTGGGTGCATACAATATAAACAGCGAGTCAGATTTTCTGACTCCAGCCGTCCTTGCAATGTATATTTTTAAGGCTCTGACAACGTCCAACAACTTGGAGTCCTCCAAGTCGCTAGTGGCCGCAGGCACCACAATAGGTTGGTTCAGATGAAATGCTGATACCACTTTAGGGAGAAAATGCGGACGAGTCCGCAGTTCTGCCCTATCCGAATGGAAGATTAGATAAGGACTTTTATAAGATAAAGCCGCCAATTCAGATACTCTCCTGGCAGAGGCCAGGGCTAGTAACATAGTCACTTTCAATGTGAGATATTTCAAATCCACCTTTTTCAATGGTTCAAACCAATGGGATTTGAGGAAATCTAAAACTACATTTAGATCCCACGGTGCCACCGGAGGCACCACAGGAGGCTGTATATGCAGTACTCCCTTGACAAAAGTCTGGACCTCAGGGACAGAGGCCAATTCTTTTTGGAAGAATATTGACAGGGCCGAAATTTGAACCTTAATGGATCCCAATTTGAGACCCATAGATAATCCTGATTGCAGGAAATGTAGGAAACGACCCAGTTGGAATTCCTCCGTCGGAACCCTCCGATCCTCGCACCACGCTACATATTTTCGCCAAATGCGGTGATAATGTTTCACGGTGACTTCCTTCCGTGCCTTAATCAAGGTAGGAATGACTTCTTCTGGAATGCCTTTCCCTTTTAGGATCTGGCGTTCAACCGCCATGCCGTCAAACGCAGCCGCGGTAAGTCTTGAAAAAGACAGGGACCCTGCTGTAGCAGGTCCCTTCTCAGAGGTAGAGGCCACGGTTCGTCCGTGAGCATCTCTTGAAGTTCCGGATACCAAGTCCTTCTCGGCCAATCCGGAACCACTAGTATTGTTCTTACTCTTCTTTGCCGTATGATCTTCAATACCTTTGGTATGAGCGGCAGAGGAGGAAACACATACACTGACTGGTACACCCAAGGAGTTACCAGTGCGTCCACAGCTATTGCCTGTGGATCTCTTGACCTGGCGCAATATTTGTCCAGTTTCTTGTTGAGGCGAGACGCCATCATGTCTACAATTTGTCTTTCCCAACGGTCTATTAACATGTTGAAGACTTCTGGATGTAGACCCCACTCTCCCGGATGAAGATCGTGTCTGCTGAGGAAGTCTGCTTCCCAGTTGTCCACGCCCGGGATGAACACTGCTGACAGTGCTATCACGTGATTCTCCGCCCAGCGAAGAATCTTGGCAGCTTCTGCCATTGCACTCCTGCTTCTTGTGCCGCCCTGCCTGTTTACATGGGCGACCGCCGTGATGTTGTCCGACTGAATCAACACCGGCTTTCCTTGCAGGAGAAGTTCCGCCTGGCTTAGAGCATTGTAGATTGCTCTTAGTTCCAGAATGTTTATGTGAAGAGACTTTTCCAGACTCGTCCATACTCCCTGGAAGTTTCTTCCTTGTGTGACTGCTCCCCAGCCTCTCAGGCTGGCGTCCGTGGTCACCAGGATCCAATCCTGAATGCCGAATCTGCGGCCTTCTAATAGGTGAGCCTTCTGCAACCACCACAGAAGTGACACCCTTGTCTTTGGTGACAGGGTTATTCGCAGGTGCATCTGCAGATGCGACCCTGACCATTTGTCCAACAGATCCCTTTGGAATATTCTTGCATGGAATCTGCCGAATGGAATTGCTTCGTAAGAAGCCACCATTTTTCCCAGGACTCTTGTGCATTGATGTACTGACACTTTTCCTGGTTTTAGGAGGTTCCTGACCAGATCGGATAACTCCTTGGCTTTTTCCTCTGGAAGGAAAACCTTTTTCTGAACCGTGTCCAGAATCATTCCTAGGAACAGCAGACGAGTTGTCGGGATTAAATGGGATTTTGGAATATTCAGAATCCACCCGTGTTGTCTTAGCACCTCTTGAGATAGTGCTAAAGCTGTCTCCAGCTGTTCTCTGGACCTTGCCCTTATTAGGAGATCGTCCAAGTATGGGATAACTAATACGCCTTTTCTTCGAAGAAGAATCATCATCTCGGCCATTACCTTGGTAAAGACCCGAGGCGCCGTGGACAATCCGAACGGCAGCGTCTGAAACTGATAGTGACAGTTTTGAACAATGAACCTGAGGTACCCCTGGTGTGCGGGGTAAATCGGAACGTGTAGATACGCATCCTTGATGTCCAAGGATACCATAAAGTCCCCTTCTTCCAGGTTCGCTATCACTGCTCTGAGTGACTCCATCTTGAACTTGAACTTTTTTATGTAGAGGTTCAAGGACTTCAGATTTAGAATAGGCCTTACCGAGCCATCCGGCTTCGGTACCACAAATAGAGTGGAATAATACCCCTTTCCTTGTTGTAATAGGGGTACTTTGACTATCACCTGCTGAGCGTACAGCTTGTGAATGGCTTCCAACACCCTCTCCCTTTCGGAAGAGACGGTTGGTAAGGCAGACTTCAGGAAACGATGAGGAGGATCCGTCTCTAGTTCCAACCTGTACCCCTGAGATATTATCTGCAGGATCCAGGGGTCTACCTGCGAGTGAGCCCACTGCGCGCTGTAATTTTTGAGACGGCCCCCCACTGTCCCCGAGTCCGCTTGAGAGGCCCCAGCGTCATGCTGAGGTTTTTGCAGGAGCCGGGGAGGGCTTCTGTTCCTGGGAAGGAGCTGCCTGTTGGTGTCTCTTCCCTCTTCCTCTGCCTCGTGGCAGGTACGACAAGCCCTTTGCTCTCTTATTTTTGTAGGAGCGAAAAGGCTGCGGTTGAAAGGTCGGTGCCTTTCTCTGTTGGGGAGTGACTTGAGGTAAAAAAGTGGATTTCCCGGCAGTAGCCGTGGCCACCAAGTCTGATAGACCAACTCCAAATAACTCCTCCCCTTTATACGGCAAAACCTCCATGTGACGTTTTGAATCCGCATCGCCTGTCCACTGTCGTGTCCATAAGGCTCTTCTGGCTGAAATGGACATAGCACTCACCCGAGATGCCAGTGTGCAAATATCCCTCTGTGCATCACGCATATAGATAAATGCATCCTTTATTTGTTCTAACGACAGTAAAACATTGTCCCTATCTAGGGTATCAATATTTTCAATCAGGGATTCTGACCAAACTACTCCAGCACTGCACATCCAGGCAGTTGCTATAGCTGGTCGTAGTATAACACCTGCATGTGTGTATATATTCTTTTGAATAACTTCCATCTTTCTATCTGATGGATCCTTAAGTGCGGCCGTCTCAGGAGAGGGTAACGCCACTTGTTTGGATAAGCGTGTGAGCGCCTTGTCCACCTTAGGGGGTGTTTCCCAGCGTGCCCTAACCTCTGGCGGGAAAGGGTATAATGCCAATAACTTTTTTGAAATTATCAACTTTTTATCAGGAGCAACCCACGCTTCATCACACACGTCATTTAATTCTTCTGATTCAGGAAAAACTGTTTGTAGTTTTTTCACACCATACATAATACCCTGTTTTACGGTATCTGTAGTATCAGCTAAATGTAACGTCTCCTTCATTGCCAAAATCATATAACGTGTGGCCCTACTGGAAAATACGTTTGAATTTCTACCGTCGTCACTGGAATCAGTGCCCGTGTCTGGGTCTGTGTCGACCGACTGAGGCAAAGGGCGTTTTACAGCCCCTGACGGTGTTTGAGGCGCCTGGACAGGCATTAATTGATTGTCCGGCCGCCTCATGTCCTCAACTGACTGTTTAAGGGAAGATAAACCATCACGTAATTCCACAAATAAAGGCATCCATTCTGGTGTCGACCCCCTGGGGGGTGACATCTGCATATTTGGCAATTGCTCCGCCTCCACACCAATATCGTCCTCATACATGTCGACACCACGTACCGACACACACCGCAAACTCACAGGGAATGCTCTAATGAAGACAGGACCCACTAGCCCTTTTGGGGAGACAGAGGGAGAGTCTGCCAGCACACACCACAAAGCGCTATATATACAAGGGATATCCTTATATTAAGTGCTCCCTTATAGCTGCTTTAATATATATATATATAGCCATTAATGTGCCCCCCCTCTCTGTTTTACCCTGTTTCTGTAGTGCAGTGCAGGGGAGAGACCTGGGAGCCGTTCTGACCAGCGGAGCTGTGACAGAAAATGGCGCCGTGTGCTGAGGAGATAGGCCCCGCCCCTTTTTCGGCGGGTTCTTCTCCCGCTATTTTTCCAGTCAGGCAGGGGTTAAATATCTCCATATAGCCCCTATGGGCTATATGTGAGGTATTTTTAGCCTTGTATAAGGTTTATATTTGCCTCTCAGAGCGCCCCCCCCCAGCGCTCTGCACCCTCAGTGACTGCCCAGTGAAGTGTGCTGAGAGGAAAATGGCGCACAGCTGCAGTGCTGTGCGCTACCTTATGAAGACTGAGGAGTCTTCAGCCGCCGGTTTCCGGACCTCTTCACGCTTCAGCATCTGCAAGGGGGTCGGCGGCGCGGCTCCGGGACCGGACTCCACGGCTGGGCCTGTGTTCGATCCCTCTGGAGCTAATGGTGTCCAGTAGCCAAGCAGCAAATCCACTCTGCATGCAGGTGAGTTTACTACTTTCCCCCTAAGTCCCACGTTGCAGTGATCCTGTTGCCAGCAGGACTCACTGTAAAGAAAAAAAACCTAAACTAAACTTTCTCTAAGCAGCTCTTTAGGAGAGCCACCTAGATTGCACCCTTCTCGTTCGGGCACAAAATCTAACTGGAGTCTGGAGGAGGGTCATAGGGGGAGGAGCCAGTGCACACCACCTGACCTAGTAAAGCTTTACTTTTTTGTGCCCTGTCTCCTGCGGAGCCGCTATTCCCCATGGTCCTTTCAGGAACCCCAGCATCCACTTAGGACGATAGAGAAACTACTGGTAGTTTTTTCACACCCCACATAATACCCTTTTTTGTGGTACTTGTAGTGTCAGAAATGTTCAATGCCTCCTTCATTGCCGTGATCATGTAACGTGTGGCCCTACTGGACATTACGTTTGTCTCGTCACCGTCGACACTGGATTCAGTATCCGTGTCAGGGTCTGTGTCGACCATCTGAGGTAACGGGCGTTTTAGCGCCCCTGACGGTGTCTGAGACGCCTGAACAGGCACTAATTGATTTGTCGGCTGTCTCATGTCGTCAACAGTTTTTTGCAAAGTGCTGACATTGTCACGTAATTCTTTAATTACTACCATCCAGTCAGGTGTCGACTCCCTAGGGGGTGACATCACTAACACAGGCAATTGCTCTGCTTCCACATCATTTTCCTCCTCATACATGTCGACACAATCGTACCGACACCCAGCACACACACAGGGAATGCTCTGATAGAGGACAGGACCCCACTAGCCCTTTGGGGAGACAAAGGGAGAGTTTGCCAGCACACACCAGAGCGCTATATATATACAGGGATAACCTTATATAAGTGTTACTCCCTTTATAGCTGCTGTATTATATATTAGCTGCCAATAGTGCCCCCCCTCTCTTGTTTTACCCTGTTTCTGTAGTGTAGTCTGCAGGGGAGAGTCAGGGAGCCGTCCTTCCAGCGGAGCTGTGAAAGAAAATGGCGCTTGTGTGCTGAGGAGAAAGGCTCCGCCCCCTTCACAGCGGCCTTTTCTCCCGCTTTTTTCAGGAAACTGGCAGGGGATAAATGCATCCATATAGCCCAGGAGCTATATGTGATGCATTTTTTTTAGCCATATAAGGTTTTTATATCGTTTTTATTGCGTCTCAGGGCGCTCCCCCCCAGCGCCCTGCACCCTCAGTGACCGGAGTGTGAAGTGTGCTGAGAGCAATGGCGCACAGCTGCAGTGCTGTGCGCTACCTTATTTGAAGACAGGAACGTCTTCTGCCGCCGCTTTCTCCGGACCTCTTCGCTCTTCTGGCTCTGTAAGGGGGCCGGCGGCGCGGCTCCGGGACCCATCCAGGCTGAACCTGTGATCGTCCCTCTGGAGCTAATGTCCAGTAGCCAAGAAGCCCAATCCACTCTGCAGTCAGGTGAGTTCGCTTCTTCTCCCCTTAGTCCCACGATGCAGTGAGCCTGTTGCCAGCAGGACTCACTGAAAATAAAAAACCTATTTAAACTTTTACTTCTAAGCAGCTCAGGAGAGCCACCTAGCTTGCACCCTTCTCGTTCGGGCACAAAAATCTAACTGAGGCTTGGAGGAGGGTCATAGGGGGAGGAGCCAGTGCACACCAGCTAGTCTAAAGCTTTTACTTTTTGTGCCCAGTCTCCTGCGGAGCCGCTATTCCCCATGGTCCTTACGGAGTTCCCAGCATCCACTAGGACGTCAGAGAAAATTTATGATCCAACCGTGTTGTTGAAGTACTGTCAGGAAGAGTGCAATGTTCTGCACCAACTTTTCCCTGGACCTCGTTTTTATCAGGAGATCGTCCAGGTAAGGAATTATATTGACTCCTTTCTGTCGAAGGAGGACCATCATCTCCGCCATCACCTTGGTGAACACCCATCTTGAAACTCCAGTTTGTACCCGTGGGACACAATTTGTAAGATCCACGGGTCCAGGCCAGATTGAACCCAGAACTGACTGAAACGTTTCAGACGTGCCCCCACCTGAGCGGACTCCCGCAAGGGAGCCCCAGCGTCATGCTGAAGATTTGGCAGAAGCAGGGGTTGATTTCTGCTCCTGTGATCCTGGAGACGCTGCAGACTTTTTTCCTTTTCCCCTTCCTCTACCCGCAAAGAAAGGGGAACCTTTACCCTTTTTGTATTTATTGGGCCTACAGGACTGCATCTGAGAGTGATGTGTCTTTTTTGCCGGCGCAGGAGCATAAGGCAAGAATGTCGACTTACCTGCGGTAGCCGCAGAAACTAAAGCATTCCATTGGCGAATCCACAACGCCCTCCTTGCTGAAATAGCCATGGTAGCGGCTTTTGATCCCAAGAGCCCAATATCTTTCATGGCTTCTAGCCTATAGAATCTCGTCTCTATCTATTGTGTCAATCTCTGATGACAAGTTTTCTGACCACTTTTCAATAGCACTACTCACCCACGCACAGGCAATGGTAGGTCAGAGTAGTGTCCCATTGGCCACATAAATAGATTTTAACGTAGTCTCTAACTTGCGGTCTGCGGGTTCCTTTAGGGAAGCCGTCCCAGGCGCAGGGAGAATCACTTTTGTTAATCGTGACAGGGCACTGTCTAAAACGGGGGGTGACTCCCACCTTTTCCTGTCCTCTGCTGGGAAAGGATAAGCTACCTGAATTCTTTTAGGAATCTGAAATTTCTTTTCAGGGTTTACCCAGACTCCCTCAAAGAGAGTGTTCAGCTCATGAGATGGAGGAAAAGTTACGTTAATTTTCTTTTCTTTATAAAAGTAAGCCTTCTCCTGAGGTAAAGGAGGGGGTTCTGTAACTTCTAAAACCTCCTTTATAGCAACAATCATGTACTGAATGTTTTCCGCTAATTTTGGATCTATTCCCCTGGAATCACTAGTGTCGACACAGGAATCCGAGTCCGTGTCGGTATCAGTTTGTACTACTTGTGCAAATGACCTTTTATGTGACCCAGAGGGGTTCCCTGTGGATGAAAAAGCAGAACTATTAAGAATCACATCTTCCACGGATTTTCTCCAGGTTTCTGCATGAGACTCAGACTTATCCAATCTCTTACTGATATGATTCACACTATCACGTAATTCTTTCACCCATTCAGGCTCGTGGTGTGCCGGCAGCGCCACCACATTACAACTCTGTGTCCCTAAAATGGCTCCCTCAGGGGAAGAGCTCCCTGCCTCAGACATGTCACCAAACGTGCACAAACACACCACAGACACTCCGGGGCTTATAGGGGACAGACCCACAGCAAAATCTGTCAGAAGGACACAGAAAGGATTTGCCAGCTCACAACTCAGCGCCAATATAAAATCCCTGTGTAATATAAAATGTCCACAGAGACCTGTAGCGCTTTTATAATGTCAAATTATACAATACAGCACCAAATACACTGTGCCCTCCCCTTATTTTCACCCTGATACTTGGTTCAGAAGTGGAGGAGGACCAGCATTTCTTCCCCTGCAGCCTGTGTGGAGAAAATGGCGCTGAGCAGTGTGCTGTCTGACTGAGGAGGAAGCCCCGCCCCCTGTAATGGCGCGTTTCCCTTCAGAATTTCTCACTAAAATATTTATACTGGCGTGGATGTAGGATTGTGCCACAGCATAATATGCTACTTTTGCCAGTGTAAGAGTAGGTTTTCATGCTGCCAAGGACGCACCGCCGCACCCTGCTGTGCGCTGTGTATGGGTAGCATGTCCGTGCAGCGTTCCCGCTCACTGCGCGGTACCTTGAGCCGTCATGATGACCGGAGGTCCCTCTTGCAGATCTCCGGTAATAATACTCATGCGTCTTCTGACTTCTGGCTCTGTTAGGGGGGTGACGGCGTGCTGTGGGAGTGAGCGCATAGCCGCAGCTAGTGTTCAGTACCCTTCAGGAACTAATGGTGTCCTGTCAGCAAGAGGCAGAGCCATGAAACGATTTAGGAAGTTGGTTCCTACTTCTTCCCCCCAAGTCCCACGAACCAGGGAGACTGTTGCCAGCAGTCTCCCTGAAAATAAAAAACCTAACATAGTCTTTTCAGTGAAACTCAGTAGAGCTCCACTGGAGTGCGACCAGTCTGCCTGGACACATTTTCTAAACTGAGGTTCGGAGGAGGGGCATAGAGGGAGGAGCCAGTTCACACTCTAGAAAAGTCTTAAAGTGCCCATGGCTCCTGCGGAACCGTCCATACCCCATGGTACTGAAGTGGACCCCAGCATCCTCTAGGACGTATGAGAAATACAGTATATATATATATATATATATATATATATATATATAGATATATAAGGATGTATGTGTGTGTATATGTTCCAGCATAACTCTGGAATGCCTGGAGCAATTTACACCAAACTTGGTACACATATGACTTACAATCTGGAAACAAATGCTGTGGGGGTAAGACACCACTAGCACCGGGGGGTGGGAAGGGGGTGACATGTGAAAACCCATAGTTTTCAGCATAACTCTGGAATGCCTGGAGCAATTTACACCAAACTTGGTACACATGACTTAAGGTGGGTACACACTAGTAGATATATCTGCAGATCAACTGATTTGCAGATATATCTATGGATGGATCGGGCAGTGTGTTCAGCATACACACTGCCCGATCCGTAGGGGACTGACGTCATGAACTGGGCGGGCGTGTACACACGCACGCCCAGTTCAGCTGTCAATCACCGGCGGCCGCCGCAGCGTGTGTACAGGCGGTCGGCCGACCGCCCCGTACACACACAGCGACGCGCCAATATATCGGTAGATATAATGGCCGTCGGCTGTGCTACGCGGCCGACGCGATACGTCTGTGAACGACGGAGTTCACAGACGTATCGGCCGTACACACTGGCCGACGGTCCCGCGATATATCGGCCGTTCAAGAGAACGGCCGATATATCGACCAGTGTGTACGGGCCTTTACAATCTAGGAAAAAATACTGTGGGGATAAGACACCCCTAGGGGTGGGGATGGGAAGGAGATGACATGTAAAAATGCATAGTTTTCGGCATAACTCTGGAATGGCTGGAGCAATTTACACAGAGGCACACATGGGTAGGGGCAGAGGCACCCACGGGTAGGGGCAGAGGCATACATGGGTAGGGGCACAGGCCCCCACGTGTAAGGGCACAGGCACCCACGGGTAGGGACAGACGCACACATGGGTAGGGGCACAGGCACCCACAGGTAAGGATAGAGGCACACACGAGTAGGGGCGGAGGCACCCACAGGTAACAATAGAGGCACACACGGGTAGGGGCAGAGGCACACACGGGTTCAGATAGAGGCACACACGGGTAGGGGTATAGGCATATGGGTAGGAGCAGAGGCACCTACGGGTAAGGGCAGATGCACACGGGTAGGGGCAGATGCTAAGCAAGGATACCTAGGGCACTTTGACATAGGGTCAGCCTGCAAACTTAAAATATTTAACATACAGTGGGCGGAGCTTGGTCTGTCGTCCTAGCTTTTACAGCACTGAGCAGGACAGCATAGGAGGCGGGACGGAGCAAAGAAGGAGGCGTATTATTCTCCTTAGCACCAGCATTTTTACAGCATAAATCCGGGGAAGCCCAGAGGTGTGGCCTGAGAAAGATTGCCATTATTCTTTAAATTCTGTAGCGAAGCACGGGTATTCAGCTAGTATTTATATACAGGGTGATTCAAAAGTCGCAGTACACCCTTTTGTTTCAAAAACTGTGCAGGAAATGGTACTGAATACAAGTCATGGAGTGGTCATCCAAAAAGTGCTACTGACAAGACAATCTCAACAATGGTATTGGCTCTTCACAAAGGATGCCAAAACCATTGTTGAGGTTGTATCGTCAGTAGCACATTTCGGATAACCACCCCGTGACTTGTCAGCCACAGACCCAGTTTCTCGGAATTTGGAAATTAGGCACCTGACAGTGTTATGTGAAATTGGATGTCTTTCTGGGTGCCGGTTGTTAAAATCTGAAGCTATGACACATAAATTTCGTTCTCCAGACATCAAAATGACCTCAATTCTCTCCTCTTTTGTCAAAGCTATCTTCAGTTACCTGCAACAAAAAAAGTGTTGTAACTTTTGAACCATAACTGGTATTTCAAATCTGTTTGCAGCAATAAACTTTTCAGCAAATTCTGGTGTTGTTTGACATGTTACACGACCCCCTTTCCATTTGAAAAAATAAGATTTTACTCACCGGTAAATCTATTTCTCGTAGTCCGTAGTGGATGCTGGGTACTCCGTAAGGACCATGGGGAATAGACGGGCTCCGCAGGAGACTGGGCACTCTAAGAAAGATTTAGTACTACTGGTGTGCACTGGCTCCTCCCTCTATGCCCCTCCTCCAGACCTCAGTTAAGGAAACTGTGCCCGGAAGAGCTGACATTACAAGGAAAGGATTTTGGAATCCAGGGTAAGACTCATACCAGCCACACCAATCACACCGTATAACTTGTGATAACTTACCCAGTCAACAGTATGAACAACAATAGAGCATCAACAATGGATGCCAACATAACGTAACCCTTTATTAAGCAATTACTATTTACACGTATTGCAGAAAGTCCGCACTTGGGACGGGCGCCCAGCATCCACTACGGACTACGAGAAATAGATTTACCGGTGAGTAAAATCTTATTTTCTCTAACGTCCTAGTGGATGCTGGGGACTCCGTAAGGACCATGGGGATTATACCAAAGCTCCCAAACGGGCGGGAGAGTGCGGATGACTCTGCAGCACCGAATGGGCAAACACAAGGTCCTCCTCAGCCAGGGTATCAAACTTGTAGAACTTAGCAAATGTGTTTTGAACCCGACCAAGTAGCTGCTCGGCAAAGCTGTAATGCCGAGACCCCTCGGGCAGCCGCCCAAGAAGAGCCCACTTTCCTTGTGGAATGGGCTTTCACTGATTTTGGATGCGGCAATCCAGCCGCAGAATGAGCCTGCTGAATCGTGCTACAGATCCAGCGAGCAATAGTTTGCTTTGAAGCAGGAGCACCCAGCTTGTTGGATACATACAGGATAAACAGCGAGTCAGTCTTCCTGACTCCAGCCGTCCTGGCTACATAGATCTTCAAAGCCCTGACTACATCAAGCAACTTGGAATCCTCCAAGTCACGAGTAGCCGCAGGCACCACAATAGGTTGGTTCAAATGAAAAGATGACACCACTTTCGGCAGAAATTGCGGACGAGTCCGTAATTCTGCCCTGTCCATATGGAAAACCAGATAGGGGCTTTTACATGACAAAGCCGCCAATTCTGACACACGCCTAGCCGAAGCTAAGGCCAATAACATGACCACCTTCCACGTGAGATACTTTAGCTCCACGGTCTTAAGTGGCCCAAACCAGTGGGATTTCAGGAAAACCAACACCACGTTGAGATCCCAAGGTGCCACTGGTGGCACAAAAGGGGGCTGAATATGCAGCACTCCCTTAACAAACGTCTGAACTTCAGGAAGAGAAGCCAGTTCCTTTTGAAAGAAAATGGATAGGGCCGAAATCTGGACCTTTATGGACCCCAACTTCAGGCCCATAGTCACTCCAGACTGTAGGAAGTGCAGGAACCGGCCCAGCTGGAATTCCTCTGTAGGGGCCTTCCTGGCCTCACACCAGGCAACATATTTTCGCCATATACGGTGATAGTGTTTTGCTGTCACGTCCTTCCTAGCCTTTATCAGCGTAGGAATAACATCATCCGGAATGCCTTTTTCCGCTAGGATCCTGCGTTCAACCGCCATGCCGTCAAACGCAGCCGCGGTAAGTCTTGGAACAGACAGGGCCCCTGTTGCAACAGGTCCTGTCTGAGAGGCAGAGGCCATGGGTCCTCTGTGAGCATTTCTTGCATTCCGAGTACCAAGTCCTTCTTGGTAAAATCTGGAACAATGAGTATTATTCTCACTCCTCTTTTTCTTACGATTCTCAGCACCTTGGGTATGAGAGGAAGAGGAGGAAACACATAGACCGACTGGAACACCCACGGTGTTACCAGGGCGTCCACAGCTATCGCCTGAGGGTCTCTTGACCTGGCGCAATGCCTTTGTAGCTTTTTGTTGAGACTGGATGCCATCATGTCCACCTGTGGCAGTTCCCATCGATTTGTAATCTGAGTGAAGACTTCGTGATGAAGTCCCCACTCTCCCGGGTGGAGGTCGTGCCTGCTGAGGAAGTCTGCTTCCCAGTTGTCCACTCCCGGAATGAACACTGCTGACAGTGCTTGCACGTGATTCTCCGCCCAACGAAGAATCCTGGTGGCTTCTGCCATCGCCACTCTGCTTCTTGTGCCGCCCTGGCGGTTTACATGAGCCACTGCGGTGATGTTGTCTGACTGAATCAGCACCGGTTGGTTGCGAAGCAGAGGCTCCGCTTGACTCAGGGCGTTGTATATGGCCCTTAGTTCCAGGATATTTATGTGCAGACAAGCCTCCTGACTTGACCACAACCCTTGGAAGTTTCTTCCCTGAGTGACTGCCCCCCACCCTCGGAAGCTCGCATCCGTGGTCACCAGGTCCTGTATGCCGAACCTGCGGCCCTCGAGAAGGTGAGCACTCTGTAGCCACCACAGAGGAGACACCCTGGCCCTGGGGGACAGGGTGATCAGCCGATGCATCTGAAGATGCGATCCCGATCATTTGTCCAACAGATCCCATTGAAAGATCCTCGCCTGGAACCTGCCGAAGGGAATGGCTTCGTACGATGACACCATCTTTCCCAGGACTCGCGTGCAGCGATGCACCGACACCTGTTTCGGTTTTAAGAGGTCTCTGACCAGAGTCACGAGCTCTTGAGCCTTCTCCGCCGGGAGAAACACCTTCTTCTGGTCTGTGTCCAGAATCATGCCCAGAAAGGGCAGACGCGTCGTAGGAATCAGCTGCGACTTTGGGATATTCAGAATCCAGCCATGCTGTTGCAACACTTCCTGAGAGTGCGCTACGCTGATCTGCAACTGCTCCCTGGACCTCGCCTTTATGAGGAGATCGTCCAAGTATGGGATAACTGTGACTCTTTGCTTTCTCAGGATCACCATCATTTCTGCCATTACCTTGGTAAATATTCTCGGTGCCGTGGAGAGCCCAAACGGCAACGTCTGGAATTGGTAATGACAGTCCTGTACCACAAATCTGAGGTACTCCTGATGAGGCTGATAAATGGGGACATGCAAGTAAGCATCCTTGATGTCCAGAGACACCATAAAATCCCCCTCTTCCAGGCTTGCAATGACCGCTCTGAGCGATTCCATTTTGAACTTGAATCTTTTCAGATAAATGTTCAGGGACTTTAAATTTAATATAGGTCTGACCGAACCGTCCGGTTTCGGTACCACAAACATTGTGGAATAGTATCCCTTTCCCTGTTGAAGAAGGGGAACCTTTACCACCACCTGCTGGAGAAATAGCTTGTGAATCGCCGCTACCACTACTTCCCTTGCAATGGGGGAAGCTGGCAGGGCCGATTTGAGGTAACGTTGAGGGGGCATCACCTCGAATTCCAGCTTGTATCCCTGAGACACAATCTGTATAGCCCAGGGATCCACCCGTGAGCGAACCCACTGGTGGCTGAAATGTCGGAGACGCGCCCCCACCGCTCCTGGCTCCACCCGTGGAGCCCCAGCGTCATGCGGTGGATTTAGTGGAAGCCGGGGAGGACTTCTGTTCCTGGGAACTAGCTGTAAGGTGCAGCTTTTTTCCTCTACCCCTGCCTCTAGCAAGAAAGGAAGCACCTCTGACCTTCTTGCTTCTTTGTGCGCGAAAGGACTGCATTTGGTAATACGGTGCTTTCTTAGGTTGTGAGGGAATATATGGCAAAAAGTTTGACTTCCCAGCAGTAGCTGTGGAAACCAGGTCCGAGAGACCGTCCCCAAACAATTCCTCACCCTTGTAAGGTAACACCTCCATGTGTTTTTTGGAGTCGGCATCACCTGTCCACTGCCGAGTCCACAGGACCCTCCTGGCAGAAATTGACATTGCATTAATTCTAGAGCCCAGTAGGCAAATGTCCCTCTGGGCATCCCTCATATATAGGACAGTGTCTTTTATATGCCCCAGGGTCAGCATAATGGTATCCCTGTCCAAGGTATCCATTTCCTCAGACAGATTATCTGTCCACGCTGCTACAGCACTACACATCCACGCCGACGCAATTGCCGGCCTCAGTAGAGTCCCTGAATGTGTATAAACAGATTTCAGGATACTTTCATGCTTTCTATCTGCAGGATCCTTTAGGGCGGCCGTATCTTGTGACGGCAGGGCCACCTTCTTAGATAAGCGTGTGAGAGCTTTATCTACCCTAGGGGAGGATTCCCAGCGCAACCTGTCCTCTGGCGGGAAAGGGTACGCCATAAGTAACCTTTTGGAAATCAGGACTTTCTTATCAGGGGAATCCCATGCTCTTTCACATAACTCATTTAACTCATGTGAAGGGGGAAAAGTCACCTCTTGCTTTTTCTCCCCATACATATAAACCCTCTTGTCAGGGACAGGGTTTACCTCTGATATGTGTAAAACATCCTTCATCGCTATAATCATGTAGCGGATAGCTTTTGTCATTTTCGGTTGCAATTTTGCATCATCGTCGTCGACACTGGAGTCAGAATCCGTGTCGACATCTGTGTCAACCATTTTGGATAGTGGGCGCTTTTGAGACCCTGAGGGCCTCTGCGCTGTAGGATCAGGCATGGGTTGAGACCCTGACTGGCCCAAGGTATCAGCTTCATCCAACCTTTTATGTAAGGAGTTTACATTATCATTTAACACCTTCCACATATCCATCCAATCAGGTGTCGGCACCGTCGGCAGCGACACCTCATTCAACTGCACTTGCTCTGCCTCCACATAGCCCTCTTCGTCAAACATGTCGACACACACGTACCGACACACCACACACACAGGGGAAGCTCTAAATGAGGACAGGACCCCCACAAGGCCGTTTGGAGAGACAGAGAGAGAGTATGCCAGCACACACCCCAGCGCTATATGACCCAGGAATCACACAGTAACTTAGTGTTTACCCAGTAGCTGCTGTATTATGATTAATGCGCCTAAATGTATGTGCCCCCCCCTCTCTTTTTTACCCTTCTACCGTGATTCTGCAGGGGAGAGCCTGGGGAGCTTCCTCTCAGCGGAGCTGTGGAAGGAAAATGGCGCTGGTGAGTGCTGAGGAAGAAGGCCCCGCCCCCTCAGCGGCGGGCTTCTGTCCCGCGATTTTGTGTAAAATTAATGGCGTGGGCTCATGCATGTAACAGTGTCCAACTGTATTTATGCAGCTTTCGCCAGGAGGTATCAATTTCTGCCCAGGGCGCCCCCCCCTGCGCCCTGCACCCTATAGTGACCGGAGTGTGTGGGTTAGTGTGGGCGCAATGGAGCACAGCTGCAGTGCTGTGCGCTACCTCATGTGAAGACAGGAGTCTTCTGCCGCCGATTTCGATGTCTTCTCTGCTTCTGCCTGCTTCTGTCTTCTGGCTCTGCGAGGGGGACGGCGGCGCGGCTCCGGGAACGGACGACAAGGTCAGGTCCTGTGTTCGATCCCTCTGGAGCTAATGGTGTCCAGTAGCCTAAGAAGCGCAACCTAGCCGCAGTTAGTAGGTTTGCTTCTCTCCCCTCAGTCCCACGTAGCAGAGAGTCTGTTGCCAGCAGAAGCTCTCTGAAAATAAAAAACCTAACTAAAATACTTTCTTATTAGCAAGCTCAGGAGAGCTCACTAAAAGCACCCAGCTCTGTCCGGGCACAGATTCTAACTGAGGTCTGGAGGAGGGGCATAGAGGCAGGAGCCAGTGCACACCAGATAGTACTAAATCTTTCTTTAGAGTGCCCAGTCTCCTGCGGAGCCCGTCTATTCCCCATGGTCCTTACGGAGTCCCCAGCATCCACTAGGACGTTAGAGAAAGGTTGTTTACCACTGGTCTAGACCCATCTTTCTTCTCCCTTTTGCCTCCAAACTCCTTGAGCATTGTCTACAATAGCCTTACTGTCTTTCTTTTCTCACACTCACTGCTTGACCCATTCTAGTCTGGCTTCCATCTTCTCCACTCCACTGAAACTGCCCTCACAAAAGTCTGCAATGACCTCTATGCTGCCAAATCTAAGGGCCACTACTCTCTGCTTATTCTTCTTTACCTCCCTGCTGCTTTTGACACTGTGGACCACTCTCTCCTTCTGCAAATCCTTCAGTCCCTTGGTCTGCATGATACTGCCCTCTCCTGGCTGTCCTCCTACCTCTCTGATCGTTCCTTCTGTCTCCTAGCATGACTCCACTTCCCCCCCCACTTCCACTAACTGTAGGTGTCCCCCAAAGTTTTGTTCTTAGTCCTCTCCTTTTCTCTTTCTATACGTCCTCTTTAGGTGAACGCATTAGCTCTTTTATCTTCACATCTACCTTTCCTCCCTGACCTCTTTCCTGCTATCCTCACTCGTATCTCCAACTGTCTCTCTGCTATCTCTTCTTGGATGTCCCAGCACTTTCTTAAACTTAACATGTCTAAGACTGAGCTGATCATCTTCCAACCCTCCCGCATAAGCTCACCTGTCACTATTTCATTATCTATTGATGGCACTACTATCTCCTCTAGCCCCCAAGTGCGCTGTCTTGGAGTAATCCTTGTTTCCTTCAAACCACACATTCAGCACCTCTCACAAACCTGCCATTTTCATCTCAAAAACATTTCCAGGATCAGACCCTTTATCACCCAGAATGCTACTAAGACTATTATCCACTCACTGGTCATTCCCAGACTTGACTACTGTAATCTCCTTCTAACTGGCAGCCCTGACAACTGCCTCTCTCCACTCCAATCTATCCTCAATGCTGCAGCCCAACTCATCTTCCTCACAAAACATGCTACGTCCATCTCCCCTCTCCTACAAGCCCTTCACTGGCTCTTCACTTCAATTTCAGAATCCAATTCAAACTTCTCACACTCACTTACAAAGCCCTCACCCACTCCTCTCCCATTTATATCTCTGACCTTACCTCCCTTTACACCCCCACCCGTCCTCTTCGCTCCGCTAATGCGTGCCGCCTCTCCTGCCTACTGATTGCTTACTTCCACTCCCAGCTTCAATATTTCTGATGTGCTGCTCCCTTTCTCTGGAATTCTCTACCTCTCCCCCTCCGACTCTCCACCCCTTTATAAAACTTCAAACGGGCTCTGAAGACCCACTTCTTTACCAAACCCAACCAAATCTCATCCTATCCCTCTGTGATTTCATCCGATTTCGACCTTTCTGGTCGATAAATCGGATGGAAAGTGGCAAATCGGTTGAAAACACATCCGATTCGATGCACGGTCCCGTGAGCATCGGATCGGAGCCCCTAGGTAGTTAGTGCTTCACTCGTGATATGTCGGTTCCCGCGGGCATGGCTGGGATTGCATAAAATACATTGTATGCAAAAGGACCGCATACAATGTATCCTCTGCGATCCTGCCACCAGGGAGGCTGCCGTGCGGTTCAAGGGAAATAGTATGCGACATGAGGGTTCGACATGTCGCTGTAGTGTATGGGGCCCTTTATAGTACTTTGCCTGAGGTGCTGTCTTCTCCTCCTATAATACTATCACCCAGGTGCTGTGTCCCCCTTCTCCCATAGTACTGTGACCAAGGAGTTGTCTCCTTCTCCTACAGGACTGTGAGCCCGCTTCTATAATACGGTCACTGAATTTACCTGTTGCCCCACCTATAATAATGTGACCTATGTTGTGTCCTTCCACCTGTAATACTGTGACCAAGGCACTGTTACCCCCCTTCCATAGTACCGCGACCGAGGAGCTGTCACCCTCCTGGCCTCCCCTTCTATAGGACTGTGACCGAGGCGCTGCTTCCTTCCACAAAATACTGTCATTGAGGTACTGTGTTCACCCATATAATACTATGCCTGAAGCACCTTCTATAATAACATGACTGATGCAATGCCCCCCTTCCTGTAGTACTGTGACCAAGGCTCTGCCCCTCCACCCCCCCATAGCACTGTGACCGAGGCACTGTTTCCTCATATAATACTGTCACTGAGGCACTGTGCCCAATTTCTCCTATAGTACTGTGACCCCCCCTACCTATAGTGCTGTGATTAAGGCATGGTGTGTCTACCCTAAAATGTGACCTAGGCATTGTATTCCCCACCTCCAATAATGGCATGGTCGCCCCCAACTATAGTAATCTGACAGAGATCACCCCTCCTATGATACTGTGACTGAAGGTCCAATCACCTCAGCGTAACTGGCACTACAAGGAGAATTATGCGTAGCTGGCACTACACTTCAAGGGGAATTATGCGTAACTGGCACTACACTACAAGGGGAATTATGCATAACTGGCACTACAAGGGGAATTATGCGTAACTGGCACTTTGAGGGGAATTATGCGTAACTGACACTACGCTACAAGGGGAATTATGTGTAACTGGCACTACAAGGGGAATTATGCGTAACTGACACTACACTACAAGGGGAATTATGCGTAACTGGCACTACAAGGGGAATTATGAGTAATTGGCATTACAAGGGGAATTATGCATGACTGGCACTACACTACAAGGGGAATTATGCGTAACTGGCACTACACTACAAGGGGAATTATGCATTACTGGCACTATAAGGGGAATTATGCGTAACTGACACTACATTACAAGGGAAATTATGTGTAACTGGCACTACAAGGGGAATTATGTTTAACTGACACTACAAGGGGAATTATGCGTAACTGGCACTACAAGGGGAATTATGCGTAATTGGCATTACAAGGGGAATTATGCGTTACTGACACTACAAGAATTATGCGTGACTGGCACTACACTACAAGGGGAATTTGCGTAACTGGCACTACACTACAAGAGGAATTATGCGTAACTGGCACTATAAGGGGAATTATGCGTAACTGACACTACATTACAAGGGAAATTATGCGTAACTGGCACTATAAGGGGAATTATGCGTAACTGGCACTACGAGGGGCATTATGCATAACTGACACTACACTACAAAGGGAATTATGCGTAATCGGCACTACAAGGGGAATTATGCGTAATTGGCATTACACAACGAGGGGAATTATGCGTAACTGGCACTACAAGGGGAATTATGTGTAACTGGCACTACAAGGGGCATTATGCGCAACTGCCACTATAAGGGGAATTAAGCATAACTGGCACTACAAGGGCATTATGCGTAACTGGCACTACGCTACAAGGGGGATTATGCGTAACTGGCACTACAAGGGGAATTATGCGCAACTGGCACTACAAGAGGAATTATGCGTAACTGGCACTACAAGGGGAATTATACGCAACTGGCACTACAAGGGGAATTATGCGTAACTGACTGCACTACAAGGGGAATTATGCGTAACTGGCACTACAGGAGGTATTAAGTGTAACTGGCACTACAGGAGGCATTAAGTGTAACTGGCACTACAGGAGGCATTAAGTGTAACTGGCACTACAGGGGACATTAAGTGTAATTTGCACTATAGGAGGCATTAAGTGTAACTGGCACTACAGAAGGCATGTGTAATTGGCACTATACTGCGACATTACATGTAACTTGCACTATATTTGGGGCATTACGTGTATCTGGCACTATACTGGGATATTATGTGTAACTGGCAGTAAACTGGGAACATTACGTGTATCTAGCACTATACTGGGGCATTACGTGTAACTGGCACTATACTGGGGCATTACGTTTATCTGGTACTATACTGGGGCATTAGTTGTAAGGAGCACTACTGTGGGCATTATGTGTAAAGCTGCCAATTGTGTGTGTAGGGGGGTGATAATACGGTATATATATTTGTAATTTGATAACACAATATATAGTTGCAAGGCCACATCCACTTTCCTAGGAGCGAACGCACATTGGGGAAGATCACGCTCAGGGTGCTAGTAGGCCTGGAGCCAGCTCTGGCTGCTGTCTGGATACTTTGGGGTCTGTCCTGTAATCACAGTTTATACACAATATGCAGTACCAGCCCACTCCCCATGTACTCTAATGTATCTGCTATGTATGTATGTTCCAGCATAACTCTGGAATGCCTGGAGCAATTTACACCAAACTTGGTACACATATGACTTACAATCTGGAAAAAAATACTGTGGGGGTAAGACGCCCCTAGTGGATGCAGTCAATTTACCTACAATCAAAATCCCGACAACCACTGACCGACGGTCAAAATACCGACATTTAACATACCGACAAGGACAAATTACCGACATTAAAAATGCCGACAGGCAGAAAAATCGACACAAGCTTTTCATGATTTTTTTAATTGAAACCGACTTTTTTACCATCCCAGTAGAGCTGGAAGGGGAATATAATAGTGTGCAGAGCGCAGCGAGGGGACGCGGTAAACTTATATGGTGTCCATGTCAACCTATGTCGACATACACCCAAAAATATGCAAAACTTGTTTTGACTTCTTGACCTGTCGACATTTTAAATGTCGGTATTTTAAATTTCGGCATTTTGACCTAGTCAGGATTTTGACCGTCAGGATTTTGATTGTAGGTATTTCATACTGATCTCACCCCTAGGGGTGGGGGTGGGAACGGGGTGACATATAAAAATCTATAGTTTTCGGACTAACTTTGGAATGCCTGAAGCAAATTTACACAGAGGCACCCACAGGTAGGGCCCTCTTCCCTCATGTGTTTTTCCTTCTCGTACTTAAACCATCTTCTACTCCATACTCCCTTCGACTGCACCAAATCCTGCAGTTTTCTGCCTCCCTGATACTTATTTTAGTGTTGTCTGCTGATGCAGCCATGTTTATGTACCATATACTTGTCCTATATTGTCTTAAACTGTAATGCGCATTCAGATCGCAAATGCCGGATCCTACCCGGTAAGAGAAACGTGTACTTACCGGGTGGGATCCGGCATTTGCGCTCCGTTGCTGGCTTTCCGACCCGACAATATACCGGGTCGGTTGCCATAGCAGCGGAGGGCGCAGCAGCAGCAGGGGCGGGGGTGGAGGCGGCGCCGGGAGATGAGCTCATCTCCTGCGCCGCCTCTGCCTATGCTGTGAATGGGAGCCGTGTCGCATCGGAACGGCTCCCATTCACACTGTGCCTGACCCGGTAATCAACCCGGTAATAACCCTTCTTTTTTACCGGGTTGAATTACCGGGTCAGGCGACCCGCTAATTCACCAAAGGACCTTTCACATCGCACACGGACCCGTTTAGACACGGCAATATGCCGTGTCGATACAGGGTTTTTAGTGCGATGTGAAAGGGGTATAAGTCACTGTTTCCTGTTTTGCTTGTTTATGTACTTTGCAGATCCCTTGTGGCGCCATATAAAGGATAACATGTGAGAGGCTCTGTGTACATACCCCCATAATGTGACAGATGCACTGTGTGCCCCCCATTCCTATAATGTGACAGAGGTGCTGTGTCCCTTCACCTCCATAATGTGGCAGAGTGACTGACCCTCTCCACTCCACTGTGACAGAGGCGCTGTCCCCCCCATCTATAATGTGAGAGGTGCTGTGCCCCTATAATGTCGAGGTTACAGGGGCGAAGCCCCTTACCGACGGTGTGAAGAGCGCCCGTAGGGTGCGATAAATCACCTCCTAGTGTGAATAAGATTAGCTGTGTCTCCCCACTCCTTTGTAACACAGGCACAGTGGCCCCCCCACTCATAATATGACTGAAGTGCTGCCCCTCACAACGACTTGTGTCCCCCTATAATGTGGGGTGTGTGTGTGTGTGTGTGTGTCACCCTATGGGGGGGAACAGTGTGGCTGATACATTGTTATTTTCCTATGGGAATCTCTAGCACTATCGTACCGTGCAGCCTTGCGCCCTCCTATGCTGCACACACCCGGGGGCGGCGGCGTACACTGCAGGAGAACTGCACAGACACCCCCGTCTCACGCCCGCCGCGCTGACCCGGGAGTGCTTCTCACTTCCGCCGCGGCGCTGCCTGTCCACATCCGCCTCAGTAGCCTCTTCTACTTCCTTCCGGGACTCCGGAGTCGGCGGAGGATCCGGACCCACCCTGAGCGGCGAAAGGTGAGAGGTGAGATGCCTGGGAGCACCGTGCGGGTACACCCGGCCCTGTATGCATGAGGCCACTGCCCGGGATCCAGGTATTAGGGATGCGCCGGCTCTCACCCGCCCCACACACACCCTCCCCTGTATGTTACCTTACACCCCATATACAGGACCTCACACCCCTCTACACCTGTGTATAATACACTGCAGTGTTATCTGCCCCCCTCCAGTGGCTCACACAGACACCCCCCCCCCCTCCCTGTATGTTACTGTGTACCTCATATACAGTACCTCACACACATATACCTGTGTATAACACACTGCAGTGAAAACTCCCACCAACTAGTGCCTCACACAGTCCCTTCCCTGTATGTTACCATACATCCCATATACAGTGCCTCACCCCCTACTCCTACACCTGTGTATAACACACTGTAGTGATATCTGTCCCCCATTCTCTGCCTCACACAAGACCCTCCACTGTTACTGTACACCCCATATATATAGTACCTCACACACATATACCTGTGTATAACACACTGAAGTGATATCTGCCCCCATCCAGTGCCTCACACATGTATGTTACTGTATTCCTCACATAGGGTACCTCACACATAACTGTGTATAGCACACTGCAGTAATATCTGACCCCCCCCCCCATACAGTCCATCCCCTATATATTACTAAATACCCCATATATTATACCTTACATATACTCCTGTGTATAACACACTGCAATGAGATTTTCCCACCCGTGCAGTGCCTCACACAAACCCTCCCCTCTGTGTTATTATATACCCTATACTGTACCTGCATTATACAGACACTACCATGCTATGTACTGTATATTACTATGTGTCTCATAATGTTCCTCACACCTACAACGGTGTATATTTACATCCCCATAGTATATTATATGACTCTCCCCAGCTCTATAATACTGTAAATCCCATACTGTACCTTACACATACACCTTTGTATAACACACTGCAGTGATATTTGCATTATGTAAACCCACTCCGTCTCCCAGCACATAATATAGCTTACATACAGTGTTTTATACTCAACTCACTATAGTGATATATGCCCCCCCCCCACCAATTATTCTATACAGTACTGACCCTCACCTCCCCTGTATATTACTGTATTTCCCTTACTGTACCTTACATAGTCTATGTATTACTCATTGCAGTGGTATCTGCCCACAGTGCATTACACAATTACAGACTCTCCGTTCCTCCCATTATATTATATACCTCATCTTGTACATTACACACCCTGTGTGTAATTCACTAAACTCTAGTGACTAGAGTGATCTGTCCATTCCTTCTCCCCAATACCACCACCATACAGTGCATTAGACACACCCTCCTCCATCCAAGTATATGATAACATGCTCCATACTCTACCTCACTGCTGTGACCATATCTGACCGGTATACGTTAAGAATGTCAAATGGTCTGAATATAGAGATTGTGAATGTTGTCAGACACAATGGGGCAGATGTATTAACCTGGAGAAGGCATAAGGAAGTGATAAACCAGTGATATGTGCAAGGTGATAAAGGCACCAGCCAATCAGATCCTAACTGTTAATTTACATAATGGAGCCGATTGGCTGGTGGGTTTATCACCTTGTACATATCACTGGTTTATCACTTCCTTATGCCTTCTCCAGGTTAATACATCTGCCCCATTGTTCAATGTTGAACTCATTCGATTTTGCTGTTTTTAGGGTTAGTTACCCCCCCCCCCCCTTCACTTGAGAATCCACATGGTTGACTTTCACTATGCTGACGTTAATAATGTCAGCTTTTCAAACCACACCCATGTGACCCACTCCTCTCTATGTAATATACCCCATTCTGTACATTATACATGCAGTGTATAATTCACTGCATACAGTACATTATAAAGATCCTCTCCGTATATTTTACCTCAGGGCTTGACAAATTTTTCTAATATCTAGAAGCCTGGATGAAAGTGTAAGAGCCAGACCACTGTCACCCCAAAAATAAAAAAAATAACTGAACCACCTCCATAGCTACACTACTGAGCAACCAACCTCCATGGCCACACACAACTGCTCTGTATTACAGGGAAATACTATGTTTCATTTTTTTGCACGCAGTATTGTTACCTAATCTCTTTATGCAGTGCATTACAGAAATACATGCCACCATGTGATTATTTTGCTGTAATTTGTTTCTTAATCTCTCACAAAATTTTTCTGTATCCAGTATAGTCTATGCTATATCCACAATACATGCATGCCCCCCTTGTTTATATTTGGTAGATAAATAAGTAGAAACTTTCGCCAGTGTGTGGTGCATTGCACTCTCATAAATACTGCTTCATGTGACGTAGAGAGAGAGTACTCTTTTTCTTTAGTGACCTGGATAGTATCCCACATTGGGCACGATTCAATTTGAAGATAGCTGAATAGCACGGGAATTAGCTCGGGGTGGGGGGGTGCTATGCAATACATGACCATGGGATTTCTTCTCGGGGTGCGAGCGGAAATCCGACAAAAGTTCCGTCGTGATGCTGATTTCTGTCCTTAGCGCTGTGCAGCGGAAACAGCGTTGTGCCGGGCACTCAAGTCGGAGAATGCCGGCTCTCCCGGCAAAATAACCAGTTCAGTCAAGGAGAACGGGCATTCTCTGACTTACCATTGCGCTGCATTTAATAGCTTCGGGAGCTAATTCCCGGTGCTATTCAACTGCCTTTGAATTGAATCATCCCCATTGAGTACCCTGCCAAGACTCTCCGCCTTTCCATCCCTTGTCCGGAGCCCAGACGAGACTGTGTCGCCTTTCTGTTCCTGGAAAGACTGTACCGCCCTCTTTCTCTCATCCATTACCCTGGCGAGACGGTGCCGCCCTTCTGTCCTTTGTCCAGTGCCCTGCCAAGCCTGTGCCGCCCTTCCGTCCAGGAACCTGCCGAGACAGCCACCATTTCAGCTCTTGTCTAGTGCCCTGCTATATCTTACTGAGAATCCCTGTATACATTCTTTCCTATGTATTGTGCCTTAATGAAAGGTCCACCACTCAAATTGTATATGCAGTATATTGCAGAAACCTTTCTGTTCAAGTCGAGTTTTCGACTTGTCTGATAAATGGCAGTTTCCAACAACTTAAGGCCGAATCCAGATTCGACCTATTCAATCAAACAAGTCGTAAAATCAGACTTGTTGGAAAACACGTGGATTAGTGGTTTGGCTGCGGATACACGTGTTTTGTCAGATTTGCGGCCAAATCCGACAGGTTTTAGCCCTGTCCCGACAATGTCAATCCGACACTGGCATTGTCGGGAACGGCTAAAACCTGTCAGATTTGGCTGCTAATTGAATACTGAAATGTCAGATCCTTTCCGTCGGAAAGATTCCAACATCAATTGAATACACCCCTATATCGGGATCACACACACACACACACACACACACACACACACTCACACTCACACTCACACTCACACTCACACACACTCTCTCTCTCACTCTCACTCACTGGCCATGGTAAAAGTCAGACATATGGCTTGATATGATGTACACATGTAGTGTAGGTGCTATACAGAATATTAATTATTTTAATGAGCAGAACTACAAAATTGATAATAAAAATCAGTCATCATTGGGCACATTATGGCATTTAGAAGGCAGAAACCAGTTTTGCATTGTTTGATGTGACTTAGAGCAATTGCATCAATCAGTACAGTACTGAAGTAGCATTGTAAGCGTAGACATGAATGTTAATGGTAGCCTTTTCATAGGGTGTGGTAAGACCTAGACAGTGGTGAGCTGACTGGTGTTTGGTAAATAGGGTAATAATAAGAGATTAAGTAGACAGAAGGTATGATGATGATGTGTTGTGGTTTGCAGTCATAGGAGGATGAAATGACTGTGTTTTATATGTCATTCCCAGCCTATCCACCAGTATACTCCCATGAACAGGAGGGAGACATTTTTGTGTTTGGAAAATGTTTTGCAACAGGTATAAGATAAGACACTGCAGTAGCCAAATACTGTGTACCTGCTATCTTCAAGAGGGCATGTCTAAGTAACACACACATTAAGATCTCATTTTTTGCACAGTTATTCATTTTATTGTGTCTCATAGTATTTTAGAAAAGAGAGACCGTTGTTGATTGGCTACTTCTGCTGGGTTTTTTTTTTAGGTTAAATGTATTTGACTCAAATTCAAATCTTTTACATTTTATAGTAGCCATAATAGATTTGTAAGGACCTTGGTCAAAATTGTTTGTGAATTTGAATAAAAAAATTATTTGAAAGTCTTCAATTTTAGGCTAATAAAAAAAATTAAAAAATAAAATATATATATATATATATATATATATATATATATATATATATATATATATATATATATATATTTTATTGTTAGTTTTTTTTTATTCTTTATTTAAATAAAAATAAAATGACCCTTTTCACTTTGGATAAGTCAGCTTTTGAGCACTGATGTCTTACCGCACTATTATTGTGTTTATTTCTATAGGCATGTAAGTTGCACACCAGATTTAATTATCCTGCTTCACTGGGTGTGTCTTTTTGCTGATTTGTGCTTGTAGCCTATAGAGAGGTATGCGCAGAAATCGGCATAAAGTAATTGTACTTGCAATCAGTTGAATCTGCCCCTAAATATATCTGCTTACTCGCATATTTAAGTTTATGGTAGTGTCAATATCTCAAGTTTGGGAAAACTTGCATTGCTTTTAATTTGATTCCCCGTGTGTGTGTGTGTGTCCTTTATTTTTATTTTTTTTCTCGTACTGGTAAGATGTAATTGATGAACTTGAGGTTCCTTCTTTATCATTGCGTCCTAAATTGTGGGAATTGGGCACAAGTAATGATTACCTAACTGGCGATATTCAGTTTTGTTTTGCAGATAGCTGCCAGTGCCACAGGCGTCCAATACTTATTACACTTGCCTCGGCCAAGTACACCAGGTTTAAACGCATAAAGCAACTAAACCTGTGCAAAGTTTTTGGCTCGCTGCTGAAATAGCAGTTTAGGGGCCCAAAAGCACCTCTGGGATGGATTTCTGCTCGCCACCTCATTAGCGGTATTTGCGCAGATCAGCATAAACCGTAGAATAGCTCCTGCCCAAAAACAATTGAAACACCCCCGCCCTTGTATTTAATCAGAGTCTCAATTATTATTTGCTACTTTAACATTTTCTGGTCTAAAATTCACCCCAATAAGCAGTGTTATCATATTAGGCATAGTTTAGGTGTATCTGACTAATTTGAGGTTAAATAAACCAGTTGACTTCACTTTTTCTTTCTATTTGTGCTTTAAACATTTTTTGTTTGTTTTAAGGGACAATAGGCATCTGGCGAGACCCTGAATGTGTCGGTGTCCTTGTGCGACTGTGACTGGACACAGAAAGACCGGACAAGCACATCTAGCTTCCTGTGCTCCCACATCTACCTCCCTAGGAATATTTAAGATTGAAGGAGGATATGACCACGTTGACTCTCCATCCAGCACACTAACACTCTCCAAACCCTGTTGTGTCGCAGTGCATGTTTAGCTTGACTCTCTGGATCCATGAGGGAATACAAAGTGGTGGTGTTGGGCAGCGGAGGGGTTGGGAAATCAGCCCTGACTGTACAGTTTGTTACGGGCACCTTCATTGAGAAGTATGACCCCACCATTGAAGATTTCTATCGCAAGGAGATTGAAGTGGACTCTTCACCATCTGTACTGGAGATCCTGGACACAGCAGGGACGGAGCAGTTTGCCTCCATGAGGGATTTGTACATTAAGAATGGGCAGGGCTTCATCTTGGTGTATAGCTTGGTGAATCAGCAGTCATTCCAGGTGAGTGTGCTCCACAGCAAAAGCCTATGGGGGTCATTCCGACCCGATCGCACGCTGCACTTCTTCGCAGCCGTGCGATCGGGTCGTAACTGCGCGTGCGCTGGCACATGGCAGTCATCAAATAAATAGACAGTTCCTGCGCACTGAAGAAGGTATATGACGCTCCTTATTCGATGTCTCATAAATAAAAATAAATCCTTCTAATTTTAAAGGATAAAATCTTATGGGGGATATATTCTTCCTAACACTTTTTCCCAAACAGAAATCTCTTAGTTTGAGGCTGGATTGTCCAAAATAGAGTCTATAAATCAAACAGTCAAAAATGTGATGAATTTCTTATCTGGTCTCCTCCCGAAAGTTTCAAACACTGGAAAAATCCTTGTAATAAGTCGTCCCCACCATTTGTAGTTTCTGTCAGTCCTCAATCAAGGTACATGTAAGACAAATAATGGGGAATCATAGTGCAGACTTATACAAATTTATTCTTACAGTGATATTTTTCCAAAATACCGTATTGGTTGAAACGCGTTGGTGCTCTCTGCTGCCCAGGATTTGGTGAAGGTACAGCTCAATAGGGGGGGCTTCATAAATACCCCTGTATGCTATTTACTGTGCCTTCCTGGAAGGTCATTTTGGGTACGCATTTTATTTGGAAAATTATCACTAAGAATAAATTTGTATAAGTCTGCACTATGATTACCCATTATTTGTCTTACATGTACCTTGATTGAGGACTTTGACAGAAACTACAAATGGTGGGGACGACTTATTACAAGGATTTTTCCAGTGTTTGAAACTTTCGGGAGGAGACCAGATAAGAAATTCATCACATTTTTGACTGTTTGATTTATAGACTCTATTTTGGACAATCCAGCCTCAAACTAAGAGATTTCTGTTTGGGAAAAAGTGTTGGGAAGAATATATCCCCCATAAGATTTTATCCTTTAAAATTAGAAGGATTTATTTTTATTTTTATTTATGAGACATCGAATAAGGAGCGTCATATACCTTCTTCAGTGCGCAGGAACTGTCTATTTATTTGTATTAGAATTCTGTGATTGGTGTAGTCACCCTTAGTTCCAGCAGCCAGTTCACCAGCAAGGAGCGCAGGTGGTAATCTTGTTTTTTCTTTATTCACATGGCAGTCATCGTTGCCTAGTGATCGCCTCTGAGACAGAGGCGGTTGGTAGGCGGGAGGGGGCTGAACGGCGGCGTTTAGCCGCCGTTTAGGAGGAGCGGTCCGGCCAACGCAGGCGTAGCCGGACCGTTGGGGGAACGGGCTGCGGCCGCTACGGCGAGCGGGAGCAACGAGTAACTCCCGGCCAGCCGCAGGAGCTGCGCTGGCTGGGAGCTACTCCTTAAATACAAAGGCATCGCACGTGCAATGCTTTTGTATTTGTGCGGGTGGGGGCCGGTACTGACATGCGGGGCGGACTAGCCCTGTGCTGGGTGTCCCCCCGCATGTCTGAGTTAAGGATCGTAGCTGTGCTAAACTTAGCACAGCTACGATCAACTCTGAATGACCCCCCAATGTGCTGCCAGGAGCTAACCACAGCCATGGTGTTTATTTACTGGCAATGTTAACATTTTCCTTTAAAACAAGTTGTTTTTTGTAAATTCAAGGGCTCGTATAAACTCGGGGGCATTGCATTTTCAATGTGTGCACATATACATATATATATATATATATATATATATATATATATTATAATATAATATAATATATATAAAATATAATATAATATAAAGTATCCCTTATCCAAAAAGCTTGGGACCAGAAGTATTTTGGATATCGGATTTTTCCGTATTTTGGAATAATTGCATACCATAATGAGATATCATGGTGATGGGACCTAAGTCTAAGCACAGAATGCATTTATGTTTCATATACACCTTATACACACAGCCTGAAGGTAATTTTAGCCAATATTTTTAATAACTTTGTGCATTAAACAAAGTGTGTCTACATTCAAACAATTCATTTATGTTTCATATACACCTTATACACACAGTCTGAAGGTCATTTAATACAATATTATTAATAACTTTGTGTATTAAACAAAGTTTGTGTACATTGAGCCATCAAAAAACAAAGGTTTTACTATCTCACTCAAAAAAGTCCGTATTTCGGAATATTCCGTATTTCGGAATATTTGGATATGGGATACTCAACCTGTATATGTGTGTGTGTGTGTGTATGTATGTATATATATATATATATATATATATATATATATATATATATATATATATATATATATATATATATATAATTTCTTTATTTTATTTTTATTTTTTTAATAAAAGGAATGTGTTGTTGCCTAAATGTCCAGTGAGTGCCATCCGCCAGGTGTGTGTATATATACATGCATACATATTTTGTGCCGCCCTGCCCCCTTTGGCCGGCTTCGCCCCCACAATGCTCAGTCTCCACCCTGCCTGATTGACAAGCAGAGGCGATCGCATTTTTTGCGGCCCTCCGCAAAAAGTGCGGGCGCAGTACTGGATGCTGCGCATGCGTCCGCACTAATTCCGGTTGGATCGCGATTTGCTATCCAACCTGAATTAACCGTACTGTCTGACCTATGGGGGCTAAGTCACAATTCTATTGCGCGCCAAACAGGATGGTTGTATGTGGACTGCTCTATATACAGGTATCAGCCATCACTGGTGTTCTGTACAGGAAGTCTTCCAAACATAGAAAATGGCTTCACACTCTCTCACTACTATTTTTATTTATTCGCTATTATGTAAAAATTATACATGTATCTCTGTGATGGTTGTTAGTTGTTCTGTTATACCAGGCCTGGCCAACCTGTGACTCTCCAGCTGTTGTAAACCTACAAGTACCAGCATGCCCTTAGTTTTGCTATTAGGGAATGGTAAATCTGTGTCAAGGCATGCTAGGATGTGTAGTTCCACAACAGCTGCAGAGCCACAGGTTGGCCAGGCCTGTGTTATACAGAGCTGCTTACATTTGATGTAGTGGTTGTTAAAGTGGATCTGTCAGGTCCCAGTGCTTAAACCCAAGTGATTATAGACTCCTCTCCAATCTGCAAATTTATTTCTCTTATGTCCTAGAAGATACTGGGGATCCATTTAGTACCATGGGGTATAGACTGATCCACTAGGAGCCATGGGCACTTTAAGAATTTGATAGTGTGGACTGGCTCCTCCCTCTATGCCTCTCCTACCAGACTCGTTTAGAAAATGTGCCAGGAGCCGGTCACGCTTATGGAAGCTCCTGAAGAGTTTTCTGCATTTATTTTTCTGGTTGTTATTTTCAGGCAGGACTGGTTGGCACCAGCCTGCCTGCTTCGTGGGACTTAGGGGGTGAACGGCCCAACCTTTTGAAGGGTTAATGGTCCTGTTCCCCGTTGACAGGACACTAGCTCCTGAGGACACTATTCACAAGCCCCACCACGGCGAACGTACATTCCCGCAGCACGCCGCCACCCCTAACAGGGCCAGAAGAAAGAAGAGTGGCGAGTACTAAGCCGGCGTCTTGGTTAACGGGTCGCTGGCCATTATGGCGGCATGAGGGTACGGAGACGCAGGGCTTCTAACCGGGGCGGATTGCGTCTCCGGACTCAGTGCACAACTGCGTTTCAGTACACTATACACAGTACCCAGACTGGCAATCAAAGCCTTAAAACGGATCTGTCTCCATTTTAAGCACAAAATTACCTCAGCCAGTCTAAAAAAAAAGCGGGAAGACTGCGCACCATTGAAGGGGTGGGGCTTCACTATGAGCGGATCCAGCAGCTCACTAGCGCCATTTTCCGTCTGCAGTGGACACAGACGCTGACTGACAGGGAAACACAGCTCCTCCAGTGTGACTCTAGATTACCTCAGCGGTACCAGGGGGGGAGCGATTATTAGTGTACTAAGTCCCCAATCTGGGTACTTAGTCTGCGACCCGGCTAAGCTTGGCATTAGCAATAAGGGCACTGTGTGCTGGCTCCAATATCTGTGTCTCCCTGGAAGGGCTCTTTGTGGGTTAACATTTCCTGGGTGTGTATGCTATCACATTTGCAATATGTCAGGCAAAGAGTGTGTTTCATGTACGGCAGAGTGTTCCTCTTCCCCAGGGAGCTCACTACTATGTTCTCAGTGTAGTGTACTTTCTCAGGCTAGCGGGGCTGAACCAGTGTGGCTGGATTCCATTAAAGGAATGATTTCCAATATCTCTAATAAATTGTCCCGCAATGAGAAAGAGACGCAATACTTAAGACAGTCTGTGGATGAGATTATGAATAGAGACTCAGTCCCCGAACAAGCGTCTCAGTCCCCTGCCATTTGTCTGCAAAAATGATCTCTGGCCCATATCCTGTAGTCTGACGCTGAGGGGTCAGACATGGAGGAGGGGGAGATGGGCTCAGAGGGAAGAGGGGGATGCTGCTCTGCCACAGGGAATAGAGGAGCTATCAGAGATGTTCCGCAAATGGGATGCGGTCAAAATACCGCCAAACGGGATCCCGGCGGTCGGAATACAGACACCGGGATCCTGACCAGCACAATCCCGACATATTCTCCCTCTGTGGGTGTCCACGACACCCATAGAGGGAGAAGAAATTAGTGTGCCAAGCGTAGCGAGCGCCCCCCTGTCGGAATTGTGCCGGTCGGGATCCCGGTGTCTATTCCGACCGCCGGGATCCCGTCCGGCGGGATCTCGTACTGATCCCCTGCAAATTCCTGATAAGGTTGCAGAGGAGTGTGAGGAATTATTTTAATATAAAACAGAAGTCCTCAGTCACTTTTCCTGTGTCAAAAGAATTGAATACCCTGTTTGAAGAACCGTGGGTTAATCCTGATAAGAAATTTCAAATCCCTAAGAGGTTACACTCATCCTTTCCTTTACCTCCTGAGGATAGGAAAAAATAGGAAGGTCCACCGATACTGGATGCATCAGTGTCTAGGTTGTCACGAAAAATTGTATTACCTGTCCCGGTTGCAGCCTACCTGAAAGACACGGGTGATCTTAAAATTGAGACTACACTCAAATCCTTGTACACGGCTGCTGGGTGGCACTGCGATCCACTATAGCATGTGCGTGGATTACTAAAGCCATTGCTAAATGGTCAGGTAACCTAATTGAGGGGTTGGATTCCTTTTACTAGGGGGGGGATTGTTTTACTCCTGCAACATATACAGGACTCTGCAAACTTTATGGTGGAAGCCATAAAAGAAGTAGGTTTGCTTAATGCATGCCGGCACGTAGGGGCTTATGGTTACACCAGTGGACTGCAGACTGCAGGAAAGGCATGGAAGTCCTACCCTGCACAGGAGAGGCATTAATTGGAGACGAACTAGACAAATGGATCTCCAAAGCTGTTGCGGGTAAGTCCACATATTTTCCTTCTGCAGCTCCCCCAACCAGGAAGACCTACTCAGGACCTACTCTACAGTCCTTTCGGACTGCCAAGTTTAAGGGCATAGTCAAAGGATCTTCTACAGCCAACAGAGGTGCTAGAGGTAAACCACGCAAACCAGCAACTGACGGTTCTCAGGAACAGAGCTTCCTCAAAGCATGACGGTGGACCGCGATGGCTGGAAGAATGGCAGGTGGGAGCCCAACTAAAAAATTTCGGTCACATCTGGACAACATCATGCAAGGATCCTGGGTCATAGATCTAATTTCCCAGGGCTACAGACTGGAGTTTCAGGATCTCCCACCTCACAGATTCTTCAAATCAGGCTTACCAGTTTCACAAGTGGCAAGTATAACCTTACAGGATGCCATTGAAAAACTGGTACAGACTCAGGTCATTGTTCTAGTTCCACCTCATCTCCAAAACAAGGGATATTATTCCAACTTGTTTGTGGTACCGAAACCGGACGGTTTGGTAAGGCCGATTTCTCTATCGTCCTAGTGGATGCTGGGGTTCCTGAAAGGACCATGGGGAACAGCGGCTCCGCAGGAGACAGGGCACAAAAGTAAAGCTTTCCGATCAGGTGGTGTGCACTGGCTCCTCCCCCTATGACCCTCCTCCAAGCCAGTTAGATTTTTGTGCCCGGCCGAGAAGGGTGCAATCTAGGTGGCTCTCCTAAAGAGCTGCTTAGAGAAAGTTTAGCTTAGGTTTTTTATTTTACAGTGAGTCCTGCTGGCAACAGGATCACTGCAACGAGGGACTTAGGGGAGAAGAAGTGAACTCACCTGCGTGCAGGATGGATTGGCTTCTTGGCTACTGGACATCAGCTCCAGAGGGACGATCACAGGTACAGCCTGGATGGTCACCGGAGCCTCGCCGCCGGCCCCCTTGCAGATGCTGAAACATGAAGAGGTCCAGAATCGGCGGCAGAAGACTCCTCAGTCTTCTAAAGGTAGCGCACAGCACTGCAGCTGTGCGCCATTTTCCTCTCAGCACACTTCACACGGCAGTCACTGAGGGTGCAGGGCGCTGGGAGGGGAGCGCCCTGGGAGGCAAATGAAAACCTATTTGGCTAAAAAATACCTCACATATAGCCTCCGGGGCTATATGGAGATATTTAACCCCTGCCAGAATACACTAAAGAGCGGGAGACGAGCCCGCCGGAAAAGGGGCGGGGCCTATCTCCTCAGCACACAGCGCCATTTTCCTTACACAGCTCCGCTGGTCAGGACGGCTCCCAGGTCTCTCCCCTGCACTGCACTACAGAAACAGGGTAAAACAAGAGAGGGGGGGCAAAATAGTGGCAAAAATTGTATTATAAAAGCAGCTATACAGGGAGCACTTATTATAAGGCTATCCCTGTCATATATAGCGCTTTTGGTGTGTGCTGGCAAACTCTCCCTCTGTCTCCCCAAAGGGCTAGTGGGGTCCTGTCTTCGTTAAGAGCATTCCCTGTGTGTCTGCTGTGTGTCGGTACGTGTGTGTCGACATGTATGAGGACGATATTGGTGTGGAGGCGGAGCAATTGCCAAATATGGGGATGTCACCTCCTAGGGGGTCGACACCAGAATGGATGCCTTTATTTATGGAATTACGGGATAGTGTCAACACGCTAAAGCAGTCGTTTGTCGACATGAGACGGCCGGACAATCAGTTAGTGCCTGTCCAGGCGCCTCAAACACCGTCAGGGGCTGTAAAACGCCCTTTGCCTCAGTCGGTCGACACAGACCCAGACACAGGCACTGATTCCAGTGGCGACGGTGACGAATCAACCGTATTTTCCAGTAGGGCCACACGTTATATGATTTTGGCAATGAAGGAGGCGTTACATTTAGCTGATACTACTGGTACCACTAAACAGGGTATTATGTGGGGTGTGAAAAAACTACCTATAGTTTTTCCTGAATCAGAAGAACTAAATGATGTATGTGATGAAGCGTGGGTTGCCCCCGATAAAAAGATGCTAATTTCAAAGAAGTTATTAGCTTTATACCCTTTCCCGTCAGAGGTTAGGGCGCGCTGGGAAACACCTCCTAGGGTGGATAAGGCGCTCACACGCTTATCTAAACAAGTGGCGTTACCCTCTCCTGAGACGGCCGCACTTAAAGATCCAACAGATAGGAGGATGGAAAATATCCAAAAAAGTATATACACACATACAGGTGTTATACTACGACCAGCTATAGCGTCAGCCTGGATGTGCAGTGCTGGAGTAGTTTGGTCAGAGTCCCTGATTGAAAATATTGATACCCTGGATAGGGACAATGTTTTACTGTCTTTAGAGCAAATAAAGGATGCATTTCTTTATATGCGTGATGCACAGAGGGATATCTGCACACTGGCATCACGGGTAAGTGCTATGTCCATTTCGGCCAGAAGAAGTTTATGGACGCGACAGTGGTCAGGCGATGCGGACTCAAAACGGCATATGGAAGTTTTGCCGTATAAAGGGGAGGAGTTATTTGGAGTCGGTCTATCAGATTTGGTGGCCACGGCTACAGCCGGGAAATCCACCTTTTTACCTCAAGCTACTCCCCAACAGAAAAAGACACCGACTTTTCAACCGCAGTCCTTTCGTTCCTTTAAAAACAAGAGAGCAAAGGGATATTCATATCTGCCACGAGGCAGAGGAAGGGGGAAGAGACACCAACAGGCAGCTCCTTCCCAGGAACAGAAGCCCTCCCCCGCTTCTACAAAAGCCTCAGCATGACGCTGGGGCTTCTCAAGCGGACTCGGGGGCGGTGGGCGGTCGTCTCAAGCATTTCAGCGCGCAGTGGGCTCACTCGCAGGTAGATCCCTGGATCCTGCAGATAATATCTCAGGGGTACAGGTTGGAACTAGAGACAGATCCGCCTCGCCGTTTCCTGAAGTCTGCTTTACCAACGTCCCCCTCCGAAAGGGAGACGGTTTTGGAAGCCATTCACAAGCTGTACTCTCAGCAGGTGATAGTCAAGGTACCTCTTCTACAACAGGGAAAGGGGTATTATTCCACTCTATTTGTGGTACCGAAGCCGGACGGCTCGGTAAGACCTATTCTAAATCTGAAGTCCTTGAACCTGTACATAAAGAAGTTCAAGTTCAAAATGGAGTCACTCAGAGCAGTGATAGCGAACCTGGAAGAAGGGGACTTTATGGTGTCCTTGGACATCAAGGATGCGTACCTCCACGTTCCAATTTACCCCTCACACCAGGGGTACCTCAGGTTCGTTGTACAAAACTGTCACTATCAGTTTCAGACGCTGCCGTTCGGATTGTCCACGGCACCTCGGGTCTTTACAAAGGTAATGGCCGAGATGATGATTCTTCTTCGAAGAAAAGGCGTATTAATTATCCCATACTTGGACGATCTCCTAATAAGGGCAAGGTCCAGAGAACAGCTAGAGAGGGGATTAGCACTGTCTCAAGAAGTGCTAAAACAGCACGGCTGGATTCTGAATATTCCAAAATCCCAGTTAATGCCGACAACTCGTCTGCTGTTCCTAGGGATGATTCTGGACACGGTTCAGAAAAAGGTTTTTCTCCCGGAGGAAAAAGCCAAGGAGTTGTCCGAGCTTGTCAGGAACCTCCTAAAACCAGGAAAGGTGTCTGTACATCAATGCACAAGAGTCCTGGGAAAAATGGTGGCTTCTTACGAAGCAATTCCATTCGGCAGATTCCATGCACGAATTTTCCAGAGGGATCTGTTAGACAAATGGTCAGGGTCGCATCTTCAGATGCACCAGCGGATAACCCTGTCTCCAAGGACAAGGGTATCTCTTCTGTGGTGGTTGCAGAGTGCTCATCTATTGGAGGGCCGCAGATTCGGCATACAGGATTGGATCCTGGTGACCACGGACGCCAGCCTGAGAGGCTGGGGAGCAGTCACACAAGGAAGAAACTTCCAGGGAGTGTGGACGAGCCTGGAAACGTCTCTTCACATAAACATTCTGGAACTAAGAGCAATCTACAATGCTCTAAGCCAGGCAGAACCTCTGCTTCAAGGAAAACCGGTGTTGATCCAGTCGGACAACATCACGGCAGTCGCCCATGTGAACAGACAGGGCGGCACAAGAAGCAGGAGTGCAATGGCAGAAGCTGCAAGGATTCTTCGCTGGGCAGAGAATCATGTGATAGCACTGTCAGCAGTGTTCATCCCGGGAGTGGACAACTGGGAAGCAGACTTCCTCAGCAGACACGACCTTCACCCGGGAGAGTGGGGACTTCATCCGGAAGTCTTCCACATGCTGGTAACCCGTTGGGAAAGACCAATGGTGGACATGATGGCGTCTCGCCTCAACAAAAAACTGGACAGGTATTGCGCCAGGTCAAGAGATCCGCAGGCAATAGCTGTGGACGCGCTGGTAACGCCTTGGGTGTACCAGTCGGTGTATGTGTTTCCTCCTCTGCCTCTCATACCAAAAGTATTGAGAATTATACGGCAAAGAGGCGTAAGAACGATACTAGTGGTTCCGGATTGGCCAAGAAGGACTTGGTACCCGGAACTTCAAGAGATGATCACGGAAGATCCGTGGCCTCTACCTCTAAGGAGGGACTTGCTTCAGCAGGGTCCCTGTCTGTTTCAAGACTTACCGCGGCTGCGTTTGACGGCATGGCGGTTGAACGCCGGATCCTAAAGGAAAAAGGCATGCCGGAAGAAGTCATTCCTACTTTGATTAAAGCAAGGAAGGAAGTAACCGTGCAACACTATCACCGCATTTGGCGAAGATATGTTGCGTGGTGCGAGGATCGGAGTGCTCCGACGGAGGAATTTCAACTGGGTCGATTCCTACATTTCCTGCAATCAGGATTGTCTATGGGTCTCAAATTGGGATCTATTAAGGTTCAAATTTCGGCCCTGTCGATTTTCTTTCAAAAAGAATTGGCTTCAGTTCCTGAAGTCCAGACTTTTGTTAAGGGAGTGCTGCATATACAGCCTCCTGTGGTGCCTCCAGTGGCACCGTGGGATCTCAATGTGGTTTTGGAATTTCTAAAATCTCATTGGTTTGAACCACTAAAAAAGGTGGATTTAAAATATCTCACATGGAAAGTGACCATGTTACTAGCCCTGGCTTCGGCCAGGAGAGTGTCAGAACTGGCAGCTTTATCTTACAAAAGCCCATATCTGATTTTCCATTCGGACAGGGCAGAACTGCGGACTCGTCCGCATTTTCTCCCTAAGGTGGTGTCAGCATTTCATCTGAACCAGCCTATTGTAGTGCCTGCGGCTACAAGTGACTTGGAGGACTCCAAGTTACTGGACGTTGTCAGAGCATTAAAAATATATATTGCAAGGACAGCTGGAGTCAGAAAATCTGACTCGTTGTTTATATTGTATGCACCCAACAAGATGGGTGCTCCTGCGTCTAAGCAGACGATTGCTCGTTGGATCTGTAGCACAATCCAACTTGCACATTCTGTGGCAGGCCTGCCACAGCCTAAATCTGTAAAGGCCCACTCCACAAGGAAGGTGGGCTCATCTTGGGCGGCTGCCCGAGGGGTCTCGGCATTACAACTTTGCCGAGCAGCTACGTGGTCAGGGGAGAACACGTTTGTAAAATTTTACAAATTTGATACTCTGGCTAAGGAGGACCTGGAGTTCTCTCATTCGGTGCTGCAGAGTCATCCGCACTCTCCCGCCCGTTTGGGAGCTTTGGTATAATCCCCATGGTCCTTTCAGGAACCCCAGCATCCACTAGGACGATAGAGAAAATAAGAATTTACTTACCGATAATTCTATTTCTCGGAGTCCGTAGTGGATGCTGGGCGCCCATCCCAAGTGCGGATTATCTGCAATAATTGTACATAGTTATTGTTAACTAATTCGGGTTATTATTAGGAAGCCATCTTTCAGAGGCTCCTCTGTTATCATACTGTTAACTGGTTTTGATCACAAGTTGTACGGTGTGATTGGTGTGGCTGGTATGAGTCTTACCCGGGATTCAAAATTCCTCCCTTATTGTGTACGCTCGTCCGGGCACAGTACCTAACTGGCTTGGAGGAGGGTCATAGGGGGAGGAGCCAGTGCACACCACCTGATCGGAAAGCTTTACTTTTGTGCCCTGTCTCCTGCGGAGCCGCTGTTCCCCATGGTCCTTTCAGGAACCCCAGCATCCACTACGGACTCCGAGAAATAGAATTATCGGTAAGTAAATTCTTATTTTTGAGTCTAAAATCGTTGAACCCGTACTTACGAGTGTTCAAATTCATGATGGAGTCTCTGAGAGCGGTGATCTCAGGTCTGGAGGAGGGGAAATTCCTAGTGTCTCTGGATATCAAAGATGCGTACCTTCACATTCCGATCTGGCCGCCTCACCAAGCTTGTCTACGAATTGCACTGCAGGACTGTCGCTACCAGTTCCAGGCCCTTCCTCTTGGTCTCTCCATGGCTCCGAAGGTGTTCACCAAGGTGATGGCAGAGATGATGTTTCTCCTACGCAAGCAGGGAGTGAACATAATTCCGTGCCTGGACGATCTTCTGATAAAGGCTCCGTCCAGGGAGAGGTTGTTGAACAGCATTGGCCTTACAACCAAACTACTCCTGGATCACTGGTGGATTCTAAATCTTCTGAAATCTCACTTAGAGCCAACTTGAAGGCTCCCATGTCTGGGAATGATACTGGACACACAGTCGCAGAAAGTTTTTCTTCCGTTGGAAAAGACATTGGTAATCCAGTCGATGGTACGGGATGTACTGAAGCCAACCCGGATATCGGTGCATCTATGCATTCGCCTTCTGGGGAAAATGGTGGCCTCTTACGAGGCTCTTCAGTACGGAAGTTTTCATGCAAGACCCTTCCAGCACGACCTGTTGGACAAATGGTCTGGATCACATCTTCACATGCAACAGAGGATCCGTCTGTCGCCAAAGGCAAGAATCTCCCTTCTGTGATGGCAAGACTTCTCACCTAATCGAGGGCTGACGATTCGGGATTCAAAATTAAATTCTGCTAACCACGGACGCAAGCCTCAGAGGTTGGGGAGCAGTCACCCAGGGGGTGTAGTTTCAAGGAAGATGGTCAAGTCAGGAAGTCATCCTTCCAATCAACATTCAGGAACTCAGGGCTTTGTACAACGCCCTACTGCAGGCCTCATATATTCTTCAAGATCGGGCCATTCGGACAATGTGACGGCAGTGACGTACGTAAACCGACAGGGCGGATCGAAAAGCAGAGCAGCAATGTCAGAGGTGTCGAGAATTCTCCTCTGGGCAGAAAAACAAACATGCTGCGGTTTTGTCGGCGGTCTTCATTCCAGGAGTAGACAACTGGGAAGCAGACTTCCTCAGCAGACACGACCTGCACCTGGGGGAGTGGAGCCTTCACCGGGAGGTGTTCAAGTGCTTGACAAGTCAATGGGGATGTCCACAAATCGACATGATGGCCTCTTGTCTCAACAAGAAGCTCAAGCGGTATTGTTACAGGTTGAGAGACCCACAGGCAGTGGCGGTGGACGCTCTGATGACTCCATGGGTCTATCAGATGGTGTACGTGTTTCCTCCTCTTCCTCTGATCCCAAAAATTCTGAAAAGAATAAAAAGGGAAAAGGTTCAAGCAATTCTCATTGCTCCGTACTGGCCAAGTAAGGCCTGGTACGCAGATCTTCTGGAGATGCTCTTCGAAGATCTGTGGTCTCTACCTCTTTGCGAGGCTCTTCTGCAACAGGGCCTGTTCATCTATCAAGACTTACCACGGCTACGTTTGACGGCATGGAAGTTGAACAGCTGATTCTAGCCAGGAGAGACATCCCTGACAAGGTCATCCTGACTATGATCCAAGCCAGGAAGGGGGTATCGTCTAAACATTACCACCGTATTTGGAAGAAATACATCTCTTGGTGTGAGAGCAGAAAATATTCTGCGATGGAATTTCATCTGGGATGTTTCCTGCTTTTTCTGCAGTCGGGTGTGGATGTGGGCCTACATTTCAGCTCCATAAAAGTTCAGATTTCGGCCTTGTCCATTTTCATTGGCTTCTCTTCCTGAGGTCCAGACGTTCTTGAAAGGTGTTCTGCACATCCAACCTCCCATTGTGCCTCCGACCGCACCTTGGGATCTCAATTTGGTGCTGCAGTTCCTCCAATTGGACTGGTTTGAACCGTTACAGAGGTAGATGTAAAATATCTTACGTGGAAGACCGTCACACTGTTGACGTGTGTCGGAACTGGAGGCGTTATCTTACAAGTGCCCCTATTTAATTTTCCATGAGGCTAAAGCTGAACCTAGGACTCTTCAGCAATTTCTTCCTAAGGTGGTGTCTGCGTTTCACATCAACCAACCTATTGTGGTTCTGGTTGTTACCGACACCTCTGTTACTTCAAAGTCTTTGGATGTTGTGATTGCTTTGAAGGTGTATGTGAGGAGAACAGCTCGTCACAGGAAATCGGACTCACTGTTTGTTCCTTACGATCCCATTAAGATTAGATGTCCCGCTTCAAAGCAGTCAATTGCGCGCTGGATCAGGCTTACTGTCCCGCATGCTTATTCCATGGTAGGATTGCCGATTCCTAAATCATGTACAGGCCCACTCGACTAGGTCGGTGGGTTCTTCTTGGGCGGCTGCCCACGGTGTCTCGGCCTTACAGCTCTGCCGAGCAGCTACTTGGTCAGGTTCGAACACATTTGCAAAGTTCTACAAGTTTGATACTTTGGCATCTGAGGACCTTCAGTTTGGTCAATCAGTTTTGCAGGACCCTCAGCACTCTCCCACCCGGTTTGGGAGCTTTTGTACTTTCCCATGGTACTAAATGGATCCCCAGTATCCTCCTAGGACGTAAGAGAAAATAGGATTTTAATTACCTACCGGTAAATCCTTTTCTCGTAGTCCGTAGAGGATACTGGGCGCCCGCCCGGTGCTTCGGTCTTCCTGCACTGTTACTTGGTTAAGTATTGTTGTTTGGTTCAGCTGTTGCTGTTCCTGTTTGGTTAGCTTAGCTTTCCTCTTGTTTGTGTGCTGGTTCGGAATCCCACCATTATCCTTTTATAACCTTCTCTCAAAGTATGTCCGTCTCCTCGGGCACAGTTTCCTAGACTGAGTCTGGTAGGAGGGGCATAGAGGGAGGAGCCAGCCCACACTATCAAATTCTTAAAGTGCCCATGGCTCCTAGTGGACCCGTCTATACCCCATAGTACTAAATGGATCCCCAGTATCCTCTACGGCCGACGAGAAAAGGTTTTACCGGTAGGTAATTAAAATCCTATTTTTATCTTTTTCAAAGACAAACCTTTTTATGTACAATAATAAAACTATGTAGGAGATGATCCTCTGACACTGGACTCTGTGGTATTATATGAATCCCTTTATGATACTAACAGCAGTGTTGTGCAACGTCCTTGCAAGGCAAAACGGCAATCACATGATGACTGCTGGCACCTAGTGATTCAGAGTAAAGGGTGTTCTGCTGTTATACAAAAGTGGAACAAAGGCCTGATTCTCAGATCTACACAAATACAAAAATATGCTAATGACTCTAACACAGTCTTCTGCATAGAGGCACACGCTGCCGCCATCTCACATCCGCAGGTTACATACAAAAGTGGAAACATCACATGCACATTGGTCGGCCATCTTACTTCTGAGTCAGTCTGTGCTGTCTCAGACAGAGTGGCTCTCCAGCTGTGAGAAAATTCATACTGGCTGATTTTGGCACACCCAGAAAACGGGCCCAACATGCCTTCATTTTTCTAGCCAAAAGGGCTCTCGTCACTTTTATTTAAAAAAAAAAAAAAAAAGCCCCAAACTCCTCCATCACGCCCACATCCTTTATCTCTGAATGCCCCCTCTTACCCCTCGCTTATTCTGCCATTCCACCATGTCACTCAGACCTCCCCTTTCCAAAAAAATATAAGCCACAAGAACAGGGCCCCCACTTGTCCTAAAATGTTCCCCATTCCCTCAGACAGCACATGCACTACAACACTTCTCCACATACCGGTGCCACACAGACCTCCCCACATGTCCTCTCTCACTAGCTTAATTCATGGTAAATATTGGAGCCACACGGGAGATCATGTGCAGGATACACTTTACCTCCTCCTTCACCAATTGGTTGTGCTGTGTGACATACCTGCAGTCTGCATTGTGACGTCTCAGGTGGCTGCTGTGGCTGAATCTTTATTAGAAAGCAGAGAATAGGTAAAAGGGGGCACAGAGCTAAGGACACAGTGAGTAATGTACTTATTGTGCTTTAAAGGAATCAAATAGTTTGCTGATAAAAATCACTCATAGCTAACACATTTAGCGTTTTTCTAGCAGTAGTTCTCGTCTTTCATTACTAATTGTTCACAATGTTAAATTAGGCAGTACATAAAGCATACATAGTCACTGAACCTAGTTTAAATCTACGGCTTAATTACGCATGTGACTGTCACTATTCCTAGTGGGGTGCTAGAGATATCCTGGAAGATTGCTCCATCTGCTTTTAATGGTGTGTCATCTTGGTGCACAGAGCTTGCATTACCTATGAGGCTGCCAGCTACTCTCCAATTAGCCTCCCTGGCTAGTAGTTCCTGGCTGCAGAGGGGAGAAGGTCTCTAAAGTAGCTGAGTCAATGATATTCCTTTCAAACTTACAAGTCACTGATACACTTGTGCTCGGGGACCACGTACTGCAGACTGTGATGGGTTTTACTGCCAGTGCTATAGTACTTTGTCTTGTAAACCTGTCATTCCCTTGATTCCTGGGTTTGGCTGTAATGCCTGTGAATCTCTTCTTGTACCTCCTTCAATTAGAAGGAAAGATCAATTACAAGCGGCTCCTACGGATTAGCCTTACTACAACAATACACTGTAATAGTACAATTAACACATTCTAATCCCTTCACACAATATTTCAGGGTCAGTATTTCGCATGGGCACGATAAATTTATGGATGTTTGCAGATTTTGTGGTCATTACTTAAATGCACCCAAAAACAGGTGCAACCCCGCCCCCCCCGTCTCTTCCTTCTCCATAAATACGTTCCTCTGTACTAGACACAATTAAGCTAAACCACTTCCCTGTGCTAGTATATAGTTTTACATTTCAGAGAAAGTATTCACAAATTGTTTTACAACTAAACCTATTCCAGAACTAAAATAGTAAGGGGTAAACATGTATTATTTATTAAGTTTCTTATATAGCACAGTGCTTTACAATTAGAACAACAGTAATAGAACAAACTGTGCAAAAACAGACAGACATAGAGGTAGGAGGGCCCTGCTCTCCAGCTTACAATCTATTGAATTATTCACTTGAACCTTTTTTTTTTTTTTTTTGTGTATGATCAAATAAAAACCAGTTAGGTGCCATTTGGTTTGAGCAAGCTGTTTTAACAGCAAATACGCACTGCAAATTGAATTTGCAATCTAAATCCAAACTTGCATTGCTTTTTGAGAGAGAATGTTGTTTTTTCTTTTTTTAAATGCGTTCTCCCCGAGAGTGTGAATAGGTAGGGAAAATATTTTATAGTAAACTGCCAGGACCTTCTTCAGAACCCCTTGTACACCCCCCTAATGACTAATTAGACATTTCAAGGTTTTCATAAGGCTTAAATGGGCCAATAATTACATGTCATTAGTAAGGTTAAAAAAAATGGACACACATTACCCCAAAATCAACTTTTTTGTGTGTGTTTTTATGCAGCCCAAATTTAAAGTGTTTATTTAAAGTAAAAATACGGTTGTGATTATTTAGAATTTTTTTTAATTATTATTATTTATTTTAAAGAGGATGCACAAATCAGCCATTTTATACTTTTTAAGAGCTGCCAGTAATTTCATTATGCCCACAACAGTCTTCTATAAGATTCTGCTATTGAAGTTGTCTGTCTTTTTTTGGCATACGAGAAGGACTCCGTACTTTTTCATGCACTTTTTTTCAGGTCTCATTTTCTAGAAAATTTGCACATCCTAGCTGCAACTACTACAAATTGGCATTTCTATTTGGATCTCTCATATCCTGAGTATGCGCAATCATGCAAAGTCTGCGTCTTTGCACCTAATTGGATTGAGCCCAAAGTGTTAACTTCCTTCCTAACCTTCCATTAGTTCCTCTGTTATCTTTAACTAATAGTGTAAAATTCCTGCAAAAAAAATAAAATACAAAACATTTGAGATTGCAGTGATTTAATACCCCTTTTACACTCGCAGGGTTTGGTCATTCCCGGGAATGTGTCCCGGTATATTTCCGGGGACACATTCCCGGGAATGACCCTTTCACATTGGCGGCCCGACCCGACATATTGCCGAGTCGGTGACGTCACCGCTGACTCTAGCGGAGGCGGTGCTTGGAGATAATCTTCTCCAAACACCGCCTACTCCTATGCAGAGAACGGGTGCCGGGTTGCCTTGACCCGGTATACCCGTTCACACTGCACAGCTTCCCGGGACGGTCCCGGATTCAACGCAGGTCTAGACCTGGGTTGAAATCCTGGGATGCTCGTCCCAGGAAATTGTAAGTGTACCCTTTTACACTGACAAAAATCCCGGGATGATGCGCGTTCACGTGCAAAATCCCGGGATAAAATTGTCAGTGTAAAAATTGCTGTGACATTACTGTGTATGGATCCCCAATCCACATCAGTCATTTTATTTTATGCAGAGCCTGTTTACAGCTGGCTAGGGAGGCCAATCCCGGCCATTTTTTTTTTCAATCCCGGGTATCAGGATTGAAAAATGGTCAATCCTGGGATTCCCGGGATCGGCATTTCCCTGTGTGGCCACCCCCCTCACCCCACCCATCACTCGCCATACACCGGGGGCGGGTGGGACACTTCAGCTGCTCTCTCCCGGCAGCTCCCAGTGGTGTGTGACGGCACAGTGTGACCTCTCACGCTGCGCTGAGGAGGCGGAAGCCAGGGCAGCATGTGAGCGTCCTGAGGATGCTCAACGCTGATCCCTCAATCCCGGCCATTGTTGGCCCTAAATCCAGGGATCCCACCGATCCCGATCCTGGGATTGGCCTCCCTACAGCTGGCAAAACATCTTTTCCCCTAGTATTAAGAAGATGAGTGTAAATTTGGTTCACTTTAAAAACTCCCCTCATTTAATGTGTATATAGGTCGACATGGAATAAGTCGACAGTAAAAAATGACAACCGGGTCAAAAGGTCAACATGGAAATGACACACAAAAAGGTTGACACAATTTTTTGGGTTTTGTCAATTTTCTGCCACAAACAAGCCCCATTAGTGTACCACATGGCTCGCTTTGTTCGCCATGCTTCAGGCAAGGTTTTTTTTAAATGGGGGGAAACCGAAACTTTTGTCGACCATTGTCCTGTTGACCTTTTGACAAAGTCTGCCTAATCCATGTCTACCATTAGTGGTCGACTTATTGACTGTAGACCTTTTTTAGTGTAGATCTATAGACCGGATACTTATGTTTACATGTTGGCAGTAACCTCTGGAGCATTACTCACTCCATATCTGTTCCATGGAATATTTAGGACACTATAGGGGCGATTCAATTCCTACACAGGAATCTAGCTTCCAAGTAAAGTTCCCGGGAGCTAATTAATTACTTCCCATGATTCCCACTGTGTCCTTTGATATTAAGCGAGATTAGCCACGTTAAGCTGCAGCTCCTGGACTAAGTTCCGGGCATGATGCAGCTGTCAAGTCACGACGAGACCCGTAGCCATACTTTACAGAAATTTCTGCTAACCTCAGGAGAATGCAAGCAAATATCCATGGTAAGTGCAGCCTTGTGGCTAGTCATGGGAAGTAATTGAATAGCAATGTATCACTTATCCCAGGAGTTAAATTCCTGTGTAAGATGGCCACCTTTTCTGATATAAACTGAATTTATGTGTACATAGTTGGGTTTAGCCATGATTCAGCAACAATAAGAACCTTCCTTGGATTGGTTTAGTGTTATCTGTTAGTATATGCTGAATAAGAGGCAGACTGCGTTAATAGTGTGGATGCAGATTTGCACAGGGCCGTGACGTATTCTAACTATTCTGAGTCTGTTGGCATAGTTCTATTTAGAGTTATGGAAGTCAGTATCTGGTGTCAGTGAGTTACTGCACTTGACAAGTTTGAGTCTATCTTCTTAAATATACAGAACAGGCAATGAACACACAAATCCAATAATCTGAAAAAAATAAAACTTTTGTGAAAGTAAATAGTTTAACTCTTTAATTGCTCTTGTTTTTAACCAGGACATCAAGCCAATGCGGGACCAAATAGTCAGAGTCAAGAGATATGAAAAAGTCCCACTTATTTTGGTCGGGAACAAGGTTGACCTGGAGTCTGAGCGAGAAGTCATGTCTACAGAGGGCCGGTCTCTAGCCCAAGAGTGGGGCTGTCCTTTTATGGAGACATCTGCTAAGAGCAAGACAATGGTGGACGAACTGTTTGCAGAGATCGTCAGGCAAATGAACTATGCGTCTCTGCCTGAGAAGCAGGATCAGTGTTGTACAACTTGCACTGTCCAGTGAGACACTCGGAGGGACCTCAAACATGGCCATAACAAGCAGGTCGGTTTGGCAAACCTTTCATTCAGTGGATCTCTTGTTTAACCCCAGCTTAGGAGATCAGTGTGTGTATTTTTTTCATCTGACAATTATGGTGTAGCAGTCGCATCTCTTCTAAAGATAAACCAGATTGAGGCATAATTCAGGAGTTGGTGGGATATCCTATCTATTGGATACTGGTGTTCAGGGTATCACATTGGTGCACTTATATCTTTCGTTTTAGGTGGAAATATCTTTCAAGAAAGCCTTTTGTTTTATGTTGCTAAATCCCATCCACCAGCTGTTCCTCTGCACAAATACTACCTGGGGAGAGTTGCAGGGATGCACTGGGGCTGTAAAGCAGCCTTGGCAATGTCACTGCGTGTCCCCAACAAGGGGCATCCACCTCACGGGGGCGAACTATGAGTTAGTGGGACCTGCGCCATGACTACCGGTCGTGGCTGGGACAAAGGAATGGCGGGCAGCTGAGAAGAAAGCTGGAGACTGTGCTGCTTGGCCACTCCCGCTTTGTGTGGCCAGATGGCCAGTCTATCCCTGGATTGGAGTAATAACGTTTATGTTTGTGAATGTAGTACATGTTCAAGATTAAAAAAAAACGACAACATTGGACCCGCGATCACATGAAATACATGGGATTGGGGATGAGGCAGCTGAAGCATAATCCTAGATAAGTGCTGGCATTGGGAGAAAATAATGCCGGCATCGGGACGAATAGGATAGCCCCGGCAATCCTATTAGCACTGGTAAAGTACCGCTGGTAATAGGATGCCGCCTGTATCTCCATGCTAATCTGATCCTGTTTGTTTTTTTTGGGTAGGGGTGGTTGGTATCCGTCAGCCCTCACTTAATATATAATATTGCACAGTTGGACTTCAAAAGAGATGTCAGTCTACATCAGTGGTTCTCAGATTGTGTGCCGTGGCACCCTGGGGTGCCTCGGGACACCTGCAGGGGTGCCTGAGCTTGGTGGTCCAGGACCAATTCAAATTATGTATAGTCAGTGCAATAGGTGAAACCAGTGCTGGTGACTGTCAATCATAAAACATGTGAACAAACAGAAGCAAATCCTGTCCCTCACCACACAATTGAAGCTAAAGATGACTTAGAAATACAATTTACTTAATGTAATATTTCTTTTTACATTTCTCAATAAGTAACTCTTGTCCTAGGGGTGCAGTGTAAAAAAATCTGATGCTCTAGGGTGCTGTGATACAAAAAAGTTTGGGAACCCCTGGTCTACATATTTCTTAGGTAGGTTTCTCTGACTTGGCCAATGCAGGTTACATACTGACTGAGCAGCTGAATACTTTAGGCAGTTAGTGTTTTTTTGTTTGTTTTTTTTCAAAGCATTTGCATATATTCTAAAATATGTACATATTAAACATCTTAAACAGGAAGTGTAAACACTCAAATGTTAATTGAGCCAAACATACCTGAAATGTTGATTATTTAGCGCACAGCATGCTGTTTTTCACATCCCAGTGCTGACAGAACACACAGATTATCTGCTAACTTCTCTGTTTTACATCACTACCTGGAATGCAAGAGATGTGGCTACTGCAAAAGAACAATCACTGACAATTATGCAGTCTCCTAGGTAACATATGCCCTGTATAGAATGGTGGATTTTATATACAGGAGCACTGCTAGTTTGACTGCAAGCATAGCTGACATGCTATGCTTTGCAGTTTGGGGGGGTTTGCCCTCCACCAGCAGCCATTTAGCTGCTGTGTGGTGGCTCTGGGATATTGTATACGCAGTCTAAGCTGTGGACAAACATGTCTTTTTACCTTCAGAGATGATTTTAAAAGTTAGCTTTGCTGTAGTTGTCCTTCTGTTAGTTCTGCAGCTACAGTACTTTTCAGGTTGAAGTGTGTATAGTTATGTTTCTCAGTTCCAGTACTCAAGTAGTACTCACAACAGGTCATGTTTACTGAATTTCAGCCTGTGGAAATGGGTGGGATAATTACGGGTATGGGTCATTTAGTTGACAATTATTGGTCGACAGGGACTAGGTCGACACCTGAAAAAATTTGACGTGTTTTTAACTTTTTTGGTGTCGTTTTCTTCGTAAAGTGACGGGGAGCCCCAATTAGTGCACAGTGTCCCCTTGCATTGCTCGCTTCGCTCGCCATGCTTTGGGCAAGGTCGTAAAAGTTTAAAAAAAAATGGAAAAAAATGTGAAAAACGCTTGTTGACCTGTTTCCATGTCGACCTAATGACTATGTCGACCTAATGCATCTTGACCAATAGTGGTCGACCTAATGACCGTATCCCATTACTGGCTCTAGAAAATACATCAAGTCACTTGGGTATGATAAGAGGTCCACAAAAGGTGATCTGTTGGGGGTACTTTATACCACTGCTTCTTAAATCCACTTTTAGAGTCTATACCAGAGGTTCCCAAACGTGGTCCTCAAGGCGCCCCATCAGTCCAGGTTTTAGGTATATCCATGGCTCAGCACAGATGGTTAAATCAAATTGACTGAGGTGCTAATTAAGTCACCTGTGGCCAAGCATGGATAAATTTAAAACCAGGACTGTTGGGGTGCCTTGAGGACCGTGTTTGGGAACCTTTGGTCTATACTGTTGACTAAACATCTGGATGCAAAGCATTATATTAAGTGTAAATGTCCCAGAGACTATGCACTTTATTCATGCGTCCTAGAGGATGCTGGGGTCACCATTAGAACCATGGGGTATAGACAGGATCCGCAGGAGACATGGGCACTTTAAGACTTTGAATGGGTGTGAACTGGCTCCTCCCTCTATGCCCCTCCTCCAGACTCCAGTTTTAGAATTGTGTCCAGGCAGACTGGATGCACACTGAGGAGCTCTACAGAGTTTCTGTGGAAAAGACTTTTGTTAGGTTTTTTATTTTCAGGGAGACTGCTGGCAACAGTCTCCCTGCTTCGTGGGACTTAGGGGAGAGAAGTCAGACCTACTTCTGGTGAGTTTAAAGGATCTGCTTCTTGGCTACAGGACACCATTAGCTCCTGAGGGTCTGATCGCTAGGTACGCCTAGATGCTCGTTCCCAGAGCCGGCCGTCACCCCCCTTGCAGAGTCAGAAGACAGGTGAGTAGAAGAAGTAAAGAAGAATTCAGTGACTGCTTCTGAGGTAGCGCACATGCTCCCACACACAGAGGCACTGCAGGGGGCGGGGGAGCGCCCTGGGCAGTGTGTGTGTGTGTGTGTGTGTGTGTGTGTGTGTGTGTATGTATGTATATGTATGTGTATATATATATATATATATATATATATATATATATATATAATATATATGTGTGTATGTATGTATGTGTGTGTGTATATATATATATATATATATATATATATATATATATATATATATATTCTCAAAACAGACTGGCAAGAGGGGACATAGGTGCGGAGACACTGTCCTACCCCCGCCAGTTTAAACGGTTACTGAAAAAACGCGGGTCTGAAGCGCGCCATTGCGGGCGCGGAGCTTAGTCCCCTCAGCTCCCACAGCTCAGTGCCATTTTCTCTACACTGGCTGCAGAGATGCTGGTCCTTCCTCACACTGCTGTACAAGTAACAGGGTGCAAAACGGGGGGGGGGGGGGGCACAGTAATTTTGGTGCATATTATTAGAATAGCACTGCAGGTCTGAGGCATTTAATCTGGGTTTCAGAACCGTTGGGTTGTGAGCTGTCAAACTTCCTCTGTCTCTCTGACAGACTTTACTGTGGGTCTGTCCCCTATATGCCCAGTGTGTCTGTGAGTGTTGGGTACACGTGTGTCGGCATGTCTGAGGCGGAGTGCTCTTCCCAGGAGGAGACTGTGTTGGGGACACAAACGGCTGTGGGAGTGACCCTATCTGCACCGCCGACTCCCGATTAGGTTAATGTGTTGAATGCCTTGAATGCAAATGTGGCTCTTATTAGTAAGAGATTAGATAAATCTGAGTCTCAGAACCAGGCATGGAAGAAGTCTGTGGAGGATGCGTTGTTGCAAGTCCAGACCCCTTCGGGGTCACAAAAAAGATTGTTTGCCCAGTTGGCAGACACGGATACCGACACGAACCCTGACTCCAGTGTCGACTATAGTGATGCCAGATTAGATCCAAAAGAGCATTCGGTACATGATTGTGGCGATAAAAGACGTATTACAGATCTCGGAGGACCCTGCTGTTCCTGACAAAAGGGTCTGTATGTTTAAGGGAAAGAAGCCTGAGATAATGTTTCCTCCCTCTCATGAACTGAACGCTCTATTTAATAAGGTTTGGGAAAGTCCTGACAAAAAGTTTCAGATTCCCAAAAGGATTCAGGTGGCGTACCCCTTTCCTTCTGGGGATAGGGATAAGTTAGAGTCACCCCCCATTGTGGACAAGGCTCTATCCCGGCTGTCCAAAAAGGTGGCTCTTCCGTCCCCGGACACAGCAGCCCTTAAGGATCCTGCGGATCGTAGGCAGGAAAATACATTGAAATCCATTTATGTCACCACAGGTACGCTGCTCAGGCCAGCCATTGCATCTGCGTAGGTGAGTAGTTCAATCAAAAAAATGGGCAGATAGCTTGTCATCTGATATAAATACCCTAGATAGGGATAGCGTTCTCTTGACTCTAGGTCATATCAGGGACGCCGCAGCATATCTAAAGGAAGCTGCAAGGGATATTGGCCTTTTGGGATCAAAGGCCAATGTCATGGCTGTCTCAGCTAGGCATGCGTTGTGGATTCACCAATGGAATGCTGATGCTGACTCCAAGAAAAGTATGGAAGCTTTACCATATAAAGGTATGGCCTTATTTGGAGACGGCCTTGATTTGGTGTCTACGGCTACCGCGGGTAAGTCATCCTTTTACCTTATGTTCCTCCACAACAAAAGAAAACGCACCATTATCAGATGCAGTCCTTTCAGCCCAATAAATTCAGAAAGGGCCGGGGTTCTTCCTTCCTTGCTACTAGAGGAAGGGGAAGAGGTAAAAGATCTCCAGCCTTGTCAGGCTCCAAGGAGCAGAAGTCCTCCCAGGCTTCTGCCACCTCCACCGCATGACGTTGGGACTCCTATGCGGGAGTCCGCACCGGTGGGGGCCCGTCTGAAACTCTTCAGTCAGTTTTGGGTTTGTTCGAACCTAGACCCTTGGATATTACAAATAGTATCCCAAGGGTACAAGCTGGAGTTTCTAGACGCTCCTCCTCGCCGTTTTTTCAAATCTGCCTTACCAGTTTCTCTTCCCGACAGGGAGGTAGTTTGCGACGCAATACAAAAATTGTGTTTAAATCAGGTTATCAGGGTTCCCCAGTCACACCAGGGAGAAGGGTTTTATTCAAGCCTGTTTGTGGTCCCAAAGCCGGACGGCTCGGTCAGACCGATTCTAAACCTGAAATCCCTGAATTTCTACCTAAAGAGATTCAAATTCAAGATGGAGTCTCTCCGAGCAGTGATCTCCAGTCTGGAGGAAGGGGATTATATGGTGTCGGTGGACATAAAAGATGCCTACTTACATGTTCCCATTTATCCTCCGCATCAGGCTTACCTGAGATTTGCAATTCAGGATTCTCATTACCAATTTCAAACATTGCCGTTTGGTTTTTCCACGGCTCCGAGGATTTTCACCAAAGTGATGGCGGAGATGATGGTTCTCCTTCGTAAACAAGGAGTCACGATTATCCCATACTTGGACGATCTCCTGATAAAAGCGAGATCCAGGGACCAGTTGCTCCAAAACGTTGCACTCTCCATGACTGTTCTCCAGCAACATGGTTGGCTCCTAAACTTGCCAAAATCACAGTTGATTCCGACGACACGGTTGTCATTTTTGGGAATATTTGACACAGAACTACAGAGGAAAAGGCTCTGGAAATTCAGAGTCTGGTCAAACAAATTCTGAAACCAGCAAGAGTGTCGATCCATCAATGCATTCGGTTGCTTGGGAAGATGGTTGCGGCCTATGAGGCCATTCAGTTTGGCAGGTTCCATGCCAGAGTGTTTCAGTGGGACCTGTTGGACAAGTGGTCCGGGTCCCATCTACACATGCACCAGAGAATAATCCTGTCGTCGCTCCTGTGGTGGCTGCACAACTCTCACCTCCTAGAGGGGCGCAGGTTCGGGATACAGGATTGGATCCTGGTGACCACGGATGCAAGCCTCCGAGGTTGGGGGGCAGTCACACTGGGAGAAAGCTTCCAAGGAAGATGGTTAAGTCAAGTCCGGAAACTTGTCTCCACATAAATGTTCTGGAGTTAAGGGCCATTTACAACGGCCTCCTACAAGCGGAACATCTTCTTCGAGATCTGCCGGTACTGATTCAGTCAGACAATGTAACAGCAGTAGCGTACATAAACCGTCAGGGCGGAACGAAAAGCAGAGCGGCAATGGCAGAAGCCACAAGGATTTTCCGATGGGCGGAAAAACATACAAGCGCTCTGTCGGCGATCTTCATTCCAGGAGTGGACAACTGGGAAGCAGACTTCTTCAGCAGATACGATCTCCATCCAGGAGAGTGGGGCCTCTACCAAGAAGTCTTCGCAGAGATAACAAGTCGTTGGGGAATTCCTCAAATAGACATGATGGCATCTCGTCTCAACAAGAAGCTTCAGAGATATTGTTCCAGGTCAAGGGACCCTCAAGCAATAGCATTGGATGCACTGGTGACACCGTGGGTGTTTCAGTCGGTGTATGTATTCCCTCCACTTTCTCTAATTCCAAAAGTTCTAAAGATCATAAGAAGAACAAAGATCAGGGTGATCGTCATTGTTCCAGACTGGCCAAGGAGGGCTTGGTATCCAGATCTTCAGGAATTACTCAGGAGATCCCTGGCCTCTTCCTCTGCGCGAGGACCTGTTACGACAGGGGCCGTGAGTGTATCAGGACTTACCGCGGCTGCATTTGACGGCATGGCGGTTGAACGCAGAATCCTAACCCGTAAGGGTATTCCCAGTGAAGTCATTCCCACACTTATTCAGGCCAGAAAAGGGGTAACGGCTAAACATTACCACCGTATTTGGAGAAAATATATCTCTTGGTGTGAAGCCAAAGGGGCTCCTATGGAAGAGTTTCGCCTGGGGCGTTTTCTCCATTTTCTACAAGCAGGTGTGGATGCGGGCCTAAAATTAGGCTCAATTAAGGTACAGATGTCAGACTTATCGGTTTTCTTTCAGAAACAATTGGCCTCCCTTCCAGAAGTTCAGACTTTCGTGAAAGGAGTGTTGCACATCCAACCTCCATTTGTGCCTCCGGTGGCACCTTGGGACCTTAATGTGGTGTTGCAGTTCCTTCAATCACATTGGTTTGAACCTTAGCGGAAGGTGGAGTTGAAATTCCTCACTTGGAAACTGGTCATCCTGTTGGCTTTGGCATCTGCAAGGCGGGTGTCTGAGTTAGCGGCCTTGTCTCACAAGAGCCATTATTTGATCTTCCATGAAGATAGAGCTGAGTTGAGGACATGTCAGCAATTTTTACCGAAGGTGGTTTCCTCTTTCCACATAAACCAACCTATCGTGGTACCTGTGGCTACTGACGCCTTCGTTGAATCAAAATCTCTGGATGTCGTCAGAGCTTTGAAGATTTATGTCGCCAGAACGGCTCAGATTAGGAAAACAGAGGCTCTGTTCTGTATGCTCCCAACAAGGTTGGGTGTCCTGATTCCAAGCAGATCATTGCGCGCTGGATCTGTAACACGATTCAGCAGGCCCATTCCACGGCTGGACTGCAGTTACCGGAATCAGTGAAGGCCCATTCCACTAGGAAGGTGGGCTCGTCCTGGGCGGCTGCATTGCAACTTTGCCGAGCAGCTACTTGGTCGGGGTCAAACACTTTTGCAAAGTTCTACAACTTTGACACCTTGGCCGATGAAGACCTTAAGTTCGGTCAATCGGTGCTGCAGAGTCATTCGCACTCTCCCGCTCGTTCTAGAGTTTTGGTATAACTCCATGGTTCTAATGGTGACCCCAGCATCCTCTAGGACGTATGAGAAAATAGGATTTTAATACCTACCGGTAAATCCTTTTCTCTTAGTCCGTAGAGGATGCTGGGTGCCTGTCCCAGTGCGTACTGTGTCTGCAATTAATAGTTATGGTTACACATATGTTGTTACGAATATTGTCAGCCTGTTGCTGAAATTGTTCATGCCGTTGGCTTGTGTTCTGTTGAATGCCACGTTGTGAGGCATGCTTGAGGTGTGAGCTGGTATGAATCTCACCTTAGTCAACAATAAATCCTTTCCTCGAAATGTCCGTCTCCCTGGGCACAGTTCCTATAACTGGAGTCAGGAGGAGGGGCATAGAGGGAGGAGCCAGTTCACACCCATTCAAAGTCTTAAAGGGCCTATGTCTCCTGCGGATCCCATCTATACCCCATGGTTCTAATGGTGACCCCAGCATCCTCTACGGACTAAGAAATGGATTTACCGGTAGGTATTAAAATCCTATTTTTTCCACATGCTATTCTGGCATTACATTTCCCTTTTAATGGAAGGACATATTTGGGGGTTTTTTTGGCCACTGTGCGTCTTTTTTTTATTTAACAGTTCTCATTGTAAAAGCACATTGGCTGAGTAGCTTGGGGGAATAAGAGTGCGGCCATATTTAGTGGCTGGCACCTAACTGAAAGACCGGATTCATTTTTTATATGTTTTTGCGCAGTATGTGTAAAGTATAAAAGCCCATAAATGGAGCAATATTTATAGTCCTCTTTTTCTATGACTTTGTGTGTTTACGTCTGCTTAGCAGCAAACAGAACTATATCAACTTAATAAAACCAGGTCCCTCAGGTTCAATCTTAAATAAATAAAATCAAATTGTGTTGATCCAGCGAAAGGCAAAGCAATAATCTGGCTGTTCCCAGTTAGACCTCAGTGGAAAAGAGGGGAATTCCTTCCTGATGGGGTAAATGGCAATCCGGCTAATTACCCTCTATAACATTATGCTTAGACTGTAACTACAGATATGATTTCTTCTATGAGAGAGAGCTCGTACATTTTGCCATCACTGCAGCCCCCATTAGTACAGGGAAGAGACCCACCCGTTGCCAGTGGTGACTTATTACTCCAGTTACAGTTGAGTGTCTGCTGGTTCCCAGCGTCTGTAAAATGTTCTTTTTATATTGAGATGTTTGTCAACAAAGCAATGGTTTTCCATGGAAAATAGGGTTACCACATCCCCATTGTCAAAGGGATCATGGTGTGCTATCCATTTTATTAAAACTGATAAGGTGAGCTTATTGCAGTTTGAGAACACCTAACTCGTGCTCAAGATAGCGTTAGTCATACAGATTAGCTGCCCAAGAGAAGAGTGCGGCCTTTCACGTACCCCAAGCAGGATGTAAATCAAGCTCCCTCCCACCTGCGCATATGCTTTGCATTCTCCAGAATGCTTCTGCATGGCGTAATGTTAGTATTTTAAAATCCTTTTCAAGATCAGCTTTCTCTGCTTGTATTCTATTCGACTTGTTACCTAGCCTCATTTAAGGCTGGGCAACACATTGGGTGGTATTCAATTATTTGAAAAGTCAGTTGGGTATCTGTTTTTTCCTATCTAAAAGACAGGAAAAAAACAGACACCCAACCGACTTTTCAAACAATTGAATTCCCCCATTGTATCCAGTGCATCTAAATATTATCTGTGCTTTGAGGTCAATGGAGGAGGGTATAACAAGCAGACATACATAACATGTACCATTGAGTTCTAGTAAGCAATATGCAAACAATGACCGTTACAGATGGGAATTAGAAGTGGTGTTTTCCTGGGTAACGTGTGTGATTCTAGATACTCAGAGTAACGGTCAGGCCATTGGCCCTGTTGAATCACCCGGGAGAGAATGGAATTCCGTCGTTTCCATTTCATAACTATGATGAAAGTTTACCTTGGCGGACGGGAGTCTTTTTAATGGGTATGGACTCCGGGTCGACAGTGTCTAGGTCGACGCCTGTTGCTTGACAGCGAGTAGGTCTACACAGGAAATAGGTTGACAGCCATTAGGTCAACATGGAAAAAGATTGACATTAGGTTTTTTTTTTTTTTGGTGCCGTTTTCTTCGTACAGTGACCGGGAACCCCAATTAGTGCACCATCTCCCCTCGCATGGCTTGCCATGCTTCGGGCAAGGTGCCTCGCTCTGCTACCGCTGCGCTCAGTGCAGGTTACCATTTCCAATTGTAGTCCACGTGGATCGTAAAGTATAAAAAAGTAAAATAAATTGTGAAAAACTCTTGTCGACCTAATGGCTGTGTCGACCAATAGGCGTTGATCCAAGGTGTGTCTACCTAAGTGCTGTCAACCCAGAGTCCAGATATCCTTTTTAATTTGGGCTATGGAAGCCACATGATTGCTTTATGAATATGGCCAGAGATACATGCATGCATGCATGTATGTATGTATGGAAATGTGAGGTGTAATGATTTAAAGAGGAGAAGAATAAAGTGATTTTCTGCAATAAACTAGATTGAAAAAAAGTCTGATCGTCAACCATTTATCTTTTGCAGTTTTTTTTTTTCCCTTCACCAAGAGTTAGGGATAATGTAGTGTCAGTAATGTAGGAGAATTGTAAAGTTTTTACAGTTTTTTTTTTGTTTTTTTTTTTTTTGTTTTTTTTGGGGGGGAGCACATGTAGTTGTGATGTATGTGGTTTTGAATGAACGCACTGACCATTTGCAACTGGGAGGAGCAGCAACAGCTGGATCATAACTTCTCAATTCAGATGCTTTAATACTCTGACATATATAGACACTTGATCCTTGAACTGTAACTCACGGTCTTGAGTTAACCCTGGAACATTTTTGCTTTCTTGTTGAGGACGGCACTAGTTATTGATTATTACTCTACCAATATTGAGGGATACATGTTGTCTTGTCCAGCATCATTAGTGTGTTGCAGATCATAACAAACTATCAAGCTTTAACCCTCTCCGGAATAAGGACCATGTTTGTGATCTGGCAGCTCCAATTTCTGGGGACTGTGTATAGACGGGTGTAGTATGGCTGACCGGCGGTCAGGAGACCGCCGGTCAGCTTACCGACGCCGGGATCCCGGCGAGGAGGGGCGAGTGCAGCAAGCCCCTTGTGGGCTCAATGCGCTCGCCATGCTGCGGGCTCGGTGGCGACCTACGGTCGCCACGGGTTCTATTCCCACTCTATAAGTGTCGTGGACACCCACGAGTGGAAATAGTCCCTGTTGGTCGGCATGCCAACCATCGGGATACTGAGGGGTCGGGATGCTGGAGGAGGTCATGTGACTGTCGGTCTCCCGACCGCCGGTCACATGAATACCACCCGTATAGACACATGGGGCAGATTTATTAAGCCTGATGAAGTGATAACGCACCAGCCAGTCAGCTCCTAACTGTCATTTTTCAAACCCAGCCTGTAACATGGAAGTTAGGAGCTGACTGGCTGGTGCTTGATCTCCTTCCACTTTATCACTTCACCAGGCTTAATAAATCTGCCCCATGATGTTGGTGCTCCGTGACCACTGTGAAATTCTGTCTGTACAGATACGGTTGTCATTTCTTTATCCTATATAAGGACTTAAAGCTTCACAATCAGTTTGTTACATAATTACTTTCTGCCAGTGTTAAGGATATTGGTGCAAATGCGACTAGTGGCCCCCTGCCATCTGGCATAATATGTGATGAGGGTGCCCCCTCTCTAAGGTGTGGCGTTACATGTCAATGTGATAGGTAGACATGGGTCAGTGTAATCAGCTTCTTTGTCCACTGAAAGGTCTTTTCATAATTTGCAGGCTATTTCCATGGTGAGCCCTTCTGTGAGAGCGCAATCAATGGCTGTAACACCGTTAATAGTTAAAGCAGCCAACCATGTTTTCTGATTGAGTGAATGAGCATGCCTATTTTTCCAGACAGACCTCTTGTTCTGATCTTAAGCTGGGTATACACTAGTGACTAGGCAATATGTCATCGATTGGACAGGCAATTGTGTGCTTCCACGGGTCGTTTGCTTGGTTTTTCCGTCAGGTGTGCTGTACAATCAGATGCAGGGGAATGCGGCGTGAACGATATATCATTGTGTGTACGGCACGCCCAATATATAATTGGCCGGTACACACATCGTTTAGTGTGGAACCAGCTTTAGAAGATTGTCTTGATGATCTCAAGGGCCCCTTCAGTTCTGTATTGTAATTAATTCCAGAACCTCCTCTTTGCTTCTTTTCGTGTGTGTGTTGCACCTTTTGCATATGTGCAATATGACAAATGTATTAATGTTAGTCTGTAAAAGAAAAGTGTGCTATTAATTTCTGGCCGGCCAGTTTAATCTCAAGCTGTTTCTCTATCATCCATAGGGGGGGACGCTGGAGTGTAGTACCATGGGGTATAGTTGGGGTGATCAAGCGACCCGGCACTTTAACATTTTTAATGTGCGACTGGCTCCTCCCCCTCTATACTCCTCCCCAGACCAGTTTTAGAAATGTGCCCGGCAGAGCCAGTCACTTCCTCTGGAGCTCCAGAGATATATTTCCTTTTCACTTTCATTTTATAACTTTTAAACTCTACAACAGTCTGACAGTTTGTCTCTGCCCGGCTGCTACATGGGAACTGCTGGGGGGACTCGGTCCCACCCTGTAGGGTTTGGAGCCCGAGTTCTCGGCTGCAGGGACATCAGTCCTTGGGTGTCTTGTATCCAGCAGTTTCACTGCTGACGCAGAGCACCAAGCAGCCCGCCGCAACCGGCAGCATGGCAGAAGACTAGAAGCTGGGTATGTATAGACCGGGTCCCTGTTCGCGGGGTCCCCGGGTCAGCTGGCAGCTAAATAACAACGGAGGAGAAAAGGCACTACCATGTGCTCTATTTCTCCTCTTCAGCACAGTCCTGTAGAAAACCTACGTGTACAGGGATCCTTGTCGGCAGACTGTTTGCTGTGTTTTACCAAATGACTTATCTCTCTATCCACAGAAGGTGAGGCGGTCTAATGCTTCACCCTTTGCAGAACCTGGGTCCCTGCCCAGTTATAGGCAAGATCATTTACTACTGTGATAAATGTTGGATGCAACACAATACATGTGCTGGCTGCATGCGTCTGTATACCATGGCACCATTCGCTCCCGCGAGGAGATTCTGGGAGCTGCGTTAAGTAAACTGGCACCCTGATATATTCTTGTATGTCTATACATGTGGATATAATATGCTGTTTTCTATATGTATAGATGGATGTACTGTATGTATGTATGTATGCATGTAGATACATCTATATAGCTGTAATTCTTTATTTGCAATAACTCCATCTGATATTACCGGTTATTATTGCTTCCTTCTAAGAGTAAAACAGGTAAATACACTGCTCAAAAAAATAAAGGGAACACTAAAATAACACATCCTAGATCTGAATGAATGAAATATTCTTATTAAATACTTTGTTCTTTACATAGTTGAATGTGCTGACAACAAAATCACACAAAAATTATCAATAGAAATCAAATTTATTAACCCATGGAGGTCTGGATTTGGAGTCAAACTCAAAATTAAAGTGGAAAAACACACTACAGGCTGATCCAACTTTGATGTAATGTCCATAAAACAAGTCAAAATGAGGCTCAGTAGTGTGTGTGGCCTCCACGTGCCTGTATGACCTCCCTACAACGCCTGGGCATGCTCCTGATGAGGTGGCAGATGGTCTCCTGAGGGATCTCCTCCCAGACCTGGACTAAAAGCATCCGCCAACTCCTGTCCAGTCTGTGGTGCAACGTGGCGTTGGTGGATGGAGCAAGACATGATGTCCCAGATGTGCTCAATTGGATTCAGGTCTGGGGAATGGGCGGCCAGTCCATTGCATCAATGCCTTCGTCTTGCAGGAACTGCTGACACACTCCAGCCACATGAGGTCTAGAATTGTCTTGCATTAGGAGGAACCCAGGGCCAACCGCACCAGCATATGGTCTCACAAGGGTCTGAGGATCTCATCTCGGTACCTAATGGCAGTCTGGCTACCTCTGGCGAGCACATGGAGGGCTGTGCGGCCCCCCCAAAGAAATGCCACCCGACACCATTACTGACCCACTGCCAAACCGTTCATGCTGGAGGATGTTGCAGGTAGCAGAACGTTCTCCTTGGCGTCTCCAGACACTGTCACGTCTGTCACGTGCTTAGTGAGAACCTGCTTTCATCTGTGAAGAGCACAGGGCGCCAGTGGCGAATTTGCCAATCTTTGTGTTCTCTGGCAAATGCCAAACGTCCTGCACGGTGTTGGTCTGTAAGCGCAACCCCCACCTGTGGACGTCGGGCCCTCATACCACCCTCATGGAGTCTGTTTCTGATCGTTTGAGTAGACACATGCACATTTGTGGCTTGCTGGAGGTCATTTTGCAGGGCTCTGGCAGTGCTCCTCCTGTTCCTCCTTGCACAAAGGCGGAGGTAGCGGTCCTGCTGCTGGGCTGTTGCCCTCCTACGGCCTCCTCCACGTCTCCTGATGTACTGGCCTGTCTCCTGGTAGCGCCTCCATGCTCTGGACACTACGCTGACAGACACAGCAAACCTTCTTGCCACAGCTCGCATTGATGTGCCATCCTGGATGAGCTGCACTACCTGAGCCACTTGTGTGGGTTGTAGACTCCGTCTCATGCTACCACTAGAGTGAAAGCACCGCCAGCTTTCAAAAGTGACCAAAACATCAGCCAGAAAGCATAGGAGCTGAGAAGTGGTCTGTGGTCACCACCTGCAGAACAACTCCTTTATTGAGGGTGTCTTGCTAATTGCCTATAATTTCCACCTGTTGTCTATTCCATTTGCACAACAGCATGTGAAATTGATTGTCAATCAGTGTTGCTTCCTAAGTGGACAGTTTGATTTCACAGAAGTGTGATTGACTTGGAAGTTACATTGTGTTGTTTAAGTGTTCCCTTTATTTTTTTGAGCAGTGTAATTCAAGGTATGTACCATCCCTTCCCTTCTGTTCTGGTTTTCGCAAAATTGTGATTCTGTACAGCACAAATAGACGTCTGAGAGGCGTCTCTAGTTTACTAATATGCCTCCGAAGCTGGATTTTTCACTTACAGACGGAAGACGGGATTTTTTCTGCTTAAGCACATGCAGTGTTTTGAGCTTCCCCTCAAAACGGGGACGCCACTATCGAACCCTCGGAGGTTGTAGGGAGCAGTTTATTCTTTGTTCCCAGGAACTGGTTTGATGGTAAGGTGAGGAGTATCGGGAAAGGGACACTTTGTTATTTTATTCTCGGTTATTACCTTTCGATTATTTAGGATATGTACATTACTTAAGTGTGTAAGTCCTATATATGTATATGTCTACCACCTATTCCTACAGGTTAGGGAAGAATGGTACATGTTGAGAGAAACTTCTGGCAGCGCACTTCCATCCATTGATGGTTTACAGTCCTCTCCCCTATTTATGGATGGAAGACTATGCTATGGTAGTATTCTGTCTCCTGTCCAGCAAAGAAGTTCATCTGCACCGCCCTTTTTCAAACATATGGATAAGTATATGTATGCACAGCGGTGTTTGTATATGTATATATGTGTGTGTATATATATATATATATCTATATATATCTATCCACATAAAACTCAATACCTCTAGAACTGAATTGCCCCGGTGCCCTCCATCACAAAGCAGTGTACATAGTTGATCATACAGCGGCGACACTCATTCGGGACTTGCTCAGCGTCAAAGAAAGGAAGAGACTTAACACTACTCTCATCCAAAGTTACTTTGGATTAGAGTTAAGTCTCTTCCCTTCTTTGACGCTGAGCAAGTCCCGTCTGAGTGCTGCCGCTTAATGATTATATATATATATATATATATATATATATATATATATATATATATATATATATATATATATATATAATTAGAGAGAGAGATCCTATGTGTAAATACTTGCACACTCTAATATTTAAATATGTGGTGCTCCTTAAGTTCTGTTCCATTACAGTCCAGATAAATGTAAGAATTTGTAGCAAAGGGCACTCAATCCAGCTTTGAAAAAAATGATTTTAATATCACCCCACCATGGGCATTAAAAAGTGAACAGCAAATCGCGGTGGCTCAGCATGAAATAACTTGAAATATCATCCGCAAAACACTTGGCGTATCGACGCCTACATATCATATCCAAAAAGGTGTGTTTCATAGTCATAGGGGTACAAATGGTAACTTAGCTGTCCGTCGACCTCGGTCACTAAATGACCGTTCAAGACCATAACATCATGTCACTGCCACCCCGCCATAGTGTAGAGCCATCTGTATGTGAACACCACCAAATCAAACTTAATATACCCCAAAAAATGAGAAACAACTTACAGGTGGGCTAGCCGCAGGTTCACTGCTCCCGGCGTGCGTTCCACCCATCTGCGCATGCGTCACCATGTATGCCAGTTTTGCTCACAGGGAGTGAAAACCTCTGCGTTCCACCGAATCCTTTACTTCCTTAGTGTGCGTTCCAAATGCCGCTACGTCACTTCCGGTGACGAGCGGTAGGCGCAACACTAACAGAAGGATTACCTCAGTCAACATGGTAACAGGGCGTCATGAGAGACAGGCTACCGCCCGCACGTCACCGCCCCGTCATCCAAGCCGTGACTACACAACATACCCCGCTCGGGTCATCTTTACCCTCTATGAGCAAACTGGACAAATCAAAACTTGCTCACCCTGTGTGTGAGCACTGGGAAATTACTCCGCGGTAATAGTTTCTACCAGCGGGTAGTGCGCAGAATGGGGGTCAGTGCAATCGAGAACTTGCCAGGGATCGACTAGACACACACCAATTATAGTTGCTACTATCTAATAGGTGCCTAATATACCCAAACGCATACCCAATGATAACATGTGGTGTTCAAACAAAGATGCCTCCACAAAAGCAGTCCACCATCAAATGCCCGGTACAATTTTGACAAACATACAAAAAATGACAATAACACACTTACATATAACACATCAAAAGATGAAAAAGAAAGGCCACGTGCAACTAGTGTTACGGGCCAAACCTATATACACATTAATACACTGATTAAATCAATAATGAAATCCATACTTAGTTCATGGTCAGTGAAAAACCTAATTAATATTAGAAAATATTAAAGAAAGCATTTCATGTTAATGTTCTCATTCAAACCCCGAGGGGCCTTAGTGTCCAACCTGAAAATCCACCTGGACTCACTTTGAAGGAGTTTTTTCCCCCGATCACCACCCCTCGGTAGATTAGGTACATGATCTATGATCATACATTTAAGCGTTGCCAGTTGGTGTCCATTAGTCAAAAAATGCCGAGCCACCGGTTTATCACTTTGTTTGTTAATCATCGCTTGTCTGATCGAAAGACGATGGTTAGCCATTCTTTCTCTGAAGGTGGTAATTGTCTTCCCCACATAATACAGCCCACAGGGGCACATTAAAACATAAATCACGTGATCCGTGGTGCAAGTGACATGATGTTTGATAGAAATTTTCCTACCAGTGTGGGGATGGGAGAAGACTTTACCAGAGAGCATACTGTTGCAGGTAGTACATCCCATGCAGCGGAAACAACCATGTTTTTTTGAACGTAACCACGTCTCTTTAGTTGGACACTAAGGCCCCTCGGGGTTTGAATGAGAACATTAACATGAAATGCTTTCTTTAATATTTTCTAATATTAATTAGGTTTTTCACTGACCATGAACTAAGTATGGATTTCATTATTGATTTAATCAGTGTATTAATGTGTATATAGGTTTGGCCCGTAACACTAGTTGCACGTGGCCTTTCTTTTTCATCTTTTGATGTGTTATATGTAAGTGTGTTGTTGTCATTTTTTGTATGTTTGTCAAAATTGTACCGGGCATTTGATGGTGGACTGCTTTTGTGGAGGCATCTTTGTTTGAACACCACATGTTATCATTGGGTATGCGTTTGGGTATATTAGGCACCTATTAGATAGTAGCAACTATAATTGGTGTGTGTCTAGTCGATCCCTGGCAAGTTCTCGATTGCACTGACCCCCATTCTGCGCACTACCCGCTGGTAGAAACTATTACCGCGGAGTAATTTCCCAGTGCTCACACACAGGGTGAGCAAGTTTTGATTTGTCCAGTTTGCTCATAGAGGGTAAAGATGACCCGAGCGGGGTATGTTGTGTAGTCACGGCTTGGATGACGGGGCGGTGACGTGCGGGCGGTAGCCTGTCTCTCATGACGCCCTGTTACCATGTTGACTGAGGTAATCCTTCTGTTAGTGTTGCGCCTACCGCTCGTCACCGGAAGTGACGTAGCGGCATTTGGAACGCACACTAAGGAAGTAAAGGATTCGGTGGAACGCAGAGGTTTTCACTCCCTGTGAGCAAAACTGGCATACATGGTGACGCATGCGCAGATGGGTGGAACGCACGCCGGGAGCAGTGAACCTGCGGCTAGCCCACCTGTAAGTTGTTTCTCATTTTTTGGGGTATATTAAGTTTGATTTGGTGGTGTTCACATACAGATGGCTCTACACTATGGCGGGGTGGCAGTGACATGATGTTATGGTCTTGAACGGTCATTTAGTGACCGAGGTCGACGGACAGCTAAGTTACCATTTGTACCCCTATGACTATGAAACACACCTTTTTGGATATGATATGTAGGCGTCGATACGCCAAGTGTTTTGCGGATGATATTTCAAGTTATTTCATGCTGAGCCACCGCGATTTGCTGTTCACTTTTTAATGCCCATGGTGGGGTGATATTAAAATATATTTTTTCAAAGCTGGATTGAGTGCCCTTTGCTACAAATTCTTACATTTATCTGGACTGTAATGGAACAGAACTTAAGGAGCACCACATATTTAAATATTAGAGTGTGCAAGTATTTACACATAGGATCTCTCTATGGGCTGATTTTTGCACTCAGCTCTCTATACTTAGCACCTCGGAGTGTTAATTTTTCTATATAGAATATCTTTTTCTCTTTATGGTACCCCTTGTGTTTTGGTACAATATTTGACAACTAAGTGTTTTCTGTTTTTTTAAATTAAATTTTTTCAATGTGTTATATTTTGTGTTATATAAGATATTCATGGTCAGTGATATGGTACTCATTTGGTCGGTCTGTGTTGTGCGTGTTGTTTGCATAAGAGCTAGACTGAGCACAGATTGAATCAATATACAGTAAACTGAAGACTAGGTTAGCTTTGATTCCGTTACCCATATATATGTCTGTATTAGTATTTTCTTCATTTGTGTACATTTTCTCTGGGGTATATATTGTTTGATCTGTGACTTTCCCCATTTGCAGTTTCGTCTCTTTCACTAGGATTTGTTTGGGTTGTAAAGAGTTCAACTAATAATTTTATTGCCTATTAGGCATAGGTTGAATTATGTCACAAGGGGCCAGGTTACTTGATGAAAATTTGTTGAACCTAGCGGAAAATACCCAGGTTAGCCTCACAGATGAGGATGCGGATAAGGTATTATTCGAACAAGAGGAATTTAATCAGCTACCGGCTGATAATGCGGTTGACCTCTATTACAAATTGTTGAGGCTAAGTAAACGTGAGATTGACCTGGTACTCCATGGTCCGTTCTTGTCTGATTATTATCGACAGAAAAAAATCCCAAGGGGTTTTAGGATCCATAATATTCCCACAATAGGACGCACCAACTACAGTTTTTGTAGCAAATGGTGCGGTGTTTTAAATAAATGTTCCCTTGACCTCATTTTATTGGTGGTCGAGGAGGTTGGAACTGAGCTACAACAGACAAGGGCTGACCTGGAGGAGTTCCGGGTACAACTGCAACCTAAATTGATTGAGGATAAATCTGAAAAATGGATTGAAAAATTAACTACACAGATAGATCGATATAAAAAGGAGCTCATAACTTTTAAGAAAAATAAATTAGAAACGGTTCAGAGCGACTATAGGAATCACACGGTATATAGGTGGCTAACGGGCGAGACATCAAGATTCCCGAGACAAAGATTTTTTGATAATAGACATAGGGTACCTTACTCTGTTGATTCTTCATACTCCTCTTCTGAAGCAGAAAACAATGATACACTACCCCCTAGTGGCCAGAATTTTTTAGGGACCCAGCTGGACCCCAGAGGGATAGGTGGCAATTTAGAAAGAAGGGTCGTACGCGGAGGGGCCAGGGGAAGAAGGGGAAGAAGAAGGAAGTGAGTACTGAAAATATTTTTAATTTATCTAAACATCTGTTGACACCGGCTGAACATTCAGTATTGTCCCTTGGATTGTCTTTTATACCCACTTATGTACGTGAGGAGTTTGATGTACAACTAGATATGTACAAATTAGGTAGAAAGTTACGGTTGCGTGAATTCTTCAAGGATTCTACGGATACCAAGGTTGACGATAATACGTTCTCGATTAAAAAATCTAGTGATTTTGACCCCCCGTCCACCAATCCAAGTATTAGAACCTTTTTGAGGATGGTTGACGATGATCTCAAAAGGTCTTCTAAAAAATCTGGATATTATCAGAATATTACTCATGAACAAAGAGACGCCATCAAGTCACTTCAGAACAACAGTGATATTGTTATTCGCATGGCGGACAAAGGTGGGGGTGTTGTGATATTAGATTCACGCTATTATGATGAGGTTGTTAGATCCCAGTTGAATGATAGAGCCACGTATACCAAGAAAACTTACAACCCAATGCATGAAATTAAGGTTAAGGTTGACCGCCTATTGGAACAGGGCTTAATGGGTGGCTGGTTGGATGAACGGCTGGTAAAAATTCTGACAGTGGACCATCCAGTATGTCCAATATTATACTGTATACCTAAGATCCATAAGTCCCCTGACAGACCCCCTGGTCGCCCGATTGTGTCGGCAGAGAAATCGGTTCTGCAACCCCTAGCCAAATATATAGATTTCCTGCTGCAGCCATTGGTACGATGCAGCAAGAGCTATATACAGGATACTGGTGACTTTTTAAATAAACTCACCTCTATCGATACACTTCCAAAAGATTTCTTGTTTGCAACGATGGATGTTTCATCATTATACACTGTGATTCCCCATGATAGTGGCATTTCAGCGGTCAGGTTGGCTTTGTCCAATTCTGAATTTATAGGACCACCAATTGATTATGTATGCGAGATGATTGAGGTCATTCTAACTCAAAATCATTTTCAATATGCAGAGGCCTATTATGTGCAGAATGCTGGGACCGCGATGGGATCAAATTTGGCGCCGGTATATGCTAACATCTATATGACGGAATATGAGAGTGTTAATATCTACCCCAAATATGGTCCCAGCATTCTGCACTATTATAGGTATATAGATGATGTTTTCATCCTGTGGGGTGATTCCCGTGAGAGTTTTCTACAGATGGTAACGGAATTGAATGGCCTTGATAGCCCGATTCGCTTCACGCACAACATTCAGACCGACCAAATAGAGTTTTTAGATGTACGCATTTTTAAGAAGGAGGATTCAATAGGGACCACTTTATTTCGAAAAAATACGGATAGGAATACGTTCCTGCATTCCACTAGTCACCACCCCCGGGCCCTCAAAAATGGACTCCCGATTTCACAGTTTTTACGTGTAATGCGAAACAATTCACAGGATGATTTGAGGGAGCAACAATTGTCTGAGATGACGACAAGATTTGAAGAGAGGGGATATGGTACCAGTTTGGTGAAAAAGGCGTTGAAACGGGCACGACACATCTTTTCTGGTGGGAGGAGTAAATCTAAACCACGGATAGCTGATAGGATGGTGATTACAACTCATTTTGATGTCAATGCCCCTGTATTCGCCAGTTCGGTTAGAAAACATTGGCCAATAATTGCCTCGGACACTACATTTAAGAATATAACTAAGAAACCATTAGTGTCATTTGCACGTGGACCAAACCTAAAACAGCTCCTTATGCAGCCAATGAAGAACTTTACTACTAAAACTAAAGAGACGTGGTTACGTTCAAAAAAACATGGTTGTTTCCGCTGCATGGGATGTACTACCTGCAACAGTATGCTCTCTGGTAAAGTCTTCTCCCATCCCCACACTGGTAGGAAAATTTCTATCAAACATCATGTCACTTGCACCACGGATCACGTGATTTATGTTTTAATGTGCCCCTGTGGGCTGTATTATGTGGGGAAGACAATTACCACCTTCAGAGAAAGAATGGCTAACCATCGTCTTTCGATCAGACAAGCGATGATTAACAAACAAAGTGATAAACCGGTGGCTCGGCATTTTTTGACTAATGGACACCAACTGGCAACGCTTAAATGTATGATCATAGATCATGTACCTAATCTACCGAGGGGTGGTGATCGGGGGAAAAAACTCCTTCAAAGTGAGTCCAGGTGGATTTTCAGGTTGGACACTAAGGCCCCTCGGGGTTTGAATGAGAACATTAACATGAAATGCTTTCTTTAATATTTTCTAATATTAATTAGGTTTTTCACTGACCATGAACTAAGTATGGATTTCATTATTGATTTAATCAGTGTATTAATGTGTATATAGGTTTGGCCCGTAACACTAGTTGCACGTGGCCTTTCTTTTTCATCTTTTGATGTGTTATATGTAAGTGTGTTATTGTCATTTTTTGTATGTTTGTCAAAATTGTACCGGGCATTTGATGGTGGACTGCTTTTGTGGAGGCATCTTTGTTTGAACACCACATGTTATCATTGGGTATGCGTTTGGGTATATTAGGCACCTATTAGATAGTAGCAACTATAATTGGTGTGTGTCTAGTCGATCCCTGGCAAGTTCTCGATTGCACTGACCCCCATTCTGCGCACTACCCGCTGGTAGAAACTATTACCGCGGAGTAATTTCCCAGTGCTCACACACAGGGTGAGCAAGTTTTGATTTGTCCAGTTTGCTCATAGAGGGTAAAGATGACCCGAGCGGGGTATGTTGTGTAGTCACGGCTTGGATGACGGGGCGGTGACGTGCGGGCGGTAGCCTGTCTCTCATGACGCCCTGTTACCATGTTGACTGAGGTAATCCTTCTGTTAGTGTTGCGCCTACCGCTCGTCACCGGAAGTGACGTAGCGGCATTTGGAACGCACACTAAGGAAGTAAAGGATTCGGTGGAACGTAGAGGTTTTCACTCCCTGTGAGCAAAACTGGCATACATGGTGACGCATGCGCAGATGGGTGGAACGCACGCCGGGAGCAGTGAACCTGCGGCTAGCCCACCTGTAAGTTGTTTCTCATTTTTGGGGGTATATTAAGTTTGATTTGGTGGTGTTCACATACAGATGGCTCTACACTATGGCGGGGTGGCAGTGACATGATGTTATGGTCTTGAACGGTCATTTAGTGACCGAGGTCGACGGACAGCTAAGTTACCATTTGTACCCCTATGACTATGAAACACACCTTTTTGGATATGATATGTAGGCGTCGATACGCCAAGTGTTTTGCGGATGATATTTCAAGTTATTTCATGCTGAGCCACCGCGATTTGCTGTTCACTTTTTAATGCCCATGGTGGGGTGATATTAAAATAATTTTTTTCAAAGCTGGATTGAGTGCCCTTTGCTACAAATTCTTATATATATATATATATATATATATATATATATATATATATATATAGCACGAATTGGTGGGCGGCACTCCAAGGATTTGAAAAGAAGAGTCTCAGCTACACAAGCATTATGTCTTCAACGTTTCAGACGCCTTTTATTTGCGCCTTTCGTCAGGATACAGATCATACAACTTTTACATACCTTTATACCCCCAGAGCGTGAGAAATCCCTCCTGCTGCTCTCCTGCTTCCGGTGCCAGCGTTATGACGTCATACGCACGTCTGCATGATCACGGTAGCCATGGAAACCGTGGGCGGAACTATCACCCCGGCAACCCAAATAAACATGACTACCTCAACAGCCGGGCCAGCCGGCCCCGCAAAGTCACGCTGGCTGCGGAAACCAGGAACAACACGAACGGATGCCAGATAGAAAAAGCACCAACGTGACATACATATCATACTCCTATCAACAGCCACATCGTGCCTGCGCAACCACACACACGCGGCACAAGTGGCTCCAGGAGTGTGTCCCTAATGCACAATGTTCCCTGCACCAACAACCACCTAATCCACGACCATAAGTATAAGAAATACCCGCTCCAGGTGAGGGCGTCATTATCAAGGTACAGGCATGTATATGTATACTCAACATCCCTAATTAATATCCAAAACGGAAACAGATTAACCCTGCCAACCAAGATAAAGGCCCCCCACTCACCGAAAACATCTATAATATAGGAGATTATAGCTACATGCAAAGTTTCAGTTATCATGCCAAGAGGTTATAGTCAAAAAAGAGAATGTGACAACAGACCGAAAACATCTATAATATAGGAGATTATAGCTACATGCAAAGTTTCAGTTATCATGCCAAGAGGTTATAGTCAAAAAAGAGAATGTGACAACAGACAGAGTGATTCAAAGGAAACAGAGGAGAGACAAATTCTCATTAAGTCCATAGGGCGCTACAGTATTAAATTCAAATATCCATCGTGACTCCAACTGTAACAACTTTCTGTTGCGATCTCCTCCCCTTGTCATTGATGGAACATGGTCAATCAGTTTGTACCGTAGGGCTGCCATTGTATGCCTCGCCTCCTTGAAATGCCTAGCTACAGGCTGGTCGATTTCTTTGCCTTCCAAGGCCTGTCTGATTGCTGACCTGTGCTGCGCTGCCCTTTCCCTAAATGTACAGGTAGTCTTCCCAATGTAGGCCAAGCCACATGGGCACTTGATGATGTAAATTACGAATTTAGATGTACAGGTCAGCTAATGCTTGATCTTAATCTTCTTCCCTGAATGCGGATGCAGAACGACTGGCCCGGTTTCCAAATATCTGCAGGTAGTGCAACCAATGCACTTGTATGATCCCGGTGTCTTCGTAAGGAAATGTGATCTTAATTCTCTTCCCAGCGCCGTGGTATCATTGTGGACCAGCCAGTCCTTGAGATTTCGCCCCCTCCGATGGCAATTTAATACCTTGAACTGGTTCAGGACTGGAAGAGACTTGTCCGTTTTAATGATGGGCCAAAACTTCCTCGTTTTGTTCCTTATAATAGTACTTGCTGTATTGTAAGTAGTTACCAATGGAATCACCTTCTTTGGGACCTTCTCTTTCCTAAGTAAACATTGAGCACGTGGTAGTGCCAGGGCTTTCGTCTTCGCATTCATAAGGTCTTCCATTTGATAACCCCTCTCCACATACTTGGATATCATCCTATCCACCTCTGCTTCGCAATCTTCCTGATTACTGATGATCCGTCTTGCTCGGAGGAACTGCGAGAAGGGAAGACCCCACTTCATAGCCACAGGATGGAAACTTTTAGCATGTAGCAACGTGTTCTTATCAGTCACTTTGTGGTACACTGAAGTTTGTAAGCCATCCCCCTTCCTAGATATTAATACGTCCAAGTAGTGTATAACATCAGTGCTGCATTCAAAAGTGAATTTGATATTATTGTCAAGAAGATTTACTGCTTGCATCCGAACCTCAAACTCTTCTGGAGTGCCAGCCCATATTAGAAGCAGATCGTCTATGTAGCGGGTAAAAAGTAATAGCCCATCCGAGAACGCTGGATTCTGCAAAAATAGTCGCTTCTCAATCTCCAGCATGTAGGCATTTGCAAAGGCCGGTGCCACATTGCTCCCCATGGCACAGCCTACCCGCTGCAGGTAGAACTGGCCATCAAAATAGAAAAAATTTCTGGTAAGGGTCTTCTCCAGTAGTTTGAGAAAAAACTCAATGTCCGGTCCCTTGTAATGCACATTCCCCTGGAGTAGATGTCTAACCGCCTCTATTCCTTCAGCATGCGGAATGTTCGTATAGAGGCTCACTACATCTGCACTCCCCAGTGTGCATATATCAGGGAGATGTATCAAATTCTGTAACAGCAGCAGCAGCTGGGTTGTGTCTAAAAGCACAGTGGGCTCTGGGGGTATAAAGGTATGTAAAAGTTGTATGATCTGTATCCTGACGAAAGGCGCAAATAAAAGGCGTCTGAAACGTTGAAGACATAATGCTTGTGTAGCTGAGACTCTTCTTTTCAAATCCTTGGAGTGCCGCCCACCAATTCGTGCTGTCTGCTGGGCCTTGTAGTGCCACGGGAGGGCACCCAGGTATTTACATATTTTTGTTGGAGTGCCGGTCATACGTGTGTATATATATATATATATATATATATATATATATATATATATATATATATATATATATATATATATATAATAAGATTTTACTTACCGATAAATCTATTTCTCGGAGTCCGTAGTGGATGCTGGGGTTCCTGAAAGGACCATGGGGAATAGCGGCTCCGCAGGAGACAGGGCACAAAAAGTAAAGCTTTTCCGATCAGGTGGTGTGCACTGGCTCCTCCCCCTATGACCCTCCTCCAGACTCCAGTTAGGTACTGTGCCCGGACGAGCGTACACAATAAGGGAGGATTTTGAATCCCGGGTAAGACTCATACCAGCCACACCAATCACACCGTACAACTTGTGATCTAAACCCAGTTAACAGTATGATAACAGCGGAGCCTCTGAAAGATGGCTTCCTTTAACAATAACCCGAATTAGTTAACAATAACTATGTACAACTTATGCAGATAATCCGCACTTGGGATGGGCGCCCAGCATCCACTACGGACTCCGAGAAATAGATTTATCGGTAAGTAAAATCTTATTTTCTCTATCGTCCTAGTGGATGCTGGGGTTCCTGAAAGGACCATGGGGATTATACCAAAGCTCCCAAACGGGCGGGAGAGTGCGGATGACTCTGCAGCACCGAATGAGAGAACTCCAGGTCCTCCTTAGCCAGAGTATCAAATTTGTAAAATTTTACAAACGTGTTCTCCCCTGACCACGTAGCTGCTCGGCAAAGTTGTAATGCCGAGACCCCTCGGGCAGCCGCCCAAGATGAGCCCACCTTCCTTGTGGAGTGGGCCTTTACAGATTTAGGCTGTGGCAAGCCTGCCACAGAATGTGCAAGTTGGATTGTGCTACAGATCCAACGAGCAATCGTCTGCTTAGACGCAGGAGCACCCATCTTGTTGGGTGCATACAATATAAACAACGAGTCAGATTTTCTGACTCCAGCTGTCCTTGCAATATATATTTTTAATGCTCTGACAACGTCCAGTAACTTGGAGTCCTCCAAGTCACTTGTAGCCGCAGGCACTACAATAGGCTGGTTCAGATGAAATGCTGACACCACCTTAGGGAGAAAATGCGGACGAGTTCGCAGTTCTGCCCTGTCCGAATGGAAAATCAGATATGGGCTTTTGTAAGATAAAGCTGCCAATTCTGACACTCTCCTGGCAGAAGCCAGGGCTAGAAGCATGGTCACTTTCCATGTGAGATATTTCAAATCCACCTTTTTTAGTGGTTCAAACCAATGAGATTTTAGGAAGTCCAAAACCACATTTAGATCCCACGGTGCCACTGGAGGCACCACAGGAGGCTGTATATGCAGCACTCCCTTAACAAAGGTCTGGACTTCAGGGACTGAAGCCAATTCTTTTTGAAAGAAAATCGACAGGGCCGAAATTTGAACCTTAATAGATCCCAATTTGAGACCCATTGACAATCCTGATTGCAGGAAATGTAGGAATCGACCCAGTTGAAATTCCTCCGTCGGAGCACTCCGATCTTCGCACCACGCAACATATTTTCGCCAAATTCGGTGATAATGTTGCACGGTTACTTCCTTCCTTGCTTTAATCAAAGTAGGAATGACTTCTTCCGGCATGCCTCTTTCCTTTAGGATCCGGCGTTCAACCGCCATGCCGTCAAACGCAGCCGCGGTAAGTCTTGAAACAGACAGGGACCCTGCTGAAGCAAGTCCCTCCTTAGAGGTAGAGGCCACGGATCTTCCGTGATCATCTCTTGAAGTTCCGGGTACCAAGTCCTCCTTGGCCAATCCGGAACCACTAGTATCGTTCTTACGCCTCTTTGCCGTATAATTCTCAATACTTTTGGTATGAGAGGCAGAGGAGGAAACACATACACCGACTGGTACACCCAAGGCGTTACCAGCGCGTCCACAGCTATTGCCTGCGGATCTCTTGACCTGGCGCAATACCTGTCCAGTTTTTTGTTGAGGCGAGACGCCATCATGTCCACCATTGGTCTTTCCCAACGGGTTACCAGCATGTGGAAGACTTCTGGATGAAGTCCCCACTCTCCCGGGTGAAGATCGTGTCTGCTGAGGAAGTCTGCTTCCCAGTTGTCCACTCCCGGGATGAACACTGCTGACAGTGCTATCACATGATTCTCTGCCCAGCGAAGAATCCTTGCAGCTTCTGCCATTGCCCTCCTGCTTCTTGTGCCGCCCTGTCTGTTCACATGGGCGACTGCCGTGATGTTGTCCGACTGGATCAATACCGGTTTTCCCTGAAGCAGAGGTTCTGCCTGGTTTAGAGCATTGTATATTGCTCTTAGTTCCAGAATGTTTATGTGAAGAGACGTTTCCAGGCTCGTCCATACTCCCTGGAAGTTTCTTCCTTGTGTGACTGCTCCCCAGCCTCTCAGGCTGGCGTCCGTGGTCACCAGGATCCAATCCTGTATGCCGAATCTGCGGCCCTCCAATAGATGAGCACTCTGCAACCACCACAGAAGAGACACCCTTGTCCTTGGAGACAGGGTTATCCGTAGGTGCATCTGAAGATGCGACCCTGACCATTTGTCCAACAGATCCCTTTGGAAAATTCTTGCGTGGAATCTGCCGAATGGAATCGCTTCGTAAGAAGCCACCATTTTTCCCAGGACTCTTGTGCATTGATGTACAGACACCTTTCCTGGTTTTAGGAGGTTCCTGACAAGCTCGGATAACTCCTTGGCTTTTTCCTCCGGGAGAAAAACCTTTTTCTGAACCGTGTCCAGAATCATCCCTAGGAACAGCAGACGAGTTGTCGGCATTAACTGGGATTTTTGAATATTCAGAATCCACCCGTGCTGTTTTAGCACTTCTTGAGACAGTGCTAATCCCATCTCTAGCTGTTCTCTGGACCTCGCCCTTATTAGGAGATCGTCCAAGTATGGGATAATTAATACGCCTTTTCTTCGAAGAAGAATCATCATCTCGGCCATTACCTTTGTAAAGATCCGAGGTGCCGTGGACAATCCGAACGGCAGCGTCTGAAACTGATAGTGACAGTTTTGTACAACGAACCTGAGGTACCCCTGGTGTGAGGGGTAAATTGGAACGTGGAGATACGCATCCTTGATGTCCAAGGATACCATAAAGTTCCCCTCTTCCAGGTTCGCTATCACTGCTCTGAGTGACTCCATTTTGAACTTGAACTTCTTTATGTACAGGTTCAAGGACTTCAGATTTAGAATAGGCCTTACCGAGCCATCCGGCTTCGGTACCACAAAAAGAGTGGAATAATACCCCTTCCCTTGTTGTAGAAGAGGTACCTTGACTATCACCTGCTGAGAGTACAGCTTGTGAATGGCTTCCAACACCGTCTCCCTTTCGGAGGGGGACGTTGGTAAAGCAGACCTCAGGAAACGGCGAGGTGGATCTGTCTCTAATTCCAACCTGTATCCCTGAGATATTATCTGCAGGATCCAGGGATCTACTTGCGAGTGAGCCCACTGCGCGCTGTAATTTTTTGAGACGACCGCCCACCGTCCCCGAGTCCGCTTGAGAAGCCCCAGCGTCATGCTGAGGCTTTTGTAGAAGCCGGGGAGGGCTTCTGATCCTGGGAAGGAGCTGCGTGTTGCTGTCTCTTCCCTCGACCTTTGCCTCGTGGCAAATATGAATAGCCCTTTGCTCTCTTATTTTTAAAGGAACGAAAGGGCTGCGGTTGAAAAGTCGGTGCCTTTTTCTGTTGGGGAGTGACTTGAGGTAGAAAGGTGGATTTCCCGGCTGTAGCCGTGGCCACCAAATCTGATAGACCGACTCCAAATAACTCCTCCCCCTTATACGGCAAAACTTCCATATGCCGTTTTGAATCCGCATCGCCTGTCCACTGTCGCGTCCATAAAGCTCTTCTGGCCGAAATGGACATAGCACTTACCCGTGATGCCAGTGTGCATATATCCCTCTGTGCATCACGCATATAAAGAAATGCATCCTTTATTTGTTCTAACGACAGTAGAATATTGTCCCTGTCCAGGGTATCAATATTTTCAATCAGGGATTCTGACCAAACTACCCCCGCACTGCCCATCCAGGCAGTTGCTACAGCTGGTCGTAGTATAACACCTGCATGTGTGTATATACTTTTTTGGATATTTTCCATCCTCCTATCTGATGGATCTTTAAGTGCGGCCGTCTCAGGAGAGGGTAACGCCACTTGTTTAGATAAGCGTGTTATCGCCTTGTCCACCCTAGGAGGTGTTTCCCAGCGCTCCCTAACCTCTGGCGGGAAAGGGTATAATGCCAATAATTTCTTTGAAATTATCAGCTTTTTATCAGGGGCAACCCACGCTTCATTACACACGTCATTTAGTTCTTCTGATTCAGGAAAAACTATAGGTAGTTTTTTCATACCCCACATAATACCCTGTTTAGTGGTACCTGTAGTATCAGCTAAATGTAACGCCTCCTTCATTGCCAAAATCATATAACGTGTGGCCCTACTGGAAAATACGGTTGATTCGTCACCGTCACCACTGGAGTCATCGCCTGTGTCTGGGTCTGTGTCGACCGACTGAGGCAAAGGGCGTTTCACAGCCCCTGACGGTGTTTGAGTCGCCTGGACAGGCACTAATTGATTGTCCGGCCGTCTCATGTCGTCAAACGACTGCTTTAGCGTGTTGACACTATCCCGTAGTTCCATAAATAAAGGCATCCATTCTGGTGTCGACCCCCTAGGAGGTGACATCCCCATATTTGGCAATTGCTCCGCCTCCACACCAATATCGTCCTCATACATGTCGACACACACGTACCGACACACAGCAGACACACAGGGAATGCTCCTAATGAAGACAGGACCCACTAGCCCTTTGGGGAGACAGAGGGAGAGTTTGCCAGCACACACCAAAAGCGCTATATATATATATCAGGGATAGCCTTATAATAAGTGCTCCCCTATAGCTGCTTTGTTATATAAAAATATCGCCATAAATTTGCCCCCCCTCTCTGTTTTACCCTGTTTCTGTAGTGCAGTGCAGGGGAGAGACCTGGGAGCCGTCCTGACCAGCGGAGCTGTGAGAGGAAATGGCGCCGTGTGCTGAGGAGATAGGCCCCGCCCCTTTTCCGGCGGGCTCGTCTCCCGCTATTTTGAGAAATCAGGCAGGGGTTAAATATCTCCATATAGCCTCTAGGGCTATATGTGAGGTATTTTTAGCCTTTATAGGTACTCATTTTGCCTCCCAGGGCGCCCCCCTCCCAGCGCCCTGCACCCTCAGTGACTGCCGTGTGAAGTGTGCCGAGAGGAAAATGGCGCACAGCTGCAGTGCTGTGCGCTACCTTTAGAAGACTGCAGGAGTCTTCAGCCGCCGATTCTGGACCTCTTCTGTCTTCAGCATCTGCAAGGGGGCCGGCGGCGCGGCTCCGGTGACCATCCAGGCTGTACCTGTGATCGTCCCTCTGGAGCTTGATGTCCAGTAGCCAAGAAGCCAATCCATCCTGCACGCAGGTGAGTTGACTCCTTCTCCCCTCAGTCCCTCGCTGCAGTGATCCTGTTGCCAGCAGGAATCACTGTAACATAAAAAACCTAGCTAAACTTTCTCTAAGCAGCTCTTTAGGAGAGCCACCTAGATTGCACCCTTCTCGGCCGGGCACAAAAATCTAACAGGAGTCTGGAGGAGGGTCATAGGGGGAGGAGCCAGTGCACACCACCTGATCGGAAAAGCTTTACTTTTTGTGCCCTGTCTCCTGCGGAGCCGCTATTCCCCATGGTCCTTTCAGGAACCCCAGCATCCACTAGGACGATAGAGAAATATATATATATATATATATATATATATATATATATATATATATATATATATATATATATATATATATTTTAGCAGCCACTATAATAATCTCTCATTCATTCGGATTTTTCCGTATTTTGGAATAATTGCATACCATAATGAGATATCATGGCGATGGGGCCTAAATCTAAGCACAGAATGCATTTATGTTTCATATACACCTTATACACACAGCCTGAAGGTCATTTTAGCCAATATGTTTTATAACGTTGTGCATTAAAGAAAGTGTGTGTACATTCACACAATTCATTTATGTTTCATATACACCTTATACACACAGCCTGAAGGTCATTTAATACAATATTTTTAATAACTTTGTGTATTAAACAAAGTTTGTGTAAATTGAGTCATCAAAAAACAAAGGTTTCACTATCTCACTCAAAAAAGTCCGTATTTCGGAATATTCCGTATTTCGGAATATTTGGATATGGGATACTCAACCTGTGTGTGTGTGTGTGTGTGTGTGTATGTATGTGTATGTATATGTATATGTGTATATATATATATATATATATATATATATATATATATATATATATATATATATATATATATATATATATATATATATATATATATATATTAATTATATATTATTTTTTTTTATAGTTTTTTTTTTTTTTTTTTTTTTTTTTTTCCCCTACTTGCACACAGATGAGTAGAGGGAAAAAATGGAGGCGCCACTCCACAGGCTTGGTAAAACGAAGAAAACTTGTATTACATGTACACAGCAGAAATGTGCTGAAAAACGTAGAGGTTACATTTGCTGTGTGAATTCCTGCATATCTTTGGACTTTCCTCCTTGTTCCCTTCTGAAAGATTATTCTTCAGTTACTAAGGTTTGTAGTCCTTTTGTCGTCTTCCTAATTTTAATAGGTTTCTTAGTGGATGCCCCGTGCCTCGGGGTGCGTCATTCCTGGCCACAGTAGTTGCTAGTCTGCGACCTCCACTCATAGGCTTCATCCCTTATCTGGATGACCCATTACTCTCGGCATATTCTGAGTAGTTTGATTAATGCTTCTGTTTACACACAGATATATATGTGGGATAGTTTCTTCGAGTCTCGGTACATACAGTGACGTTAGTTCTTCACGTGTAGACTCCACTGGATACTCTCTTTGAGCATAAGGGTTTCACTTTGCTGGGTCCGTGGCTCAGTTGGTGTTCTCTACTTCTGGGAGAGCTGGTTGGCCTTAAATAGGACCTTCCCATAGGGCCCTTTTTCCATTTCCCTACGGTATCTCCTTTTCACAGGCACTACATTTTTACTCCCCTACAGGCTGGTCAAATTTGCTCTGTTGTGGATTTTCCCCAGGTTTTTGGGTTGTACACCCCAATTGGTCTCTCCAGACCAGTGCCGATATCCCCTTGGATGCCCATGGATATCCTAGACCCCGGACTACTTGAATGGCGTTGAATCACATCTCTTCTCCTTTTGATAATGGGTCCTTTAAGTCTGGTCAGACTACATCCCCACTGTTGCATATTCTTTGGAGTAGGAATACACAGATTCTGCTCTACTCTTCTACTGTGACATACTTATTACAGTAAGGCTTCAACAGATCGTGCTATACACTGTCTGCTTTTTCTCAACAGGTCGACTTCTCGACCATAGTCCTTGCAGCAGAAAAATCCTACCTTCAGTGAGAGGGGGTTTTCTATACAGAAAGTATGACCGTTTTGTGGATTGGTGGTGTCCTCATTTTTATCTTCTCTAGTGGGGGGCTGTAACAAGGGAGACCTTGTCTGCTCTGTGGTCTTCCCAGTTAGCTTTGGTGTCAATGGGCTTTTTCTGCTCCTTCCCTGTTTACTCATGCAGTGTAAACAGACTGTTTCGTCCTCATTTATTTATTTTTTTCTTGCATCGCAGGTCTCTGTCTCCAGATCTGCTGATCTTTCTTGCGGGCAACCCTGGTATGTTGCCTCTGCGTTCAGGCTTGTTCTGGCACCTACGTTTGACTGTTTGGTTGTTCAAGGTGTGGTGATGGAATGTGGGAAACTCCGGTGGAGTACTTTCCCAGAACGGAAATATGGCATTCTGTGATGGTTACTCTACTGTGTCTGTGGACACATGCCGCCTTTAGTCCAGCCACTTCTATACTGGCGGACGGCATATGTTGCCTGGGGTGCATACTCTTGGTGGTTTCATGGCCCCTTTTTCCGTTCCGGTTCTATTAGTGGCAGGTCTCTGACTGTGCTCCTTTACGGGAAAGACTCGCTTGTTGGTCTCCTCTACCATAAGCCTTGCCGGACATTCAGCTGTTTGCTAAGGGCATTGTTGGCTTTAAAAGAACTGCATTACTACTTTGGATTTCGATCGATCTTGCAGTTTTGCTATACTTCTGGCTATCCTCTGCAATCTATATGCTTTTCAGGGCAAGATTGTGGCTTCAGTCTTTGCATAACATCATGGCTCCACCTTTGTTTCGATACCTGCCTGGCCAGCCTCGACATGATATCTGGCAGTTATCTTGGTGGTTTTCTGTATCTGTTGCCTCTGGGTCATACTGCATCTTAGGTTGCCTGTCATCCTTTTGTCACTCTACACAGTTCTCTTGGTTGTGGCCTTGCGTTTCGGCTTGACTGTGCAGTTTTACGGAATTCTCATCGCTTTCCCACCCGTTTCTCATCGCTTTCCCACCTGTTTGGGAAGCTCTGGGACGTCCCCATGGTACTACACTCTATGGGTGATAGCGAAAACAGGATTTTGGTTCTCACCAATAAATCCCTTTTCTCCATGTCCATAGGGGACACTGGACGCCCTCCCTGCGCTGCTCTCTTCCGGCGGTTTGGTTATACCACTGGTTGTACCGGTGGTTCCGGGTGGCTGGGTGTCCTTTGGACCTGGTTGCAAGGTTTCCTTGTATTACTGTCATTTTGTCTTTTTCTTTTATATGGTTATTCTGCAAGTGTAACTCGCTCTATCTGTAAGGTGTCTGCCTTCACTGTAACAGGTCATGGGTTCTAAACCCGGGTGTGACTGTTAAGACTTGTGTGATTTACAATATGACAATCGTGTATATATAACGCACGGAGGCACATGTTCAATGTATATCTGTGTGTTTCTGAGGTTCCTGTTTTACGGAGATCTCTCTTTATGGTTGTCTTGCGTACCTCCTCCTGAATGCTGCGATGTTCAGGATGTCTACAGATGACATGTCGTCACTGACATAATGTAGACGTTGTGAATGTTCACAATGGTATTTTGGCCGAACAACGATCCTAACCCTAGTGGCATCTGTCTGCATTGTTAACGTGTCAGCATTATGGTGTCAACTTTTTGATTGCTCCTAATTTATTGATGTAGATCTGTAATAGGAAGAAAAGATATTTGCCTTGAACTCTTTTGTTGCCATGTGTGGAAAGTGAAAGATTTTCAGGCATGTGTCCATGTTTGGACACTCTCCCCCTACTGTTCCCTCTGGGGACTCTGTTCACCTTCTGGGAGTACAAGGCTGACACTGTTGTCTGATCACTCCTAGAGCTGGTAAACCCTCCTTCCAGGTCACACGTGGGACCTGTACAGGGGAGCTGTCGGCTTGACCTTAGTTTAACATCTGAAGTGCTGACACCTTGTATTAGTTAAGTAATGCTAGTTATTTAATACACTCACTACATATTACCCAAATATATAGCAATGTACCACTGTGCTGAGAAAAAAAATAAAAAATAAATGTGTGTGCATATATATATATATGTATATATGTGTGTGTATGTATGTATGTATATATATATATATATATATATAACAAACAAAAAGTATGAGCGCAAACAAAAAAGGTAATAAACCTTCTTTCAGATGTTATAATGTATATATATATATATATAAAGTCCCATAGAGGTCAAATGTCCTCAAGATTGAACAAGAAGAAGTGATCTTCGAACTCGCTGACAGCCAATATCGTTTGGAAAGGAAATTTGTCAGTATGCACTTCTGGAACTTCCAGCTGTCGCCTCCCCAATAATACCCGATCCCGAACGGGTGGAAGTCCTGGCAAGAAATTGAAGAAGCAGGGAGCGCCAATAGTGCATTAAACGAGTACAATGATTTTTATTTTTTTAAAAAATCCAAATCGGTCACAAGTAAAAAAAAACCCGTACCATAAAAGGCGGTCAAACCACCGCTTGTATAACCAGCTTAATATTTTACCCCACTGTGCAAAGCAGTGATCTCGATTTCAAATCCACAACGTCAGACCACGCCCATACGCGTTTCGTCATTCGACTTCGTCAGTAGGCTTGGTCTTTGTCAGTCACGGCACTCGCAATCGCTTCAGCGGCCGCTGATGGATGTATCTCCCTTCGCTCCCTTCAGCGTCAGCGTGACTGACAAAGACCAAGCCTACTGACGAAGTCGAATGACGAAACGCGTATGGGCGTGGTCTGACGTTGTGGATTTGAAATCGAGATCACTGCTTTGCACAGTGGGGTAAAATATTAAGCTGGTTATACAAGCGGTGGTTTGACCGCCTTTTATGGTACGGGTTTTTTTTTACTTGTGACCGATTTGGATTTTTAAAAAAAATAAAAATCATTGTACTCGTTTAATGCACTATTGGCGCTCCCTGCTTCTTCAATTTCTTGCCATATATATATATATATATATATATATATATATATATATATATATATATATATATATATATACACACATTTTAATCAAGTACACCTGTAAATGTGTGGCATGAAATCTCATAAATTTAGGGTAAGGTGTAATTACATGGTAACTGTGAAACTAGCAAAGTACGATGTTCTGTTTTCAGTTTGTGGTTTTGGTGGTTTGAGTCGACACAAAACTAGATGTGTGGTATTTTCCAACTGGACACATTTGAATCCGTTTTTCTCTAACGTCCTAGAGGATGCTGGGACTCCGTAAGGACCATGGGGATAGACGGGCTCCGCAGGAGACATGGGCACTTTAAGAAAGACTTTGACTCTGGGTGTGCACTGGCTCCTCCCTCTATGCCCCTCCTCCAGACCTCAGTTTGATACTGTGCCCAGTGGAGACTGGGTGCATTTCAGGGAGCCTGCTGGCAACAGACTCCCTGCATCGAGGGACTGAGGAGAGAGAAACAGACCCACTTCTCTGAGTTCAGGGCTCTGTTTCTTAGGCTACAGGACACCATTAGCTCCAGAGGGATCGGTACGCATGTCTCGCCCTCGCCGTCCGTCCCAGAGCCGCGCCGCCGTCCTCCTCGCAGAGCCGGAAGAAAGAAGCCGGGTGAGTATGTGAGGAAAAGACCCATCTGAGGCGGCAGAAGACACTTGGATCTTCACTGAGGTAACGCACAGCACTGCAGCAATATAAACCTCTCTTATGGCACAGATTTATATATACATGTACAGCTGGGCACTGTACATGTATAAAAAGAGCCCCCGCCATTTATTGAAAAAATTGAGCGGGACGGAAGCCCGCCACCGAGGGGGCGGGGCTTCTCCCTCAGCACTCACCAGCGCCATTTTTCTCCACAGCACCGCTGAGAGGAAGCTCCCCGGACTCTCCCCTGCTTGGCACACGGTGACAGAGGGTTTTAAAGTAGAGGGGGGGCACATAATTGGCGCAGATACATAAAACAGCGCTGCTGGGTAAACATTAATTTACTGTGTTATTCCTGGGTCATATAGCGCTGGGGTGTGTGCTGGCATACTCTCTCTCTCTCTCTCTCTCTCTCTCTCTCTCCAAAGGGCCTGGTGGGGAACCTGTCTTCAGAAAAGATTTTCCCTGTGTATGTGTGGTGTGTCGGTACGTGTGTGTCGACATGTCTGAGGTTGAGGTCTCACCTAAGGAGGGGGAGTTTATGAATGTTAGGTCTCAGTCGGCGGTGCCGACGCCGGACTGGATGGATATGTGGAATGTTTTAAGTGCAAATGTTAATTTATTGCACAAAAGGCTAGACAAAGCCGAAGCTGGGGTACAGTCAGGGAGTCAACCCATGCCTGTCCCTATGTCGCCGGGACCTTCCCAAATAGTTGACACAGATACCGACACTGATTCAGTCTCCAGTGTCGATTACGATTATACAAAATTACAGCCAAAGGTGGTTAAAGGTATTCGATATATGATTATCGCAATAAAAGATGTGTTGCATATCACTGAGGAACCCCCTGTCCCTGACACGAGGGTACACATGTATAAAGGAAAGAAAACTGAGGTCTCCTTTCCCTCCTCACATGAGCTGAACGAAGTATGTGAAAAAGCGTGGGAAACTCCAGACAAAAAACTGCAGATTCCCAAAAGGACCCTAACAGCGTATCCTTTCCCGTCGCAGGACAGGATACGGTGAGAATCCTCCCCTAGGGTGGACAAGGCCTTGACGCGCTTATCAAAAAAGATAGCGCTTCCATCCCAAGTTACGGCTACCCTCAAGGATCTTGCTGACCGCAAGCAGGAGGTTACCCTGAAGTCCATTTACACACATTCTGGTACGTTACTCAGACCGGCTATTGCGTCGGCCTGGGTTTGTAGTGCTGTAGCAGCATGGACAGATTCCTTATCAACGGATATTGTGACTCTTGATAAGGATACCATTTTATTGACCCTAGGGCATATAAAAGATGCGGTCTTGTATATGATGGATGCTCAAAGAGACAGTTTACTGGGTTCCAGGATAAAAACGCTATGTCTATTTCTGCTAGGCGTGTCTTATGGACCCGACAGTGGACTGGTGATGCCGACTCCAAGAGACATATGGAGTTGTTGCCTTACAAGGGTGAGGAATTGTTTGGAGAGGGACTCTCGGACCTCGTCTCCACGGCTACGGCAGGTAAATCACATTTTTTGCCATATATTCCCTCACAATCAAGGAAAGCGCCTCAGAATCAAATGCAGTCCTTTCGTTCCAATAAAAGCAAGAGAGCACGTGGATCGTCCTTTCTTGCCAGAGGTAAGGGCAGAGGGAAAAAGATGCATAACAGAGCTAGTTCCCAGGAACAGAAGTCCTCCCCGGCCTCTGCAAAATCTACCGCATGACGCTGGGACTCCCCTGAGGGAGTCAGCTCCTGTGGGGGCATGTCTTCGACTGTTCAGCCACGTCTGGGTCCACTCACAGGTTGATCCATGGGCAATAGAAATAGTTTCCCAGGGTTACAAGCTGGAATTCGAAGAAGTGCCTCCTCGCCGGTTTTTCAAATCGGCCCTACCGAAACAACCCCTGGAAAGGGAGATAGTGTTACATGCGATTCACAAATTGTCTTCAACAAGTGGTGGTAGAGGTTCCCCTGCTTCAAAGAGGGCAGGGGTACTACTCAACTCTGTTTGTGGTTCCGAAACCGGACGGTTCGGTCAGACCCATTTTAAATTTAAAATCCCTGAACCTTTAATTAAAACGGTTCAAGTTCAAAATGGAATCGCTCAGGGCGGTCATCGCCAGCATAGAAGGGGGAGATTTTTTGGTATCTCTGGACATAAAGGATGCATACCTGCATGTCCCCATATATCCTCCTCATCAGGCGTACCTGAGATTTGCGGTACAGGATTGTCATTACCAATTTCAGACGTTGCCGTTTGGGCTTTCCACGGCCCCGAGAATTTTCACCAAGGTAATGGCGGAAATGATGGTGCTCCTGCGCAAGCAGGGTGTCACAATTATCCCGTACTTGGACGATCTCCTCATAAAAGCGAGATCACGGGAGAAGTTGCTGAACAGCGTATCACTTTCACTGAATGTGTTACAGCGACACGGCTGGATTCTCAATATTCCAAAGTCGCAGCTGAATCCTACAACTCGTCTGCCCTTTTTGGGCATGATTCTGGACACAGACCAGAAAGGTGTTTTTCTTCCGACGGAAAAAGCGCAGGAACTCATGACTCTAGTCATGAACCTGTTGAAACCAAAACAAGTGTCAGTACATCATTGCACTTAAGTTCTGGGAAAGATGGTGGCAACATACAAAGCCATTCCATACGGCAGATTCCATGCAAGGACCTTCCAATGAGACCTATTGGACAAATGGTCCGGGTCGCATCTGCAATTGCATCAGCGGATCACCCTGTCCCCCAGGGCCAGAGTATCTCTCCTGTGGTGGCTAAACAGTGCTCACCTTCTAGAGGGCCGCAGGTTCAGCATTCAGGACTGGATCCTGGTGACCACGGACGCGAACCTCCGAGGTTGGGGAGCAGTCACACAGGGAAGAAATTTCCAAGGACTTTGGTCAAGTCAAGAGACTTATCTTCACATCAACATCCTGGAACTAATGGCCATATACAACGCCCTACGTCAAGCGGAGATCTTACTTCGCAATCGACCAGTTCTGATCCAGTCAGACAACATCACCGCAGTAGCTCATGTAAACCGCCAAGGCGGCACAAGGAGCAGAGTGGCAATGGCGGAAGCCACCAGAATTCTTCGCTGGGCGGAGAATCATGTAAGCGCTCTGTCAGCAGTGTTCATTCCGGGAGTGGACAACTGGGAAGCAGACTTCCTCAGCAGACAAGATCTGCATCCGGGAGAGTGGGGACTTCATAAGGAAGTCTTCGCGCAGATTGCAAGTCGGTGGGGACTACCCCAAATAGACATGATGGCATCCCGTCTCAACAAAAAGCTACAAAGGTATTGTGCCAGGTCAAGAGACCCTCAGGCGGTAGCTGTGGACGCCCTGGTGACACCGTGGGTGTTCCAGTCGGTATATGTGTTTCCTCCTCTTCCTCTCATACCCAAGGTGTTGAGGATAATAAGAAAAAGAGGAGTGAGAACAATTCTCATTGTTCCAGATTGGCCACGAAGGACCTGGTATCCGGATCTGCAAGAAATGCTCACAGAAGATCCATGGCCTCTTCCTCTAAGGCAGGACCTGTTACAACAAGGTCCCTGTCTGTTCCAAGACTTACCGCGGCTGCGTTTGACGGCATGGCGGTTGAACGCTGGATCCTAGCGGAAAAAGGTATTCCGGATGAGGTCATTCCTACGCTGTTAAAGGCTAGGAAGGACGTGACGTCTAAACATTATCACCGAATATGGCGAAAATATGTTTCTTGGTGTGAGGCCAGGAATGCTACTACGGAAGAATTCCATCTAGGCCGTTTTCTTCACTTCCTTCAAACTGGAGTGAATTTGGGCCTAAAATTAGGCTCCATTAAAGTTCAGATTTCGGCCTTATCAATTTTCTTTCAAAAGGAATTGGCCTCTTTACCTGAAGTACAGACTTTTGTGAAGGGAGTACTGCATATTCAGCCTCCTTTTGTTCCTCCGGTGGCGCCTTGGGACCTTAACGTGGTGTTAAGTTTCCTTAAGTCACATTGGTTTGAACCACTTAAAACAGTGGAGTTGAAATATCTCACTTGGAAGGTGGTTATGTTGTTAGCCTTGGCTTCGGCTAGGCGAGTTTCGGAATTGGCGGCTTTATCACATAAAAGCCCCTATCTGGTTTTCCATATGGATAGAGCGGAGTTGCGGACCCGTCCTCAATTCCTACCTAAGGTGGTCTCATCCTTTCATGTGAACCAACCTATTGTCGTGCCTGTGGCTACACGTGACTTGGAGGACTCCGAGTCCCTTGATGTGGTCAGGGCTTTGAAAATTTACGTGGCCAGAACGGCTAGGATCAGAAAAACAGAAGCACTGTTTGTCCTGTATGCAGCCAACAAGGTTGGCGGCCCTGCTTCAAAGCAGACTATTGCTCGCTGGATCTGTAACACGATTCAGCAGGCGCATTCTATGGCAGGATTGCCGTTACCGAAATCGGTTAATGCCCATTCCACTAGGAAGGTGGGCTCGTCTTGGGCGGCTGCCCGAGGGGCCTCGGCACTACAGCTGTGCCGAGCTGCTACTTGGTCGGGGTCAAACACCTTTGCAAAGTTCTATAAGTTTGATACCCTGGCTGAGGAGGACCTCCTGTTTGCTCAATCGGTGCTGCAGAGTCATCCGCACTCTCCCACCTGTTTGGGAGCTTTGGTATAATCCCCATGGTCCTTACGGAGTCCCAGCATCCTCTAGGACGTTAGAGAAAATAAGATTTTAAACCTACCAGTAAATCTTTTTCTCGTAGTCCGTAGAGGATGCTGGGCGTCCGTCCCAAGTGCGGACTACTTCTGCAAGACTTGCTTACATAAGGGTTATGTTATAGTTTCATCGGTTTTGGGCCGATGATATGTTGTTCTTCATACTGTTAACTAGATAGTATATCACAAGTTATACGGTGTGATTAGTGTGGCGGGTATGAATCTTGCCCTTGGATTACAAAAATCCTTTCCTTGTACTGTCCGTCTCCTCTGTGCACAGTTTCTCTAACTGAGGTCTGGAGGAGGGGCATAGAGGGAGGAGCCAGTGTACACCCAGAGTCAAAGTCTTTCTTAAAGTGCCCATGTCTTCTGCGGAGCCCGTCTATCCCCATGGTCCTTACGGAGTCCCAGCATCCTCTACGGACTACGAGAAAAAGATTTACCGGTAGGTTTAAAATCTTATTATTTTCTAGAAAGTATTTTGTGTTATTTTGTTTACAGTTAAAAATGTCACATTTTTGATACAAAAAATAAATCTCTTTTGACAGGAGCATAGCAACATAGCAGGGAGTGTAACCCATGGATGTTGGTGTAGCATTTTATAGAATATCTACTTTCTGAAAATCGATGGCTTAAATGGGCAAGATGGGGTGAATGCAGCGAGCCCCAAATAAAAGAAAAGGGTGGAGAGAACAGCGCTCTGGGTAAATATGGGATGTAGTTATGTGACTGGCAATCAGGAGACCGCCGGTCACAATGCTGGCACCTACATCCCCCTCACTATCCCGACGGTCCGTATGCCGACCAACAGGGACTATTCCCGCTTGTGGGTGTCCACGATACCCATAGAGTGGGAGTAGCTCGCCACCTAGCCCGTAAGGGGCTTCATTGCGCTTGCCCCCTTCCTGCTAGGCATCTAAATGCCGGGATTCTGCCCGGCGGTATAGAGACCGCCAGTCACACATACCCAACCTTAATACAAATATGCGCACAATGCGGTTGGGTCTTTTTAAAGCAATATAACATTTACAAAAATTCAATATAATTCGAACATGTCCGTTATGGGTATTAAAAAGAACGCTATATATAAAGCTCAAATTATGCTATATAGAGTCCGTAGATCAGTCTAGTAGAGGGGAGTAGATACAATGTATGGACACTGTATACTATACCCCTTTACATTTACAAGACACAATAACTGGATGCAGACAATTCTATTCATGCAAGTAATTCTGGTATAACAACCAGCAGATAGAGTTTTTGCCCAATCGATGAATTGATTACAGTACAGTCCCTGCTGGTAAGAGGCACAGCCAAAATGTTACTGGTGGACAGGGAGTCCAGGGTTGCAAAGGTGCTCCAGTTGGCTATGCACATACTTTTATTATACCAAGTGGGATGTATAGTTCTGTCCTCTCCCGCTTTTCTCTTACGTCCTAGAGGATGCTGGGGACTCCGTAAGGACCATGGGGTATAGACGGGCTCCGCAGGAGACATGGGCACCTATAAAGAACTTATAGTATGGGTGTGCACTGGCTCCTCCCTCTATGCCCCTCCTCCAGACCTCAGTTAGATCCTGTGCCCAGAGGAGAAGGGTGCACTGCAGAGAGCTCTCCTGAGTTTTCTGTGGAAAAAATTATTTTGTTAGGTTTTTTATTTTCAGGGAGCAACAGGCTCCCTGCATCGTGGGACTGAGGGGAGAGGAGCAGACCTACTTAAATGATAGGCTCTGCTTCTTAGGCTACTGGACACCATTAGCTCCAGAGGGAGTCGGAACACAGGTCTCACCCTGGGGTTCGTCCCGGAGCCGCGCCGCCGTCCTCCTCACAGAGCCAGAAGATAGAAGCCGGGTGAGTATGAGAAGCAAGAAGACGTCAAAGGCGGCAGAAGACTTCAGATCTTCATGAGGTAAAGTGCGCAGCGGTAAGCTGCGCGCCATTGCTCCCACACACAGACACACAGAAAGCACTGATGGGTGCAGGGCGCAGGGGGGGGCGCCCTGGGCAGCAATAAACCTCGTTTTTGGGCAAAAAAGGTCACATTAGGCTGCGGAGGCAGCAAATAGATAATCCCCCGCCATTTTACTAAAATTGAAGAGGGACCGAAGCCTGCCACTGGAGGGGGCGGAGCTTGATCCCTCAGCACTAACCAGCGCCATTTTCTCCACAGAGGCTGCAGAGAATGCTGACTCTCCCCTGCTGAACACTTCAGAGGGCTGAAAAAGAGGAGGGGGGCACATTGGAGCGCAGTGAGTGGGAAGATTGGCATTATATAATAATATAAAAGCGCTGCCTGGATTTTCCAGTGTCAGTTTGGCGCTGGGTGTGTGCTGGCATACTCTCTCTCTCTGTCTCTCCTAAGGGCCTGGTTGGGGATTTGTCCCCTTATAGGTATATCCCTGTGTGTGTGGGGTATCGGTACGTGCGTGTCGGCATATCTGAAGCAAGGAGGAGGTGGAGCAGATGAGTGGTGTCCCCTTCGGTAGTGCCGACTCAGGAATGGATGGACATGTGGCATATATTGAATGCAAGTGTGGCATCTTTACATAAGAGGCTAGATAAAGCTGAATCCAGGGAGGCATCAGGGGGTCAATCCTCTGATTGGACCGACTCACAGGGCCCGTCGGGGTCTCAAAAGCGTCCCTTGTCACTAATTGTGGACACAGATACTGACACGGACTCTGATTCCAGTGTAGACTATGATGAAGCTAGATTGCACCCTAGGGTGACAGAGTATTCAGTGTATGATTATTGCAATAAGAGATGTGTTGCATATTGCTGATGAACCCTCTGTTCCAGACACGAGGGTACACATGTTTAAGGGAAAGAAACAGATAATAAACTTTCCCCCATCTCATGAACTTAACGAGTTATTTGAAAAAGCTTGGGAGACTCCAGATAAGAGGCTGCAGATTCCCAAAAGAATTAATATGGCATACCCTTTCCCTACACAGGACAGGGTACGTTGGGAATCCTCTCCCACTGTGGACAAGGCTTTAACACGCCTGTCCAAGAAAGTGGCGTTGCCGTCTCCAGACACAGCGGCCCTCAAGGACCCTGCGGACCGCAGGCAGGAGACTACATTAAAGTCTATTTATTCACATACTGGTGCTTTGCTCAGACCGGTAATTGCGTCGGCATGGGTATGTAGCTCAGTTGCAGCTTGGACAGATACCCTGTCGGCTGACCTTGATACCCTAGATAGGGATGCTATTTTGTTAACTCTAGCCCATATTAAAGACTCAGTCTTGTATATGAGAGACGCTCAAAGGGACATTGGGTTGCTGGGTTCCAGAGCCAATGTCATGGCTATTTCAGCGAGACGATCCTTATGGACCCGCCAATGGACTGGTGATGCGGATTCGAAAAAGCATATGGAGGTTTTACCCTATAAGGGTGACGTGTTGTTTGGGGATGGGCTCGCGGACCTGCGTTCCACAGCTACCGCGGGTAAATCTACCTTTTTACCTTTTATTCCCCAACAGCAAAAGAAAACTCCACAATATCACATGCAGTCCTTTCGGTCGCAAAAGTCCAGAAGAGGTCGGGGATCCTCCTTCCTTGCCTGAGGTAAGGGTAGAGGAAAGAGAACACCTGCTTCGGCTGGTGCCCAGGAACAGAAGTCCTCCCCGGCTTCTACAAAACCCACTGCATGACGCTGGGGCTCCCCTGCGGGAGTCCGCACCAGTGGGGGCACGCCTTCGACTCTTCAGCCAGGTCTGGGTCAGGTCAGACGTGAATCCTTGGGCGTTGGAAATAGTTTCCCAAGGCTACAAACTGGAATTCGAAGAGGTGCCCCCACGCCGATTTTTCAAGTCGGCCTTACCAACTTCAACCCCAGAGCGGGATGTAGTGTTAGCTGCAATTCAAACGCTGTGTCAACAGCAAGTAATTATCAGGGTTCCCCTGAACCAACAGGGAAAAGTGTACTATTCGACCCTCTTTGTGGTCCCGAAGCCGGATGGTTCGGTCAGACCCATTTTAAATCTAAAATCCCTAAACCTGTACTTGAAAAGATTCAAATTCAAGATGGAATCGCTCCGAGCGGTAATAGCCAGCCTGGAGGGGGGGATTTTATGGTGTCACTAGACATAAAGGATGCTTACCTTCATGTCCCCATATATCCCTCTCATCAGGAGTACCTGAGTTTCGCTGTACAGGATTGTCATTACCAGTTTCAGACGTTGCCGTTTGGGCTTTCCACGGCCCCGAGGATTTTCACCAAGATAATGGCGGAAATGATGGTGGTCCTGCGCAAGCAAGGAGTCACAATTATCCCATACTTGGACGATCTCCTGATAAAGGCGAGATCAAAAGAGCAATTGCTGAGAAACGTGTCACTCTCTGAGAGTACTCCAGCAACACGGTTGGATTCTCAATCTACCGAAGTCACAGTTGGTTCCAACAACTCGACTAGCGTTCCTAGGTATGATACTGGACACGGAACAAAAGAAGGTTTTTCTCCCGTTGGAAAAAGCCCAGGACCTCCAGAACATGGCCAGAGACCTGCTAAAGCCAAAAAGAGTGTCAGTTCATCAATGCATTCATGTTCTGGGGAAAATGGTGGCAGCCTACGAGGCCATCCCCTTTGGCAGGTTCCATGCGAGGACGTTTCAATGGGACCTTCTGGACAAATGGTCCGGGTCCCATCTACAATTACATCAAAAGATAACGCTGTCCCCCAGGGCCAGGGTGTCTCTTCTATGGTGGCTGCAAAGTGCTCACATCCTAGAGGGTCGCAGATTCGGCATTTAGGACTGCGTTCTGGTAACCACGGACGCGAGCCTCCGAGGATGGGGAGCAGTCACCCAAGGAAGAAATTTTCAAGGACTATGGACAAGCCAGGAGTCCTGCCTGCACATCAACGTGTTGGAATTAAGGGCCATATACCACGGCCTTCGACAAGCGGAGTCTTCTTCGAAACCGGTGCTGATTCAATCGGACAATGTCACAGCAGTGGCTCATGTGAACCGCCAAGGCGGGACAAGGAGCAGAGTCGCGATGGCAGAAGCCACCAGGATTCTTCGCTGGGCGGAAAATCACGTAAGCGCTCTGTCAGCTGTCTTCATTCCGGGTGTGGACAACTGGGAGGCAGACTTCCTCAGCAGACACGATCTCCATCCAGGAGAGTGGGGTCTTCATCAAGAAGTCTTTGCAGAGATAACGGGTCTTTGGGGAGTTCCTCAAATAGACATGATGGCGTCACGTCTCAACAAGAAGCTTCGGAGGTATTGTGCCAGGTCCCGGGACCCTCAGGCAATAGCAGTAGACGCTCTGGTAACGCCATGGGTGTTCCAATCGGTCTACGTGTTTCCTCCTCTTCCTCTCATCACAAAGGTGTTGAGGATCATAAGGCGAAAAAGAGTACAGACAATACTCATTGTTCCAGACTGGCCTCGAAGGGCCTGGTACTCAGATCTTCAGGAGATGCTCACAGAAGATCCTTGGCCTCTTCCTCCAAGGGAGGACCTGTTGCAGCAGGGACCCTGCATGTTCCAAGACTTACCGCGGTTACGTTTGACGGCATGGCGGTTGAACGCCGGATCCTAGCTGAGAAGGGTATTCCGGAAGAGGTCATACCTTCTCTAATAAAGGCTAGGAAGGAGGTGACGGCAAAACATTATCGCCGTATCTGGCGGAAATATGTCTCTTGGTGTGAAACCAAGAACGCCCCTACGGAAGATTTCCATTTGGGTCGTTTTCTTCACTTCCTACAGACAGGAGTGGATATGGGCCTAAAATTAGGCTCTGTTAAGGTACAGATTTCGGCTCTGTCGATATTCTTTCAGAAGGAATTGGCTTCTCTTCCAGAAGTCCAGACTTTTGTAAAGGGAGTGCTACACATCCAGCCTCCTTTTGTGCCCCCAGTGGCACCATGGGACCTGAACGTGGTGTTGCAGTTCCTAAATTCACACTGGTTTGAACCTCTTAACACGGTTGAGTTTAAATTTCTCACCTAGAAGGTGGTCATGTTATTGGCCTTGGCATCTGCAAGGCGGGTGTCAGAATTAGCGGCCTTGTCTCACAAGAGCCCCTACTTGATTTCTCTGACGTCCTAGTGGATGCTGGGAACTCCGCAAGGACCATGGGGAATAGCGGGCTCCGAAGTAGGCTGGGCACTCTAGAAAGATTTATGACTACCTGGTGTGCACTGGCTCCTCCCACTATGACCCTCCTCCAAGCCTCAGTTAGATTTTGTGCCCGGCCGAGGTTGGATGCACACTAGGGGCTCTCCTGAGCTCTTAGAAAGAAAGATAGACTTAGGTTTTTTATTTTCAGTGAGACCTGCTGGCAACAGGCTCACTGCAGCGAGGGACTAAGGGGAGAAGAAGCGAACTCGCCTGCTTGCAGCCGGATTGGGCTTCTTAGGCTACTGGACACCATTAGCTCCAGAGGGATCGACCGCAGGCCCAGTCCTTGGTGTTCGGTCCCGGAGCCGCGCCGCCGTCCCCCTTACAGAGCCAGAAGCAAGAAGAGGTCCGGAAAATCGGCGGCAGAAGACATCAGTCTTCTCCAAGGTAGCGCACAGCACTGCAGCTGTGCGCCATTGCTCCTCACACACACTTCACACTCCGGTCACTGAGGGTGCAAGGCGCTGGGGGGGGGGGGGGGCGCCCTGAGAAGCAATTATAACACCTTGGCTGGCAAAAATACCACAATATATAGCCCTAGAGGCTATATATGTGGAAAATACCCCTGCCAGAATCCAGAAAAAAGCGGGAGAATAGGCCGCGGAAAAGGGGCGGAGCTATCTCCTGCAGCACACTGGCGCCATTTCTCCTTCACAGATCCACTGGAAGGAAGCTCCCTGGCTCTCCCCTGCAGTCTACACTACAGAAAAGGGTTAAAAAAAAAAGAGAGGGGGGGCACTAAATTTAGGCGCTGTATAAATTATATAGAAAAAGCAGCTATAGGGGACATAACTCAGTTAGTCCCTGCATTATATAGCGCTCTGGTGTGTGCTGGCATACTCTCATCTCTGTCCCCCCAAAGGGCTTTTGTGGGTCCTGTCCTCTGTTGGAGCATTCCTTGTGTGTGTGCGGTGTGTCGGTACGGCTGTGTCGACATGTTTGATGAGGATAATGATGTGGAGACGGAGCAGATGCCTTTAGAAGGGATGTCACCCCCTGCGGGGCAGACACCTGAGTGGTTGAGTTTATGGAAAGAAATGAGTGCACGTATAGACTCCTTACATAAGAAATTTGACGACATGCCAAATGTGGGACAACCGACTTCTCAGCTCGTGCCTGCCCAGGCGTCGCACCGGTCATCAGGGGCTCTAAAACGCCCGCTACCTCAGACCGCAGACCCAGATGTCGACACTGATACTGACACCAGTGTCGACGACGATGAGTCTAATCTGATGCCCACTAAGGCCATTCACTGCATGATTGAGGCAATGAAAGAGGTGTTACACATTTCTGAGATAAATACAGGTACCACTAAAAAGGGTATTATGTTTGGGGAGAAAAAACTACCCGTAGTTTTTCCCCCATCAGATGAATTAAATGAAGTGTGTGAAGAAGCGTGGGTTTTCCCTGATAAAAAATTGGTAATTCCTAAGAAGGTACTAATGGCATTCCCTTTCCCGCCAGAGGATAGGTCACGTTGGGAAACACCTCCTAGGGTGGATAAAGCGCTCACACGTTTGTCAAAAAAGGTGGCACTACCGTCTCCGGATACGGCCGCCCTCAAGGAACCTGCTGATAGAAAGCAGGAGGCGATCCTGAAGTCTGTATATACACACTCAGGCATTATACTTAGGCCAGCTATTGCGTCAGCTTGGATGTGCAGTGCTGCCGCTGCGTGGTCAGATAAACTGTCAGAAAATATTGACACATTAGACAGAGACACGATCCTGTTAACCATAGACCATATAAAAGACTCAGTCTTATATATGAGAGATGCACAGAGGGAAATCTGCCGACTGGCATCTAAAGTTAGTGCATTGTCCATTTCTGCTAGGAGAGGCTTATGGACTCGCCAGTGGACAGGAGATGCAGATTCTAAAAGGCACATGGAAGTGTTGCCATATAAAGGTGAGGAATTATTTGGGGATGGTCTCTCGGACCTAGTTTCCACAGCAACGTCTGGGAAGTCAGTATTTTTACCCCATGTCCCCTCACAGCCTAAGTAGGCGCCGTTTTATCAGGTTCAGTCCTTTCGGACCCAGAAAAACAGGCGTGGAAAAGGCGGGTCTTTTGTATCCAGAGGCAGAGGTAGGGGAAAAAGGCTGCAACAAACAGCAGGTTCCCAGGAGCAAAAGTCCTCCCCCGCTTCTTCTGCCAAGTCCGCCGCATGACGGTGGGGCTCCACAGGCGGAGCCTGGTACGGTGGGGGGCCGCCTCAAGAATTTCAGCGATCAGTGGGCTCGCTCACAGGTGGATCCCTGGATCCTTCAAATAGTATCTCAGGGGTACAAACTGGAATTCGAGGCGTCTCCACCCCACCGGTTCCTAAAATCTGCCTTGCCGATTGCTCCCTCAGACAGGGAGGCGGTGCTAGCGGCAATTCACAAGCTGTATTCCCAGCAGGTGATAATCAAGGTACCCCTACTTCAACAAGGCCGGGGTTACTATTCCACACTATTTGTGGTACCGAAACCGGACGGTTCGGTGAGACCCATTTTAAATTTGAAATCCTTGAACACATACATAAAAAAATTCAAGTTCAAGATGGAATCGCTCAGGGTGGTTATTGCGAGCCTGGAAGAGGGGGATTACATGGTATCCCTGGACATCAAGGATGCTTACTTGCATGTCCCCATTTACCATCCTCACCAGGAGTACCTCAGATTTGTGGTACAGGATTGCCATTACCAATTCCAGACGCTGCCGTTTGGACTGTCCACGGCACCGAGGGTATTTACCAAGGTGATGGCGGAAATGATGATACTCCTTCGAAAAAAGGGAGTTTTAATTATCCCGTACTTGGACGATCTCCTAATAAAAGCGAGGTCCAAGGAACAGTTGTTAGTGGGAGTAGCACTATCTCAGGAGGTGCTGCACCAGCACAGCTGGATTCTGAATATCCCGAAGTCACAGCTGGTTCCGACGACACGGCTACTGTTCCTGGGTATGATTCTGGATACAGTCCAGAAAAAAGTGTTTCTCCACGGAGGAGAAAGCCAGGGAGTTGTCATCTCTAGTCAGAGACCCCCTGAAACCAAAACAGGTATCAGTGCATCGCTGCACGCGGGTCCTGGGAAAGATGGTGGCTTCTTACGAAGCAATTCCCTTCGGCAGGTTCCATGCCAGAATCTTTCAGTGGGACCTGTTGGACCAGTGGTCCGGATCGCATCTTCAGATGCATCGCTTGATAACCCTGTCTCCAAGAACCAGGGTGTCTCTACTGTGGTGGCTGCAGAGTGCCCATCTTCTAGAGGGCCGCAGGTTCGGCATACAGGACTGGGTCCTGGTAACCACGGATGCCAGCCTTCGAGGCTGGGGGGCAGTCACACAGGGAAGAAACTTCCAAAGACTATGGTCGAGTCAGGAGACTTCCCTTCACATAAATATTCTGGAACTAAGGGCCATCTACAATGCCCTAAGTCAAGCAAAATCCCTGCTTCTACACCAGCCGGTGCTGATCCAGTCAGACAACATCACGGCAGTCGCCCATGTAAATCGACAGGGCGGCACAAGAAGCAGGATGGCGATGGCAGAAGCCACAAGAATTCTCCGATGGGCGGAGAATCATGTACTAGCACTGTCAGCAGTGTTCATTCCGGGAGTGGACAACTGGGAAGCAGACTTCCTCAGCAGACACGACCTCCACCCGGGAGAGTGGGGACTTCATCCAGAAGTCTTCCAGATGCTGGTAAACCGTTGGGAAAAACCACAGGTGGACATGATGGCGTCCCGCCTCAACAAAAAAGTTAAAAAGATATTGCGCCAGGTCAAGGGACACTCAGGCGGTAGCTGTGGACGCTCTAGTGACACCGTGGGTGTACCAGTCGGTTTATGTGTTCCCTCCTCTGCCTCTCATACCAAAGGTATTGAGAATAATAAGAAAGGGAGGAGAAAACACCATTCTCGTGGTTCCGGATTGGCCAAGACGAGCGTGGTACCCGGAACTTCAAGAGATGCTCTCAGAGGACCCGTGGCCTCTACCGCTCAGACAGGACCTGCTACAGCAGGGGCCCTGTCTGTTCCAAGACTTACCGCGGCTGCGTTTGACGGCATGGCGGTTGAACACCGGATCCTAAAGGAAAAGGGTATTCCGGAAGAAGTCATTCCTACGCTTATTAAGGCCAGGAAAGATGTTACGGCAAAGCATTATCACCGCATATGGCGGAAATATGTTGCATGGTGCGAGGCCAAAAATGCCCCAACAGAGGAATTTCAACTAGGTCGATTTCTGCATTTCCTGCAAGCAGGAGTGAATATGGGCCTAAAACTAGGCTCCATTAAAGTACAGATCTCGGCTCTGTCGATTTTCTTTCAAAAAGAACTAGCTTCAGTACCTGAAGTTCAGACATTTGTGAAAGGAGTGCTGCATATTCAGCCCCCATTTGTGCCTCCTGTGGCACCTTGGGATCTCAACGTGATGTTGAGTTTCTTAAAATCACATTGGTTTGAGCCACTAAAAACCGTGGATCTGAAATATCTCACATGGAAAGTGGTCATGTTATTGGCCTTGGCTTCAGCCAGGCGAGTGTCAGAATTGGCGGCTTTATCATGTAAAAGCCCTTATCTGATTTTCCATATGGATAGGGCAGAATTGAGGACTCGTCCCCAATTTCTCCCTAAGGTGGTGTCAGCGTTTCACCTGAACCAGCCTATTGTGGTGCCTGCGGCTACTAAGGATTTGGAGGACTCCAAGTTGCTAGACGTTGTCAGGGCCCTGAAAATATATGTTTCCAGGACGGCTGGAGTCAGAAAATCTGACTCGCTGTTTATCCTGTATGCACCCAACAAGTTGGGTGCTCCTGCTTCTAAGCAGTCTATTGCTCGCTGGATTTGTAGTACAATTCAGCTTGCACATTCTGTGGCAGGCCTTCCACAGCCAATATCTGTGAATGCCCATTCCACAAGGAAGGTGGGCTCATCTTGGGCGGCTGCCCGAGGGGTCTCGGCTTTACAACTTTGCCGAGCAGCTACTTGGTCAGGGGCAAACACGTTTGCAAAATTCTACAAATTTGATACCCTGGCTGAGGAGGACCTGGAGTTCTCTCATTCGGTGCTGCAGAGTCATCCGCACTCTCCCGCCCGTTTGGGAGCTTTGGTATAATCCCCATGGTCCTTACGGAGTTCCCAGCATCCACTAGGACGTCAGAGAAAATAAGAATTTACTCACCGGTAATTCTATTTCTCGTAGTCCGTAGTGGATGCTGGGCGCCCATCCCAAGTGCGGATTGTCTGCAATACTTGTAAATAGTTATTGTTCACTAAAGGGTTATTGTTGAGCCATCTGTTGAGAGGCTCAGTTGTTTTCATACTGTAAAAATAAGAATTTACTCACCGGTAATTCTATTTCTCGTAGTCCGTAGTGGATGCTGGGAACTCAGAAAGGACCATGGGGAATAGCGGGCTCCGAAGGAGGCTGGGCACTCTAGAAAGATTTAGGACTACCTGGTGTGCACTGGCTCCTCCCACTATGACCCTCCTCCAAGCCTCAGTTAGGACACTGTGCCCGGACGAGCGTACACAATAAGGAAGGATTTTGAATCCCGGGTAAGACTCATACCAGCCACACCAATCACACCGTACAACTCGTGATATGAATCCCAGTTAACAGTATGAAATAACTGAGCCTCTCAACAGATGGCTCAACAATAACCCGATTTAGTTAACAATAACTATGTACAAGTATTGCATATAAACCGCACTTGGGATGGGCGCCCAGCATCCACTACGGACTACGAGAAATAGAATTACCGGTGAGTAAATGCTTATTTTCTCTAACGTCCTAGTGGATGCTGGGAACTCCGAAAGGACCATGGGGATTATACCAAAGCTCCCAAACGGGCGGGAGAGTGCGGATGACTCTGCAGCACCGAATGAGAGAACTCCAGGTCCTCCTCAGCCAGGGTATCAAACCTGTAGAACTCAGCAAACGTGTTTGCCCCTGACCAAGTAGCCGCTCGGCAAAGTTGCAAAGCCGAGACCCCTCGGGCAGCCGCCCAAGATGAGCCCACCTTCCTAGTGGAATGGGCATTTACAGATTTTGGCTGTGGCAGGCCTGCCACAGAATGAGCAAGCTGAATCGTACTACAAATCCAGCGAGCAATAGTCTGCTTAGAAGCAGGAGCACCCAGCTTGTTGGGTGCATACAGGATAAACAGCGAGTCAGATTTTCTGACTCCAGCCGTCCTGGAAACATATATTTTCAGGGCCCTGACTACGTCCAGCAACTTGGAGTCCTCCAAGTCCCTAGTAGCCGCAGGCACCACAATAGGCTGGTTCAGGTGAAACGCTGACACCACCTTTGGGAGAAATTGGGGACGAGTCCTCAATTCTGCCCTATCCATATGGAAAATCAGATAAGGGCTTTTACATGATAAAGCCGCCAATTCTGACACACGCCTGGCTGAAGCCAAAGCCAATAACATGACCACTTTCCACGTGAGATATTTCAGATCCACGGTTTTTAGTGGCTCAAACCAATGTGATTTTAAGAAACTCAACATCACGTTGAGATCCCAAGGTGCCACAGGAGGCACAAATGGGGGCTGAATATGCAGCACTCCTTTCACAAATGTCTGAACTTCAGGTACTGAAGCTAGTTCTTTTTGAAAGAAAATCGACAGAGCCGAGATCTGTACTTTAATGGAGCCTAGTTTTAGGCCCATATTTACTCCTGCTTGCAGGAAATGCAGAAATCGACCTAGTTGAAATTCCTCTGTTGGGGCCTTTTCGGCCTCACCCCATGCAACATACTTCCGCCATATGCGGTGATAATGATTTGCTGTAACCTCTTTTCTAGCTTTAATAAGCGTAGGAATGACTTCCTCCGGAAAGCCCTTTTCCTTCAGGATCCGGCGTTCAACCGCCATGCCGTCAAACGCAGCCGCGGTAAGTCTTGGAACAGACAGGTCCCCTGCTGTAGCAGGTCTTGTCTGAGCGGCAGAGACCACGGGTACTCTGAGATCATCTCTTGAAGTTCCGGGTACCACGCTCTTCTTGGCCAATCCGGAACCACGAGAATTGTGTTTACACCTCGCTTTCTTATTATTCTCAATACCTTTGGTATGAGAGGTAGAGGAGGGAACACATAAACTGACTGGTACACCCACGGTGTCACTAGAGCGTCCACAGCTATCGCCTGAGGGTCTCTTGACCTGGCGCAATACCTCTCTAGTTTTTTGTTTAGGCGGGACGCCATCATGTCCACCTGTGGACGACCCCACTGATTTACAATCATTTGGAAGACTTCTGGATGAAGTCCCCACTCTCCCGGGTGGAGGTCGTGCCTGCTGAGAAAGTCTGCTTCCCAGTTGTCCACTCCCGGGATGAACACTGCTGACAGTGCTAGTACATGATTTTCCGCCCATCGGAGAATCCTTGTGGCTTCTGCCATTGCCATCCTGCTTCTTGTGCCGCCCTGTCGATTCACATGGGCGACTGCCGTGATGTTGTCTGACTGGATCAGCACCGGCTGGTGTAGGAGCAGGGATTTTGCTTGACTTAGGGCATTGTAAATGGCCCTTAGTTCCAGAATATTTATGTGAAGGGAAGTCTCCTGACTTGACCATAGTCCTTGGAAGTTTCTTCCCTTTGTGACTGCCCCCCAGCCTCGTAGGCTGGCATCCGTGGTCACCAGGACCCAGTCCTGTATGCCGAATCTGCGGCCCTCCAAAAGATGAGCACTCTGGAGCCACCACAGAAGAGACACCCTGGTTCTTGGGGACAGGGTTATCAAGCGATGCATCTGAAGATGCGATCCGGACCACTTGTCCAACAGGTCCCACTGAAAAATCCTGGCATGGAACCTGCCGAATGGAATTGCTTCGTAAGAAGCTACCATCTTTCCCAGGACCCGCGTGCAGTGATGCACCGATACCTGTTTTGGTTTTAGGAGGTCTCTGACTAGAGAAGACAGCTCCCTGGCTTTCTCCTCCGGGAGAAACACTTTTTTCTGGACTGTGTCCAGAATCATTCCCAGGAACATTAGACGTGTCGTCGGGACCAGCTGTGACTTTGGGATATTCAGAATCCAGCCGTGCTGGCGCAGCACTTCCTGAGATAGTGCTACTCCCACTAACAACTGTTCCTTGGATCGTGCCTTTATTAGGAGATCGTCCAAGTATGGGATAATTAAAACTCCCTTTTTTCGAAGGAGTATCATCATTTCCGCCATAACCTTGGTAAATACCCTCGGTGCCGTGGAGAGTCCAAACGGCAGCGTCTGGAATTGGTAATGGCAATCCTGTACCACAAATCTGAGGTACTCCTGGTGAGGATGGTAAATGGGGACATGCAGGTAAGCGTCCTTGATGTCCAGGGATACCATGTAATCCCCCTCCTCCAGGCTTGCAATAACCGCCCTGAGCGATTCCATCTTGAACTTGAATTTTTTTATGTATGTGTTCAAGGATTTCAAATTTAAAATGGGTCTCACCGAACCGTCCGGTTTCGGCACCACAAATAGTGTGGAATAGTAACCCCGGTCTTGTTGAAGTAGGGGTACCTTGATTATCACCTGCTGGAAATACAGCTTGTGAATCGCTGCTAGCACCGCCTCCCTGTCTGAGGGAGCAATCGGCAAGGCAGATTTTAGGAACCGGTGGGGTGGAGCCGCCTCGAATTCCAGCTTGTACCCCTGAGATACTATTTGAAGGATCCAGGGATCCACCTGTGAGCGAGCCCACTGATGGCTGAACTTCATGAGGCGGGCCCCCACCGTACCTGGCTCCGCCTGTGGAGCCCCACCGTCATGCGGCGGACTTGGAAGAGGAAGCGGGGGAGGACTTTTGCTCCTGGGAACCTGCTGTTTGTTGCAGCCTTTTTCCCCTACCTCTGCCTCTAGAGAGAAAAGACCCTCCTTTTCCCCGCTTGTTTTTCTGGGTCCGAAAGGACTGAACCTGATAAAATGGCGCCTTCTTAGGCTGTGAGGGGACATGGGGTAAAAATGCTGACTTCCCAAACGTTGCTGTGGAAACTAGGTCGGAGAGACCATCCCCAAATAATTCCTCCCCCTTATAAGGCAAAACTTCCATGTGCCTTTTGGAATCTGCATCTCCAGTCCACTGGCGAGTCCATAAGCATCTCCTAGCAGAGATGGACAATGCACTTATTTTAGATGCCAGCCGGCAGACTTCCCTCTGTGCATCTCTCATATATAAGACTGAGTCTTTGATATGGTCAATTGTTAGCAGAATCGTGTCTCTGTCTAGTGTGTCAATATTTTCTGACAGTTTATCCGTCCACGCAGCGGCAGCACTGCACATCCATGCTGACGCTATAGCTGGTCTAAGTATAATGCCTGAGTGTGTATATACAGACTTCAGGATCGCCTCCTGCTTTCTATCAGCAGGTTCCTTAAGGGCGGCCGTATCCTGAGACGGTAGTGCCACCTTTTTAGACAAACGTGTGAGCGCTTTATCCACTCTAGGAGGTGTTTCCCAACGTAACCTATCCTCTGGCGGGAAAGGGAACGCCATTAGTACCTTCTTAGGAATTACCAATTTCTTATCAGGGGAAGCCCACGCTTCTTCACACACTTTAATTCATCTGACGGGGGAAAAACTACAGGTAGTTTTTTCTCCCCAAACATAATACCCTTTTTTGTGGTACCTGGATGTAAATCAGAGATATTTAACACCTCTTTCATTGCCTCAATCATGCAGTGAATGGCCTTAATGGGCATTAAATTTGACTCCTCGTCGTCGACACTGGTGTCAGTATCCGTGTCGACATCTACTTGTGCCATCTGAGATAGCGGGCGTTTCAGAGCCCCTGATGACTTTTGAGACACCTGGACAGGCACGAGCTGAGAACTCGGCTGTCCCGCAGTCGGCATGTCGTCAAATTTCTTATGTAATGAGTCTATACGTGCACTCATTTCTTTCCATAAGCACATCCACTCAGGTGTCTGCCCCCCAGGGGGTGACATCCCTTCTAAAGGCATCTGCTCCACCTCCACCTCATTATCCTCATCAAACATGTCGACACAGCCGTACCGACACACTCCACACACACAGGGAATGCTCAATATAGAGGACAGGACCCACAAAAGCCCTTTGGGGGGACAGAGTGAGAGTATGCCAGCACACACCAGAGCACTATATAAGGTAGGGACTAACTGAGTTATGTCCCTTATAGCTGTTTTTTAATATAAACTATATACTGCGCCAAATTAAATGCCCCCCCTCTCTCTTTTTTACCTTTTTCTGTAGAGTAGTCTGCAGGGGAGAGCCAGGGAGCTTCCTTCCAGCGGAATTGTGAGGGAAAAATGGCGCCCAGTGTGCTGAGGGAGATAGCTCCGCCCCTTTTCCGCGGCCTATTCTCCCGCTTTTTTCTGGATTCTGGCAGGGGTATTTACCTCATATATAGCCCCTGGGGCTATATATTGAGGTATTTTTGCCAGCCAAGGTGTTTTTATTGCTGCCTCAGGGCGCCCCCCCTAGCGCCCTGCACCCTCAGTGACCGGAGTGTGAAGTGTGAGAGGAGCAATGGCGCACAGCTGCAGTGCTGTGCGCTACCTTGGTGAAGACTGATGTCTTCCTGCCGCCGAATTTCCGGACCATCTTCTTGCTTCTGGCTCTGTAAGGGGGACGGCGGCGCGGCTCCGGGACCGAACATCAAGGCTGGGCCTGCGGTCGATCCCTCTGGAGCTAATGGTGTCCAGTAGCCTAAGAAGCCCAATCCGGCTGCAAGCAGGCGAGTTCGCTTCTTCTCCCCTTAGTCCCTCGCTGCAGTGAGCCTGTTGCCAGCAGGTCTCACTGAAAATAATAAACCTAAGACTATCTTTCTTCTAAGAGCTCAGGAGAGCCCCTAGTGTGCATCCAACCTCGGCCGGGCACAAAATCTAACTGAGGCTTGGAGGAGGGTCATAGTGGGAGGAGCCAGTGCACACCAGGTAGTCCTAAATCTTTCTAGAGTGCCCAGCCTCCTTCGGAGCCCGCTATTCCCCATGGTCCTTTCGGAGTTCCCAGCATCCACTAGGACGTTAGAGAAACTGGATATAGTATCACGAGTTGTACGGTGTGATTGGTGTGGCTGGTAAGAGTCTTACCCGGGATTCTAAATCCTTCCTTATTATGTCAGCTCGTCCGGGCACAGTGTCCTAACTGAGGCTTGGAGGAGGGTCATAGTGGGAGGAGCCAGTGCACACCAGGTAGTCATAAATCTTTCTAGAGTGCCCAGCCTCCTTCGGAGCCCGCTATTCCCCATGGTCCTTACGGAGTTCCCAGCATCCACTACGGACTACGAGAAATAGAATTACCGGTGAGTAAATTCTTATTTCTCTATCGTCCTAGTGGATGCTGGGGTTCCTGAAAGGACCATGGGGAATAGCGGCTCCGCAGGAGACAGGGCACAAAAAGTAAAGCTTTAAGGATCAGGTGGTGTGCACTGGCTTCTCCCCCTATGACCCTCCTCCAAGCCTCAGTTAGATTTTTGTGCCCGGCCGAGAAGGGTGCAATCTAGGTGGCTCTCCTAAAGAGCTGCTTAGAAAAGTTTAGCTTAGGTTTTTTATTTTACAGTGAGTCCTGCTGGCAACAGGATCACTGCAACGAGGGACTTAGGGGAGAAGAAGTGAACTCACCTGCGTGCAGGATGGATTGGCTTCTTTGGCTACTGGACATTAGCTCCAGAGGGACGATCACAGGTACAGCCTGGATGGTCACCGGAGCCTCGCCGCCGGCCCCCTTGCAGATGCTGAAACGAGAAGAGGTCCAGAATCGGCGGCAGAAGACTCCTCAGTCTTCTTAAGGTAGCGCACAGCACTGCAGCTGTGCGCCATTTCCTCTCAGCACACTTCACACGGCAGTCACTGAGGGTGCAGGGCGCTGGGAGGGGGGCGCCCTGGGAGGCAAATGAAAACCTTTTTTGGCTAAAAATACCTCACATATAGCCTCCGGGGGCTATATGGAGATATTTAACCCCTGCCAGAATCCATTAAAGAGCGGGAGACGAGCCCGCCGAAAAAGGGGCGGGGCCTATCTCCTCAGCACACAGCGCCATTTTCCCTCACAGAAAGGCTGGAGGGAAGGCTCCCAGGCTCTCCCCTGCACTGCACTACAGAAACAGGGTTAAAACAGAGAGGGGGGGCACTAATTTGGCGTTAGAAATATATAAAAGATGCTATAAGGGAAAACACTTATATAAGGTTGTCCCTATATAATTATAGCGTTTTTGGTGTGTGCTGGCAAACTCTCCCTCTGTCTCTCCAAAGGGCTAGTGGGTCCTGTCCTCTATCAGAGCATTCCCTGTGTGTATGCTGTGTGTCGGTACGTGTGTGTCGACATGTATGAGGACGATGTTGGTGAGGAGGCGGAGCAATTGCCTGTAATGGTGATGTCACTCTCTAGGGAGTCGACACCGGAATGGATGGCTTATTTAGGGAATTACGTGATGTCAACACGCTGCAAGGTCGGTTGACGACATGAGACGGCCGACAAACAATTAGTACCGGTCCAGAGGTCTCAGAAACACCGTCAGGGGTTTTAAAACGCCCGTTTACTTTAGTCGGTCGACACAGACACGGACACTGAATCCAGTGTCGACGGTGAATAAACAAACGTATTCCTTATTAGGGCCACACGTTAAGGGCAATGAAGGAGGTGTTACATATTTCTGATACTACAAGTACCACAAAAGAGGGTATTATGTGGGATGTGAAAAAACTACCGTAGTTTTTCCTGAATCAGATAAATTAAATGATGCGTGGGTTCCCCCCGATAGAAAATTATGGGCGGTATACCCTTTCCCGCCAGAAGTTAGGGCGCGTTGGGAAACACCCCTTAGGGTGGATAAGGCGCTCACACGCTTATCAAAACAAGTGGCGGTACCGTCTATAGATAGGGCCGTCCTCAAGGAGCCAGCTGACAGGAGGCTGGAAAATATCATAAAAAGTATATACACACATACTGGTGTTATACTGCGACCAGCGATCGCCTCAGCCTGGATGTGCAGAGCTGGGGTGGCTTGGTCGGATTCCCTGACTAAAAATATTGATACCCTTGACAGGGACAGTATTTTATTGACTATAGAGCATTTAAAGGATGCATTTTCTATATATGCGAGATGCACAGAGGGATATTTGCACTCTGGCATCAAGAGTAAGTGCGTTGTCCATATCTGCCAGAAGATGTTTATGGACACGACAGTGGTCAGGTGATGCAGATTCCAAACGGCACAAAGGTGTATTGCCGTATAAAGGAAGAGGAGTTATTTGGGGTCGGTCCATCGGACCTGGTGGCCACGGCAACTGCTGGAAAATCCACCGTTTTTACCCTAAGTCACATCTCTGCAGAAAAAGACACCGTCTTTTCAGCCTCAGTCCTTTCGTCCCTATAAGAGTCATATCTGCCCAGGGATAGAGGAAAGGGAAGAAGACTGCAGCAGGCAGCCCATTCCCAGGAACAGAAGCGTTCCACCGCTTCTGCCAAGCTCTCAGCATGACGCTGGGACCGTACAGGACCCCTGGATCCTACATGTAGTATCCCAGGGGTACAGATTGGAATGTCGAGACGTTTCCCCTTCGCAGGCTCCTGAAGTCTGGTTTACCAAGGTCTCCCTCCGACAAGGAGGCAGTATGGGAAACAATTCACAAGCTGTATTCCCAGCAGGTGATAATCAAATTACCCCTCCTACAACAAGAAAAGGGGTATTATTCCACATTATATTGTGGTACTGAAGCCAGAAGGCTAGGTGAGACCTATTCTAAATCTAAAAAAATTTGAACACTTACAAAGGTTCAAATCAAGATGGAGTCACTCAGAGCAGTGATAACGAACCAGGAAGAAGGGGACTATATAGTGTCCCGAGACATCAGGGATGCTTACCTCCATGTCCAAAATTTGCCCTTCTCACTAAGGGTACCTCAGGTTCGTGGTACAGAACTGTCACTATCAGTTTCAGACGCTGCCGTTTGGATTGTCCACGGCACCCCGGGTCTTTACCAAGGTAATGGCCGAAATGATGATTCTTCTTCGAAGAAAAGGCGTCTTAATTATCCCTTACTTGGACGATCTCCTGATAAGGGCAAAGTCCAGGGAACAGTTGGAGGTCGGAGTAGCACTATCTCGGATACTGCTACAACAGCACGGGTGGATTCTAAATACTCCAAAATCGCAGCTGATCCCGACGACAAGTCTGCTGTGCCTAGGGATGATTCTGGACACAGTCCAGAAAAAGGTGTTTCTCCCGGAAGAGAAAGCCAGGGAGTTTTCCGAGCTAGTCAGGAACCTCCTAAAATCAGTGCATCATTGCACAAGGGTCCTGGTAAAGATGGTGACTTCCTACGAAGCAATTCCATTCGGCAGATTTCACGCAAGAATTTTTCAGTGGGATCTGCTGGACAAATGGTCCGGATCGCATCTTCAGATGCATCAGCGGATAACCCTATATCCAAGGACAAGGGTGTCTCTCCTGTGGTGGTTACAGAGTGCTCATCTTCTAGAGGGCCGCAGATTCGGCATTCAGGATTGGATGCTGGTGACCACGGAGGCCAGCCCGAGAGGCTGGGGAGCAGTCACACAAGGAAAAAATTTCCAGGGAGTGTGATCAAGTCTGGAGACTTTTCTCCACATAAATATACTGGAGCTAAGGGTAAATTTATAATACTCTAAGCTTAGCAAGACCTCTGCTTCAAGGTCAGCCGGTATTGATCCAGTGGGAAAAACATCACGGCAGTCGCCCACGTAAATAGACATGGCGACACAAGAAGCAGGAGGAGGGCAATGGCAAAAACTGCAAGGACTTTTCGCTGGGCGGAAAATCATGTGATAGCACTGTCAGCAGTGTTTCATTCCGGGAATGGAAACTGGGAAGCAGACTTCCTCAGCAGGCACGACCTCCACCCGGCAGAGTGGAAACTTCATCGGGAAGTTTTCCACATGATTGTAAACTGTTGGGAAATACCAAAGGTGGACATGATGGCGTCCCGTCTGAACAAAAAACGGGACAGGTATTGCGCCAGGTTAAGAGACCCTCAGGCAATAGCTGTGGACGTTCTGGTAACACCATGGATGTACCAGTCGGTGTATGTGTTCCATCCTCTGCTTCTCATACCTAAGGTACTGAGACTTATAAGACGTAGAGGAGTAAGAACTATACTCATGGCTCCGGATTGGCCAAGAAGGACTTGGTACCCGGAACTTCAAGAGATGCTCACAGAGGACTTATGGCCTCTGCCGCTAAGAAGGGACTTGTTTCAGCAAGTACCATGTCTGTTCCAAGACTTACCGCAGCTGCGTTTGACGGCATGGCGGTGGAACGCCGGATCCTAAGGGAAAAAGGCATTCCGGAAGAGGTCATTCCTACCCTGGTCAAAGCCAGAAAGGAGGTGACCGCACAACATTATCACCACATGTGGCAAAAATATGTTGCGTGGTGTGAGGCCAGAAAGGCCCCACGAAGAAATTTCAACTCTGTCGATTCCTGCATTTCCTGCAAACAGGAGTGTCTATGGGCCTCAAATTGGGGTCCATTAAGGTTCAAATTTCGGCCCTGTCGATTTTCTTCCAGAAAGAAGTGGCTTCAGTTCCTGAAGTCCAGAAGTTTGTCAAGGGAGTATTGCATATACAACCCCCTTTTGTGCCTCCAGTGGCACTGTGGGATCTCAACGTAGTTCTGGGATTCCTCAAATCACATTGGTTTAAAACCAGTCAAATCTGTGGATTTGAAGCATCTCACATGAAAAGTGACCATGCTCTTGGCCCTGGCCTGGACCAGGCGAGTGTCAAACTGGTGGTTTTTTTCTCAAAAAAGCCCATATCTGGTTGTCCATTTGGACAGGGCAGAGCTGCGGACTCGTCCCCAGTTCTCTCCCTAAGGTGGTGTCAGTGTTTCACCTGAACCAGCTTATTTTGGTGCCTTGCGCCTACTAGGGACTTGGAGGACTCCAGGTTGCTAGATGTTGTCAGGGCCCTGTAAATATAGGTTCCAGGACGGCTGGAGTCAGGAAAACTGACTTGCTGTTATCCTGTATGCACCCAACAAACTGGGTGCTCTTGCTTCTAAGCAGACTATTGCTAGTTGGATGTGTAATACAATTCAGCTTGCACATTCTGTGGCAGGCCTGCCACAGCCAAAATATGTAAATGCCCATTCCACAAGGAAGGTGGGCTTATCTTGGGCGGCTGCCCGAGGGGTCTCGGCTTTACAACTTTGCCGAGCGGCTATTTAGTCAGGGGCAAACACGTTGGTAAAATCCTACAAATTTGATACCCTGGCTAAGGAGGACCTGGAGTTCTCTCATTCGGTGCTGCAGAGTCATCCGCACTCTCCCGCCCGTTTGGGAGCTTTGGTATTATCCCCATGGTCCTTTCAGGAACCCCAGCATCCACTAGGACGATAGAGAAAATAAGAATTTACTTACCGATAATTCTATTTCTCGGAGTCCGTAGTGGATGCTGGGCGCCCATCCCAAGTGCGGATTATCTGCAATACTTGTACATAGTTACAAAAATCGGGTTATTATTGTCGTGAGCCATCTTTTCAGAGGCTCCGCTGTTATCATACTGTTAACTGGGTTCAGATCACAGGTTGTACAGTGTGATTGGTGTGGCTGGTATGAGTCTTACCCGGGATTCAAAATCCTTCCTTATTGTGTACGCTCGTCCGGGCACAGTATCCTAACTGAGGCTTGGAGGAGGGTCATAGGGGGAGGAGCCAGTGCACACCACCTGATCCTTAAAGCTTTACTTTTTGTGCCCTGTCTCCTGCGGAGCCGCTATTCCCCATGGTCCTTTCAGGAACCCCAGCATCCACTACGGACTCCGAGAAATAGAATTATCGGTAAGTAAATTCTTATTTTTTTCATGTTGATAGAGCGGAATTGAGGACTCGTCCTCAATTTTTTTTACCTAAGGTGGTTTCTTCATTCCATATAAACCAACCTATTGTGGTGCCTGTGGCTACGAGTGACTTGGAGGATTCCAGGTCCCTGGATGTAGTCAGGGCCTTAAAGATTATGTAGCCAGGACGGCTAGAATTAGAAAAACAGAGGCTCTGTTTGTTCTGTATGCAGCCAACAAGATTGGCGCACCTGCTTCAAAGCAGACTATTGCTCGCTGGATCTGTAACGCGATTCAGCAGGCTCATTCTACGGCGGGATTGCCGGTACCGCATTCGGTTAAGGCCCATTCCACTAGGAAGGTGGGCTCTTCTTGGGCGGCTGCCCGAGGCGTCTCGGCATTACAGCTTTGCCGAGCAGCGACTTGGTCGGGGTCAAACACTTTTGCTAAATTCTACAAGTTTGATACCCTGGCTGATGAGTACCTAGCATTTGCTCAGTCGGTGTTGCAGAGTCTTCCGCACTCTCCCGCCCGATTGGGAGCTTTGTTATGAACCCCATGGTCCTTACGGAGTCCCCAGCATCCTCTAGGACGTTAGAGAAAATAAGATTTTAAACCTACCGGTAAATCTATTTCTCCTAGTCTGTAGAGGATGCTGGGCGCCCGTCCCAGTGCGGAAAATCTGCAAGACTTGAATATGGTTATTGCTTACATAAGGGTTATGTTACAGTTGGAATCGGTCTTGGACCGTTGCTGTTGTTTGTTCATACTGTTAACTGGTTATGTGTATTCCAGGTTATATGGTGTGATTGCTGTGGGCTGGTATGAATCTTGCCCTTAGATTTACAAAATCCTTTCCTCGTATTGTCCATCTCCTCTGGGCACAGTTCTCTAGCTGAGGTCTGGAGGAGGGGCATAGAGGGAGGAGCCAGTGCACACCCATACTAAAAGTTCTTTATAGGTGCCCATGTCTCTTGCGGAGCCCGTCTATACCCCATGGCCCTTACGGAGTCCCCAGCATCCTCTACGGACTAGGAGAAATAGATTTACCGGTAGGTTTAAAATCGTATTTTTTTCGGTATCTAGAATTATTTATAGGGAGTCTAACACACTTCTTTGAATAGCAGCTGTATGCAGTGCCGTTGTGGCCTTATGTTGTTGATATTGCTGAGTCCCATGTAAGTGTTTTATTGATCCATACAAAAATATGAAATGTGGCTCTGCCACCGGTGGCATAAAGCGTCTGCAGATTTCAGGGACGTGCTAGTGCCTTCCGCTTTCCACATGAAATCTTCATAATTGTTATGGAATTATAGAGCACACAGGGAGCAGCTAAGTAACCACACTGATGGGGATATCCTGACCATTCCATTTAGTGACCTGGACATTGTCTTTAAAATCTGGAATTTTATGGGGAAATGCACAATTTTGTAGTTGCACTGAGACCACATGCTGGCAGAGCTAATTTCAGCAATGTACCGTTGTACTGTATGGAAAGGTGATCAACACCAAATGCTTGTAATTCCACTTACAACTATTTATGCAGCTATAAACTGGCCAGTGTGGCCACACAAGTGTCCAGGACCCCTAACCTTACCAGTTATCACCTGGCTGCATCCACCCACATGCCGGGTAATGATCTTTTCCACTTCAGATGGTGTTTTTGTGGCTACACATGAGGCGATCTTGGCACAGTTGTCCCCTACATTTAACAAGGGAAATCCCAGATGTGAGATATATACAGAATAAACTATATAATAGCTGAATCTTTTTACTGTATAAAAACTCTGAAAGCACCCTATTGATACAGGTCTTGTATTTGTTTGAGTCTGTAACGTGTGTGTGTGTTCCAGCATTAAATGACCAATGCCTGTCTGTTTCTTTCTTTCCCTGCAGATAACTCAGAGGAAATTTGCACAGCACTGGCATTTGAGGACTTTACAGCCCAGGTTGCAGATCTGAGCCTTGATAAACCTGTCTGCACAACAGCACACTAGCCATACCGGTGATCGAATGCTCGGAGAGGGTGTGCGGCTCTCGCACTCGCCCGCCATCAGCAGCAGCTGTGCTTAGCACGTTTACCATAAGTTTAAGACAAATTATTTTCCTTTCATCTTTTTTTTTTTTTTTGTCTCCTCCGTTCATATTAACAGCTAATATGCAACAGTTCAGTCTTGTTCTTAGTTTTTTTTTTTTTTCGTTTTTTTTTTTTAATTGATATAGTTAAGCATTTTCTAAAACTTATATTTATTAAATACTTACTCAGTATTACCTACTTAATGCCTTTAAAAAAAACCCAAAATGTTAACGGAGGATGGTTTGAGCCTTAATAGAATGGTTTAGGTATGTTACCTCGAATCTGCTCTTAACCCCTTCAGTGCCAGCGGGCCAGCAAAGTGCTGACTAACCCCTCTTACATTGTAGGCGTTCATACACTAGATTTTTAATTGTTCTTACTCTTTTTTTTTTTTTTTTTTTCCTTCTGAAAGTGGTTGGTGTATGCTTTTGAGATTATGTTTACGTTTTTACAGTGATCACGTAAAGCTGCTTTAAATTGGACCTGCCCGTTGGGGTTCCTTTCTTAGCACTGTAGCACATGCTGTGGAAGATTCCTGCTGGGTCCAAACTTGATCTGTGGCCAAGCAAACAAGTTGGCGCACAGGTGCTTGCTGTACCCTCTAACATCTCCTGATCAGAATATAACAGGGGGGGAAAAAAGTGTTGGAATCCTCCTAGAGAATTACATGGCAAAGCCGGCACTCGGTGTGCGTATTTTGAACATATGAAAATCCTTAGACTTCTAATTGCATCACGGTTAGCCGCCTGCGTACTTGGACGGGCTTAGGCAGGCACCCAGTGGTTAAAACACAAATGTTTATTTTGCTCTCGTCTTGATTTTTATTTGTAATGCTTTTATTTTTCCAAATCCATTGTCCACCTGCTTTATACTATTACTTAGGTAAGAGATGTTAACCTGTGTGTCTCTTAATATTACTTCAAACCATTTTCCCCTCTTCCCACCTGTACACATAAGTCTAATGCAAATAAAATGATTTTATGTTTTCTAGTTTATAATAGTTGTATTTTTAAATACACTTATTGGAACAAAGTGTGTTCCCACCACATGCATTGTCTCTGTCACCCACACACTCCTGACCTTGGTTACAGCTATGGAGCACATGACTTGCTTTACTCCTGTCATTAGCCACAGACATGCTTCACACAGCCAAAGCCTTCCACGGTCTAGTACGAGTTTTGTAGGCTTATCTTCAGTTTATGCTGCGGACATGTGATATACACTGAGACGTGTCATGGAGAATGCTGACAGTTGCCACTTTCTCATGTTACTAATTTAGTTTTTAGTTTTTTTTGTTTTTTCTTTAACCAAGAACAAATGACTTGTAACCACAGAGAGGCCAGCTTAATGTCTTGTTAATGTGAAGTGTCCTTTATTATGGACACCTATTGCTGAGGGCATTATCTGGTAAATAATCCAGGGGTACTACAGTTTAGTTTTTTTTTTTCCATTACATTTTGTGTAAAAATTAGCATTTCGGTTACCCTATCCATATTCTGCTGATGCAATAAGCTACGGTAGACTGAAAGCATACTTTAGAATGGATCCTCTCCACCTTTTGTAGAGGATTTATCACTTGCAGTCCTGTTTGGAAGTGTGATTCTGGACCGTACACAGAAAGTGTCAGGATTTGCAGAAGCATAGATACAACTTTGAAGTTAAAGGAGGGTTAATCCTGTCAAATGATGCCACTGTTGTGGGTACAGTTCTTCTGTAGGGAGTGCTCTCTGAATGCAATGCATTCTGTTACTTTTTTCATAATAATTATTTCTGTACTGGAAGTACCCTTGTTTTATTTTAGTAAAGCAGTGATGGGGTTTGTTTGTTTTTAAGTCTGTATCTTTTACCATCACCATTAACCTGGAATAAATCATAAGTACTGTATGTTATCTTGGTTTACAAAGAATGGCTTCATTTTACAGAAGCATGTGTCAATCAAGTGTGATGTCGTTATTATTATTTTGATTTTTTTTTATATACAACTACTTGTTTAGGTATATTTTCCAAAGAGTGGGTTTTAGCTGCTTGGACCACTGGATTTAAAACAATAAATGCAAAACAGGCCTGATTTAGCATTTATTATTTATTATTATTATTATTATTATTATTATTATCATTATTGCCATTTTAAGTAAGACCACAGCCATGGCAATAGGCGGCTTTGAAAGCCCACGGTTTAGTAAATATACCCCATAGTATTCACTTGCAGTTTGCTTTCTCTCTCACTCCTGGTTACTTACATTGCTGTTTACCCTGAATCCATTGTATTCAAGTTCTTTGCTCACGAAGTTCTATTTATAAAAGTTTAAATTTAACTAAGGTAAACGTAAATGATCAGCTGTTACTGTAACTATTACTAAATCATTGACACATTCAATTTAGCAGTGGTGGATTCTTCTATTGAAGGAAAACGGTACATAATGCAAAGGTGTTCAGATTAGATGAAAACCATTTACAGCTGGCATCCATTAGTCACCAGAATAGTACAGACTTCAGTATGCTTTACAACTGTATTAAGCTGATTAGATATAATTTTAGTTACCAGCCTGTCAAACTGAAAGAATAGGAATGTCAGCGCTGGCGGCTGTATGTGGCCAAATGGAGTAACACTTAAATTACTCAATCAGGTGCCATCTAGTGGCTGCTGGCGTGCAAACAACTTGATTTCCCCCCTTCATAGAGGTGAGGAGCAGCGTTAGCCTTTTATTATATAAGATTAGAGATGTGCAGGTTCGGGTTTACTGGAATCTCAAAACGGCATCTTATTAGCCAGCTGTCGTGTTATGGATAGCCAAGAAGGAAGATCCAGATAAATCCAAACTTGCGCTAATTTAGCATTAAGAACCGAGTAAATTTGAACCTATGCATCTCTAATAAGATATATATTATATAAAACATTTTCTCTATCGTCCTAGTGGATGCTGGGGTTCCTGAAAGGACCATGGGGAATAGCGGCTCCGCAGGAGACAGGGCACAAAAAGTAAAGCTTTAGGATCAGGTGGTGTGCACTGGCTCCTCCCCCCTATGACCCTCCTCCAAGCCAGTTAGATTTTTGTGCCCGGCCGAGAAGGGTGCAATCTAGGTGGCTCTCCTAAAGAGCTGCTTAGGAAAGTTTAGCTTAGGTTTTTTATTTTACAGTGAGTCCTGCTGGCAACAGGATCACTGCAACGAGGGACTTAGGGGAGAAGAAGTGAACTCACCTGCGTGCAGGATGGATTGGCTTCTTGGCTACTGGACATCAGCTCCAGAGGGACGATCACAGGTACAGCCTGGATGGTCACCGGAGCCTTGCCGCCGGCCCCCTTGCAGATGCTGAAGTAAGAAGAGGTCCAGAATCTGCGGCAGAAGACTCCTCAGTCTTCTAAAGGTAGCGCACAGCACTGCAGCTGTGCGCCATTTTCCTCTCAGCACACTTCACACGGCAGTCACTGAGGGTGCAGGGCGCTGGGAGGGGGGCGCCCTGGGAGGCAAATGAATACCTATTTTGGCTAAAAATACCTCACATATAGCCTCCGGAGGCTATATGGAGATATTTAACCCCTGCCAGAATCCGTTAAGAGCGGGAGACGAGGCCGCCGAAAAAGGGGCGGGGCCTATCTCCTCAGCACACAGCGCCATTTTCCCTCACAGAAAGGCTGGAGGGAAGGCTCCCAGGCTCTCCCCTGCACTGCACTACAGAAACAGGGTTAAAACAGAGAGGGGGGGCACTAATTTGGCGATATGCTTATATATATATATTAAGATGCTATAAGGGAAAACACTTATATAAGGTTGTCCCTATATAATTATAGCGTTTTTGGTGTGTGCTGGCAAACTCTCCCTCTGTCTCTCCAAAGGGCTAGTGGGTCCTGTCCTCTATCAGAGCATTCCCTGTGTGTGTGCTGTGTGTCGGTACGTGTGTGTCGACAGGTAGGAGGACGATGTTGGTGAGGAGGCGGAGCAATTGCCTGTAATGGTGATGTCACTCTCTAGGGAGTCGACACCGGAATGGATGGCTTATTTAGGAAATTACGTGATAATGTCAACACGCTGCAAGGTCGGTTGACGACATGAGACGGCCGACAAACAATTAGTACGGTCCAGACGTCTCAAAAACACCGTCAAGGGTTTTAAAACGCCCGTTTACTTTAGTCGGTCGACACAGACACAGACAGGGACACTGCATCCAGTGTCGACGGTGAATAAACAAACGTATTCCTTATTAGGGCCACACGTTAAAGGCAATGAAGGAGGTGTTACGTATTTCTGATACTACAAGTACCACAAAAGAGGGTATTATGTGGGATGTGAAAAAACTACCATAGTTTTTCCTGAATCAGATAAATTAAATAAAGTGTGTGATGATGCGTGGGTTCCCCCCGATAGAAAATTATGGGCGGTATACCCTTTCCCGCCAGAAGTTAGGGCGCGTTGGGAAACACCCCTTAAGGTGGATAAGGCGCTCACACGCTTATCAAAACAAGTGGCGGTACCGTCTATAGATAGGGCCGTCCTCAAGGACCAGCTGACAAGGCTGGAAAATATAATAAAAAGTATATACACACATACTGGTGTTATACTGCGGCCAGCGATCGCCTCAGCCTGGATGTGCAGAGCTAGGGTGGCTTGGTCGGATTCCCTGACTAAAAATATTGATACCCTTGACAGGGACAGTATTTTATTGACTATAGAGCATTTCTATATATGCGAGATGCACAGAGGGATATTTGCACTCTGGCATCATGAATAAACGCGATGTCCATAACTGCCAGAAGATGTTATGGACACGACAGTGGTCAGGTGATGCAGATTCCAAACGGCACAGTATGGCCGTATAAAGGAAGAGGACTTGTTTGGGGTCGGTCCATCGGACCTGGTGGTCACGGCAACTGCTGGAAAATCCACCGTTTTTTACCCTAAGTCACATCTCTGCAGAAAAAGACACCGTCTTTTCAGCCTCAGTCCTCTCGTCCCTATAAGATCATATCTGCCCAGGGATAGAGGAAAGGGAAGAAGACTGCAGCAGGCAGCCTATTCCCAGGAACAGAAGCGTTTCACCGCGTCTGACAAGTTCTCAGCATGGCGCTGAGACCGTACAGGACCCCTGGATCCTACAAGTAGTATCCCGGGGGTACAGATGGGAATGTCGAGACGTTTCCCCTTCGCAGGCTCCTGAAGTCTGCTTTACCAAGTCTCCCTCCGACAAGGAGGTAGTATGGGAAAAAATTCACAAGCTGTATTCCCAGCAGGTGACAATTAAATTACCCCTCCTACTACAGAAAAGGGGTATTATTCCACACTATATTGTGGTACTGAAGCCAGAAGGCTAGGTGAGACTTATTCTAAAAAATTTTTTTTTGAACACTTACAAAGGTTCAAATTAAGATGAAGTCACTCAGAGCAGTGATCACGAACCAGGAAGAAGGGGACTATATAGTGTCCCGGGACATCAGGGATGCTTACCTCTATGTCCCAAATTTGCCCTTCTCACTAAGGGTACCTCAGGTTCGTGGTGCAGAACTGTCACTATCAGTTTCAGACGCTGCCGTTTGGATTGTCCACGGCACCCCGGGGTCTTTACCAAGGTAATGGCCGAATTGATGATTCTTCTTCGAAGAAAAGGCGTCTAAATTATCCCTTACTTGGACGATCTCCTGATAGGGGCATAGTCCAGGGAACAGTTGGAGGTCGGAGTAGCACTATCTCGGATACTGCTACAATCAGCACGGGTGGATTCTAAATATTCCAAAATCGCAGCTGATCCCGACGACACGTCTGCTGTGCCTAGGGATGATTCTGGACACAGTCCAGAAAAAGGTGTTTCTCCCGGAAGAGAAAGCCAGGGAGTTATCCGAGCAAGTCAGGAACCTCCTAAAAACAGTGCATCATTGCACAAGGGTCCTGGTAAAAATGGTGGCTTCCTACGAAGCAATTCCATTCGGCAGATTTCACGTAAGAACTTTTCAGTGGGATCTGCTGGACAAATGGTCCGGATCGCATCTTCAGATGCATCAGCGGATAACCCAATATCCAAGGACAAGGGTGTCTCTCCTGTGGTGGTTATAGAGTGCTCATCTTCTAGAGGGCCGCAGATTCGGCATTCAGGATTGGATGCTGGTAACCACGGAGCCCAGCCTGAGAGGCTGGGGAGCAGTCACACAAGGGAAAAATTTCCAGGGAGTGTGATCAAGTATGGAGACTTTTCTCCACATAAATATACTGGAGCTAAGGGTAAATTTATAATGCTCTAAGCTTAGCAAGACCTCTGCTTCAAGGTCAGCCGGTATTGATCCAGTGGGAAAAACATCACGGCAGTCGCCCACGTAAACAGACAGGGCGACACAAGAAGCAGGAGGGCAATGGCAGAAACTGCAAGGACTTTTCGCTGGGCGGAAAATCATGTGATAACACTGTCAGCAGTTTTTCATCCCGGGAATGGAAACTGAGAAGCAGACTTCCTCAGCACGACCTCCACCCGGGAGAGTGGAAACTTCATTGAGAAGTTTTTTCCACATGATTGTAAACCGTTGGGAAATACCAAAGGTGGACATGATGGCGTCCCGTCTGAAAAAAAAAAAAAAAACGGGACAGGTATTGCGCCAGGTCAAGAGACCCTCAGGCAATAGATGTGGACGTTCTGGTAACACCGTGGGTGTACCAGTCGGTGTATGTGTTCCCTCCTCTGCTTCTCATACCTAAGGTGCTGAGAATTATAAGACGTAGAGGAGTAAGAACTATACTCATGGCTCCGGATTGGCCAAGGAGGACTTGGTACCCGGAACTTCAAGAGATGCTTACAGAGGTCTTATGGCCTCTGCCGCTAAGAAGGGACTTGCTTCAGCAAGTACCATGTCTGTTCCAAGACTTACCGCAGCTGCGTTTGTCGGCATGGAGATGGAAAGCCGGATCCTAAGAGAAAAAAGGCATTCCGGAAGAGGTCATTCCTACCCTGGTCAAAGCCAGAAAGGAGGTGACCGCACAACATTATCACCACGTGTGGCGAAAATATGTTGCGTGGTGTGAGGCCAGGAAGGCCCCACAAAGAAATTTCAACTCGGTCGTTTCCTGCATTTCCTGCAAACAGGAGTGTCTATGGGCCTCAAATTGGGGTCCATTAAGGTTCAAATTCGGCCCTGTAAATTTTCTTCCAGAAAGAATTGGCTTCAGTTCCTGAAGTCCAGAAGTTTGTCAAGGGAGTATTGCATATACAAAACCCTTTTTTTGTGCCTCCAGTGGCACTGTGGGATCTCAACGTAGTTCTGGGATTCCTCAAATCACATTGGTTTAAAACCAGTCAAATATGTGGATTTGAAGCATCTCACATAAAAAGTGACCATGCTCTTGGCCCTGGCCTGGACCAGGCGAGTGTCAAATTGGTGGTTTTTTCTCAAAAAAGCCCATATCTGTTTGTCCATTCGGACAGGGCAGAGCTGCGGACTCGTCCCCAGTTCTCTCCCTAAGGTGGTGTCAGTGTTTCACCTGAACCAGCTTATTGTGGTGCCTTGCACCTACTAGGGACTTGGAGGACTCCAAGTTGCTAGAAGTTGTCAGGGCCCTGAAAATATGTTCCAGGACAGCTGGAGTCAGAAAATCTGACTCGCTGTTTATACTGTATGCACCCAACAAGTTGGGTGCGCCTGCTTCTAAGCAGTCGATTGCTCGTTGGATTTGTAACACAATTCAACTTGCACATTCTGAGGCAGGCCTGCCACAGTCTAAATCGGTTAAGGCCCATTCCACAAGGAAGGTGGGCTCATCTTGGGCGGCTGCCCGAGAGGTCTCGGCATTACAACTCTGCCGAGCAGCTACGTGGTCAGGGGAGAACACGTTTGTAAATTTCTACAAATTTGATATCCTGGCAAAAGAGGACCTGGAGTTCTCTCATTCGGTGCTGCAGAGTCATCCGCACTCTCCCGCCCGTTTGGGAGCTTTGGTATAATCCCCATGGTCCTTTCAGGAACCCCAGCATCCACTAGGACGATAGAGAAAATAAGAATTTACTTACCGATAATTCTATTTCTCGGAGTCCGTAGTGGATGCTGGGCGCCCATCCCAAGTGCGGATTATCTGCAATACTTGTACATAGTTACAAAAATCGGGTTATTATTGTTGTGAGCCATCTTTTCAGAGGCTCCGCTGTTATCATACTGTTAACTGGGTTTAGATCACAAGTTGTACGGTGTGATTGGTGTGGCTGGTATGAGTCTTACCCGGGATTCAAAAATCCTCCCTTATTGTGTACGCTCGTCCGGGCACAGTACCTAACTGGCTTGGAGGAGGGTCATAGGGGGAGGAGCCAGTGCACACCACCTGATCCTAAAGCTTTACTTTTTGTGCCCTGTCTCCTGCGGAGCCGCTATTCCCCATGGTCCTTTCAGGAACCCCAGCATCCACTACGGACTCCGAGAAATAGAATTATCGGTAAGTAAATTCTTATTTTTTTTTATCCTTTTATCTACCAGATTTATGTTTTGATTTTTCTTTTTTGTTTAGGGAGAAAAAAACTAGATGTGCTTGCAATACAACAGACTGCAGTAATATTAGTTGATTATTTTAGATGTCTGTTTAAGTTGTGCATCTGACAAAACAGAGGTGCTTGCTGATTTTATGTTTACGGTTTGTTTCATGTTCTTCCTAAAACCTTTTGGCCATTTACATTATCTGCACAGTTTTATTAGACTTAGGGAAAGATATAAGCAAGGTTAATGGTCAGAAGGAGTAAATCCATGGTTGCGCACAGTGGGGGAATGAATACTGACCTTTTAATTTGTTCTTATTTATTTAACAATGTTTAAGACCATGAAAAGTAACATCAAGTGGAAATTAGTATAAAGAAGCTTCTCTCCTTGGTTTATGAGTGTGTTTGTTCGTTCATGGCTAAACTGACCAGAGTATTGGTTTGGATTACGTTCAGGACATAAATGGTTTCTTCAGCACATTGATGAGAGATATGGACCAAACCTTCAGGCTTTCAGATGAGTTTGCATTTTCCTGTTGAGATTGTTCTGCAACAAATCTACGTTCTTAACTATAACACCATTTTGCGAGTTTAAACCACTTGCCTAAGGCTTGGACATTGTATTGTATCTCATTATTCAGGTAGTCTGGAGCAATCTAAATGAAGATATCCGGAACATCTAGAAAGCTTTGCCAATTCTGAGACACTTGCAGTTTTGGCATTTTGTAAAGCAATCCAACAAATTCACCTGTTTTTGTACATTTTTTTTTTTTTTATATAAATATATATATAAAATAAATATGTATTAATGACCTTGTGTTACTGATTGGTGTGGTTTTGTTTTCTGTTACATGTTTGTTTCTTTTTTATATTCCTGCTGCCGACAATAACTGACAACTTCCTCTACTCAAGTGTCAAATCACAATTTTTGTACATAAATTATTTGCCACCAAGAAAGAAAAAAAAAAAAAGACTAGTCCAGAATCTATCAAAGGTGGTAATTGTCTTGTACAAGTTGAGTCTCCCTTATCCAAAATGCTTGGGACCAGAGGTATTTTGGATATCGGATTTTTCCGTATTTTGGAATAATTGCATACCATAATGAGAGATCATGGTGATGGGACCTAAATCTAAGCACAGAATGCATTTGTTTCATATACACCTTATACACACAGCCTGAATGTAATTTTAGCCAATATTTTTTATAACTTTGTACATTAAACAAAGTGTGTGTACATTCTCACAATTCATGTATGTTTCATATACACCTTATAAACACAGCCTGAATGTCATTTAATACAATATTTTTAATAACTTTGTGTATTAAACAAAGTTTGAGTACATTGAGTCATCAAAAACAAAGGTTTCACTATCTCACTCTCACTCAAAGTCAGTATTTCGGAATATTCCGTATTTCGGAATATTTGGATATGGGATACTCAACCTGTATTTATCCACAATTCTTAGCTATGGAATTTTATTCCTTTATCTTCAGCCCTGCTTGACCGTGTCGGCACATTCTGTGTTTCACAAATAAATATGGCTACGTTTAATAGGTCATTAGTAGTGATGGTATCTAATTATTTTTTTGGTGTTATGATTGTTCACTTAAGATACTGCACAAGATATATTTGATATTTTAATTTTCTATAATATTGTGATATCTATTGGCACAATATCTTCATGCTAATGTTTTATAAACCCAATCATGAGCCTATTTTGTTAAGGCCTGCAGTTTTTTACCCTGTTAATTAACATCCGTTATCATCACTACTGGCAGTAATAGCCAATTAATTAATGTGCCAATTTATTATTAAAGACCTTGTTGAGACAGCACATCTGACAGGATTTCCCCAATTAACAGATCTTTTGTCGCGTGCAGTGAAGGAGATGTTTGTACACTCCAGACTGCCAGGGAGAGATCTGTATGTCCCCCTCTGGCGGTACTGTAGCATATAGTTGCTAAAGTTGGTGTTTGCTATTTGAGGTCATGCTTCGAATAGCAAGCTTTTTGTAGCTTGATAAATTGGTAAAGGGAGCAAGCAGTCCTCAATGAGAATTATCGGAGGTGCGGTACTTGACTAAAATGGAAGAGAGATCTCCCGCTTTTCAGTCTTTGATAAATTTCCAGATACTAAAAAGGCTTTATAAATGGACCCCATAAAGCAGGGATGGGGAACCTTTAGCCCTCCAGTTGTTTGAACTACACATACCAGCATGCCTTGCTACAGTTTTGCTATTTGGCCATCCTAAAACTGTTCCATGGCATGCTGGGATGTGTAGTTAAACAGCTGGAGTGCCGAAGGTTCCGCATCCCTGCTATAAAGTGAGCTCAGGTGCTTACTATAGTAGCCACATGATATACAGCATGGGTCTTCAACCTGTGGCCCTCCAGCTGCTGTGAAACTACACATCCCAGCATGCCCTGCCACAGTTTTGCTATTAAGGTATACTGAAACTGAGGCAGAGTTTGCTTGGGATGTGTAGTTCCACAGCAGCTGGAGGGCCACAGGTTGAAGACCCATGATATACAGACTCAAATTTGCCAAGAACATATAATGGAATGCAGTTAAATAAAAATGAAGACACACTTAATTCAGACTGAAAACAGCCCTATTACTGAATAAAAGAAAGCCTGTAAGCTGTGTATATTTGCAAACTTTGTATGCTGTACTCTGATCTGCAGCTGAGATTGATCTAAGGCTGTAACCTTTTTTTATTTTTATAGGCGGTTTACCAAAAGAAACAGCTAACATTGGAATGGGCTGGAATTAGCATTTAACAAAATATTTAGTCTAAAAATTATACACTAGAGGAATTCTGGTGCAAATTTGTAAACAAAAACAGAAATATATATTTCTCTTACGTCCTAGAGGATGCTGGGGACTCCGTAAAGACCATGGGGTATAGAAGGGCTCCGCAGGAGACATGGGCACTCTATAGACTTTAGATGGATGTGCACTGGCTCCTCCCTCTATGCCCCTCCTCCAGACCTCAGTTAGATCCTGTGCCCATAGGAGACTGGGTGCACTGCAGGGGAGCTCTACTGAGTTTCTCTGTAAAAATACTTTTTGTTAGGTTTTTTATTTTCAGAGAGCACTGCTGGCAACAGGCTCCCTGCATCGTGGGACTGAGGGGAGAGAAGCTGACCTACTTAAATGATAGGCTCTGCTTCTTAGGCTACTGGACACCATTAGCTCCAGAGGGTCGGAACGCAGGTCTCGCCGTTCGTCCCGGAGCCGCGCCGCCGTCCTCCTCACAGAGCCGGAAGATAGATGCCGGGTGAGTATGAGAAGATGGAAGACTTCAAAGGCGGAAGAAGACTTCTGATCTTCTATGAGGTAACGCTGCGCGCCATTGCTCCCAACACGCACACACTGGCGGCACTGTATGTGTGCAGGGCGCAGGGGGGGGCGCCCTGGGCAGCAATTATTAACCCTCTAGGGACACTGGCATAGATATATACTGCGGAGGCAGTATATTGCAAAACCCCCCGCCAGTATAAAGATTTGAGCGGGCTTGAAGCCTGCCGGTAAGGGGGCGGAGCTTGATTCCTCAGCACTAACCAGCGCCATTTTCTCCACAGCATGCTGCAGAGAAGCTGCCTCCCCGGACTCTCCCCTGCTGAACACAAGTACAGAGGGCAAAAAAGAGGGAGTTGGGGGGGCACATTTAATTGGCGCAGTGAGTTTATTTATAAAAGCGCTGTACTGACTGGGATTTTATTCCAGTGTCCGGTGGCGCTGGGTGTGTGCTGGTATACTCTCTCTCTCTCCAAAGGGCCTTATTGGGGGACTGTCTGTCTCTCTCTCTCTCTCTCTCTCTCTCTCTCTCTCTCTCTCTCTCTCTCTCTATATATATATATATATATATATATATATATATATATATATCCTTATATTTTTATGGCACTCCCAATCATGCTGTCATCCACCTGGGTGCCCTCCTCCAAATGATATAAAACTGCAGGGGTACCTTCAATTGTTGTCCATAAAGAAGGAAACCAGGCGGCACTCCAAGGATTTGTTGCAGGCAAAATACTTTATATTAAAGTGACAGTGCAAAATAAGTTAGTACAGCATAGTGCGAGCCACCGACGTTTCAACGCCCCTCCGGCGTTTTCTTCAAGGTGCTATGCTTACAAAGTGCAGCGTGATAAACAGCAATAACAAACATACCTGATTAAACTTTCCATAGGGGTATAAATACCTGAATACTTGTGAGGTCCTCCCCGTGCGCTCCCGCCAGCCGGCGTCCCGAGGCCGGAAGCCGCGGCTGCTCTGAGTTCCGGTCACGTGGGCCACAGCTGTGACGTGAGCTCGAGCCCCTTGCATCGTTGCCTAGTAACCACGGAGACTCCGTAACCAAGGAGACCGGACCTGCCGGACGGAGCCAACACAGGGGTGACTTCTGTGCAAAACATAGCTGCAAAACATACAGTGCAGAATATAAAGTGCATAAAGTGACAAAGGGTTGCTCCTAGTGTGCGCAAACATTAATGATTGCAAACAACATTAAAATTTAAAAAGATAGAAGAATCTAAGAATTAAAATACTGAGACAACTACTGTGCTATCATAGCTTTGTGACTTACAGTTTTATACATATTATATTAGGGATGGAGCACGGTTACATACTCACAGAAGCACAGGCTTAATGTGCTGTATATTAGAGAATGGACTTACTATTATAGATGGATAGATAGATAGCTGCTACAAGACGGTTACCTAGTACAGGGCTATAAAAGGACTAACTAAATATTAGGAGAAGAACAAAGTAAAGATCATGATCACAAGAAGGCATTCCACATTGCTTGTTCATTTAGTCCACCAGGGGCCAAGGAGTCCAGCATATGGATCCACTTGGCTTCCTTCTGTGACAACATCCTAGCTCTGTTGCCACCCCTGACCGGTTTCGGCACATGATCCAGTATCATATGTTTCAACTGTGATAGCGTATGATTCGCTGCTTTAAAATGCCGTGCTACCGGTTGGTCATTGCCTCTTCCCTCCAGTGCTGCTCTAATAGCGGACCTATGTAGCGCCATGCGCTCTCGGAATGTCCTTATGGTTTGGCCCACATAGATATTTCCACAAGGGCATACAATTGCATAAATGACAAACTGGGATGTGCAGGAGAGATGGTGTCTAATATCATATTCCTTATTGGTTTTAGGATGTCTGAAGTTACTCCCGGTCAGCATGTAATTGCACGTCTCACATTTTGGGCACTTGAAACAGCCTCTGCGGCTCGGGCCCATGGCTCTCTTAGTGACATCTAATTTCACCACTCTGTCCTTCAGGTTGCGGCCCCTCTTGTAGCTAGGCATGATAGTGCTACCCTTAAAACATGGGACCGATCGGTCTTTAATAAACCTACGGACCGGAATACCCTGCTTTTGCACAGTAGCTTCCATCCACCGGCCCTTAAGAATGGACTACCCAAGTCGCAACTCATGATGGCGGCTAGAATAACGAGTGAAAGACACAAACTTGAACCAGCGTTGGACGCCGTAGTTAATAAGTTCCAAGCCAGAGGTTATCACAAGGGCCCGCTCCTGTCCTTGAAAGAAGAGGTATTGAACATGCCTAGAGAGAGAGAGACCATCGGACGAAGCTACTACTACCCCAGGTCGTGGCCCTTTAGGAGGGGCGGCACGGGACCAGATAACAGGAAAAAATCCCACCAAACCAGGCGAGGGAGACAAGGGGAAAGGATCCGCAAAGCCACCAGCAAGGGCATCCAGAAGGAAGAACTGATCTTCAATCTCTCAAAACGCCAGCTGACGGAGGCAGAAACAAGAATTTTAAGCAAAGGTCTATCGTTTATACCCACCAACCTCCATGATCCCTTCAAATGGAAGGTGGAAGAATACCGATTCGGTAGATCTCTACGATTAAAAGAACATTTTTCCAAACAGCCATCTACCAGTAAAGACCCCTTTCTCCCCTCAGGAGCCAACAACACATCCTCATTTGACCCTCCGTCCTCCACCGATTCAGTAAAAACCTTTTCACGTCTCCTAGATAGTTCTATTAAGAAGTACGCAGAAGCTCAACCTGTAGTCTATAGGAACATTTCTAGGGAAGAGGACAAAGCGATCAAAGACCTGTCAGCATATACGGATATAGTTATACGCCCCGCAGATAAGGGCGGGGCTATAGTGATCTTGGATAAGATCCAGTATATAGAGGAGATAGACAATCAATTAAAGGACCAATGTACATATAAAAGATTGCCCGGAGACCCGACTAACGTCTACAAAAAGAAATTAGATGCCCTCTTGAAGGAAGCAGCCATGAAGAACCTCTTAGACCAGAAAGCGGTGAAGGCTCTTACACAACCTTTCCCGATTACTCCGATATTCTATACGGTCCCCAAGGTCCATAAAGATAAAGAAAACCCACCGGGTAGGCCAATAATCTCCGCAAGAGGCTCCCTGACTCAACCAGTATCGCAATACCTGGACGCGCTCCTACAACCTTTGGTAACAACCCAGCCCACGTACCTCAAGGATACGACACATCTACTAAACAACTTGAAAGATCTGGGGCATCTACCTCCTGATATAATTTTGGCCACACTGGATGTCAAAAGCCTCTATACTATCATCCCGCATGCCAGGGGGATGGAGGCTATGGAGAGATTCTTGGTCCAGAATAAATTTGATTCCTTGGATATACAGCTGTTTCTACAGTTGCTGCACTTTACCCTCACACATAACTACTTTATCCACAACGGAGGGTATTATCTCCAGCTGACCGGTTGCGCTATAGGATCTAATGTAGCGCCAATGTATGCCAACGTGTACATGTTCGATATAGAAAGAGACCTGTTTCTGTCCCATACATCTATTAGCATGTACAAGCGCTACATAGATGATCTTTTATTACTCTGGCGAGGGGAACAAGCAACCTTGGACGAGTTGGTGGAGGGTAACAATAAGAGTGACTCACCAGTCAAATTGTCCCTGACCTGTAGCAGCCAGGCCATTAACTTTCTGGACGTTAGTATCAGTGTCTCGGGGGGTACAATAACCACAGAGGTCTTTAATAAACCTACGGACCGGAATACCCTGCTTTTGCACAGTAGCTTCCATCCACCGGCCCTTAAGAATGGACTACCCAAGTCGCAACTCATGAGGGCGGCTAGAATAACGAGTGAAAGACACAAACTTGAACCAGCGTTGGACGCCGTAGTTAATAAGTTCCAAGCCAGAGGTTATCACAAGGGCCCGCTCCTGTCCTTGAAAGAAGAGGTATTGAACATGCCTAGAGAGAAGTTACTCAGGCCGACACCTAGAAAGAATGAGGAGAAGAGGATTCCACTTATAACGGAATTCACAACGGCCAGTTCAGTACTCCCCAGGGCAACGAGGGCTCTGTGGCCCCTGGTGTCTTCCGATCCAGCAGTACCATGTTTTAAGGGTAGCACTATCATGCCTAGCTACAAGAGGGGCCGCAACCTGAAGGACAGAGTGGTGAAATTAGATGTCACTAAGAGAGCCATGGGCCCGAGCCGCAGAGGCTGTTTCAAGTGCCCAAAATGTGAGACGTGCAATTACATGCTGACCGGGAGTAACTTCAGACATCCTAAAACCAATAAGGAATATGATATTAGACACCATCTCTCCTGCACATCCCAGTTTGTCATTTATGCAATTGTATGCCCTTGTGGAAATATCTATGTGGGCCAAACCATAAGGACATTCCGAGAGCGCATGGCGCTACATAGGTCCGCTATTAGAGCAGCACTGGAGGGAAGAGGCAATGACCAACCGGTAGCACGGCATTTTAAAGCAGCGAATCATACGCTATCACAGTTGAAACATATGATACTGGATCATGTGCCGAAACCGGTCAGGGGTGGCAACAGAGCTAGGATGTTGTCACAGAAGGAAGCCAAGTGGATCCATATGCTGGACTCCTTGGCCCCTGGTGGACTAAATGAACAAGCAATGTGGAATGCCTTCTTGTGATCATGATCTTTACTTTGTTCTTCTCCTAATATTTAGTTAGTCCTTTTATAGCCCTGTACTAGGTAACCGTCTTGTAGCAGCTATCTATCTATCCATCTATAATAGTAAGTCCATTCTCTAATATACAGCACATTAAGCCTGTGCTTCTGTGAGTATGTAACCGTGCTCCATCCCTAATATAATATGTATAAAACTGTAAGTCACAAAGCTATGATAGCACAGTAGTTGTCTCAGTATTTTAATTCTTAGATTCTTCTATCTTTTTAAATTTTAATGTTGTTTGCAATCATTAATGTTTGCGCACACTAGGAGCAACCCTTTGTCACTTTATGCACTTTATATTCTGCACTGTATGTTTTGCAGCTATGTTTTGCACAGAAGTCACCCCTGTGTTGGCTCCGTCCGGCAGGTCCGGTCTCCTTGGTTACGGAGTCTCCGTGGTTACTAGGCAACGATGCAAGGGGCTCGAGCTCACGTCACAGCTGTGGCCCACGTGACCGGAACTCAGAGCAGCCGCGGCTTCCGGCCTCGGGACGCCGGCTGGCGGGAGCGCACGGGGAGGACCTCACAAGTATTCAGGTATTTATACCCCTATGGAAAGTTTAATCAGGTATGTTTGTTATTGCTGTTTATCACGCTGCACTTTGTAAGCATAGCACCTTGAAGAAAACGCCGGAGGGGCGTTGAAACGTCGGTGGCTCGCACTATGCTGTACTAACTTATTTTGCACTGTCACTTTAATATAAAGTATTTTGCCTGCAACAAATCCTTGGAGTGCCGCCTGGTTTCCTTCTTTATGGACAACAATTGAAGGTACCCCTGCAGTTATATATATATATATATATATATATATATATATATATATCTCTATCCCAAGTAGCAGACACTGATACTGACACGGATTCTGACTCCAGTGTCGACTACGATGATGCGAGGTTACACCCAAGGGTGGCCATAAGTATTCTTATATGATTATTGCAATAAAAGATGTTTTGCATATCACAGATGACCCCTCTGTCCCTGACACGAGGGTATGCATGTTTAAGGAAAAGAAACCTGAGGTAACCTTTCCCCCATCTCATGAGCTGAACGCGTTATTTGAAAAGGCTTGGGAAACTCCAGACAAGAAACTGCAGATTCCCAAGAGAATTCTTATGGCGTATCCTTTCCCTGCACAGGACAGGTTATGATGGGAATCCTCGCCCAGGGTGGACAAGGCTTTAACGTGCTTGTCCAAAAAGGTGGCGCTACCGTCTCCAGACACGGCAGCCCTCAAGGATCCTGCTGATCGCAGACAGGAAACTACCTTAAAATCAATTTGTGCACATACAGGTGCCTTGCTCAGACCGGCAATAGCGTCGGCTTGGGTTTGTAGCAGCTTGGGCAGATACCTTGTCATCTGACATTGATACCCTAGATAGGGATAGCATTTTATTGACCCTAGGTCACATTAAAGACGCAGTCTTATATATGAGAGACGCTTCGAGAGACATTGGGCTGTTAGGTTCGAGAGCCAACGCCATGGCGATTTCTGCTAGGCGAGCCCTGTGAACCCGCCAATGGACGGGTGATGCCGACTCAAAGAGACATATGGAAGTTTTGCCTTACAAGGGTGAGGTTTATTTGGGGAAGGTCTCGCGGACCTGGTTTCCACAGCTACCGCGGGTAAATCTACTTTTTTACCTTATGTTCCCCCACAGCAAAAGAAAACACCACAATATCAAATGCAGTCCTTTCAGTCGCATAAGTCCAGAAGAGGTCGGGGCTCTTCCTTCCTCGCCAGAGGTAAGGGTAGAGGGAAAAGAATGCCTGCTGCGGCTATTTCCCAGGAGCAGAAGTCCTCCCCGGCTTCTACTAAATCCACCGCATGACGCTGGGGCTCCACTGAGGGAGTCCGCGCCGGTGGGGGCACGTCTGGGTTCAGTCAGACGTGGATCCTTGGGTGATGGAAACTAAACCTGTACTTGAAAAAGTTCAAATTCAAGATGGAATCGCTCCGGGCAGTTATCTCCAGCCTGGAAGGGGGGGATTTTATGGTGTCACTAGACATAAAGGATGCATACCTTCATATCCCCATATATCCCCCTCATCAGGCATACCTGAGATTCGCTGTACAGGTCTGTCATTACCAGTTTCAGACGTTGCCGTTTGGACTTTCCACGGCCCCGAGGATTTTCACCAAGGTAATGGCGGAAATGATGGTGCTCCTGCGCAGGCAGGGAGTCACAATTATCCCGTACTTGGACAATCTCCTGATTAAAAGCGAGATCGAGAGATCAATTGCAGAAAAGAGTGTCGCTCTCCCTGAGAGTGCTGCAGCAGCATGGCTGGATTCTAAATCTACCAAAGTCACAGTTGATTCCAACGAGACTGCTATCTTTCTTAGGCATGATTCTGGACACGGAACAAACAAGGGTTTTTCTCCCGATGAAAAAAGCCCAGGAATTCCAGAACATGGTCAGAGACCTGCTAAAACCGAAAAAAGTGTCAGTCCATCAATGCACTCGAGTACTGGGAAAAATGGTGGCGACCTACGAGGCCATCCTCTTCAGCAGGTTCCATGCGAGGATGTTTCAGTGGGACCTTCTGGACAAGTGGTCGGGGTCCCATCGACAAATACATCAGAAGATAAGCCTGTCCCCCAGGGCCAGGGTGTCTCTCCTGTCGTGGCTGCAGAGTGCTCACCTTCTCGAAGGTCGCAGGTTCGGCATTCAAGACTGGGTTCTGGTGACCACGGACGCGAGCCTCCGAGGATGGGGAGTCACACAAGGAAGAAATTTTCAGGGGCTATGGTCAAGCCAGGAGGCTTGTCTACACATCAACATACTGGAATTGAGGGCCATATACAACGGCCTACGACAAGCGGAGAATCTTCTTCGCGACCTACCGGTTCTGATTCAATCAGACAACGTCACAGCTGTGGCTTATGTAAACCGCCAAGGCGGGACAAGGAGCAGAGTGGCAATGGCAGAAGCCACCAGGATTCTTCGCTGGGCGCAAAATCACGTAAGCGCTCTGTCAGCAGTCTTCATTCCGGGAGTGGACAACTGGGAAGCAGACTTCCTCAGCAGACACGATCTCCATCCAGGAGAGTGGGGACTTCATCAAGAAGTTTTTACGGAGAGAAGTCAGTGGGGACTTCCACAAATAGACATGATGGCGTCACGCCTCAACAAGAAGCTTCGGAGGTATTGTGCCAGGTCAAGGGACCCTCAGGCAGTAGCGGTGGACGCCCTGGTGACACCATGGGTGTTTCAGTCGGTCTATGTGTTCCCTCCTCCTTCCGCTCATCTCAAAAATACTGAGAATCATAAGACGAAAAAGAGTGCAGACAATACTCATTGTTCCGGATTGGCCTCGAAGGGCCTGGTATTCAGATCTTCAGGAAATGCTCACAGAAGATCCGTGGCCTCTTCCTCTCAGGGAAGACCTATTGCAGCAGGGGCCCTGCGTGTTCCAAGACTTACCGCGGTTACGTTTGACGGCATGGCGGTTGAACACCGAATCCTAGCGGGGAAAGGTATTCCGGAGGAAGTCATCCCTACTCTGATTAAGGCTAGGAAGGAGGTGACGGCGAAACATTATCACCGCATCTGGAGGAAGTATGTATCTTGGTGTGAAGCCAAGAATGCTCCTACTGAAGATTTCCATCTGGGCCGTTTTCTCCACTTTCTACAGACAGGAGTGGATATGGGCCTAAAGTTAGGCTCCAATAAGGTACAGATTTCTGCCCTATCAATTTTCTTTCAGAAGGAATTGGCTTCTCTCCCAGAAGTCCAGACTTTTGTAAAGGGAGTGCTGCACATCCAGCCTCCTTTTGTGCCCCCAGTGGCACCATGGGACCTTAACGTGGTGTTACAGTTCCTAAAATCTCACTGGTTTGAGCCTCTTCAAACGGTGGATTTAAAATTTCTCACTTGGAAGGTGATCATGTTGTTGGCCTTGGCTTCTGCACGGCGGGTGTCCGAATTGGCGGCTTTGTCTCACAAGAGCCCCTATCTGATTTTCCATGTGGATAGAGCAGAATTGAGGACTCGGCCTCAATTTTTTCCTAAGGTGGTTTCATCTTTTCATATGAACCAGCCTATCGTGGTGCCTGTGGCTACGGGTGACTTGGAGGATTCCAAGTCCCTTGATGTAGTCAGGGTCTTAAAAATTTATGTAGCTAGGACGGCTCGGGTTAGGAAAACAGAGGCACTGTTTGTCCTGTATGCAGCCAACAAGCTTGGCGCTCCTACTTCTAAACAGACTATTGCTCGCTGGATCTGTAACACTATTCAGCAGGCTCATTCTACGGCTGGATTGCCGTTACCAAATTCGGTAAAGGCCCATTCCACTAGGAAGGTGGGCTCTTCTTGGGCGGCTGCCCGAGGCGTCTCGGCATTACAGCTTTGCCGAGCGGCGACTTGGTCGGGTTCAAACACTTTTGCTAAATTCTACAAGTTTGATACCTTGGCTGAGGAGGACCTCATGTTTGCTCAATCGGTGCTGCAGAGTCATCCGCACTCTCCCGCCCGGTCTGGAGCTTTGGTATAATCCCCATGATCCTTAAGGAGTCCCCAGCATCCTCTAGGACGTAAGAGAAAATAAGATTTTAAACCTACCGGTAAATCTTTTTCTCCTAGTCCGTA